>NC_080795.1:42155043-42764816 GCF_028018385.1 Neofelis nebulosa | reverse complement strand
AGGCATCAGGGACAGAGTCGAGTGACGTGTGGAGGCAGCCCTCACAGTGTTCATGGTCTGGAATCTAAGACCATCACAAATAAGCAGTTACAAATCAAAGTGATAGTGTTAGAGGAATACAGTAGGAAGGGCTTCGTCTTGTTTTAAGGTGGGATGAAGGTCCTGTGGGTGAGGGGCCAATATGAGTATCAGTTTGTTGGAAATGGCTGATGGGGACCTCGAGGAAAGAAGAGGAATTTTCCAGTTGTGGGAGTGGCAGGAGGGAAGATGAGAACATTATTCCAGGTGGATCCATGGGGTGAGCACGTGCAGGGCAGTGCACCTGGCATACAGGGTATCTGTGGGATTAAGACCACAGAGGAGGGCACATGAAGAGCACTGGGAGTTCAAAGCTAGGGCATATAACTTTGGTTCCGCAGCTCACCATGCAAAATTGTTAAAGAGGGGGAGTGTTCCACAAGTGAACTTTGAGCAGTGGACGATGGAAGGGCAGATTGAAGGAAGGTGAGACTGGAACAAGGGAGAGGGGGAGGGGGACAGCACTCTTGCAGGGTGAAAGGAACAGAGAGGAGGGGAGGGAGGGAACTAGGGGACACCTGTAGGGTCTGTTTGCAAGGTCTGCAGGGCAATTTGAATGTGGAAGGTGAGGGAGAGAGGAGACGCAAATATTTTGACTATGAGGAAATCTCTGAGAGGGTGGTGAAAGGAAGCAGCTCCAGAAACAGGGCTTCAGGGATGTGAGAAGCAAGTTTGGTGAAAGAAAGCAGAGATGGGTGGGGAGAGAGTGGAAGGCTGGAGGGGCTGAGATGGGGTGACAGTGTGATGGGGAAACAGGGAGGAGGGGTGCTGGGGGTGGGCACACTGCCAAGGCTGAAGGAAAGTGGTTAATCTTGTTTCCTGAGATGGATAGGGGAAGCCTGGGTATATTTGGTTTTGATGGGGTTATAGAAACAGGAGGTAAAAGCTGATGAAAAATGAGGGAGAGTCTGTGGTCACTAGAGAAAGCAAATAGTTCCAGCTGATGTTACAGTTTTAGTACTAGGCTTACCCCCAGCAGGTACTCTAATTCTTGTAGATGATGGTTGTGAGTTCAAATCTAGATGGAAATTGGTGGGGAGGCAGGAGAAGAAAGATGGCTGAAGAGGCAGAGAGCAGCCAGGGGTGAAATGGCACTAATATGTGTTTGACAAAGGGACCGAGATATCAATAGAGATACCAGTAGAGAAGGAAAGAGAAAGAAAGGGAATGTAATATGCAGCCATGTGGGTGCAGAGACACAAGAAAAGATAAAACCAGAAAGCAAGTTTAAGGTGGTTGTGAGTGTTTGTTGTCTTCACCACCTGACATTCATACCTACTTTTAAAAAATTTTTTAAAAATATTTTTATTTATTTTTGAGAGAGAGAGAGAGTGCGCACAAGCAGGGGAGGTGCAGAGAAAGGGGCACAAGATCCAAAGCAGGCTCCACACTGACAGCAGTGAGCTTGATGTGGGGCCTGAACTCATGAGCCACAAGATCATGACCTGAGCTGAAGTTGGACGCTCAACCAACTGAGCCACCCAGGCGCCCCCATACCTACTTCTTGAAGCAAGAATGCCCTGAGTGTCTTTTGGGGAAACCACCCTTATTCAATGTTCAGATCAAATGCTTAGCATTTAGCTGACTTCACTGAACCCAGCACTGGAATGTGAGACTAGGTCCAGTCCTAACGTATTTCACCCCCTGTGCATTGTGGCTGGTACAGGCATATACACTTAGCTCCAGTCAGACCTAGGGAAGCTCAACTCTGGGATTCATTACTGAGCTGTTGAGGGACAGGGCCCTGTTTTTAATGCTAGACTTGAACCTAGAAGGATACAAGCTGGAGTGGCAAGAGACAACTCTACAGCCTTGAGGGGAGAGCCTATCACAGAATATGGACAACATGGTGGAGTGCACAATTAATAGAGTGAGAAACTGGGTCTTCATGATATCCTCTGAGTCCTATGTCTGAGGCTAGCCTCATCACTAGATTTTCAGCTTTATGAGCAATAGACAGATTCTTTTTCAGGTAAGCCATTTGGATCGGGCTTTCTTATTTGCCATAGAAAGAGCTACAACTGATAAAGGATATACACATCGACCTAGGATTTGAAGCTGCCCTTGGGATTCAAATTTTTCCTCTCATGTACACTTAGACAACAGCTTGTGGTATTGTTAATCATGCTCTGGAATACTGATAGAAGCTCATTCATTCATTCTCCCAGTAAAAGTTCATCAGCATCTGCAAAACACTATATTGTAAGAATTAGAAGGTGGAAAAGACATGATCTGTTCCCTAGAAGTGCTTTAATGAGACAGGGCGGCCGACAGATGCCATCCTAGTGCTGGGCACTCTGCAGACTGGGGATAAATCCAGGAGTCTGAGCTTGGAGGGGGCCAGAGAGAGGTATCTACATGGCCATAATAAGTTCATAAAAGTTGTGCAGCTAACAGATGCCTCTGAAAGCTGCTAGTTTTGGCATGGGCAGTCTAGGTGAGCTTTGTTCTCTCTTGGAGTCTTGGTCCCATGGTGGGAAAAGAGGAACCAGATAAACATGGTTCTCTCTGTTTTCCTGTTCTATTTCTCTTAATGCAAATGGACACTTGCTTATTAACTCTGGTTATTGACCTCTGGTTATTGTAGGATGCTGTTCATTTAGGCAGTCAGATGTGGATTTTGAAAGTCCTCTTGACTTTCACAAACTGGTTGCAGTAAGTATAGTTGCTGTTATTTTTAAAAATCAGTATATCGACTATTTTGTCCACCTAGGTTGAACAGGCTCACCCTATGTGCCTCTCAGAACAGTGCGTCTAAGCAGCTGCAACACATATTTGATGCAATGAAAAAAGCAATTTTTGTCCTTAAAATAAACAAATTTTCTCTTTCAGTAAGCCTGTCCGGATGATCAAAAGCCAGACAAGACCTTCAAGCAAATTCCCTTTTACCATTTGCAATGTAAAACACTCCTTGGTTCCCCGTGAACCCTCCCGTTTCATGAATGGAAACACAGCTCTTATCTTGATGTATGTGTAGCTGGTGCCTCTTCAGTTCTGACAACAAGAAAAGTGAGCCAGGGAACATAATGGAGCCCTGAAAAATTGCTGTCCTCATACCACTGAAATTTCTCCTTTCAAGCCAAATCCACCCAAGGGTCATGTTTGAGAAATGAAGCCCAGAAGAGATATCTGTGAAGCTGACAGTCTGCAAAATATTTTTCTTTCCTTTCAATAGCCAGTGATTGCCAAGTCATTGGCCAGTCTCGAACAATTTTCTGGGTAAAGTGACAGTTATTGGAAGGGGAAGACACTCTCTTTTGCCCTTCAGAAGTTTCTAACCAGAAAAGGGCAAAAACAATTAGAAAAATAAATGAAGTACAAGAGCTACAGAGTCTGGGGATCTCTGGACTCACATTCAGTGGCTGCAGCTTCCCAGGCCAGGTCCCATTCTTAAAGTGTGTGATAAACAGAAAAAAAGGTATGATTCTGAGTCTGAGGTTCTCCACCTACTTTGAGGTGAGTAAAAAATAAAAATAAATTCTACCCCTGACAGGACCCTTGCCTACCCAAACTGTGCAGTATGGCGATCATGTGGGTTCTGAGTTCTGGCTGGTGTTCAGTGATGAGCACAGCACTGCACCCACCACTACTCGCAAGGGAGCAGCAATCTAGTGAGAGCAGATCTCCAGATGTTGCAATGGAGCTTCAGGTAGTCTATTTGCTCCTCATGTCATCTAGGATGATTATAAATCAAGGACTGTGAAATATGTTTGCTCAAGCCCTTTTGGCTAGATCTTCAGGTCAGACAACTTTGTCTTTAGTCAGTTTGGAGCAGACAAGGGCCACAAAAAGGAGGAAGCAGAGATGACAGTCTCCATCATGATAAGACAGCTAAGATTACTTGAATAACCACTCGGACTCCCTCATGGTAAGATACCCAGGGCACATAAAGGTGTTACAGGCTTCAGGATTTCCTGCTGACTTTGTGTGGGGGACATGAGCTCTGGCATGGCCACGGTTCTCATTTTCAAGGTCTACGACCAGGCCCCTGAGCACCTCTTGGTAAGCTTTAGCTTGAGTTTCAGACACCTTGGCCAAGTATCATCTTCTTTGTCTACTGGTTGGTGGAGACCATTAATAATGGAGTACTCTATAATTTGCTCCTGAAACTTCAAGCTAACCACTCTAATAGACAGTGACCCAAGTGTTAGGGAATGCACGTTTGTGTACCCCCTAAATCTACATGCTACGCTGAAGTCCTAGTCTCCAAAGGAATGGTATTTGGAGATAGGGCCTTTAGGAAGTAATTTGGCTATGAAGGTGGAGTCCTCATGATGGGATTAGTGCCCTTATAAGAAGAGGCATGAGAGAGCTTGCTTTCTTCACCATGACCCACAATCCTTCTCTGTCATGTGAGGATACAGCAAGAAGGCATCCATCCACAAACCAGGAAGTGGGCTCTTAGCAGGAATTGAGCTGGCCAGCACTTTGACCTTGGACTTTTCAGCCTCCAGACTGTTAGAAATAAATATTAATTGCCTAAGCCACCTAGTCTATAGTATTTTCATTAGACCAGCTCAAACTGACTAAGACATCTGAGCCACCTCATCTTGGTCTGCCTGTCTTCATTTCCCTGGGCAATTCAACACTAACTTCTATAAGCTGGTGGTCTGCCTGGTCCCTATTTATTACCTCACATTTCTATGCTGGGTTTTTACCTCACCTACAAGCCTAGACAACTGGTAGTACTGAGCTCCGACTGAACCAAAATTTACCCAGCAAAACCTGAATGTCAATGCAAAATGGCAGCATGTGACCCATGTCATGCTGCAACACCATTTCCATCATTTTCTGAGGGCAAAAGTCTATGAAGAAAGTAGATAAACAGATCCTCAACTGAAGAATGAGAGCAGCAGCTCCTAAAAATAATATATCCCCAGAAATATCAAGACAATGTCTACAACATTCTACCCCATGGGCTCAAGGTAGCCATTGGCAAAATCTGCTATCTAAGAATAAGAACTCTTCGTGGGAATCTCCTTGTCTGAGCAGTTCAGTGCCAAGTCCTGTCAGAAAGCTTCCTCTGCTAGAGCACAGGAAAAGGAGTGGATGAAATAGAATTTCTGGAGGATGAGATGAACAAGAACACCCTTGTTTCAGGAAATCAGTGGTATTAGGATGCTACAAGAAAGAGAGAGATTTCATGGAAGAAGCCAAGAAGGAGGCCTGAAGGAGGACACCAACCCCTTAGTCTTCTCAGTTTACCCAGATTTCACTGTGGTCCCATTCCCCACCCCCTTCAGAATTAGGAGGATCTCTTCCTACCCTCCCATTAAGTCCAGTGGAATATTTCCATCTAGGACTTCCCCCACCACACCCCTGCTCAGAGTCTACTGCTAAGTGCCCATAGTTTGGATGGCCTGATCTGAGCCCAGATTATGGTCAAGAGAAAAAGAAGACTAAGACTATTGACTCTTAGCAAGTAGAACCACACGGTCAATCCTGACTTTCTCCCTCATGTACCACCTCCAGGTGTTTCCTTGACTTTCCTACCTTCCCTTCCCTTTCTCTTCTACCTCAACTTCAGAGCTAGATGTTGGTGGTGTTATTCTTGTTGTTGAGTTCTCCTCTGAGTTCTGCTCTGAGCCCTCATTTTCCTCTGGAAGAGACTGTTCCACTCTGTTGAATTGGTCACCCTATTTTACCTCCTTTCTTGGGGGCAGCCAGAAAATTGGGGAAACTGCCTTGATATCTAGGCTCCTGGGGAGGATGCCCCTCCTCCTCTTTCCTTGCTCATTACATCCATAAAATAGGAAAAGGAATGCATTTTCAGCTGAAAAGAGAGTAACATTTTCCCCAGGATGGGGGGTCAGAGGGTACCCCACCATCAGTCCTTTGTCATTTTCTCTTTTTCTTCCATTGCTGGGCTGCTTCTCCTGTTTTCCTGGTCTGCCATTTAGTTTTTTGTTTTGCGTGGAATCTGTTGTGTTTTTGAAAAGGTGATGTTCTCTGAGCCAAAACCAAATAGAAAATGGAAAAAAAAAACCAAACTGAGCTAAGGCGCTCAGACTTAACGCTTTTGGTTTCATTCAACACACCTTCATTAAGCAGCTAGTGTGGGCACACATACACTGTGTGTGTGTGTGTGTGTGGCCGGCAGGGGCGGGGGTGGGGGGGTGGGGGTGGTGGTGGTGGCAGCAGCAAGTCTTGCTTCCCCTCTGGTGGGAGCTGAGCCAGAAGAGAGCTGAGGAATGGCTACTCTCTGGAAGGCAGGGATGAAAGCTAGATGGAGGTGCTAAAAGTGGATGACCAGGGCTGCAATGATGAGAAGTGTGTTGGGATTATTTTCTGTGATATGTAACTCTTCAAAGCCCCACTGGAATATTGAAATTTTCAGTTTAAGGGAAATCACCTTTGCCCAGTGGGACGTAGCCACTGAGATACACATTTATATAATTTTCATTGTTTATTCTAAAACAGTGGTTCTCAATCAGGGGAAGCTTGCCCACCCTCCCCCTTCCCCTTTTCAGGGACATTTATTAATGTCTGGAGGCATTTTTGATTGTCACAATTGGGGTGAGGAAGCAGAGATGGGGGAAGGAAGGATGGTTGTTCCTGGCATCCAGTAGGTAGAGGTCAGGGATAGGTAAATATGCCTCAGTACAGACAGCCTCCGACAACCAAGATTCCTCAGGTCCACATTGTCATTAGTGCTGAGGCTGAGAAACCCTGTCCTAAAGGAGGAGACCCTGGACCCCTCACTATACAATGCAAGTGATAACTAGCATTGCCAAACACTTGCCATATGTCAGAAATTGTTCTTAGGGTTTTACATGTGGCATCTCATTTATTTCTCACAACTGATCACTACGTAGGTTCTTCAATCATCACCGTTTTTCTGGATGAGAAGAGTGAATCCTGGAGAGATTAAGACTTTTGCTGAAATCAAGGCTGGAAAACAGCGGGGTCAGGATCTGAACCACCACAGCCTGAGTCCAGCACACCTGCACCTGACCACTTCATTGTGCCCCTCTGGCAAACTAAAGTCCATTGTTCCCAGTTGGGAAGTGTAGTTACTCTTTTTGTTTGTTTGTTTGTTTGTTTGATGGCTGGGTGATTATGGAAACCTAGAAGAGGGAATAGAGGAGAAGGGACAATCTCAACAACTTGTCTTTGTAATGAAAATAATCGAGGTTACTGTCTCTAAATGGCTGCACTGGGGTGGGTGAGTACTGATGAAAGTGAAAGAAGAGGTGCACCTGACCAGACAGGACCCGCATGAATGAGAGGACACCCTGTGTCAAGCACACCACTCCTCTTAAACCACACTCACCCTGACTGGCTGACATCCCGGCATCAGAAACTAGGTCTGCAGCCTCAGCCAGACTTGGAACCCTTTGAAATACCACGTTGGAAACTTCTTGGCAAAGCCTAACAATGGAAACCATAAGCAGATTCTAAATTACCATTATCATTAATCGGGGTTGACATTTAACAACCCTCTCCTAAGTACTGTTCAATCATTGTCCCTTTTCATTCCTTTCTCCAGATTCCCACAGGCCTCCTTAGAGTGAAGGGTACCTGAGCCCTGCCCCTGTGTGTGGTCCTCGATGGAACAATGGAGGCAAAGTAATCCCTGACAGAGCAGGCTGGGACCTTGGACATAAAGCAGATATGGGGGCACAGCCAGGGCCCTGCAATCTGAGAGAGGGCCACAGGGAGTGGTGCAGAAAAGGGAAGAGGATGTGGGAGAGAGGCCAGGCATTGAGGGGTGGGCAGGAAAGGAACGAGGACAGCCAGTAATCCAAAGTGGGGGAAATGGAGCTCAAGCGCATGTTTGTGTTCATACATACGCCTAGTTGTCACTTTAATGGATTCCAAAGAAGGAGGCAGACATGTTCTACAGGTAGCCTGGGAAACCAGCTTCATATGGGAGAATTTTTTAAAAACCGCTTAATTCAGGTAACCTATTTGTAAATTACTGTCTTAGAGCATTTTTTTAATAAGTATTAGCTATGCTTCAGATTTTTTTTTACTTAATTTAATTTTTTCCCAATGCATGTAGGTTTTAGAAACTGCAAAAGGCCTGGGCCCCAACTCTGATCTGTCCATTCATTCATTCATTCATTTATTCTGTGAATATTTGTTGAGATCCCACTAAGTGCCAAGCACTATTCCAAGGATTGGGAATATAGGTGTGGGCAAAATAGACATGACCTTGCCCTTAGGGGCCATGCCCTCATTCTAGAGGGAGACAATTAAAGAGTAAATACAACAAATAAGTAAGCGACTTCTGTGCATCAAAGGATACAATCTACAGAATGAAAAGGCAATCTGTGGAATTGGAGCAAATTTCTGCAAATCATGTGTCTGATAAGGGGTTAATATCTAGAATATATAAAGAACTTTTATAACTCAACAACTACAAAAACTAAAAAAACTGAGCTAAGGCGCTCAGACTTAACGCTTTTGCTTTCATTCAACACACCTTCATTAAGCAGCTAGTGTGTGCCATACACTGTGTGGTCGGATTAAAAGATGGGCAAAGAACTTGAACAGAGGTTTCTCCAAAGGTATACAAATGTCCAACAAGCACACGAAAAGATGCTCAACAGCACTAGACACTAGAGAAATGCAAATTAAAGCCACAACAAGAGGACACTTCGTATCCATTAAGATGGCTACTACAAAACACACACACACACACAAACAGAAAATAACAAGTATTGGCCAGAAACGGAGAGCAGTTGGAACCCCTGGTGCACTGCGGTGGGAATGTAAAACGGTGCAGCTGCTGTGGAAAACAGTATGGCAGGTCCTTAAAAATGTAAAAATAAGGGGCGCCTGGGTGGCTCAGTCGGTTAAGCGTCCGACTTCGGCTCAGGTCACGATCTCGCGGTCCGTGAGTTCGAGCCCCGCGTCGGGCTCTGGGCTGATGGCTCGGAGCCTGGAGCCTGCTTCCGATTCTGTGTCTCCCTCTTTCTCTGCCCCTCCCCCGTTCATGCTCTCTCTCTGTCTCAAAAATAAATAAAACGTTAAAAAAAAAATTAAAAAAAAAATGTAAAAATAAAATTAACATAGCATTCAGCAATTCCACTTCTGAGTATATAATATGCCCTAAAGAATCGCAGGCAGTGTCCCAAAGAGATATTTATACACCCATGTTCATAGAAGCCTTATGCACAGCAGCCAAAACGTGGAAGCTACCCAGGTGTCCATTGATGGATAAACAAAGTGGTGTATATTCGCGAAATATTATTCAGCCTTAAAAAGGAAAGGAATTCTGACACATGCCACAATATGGATGAAACTTGAGGGCAGTATGCTAAGCAAAATAAGGCAGCCACAAAAAACCACAAATACTGCACGGTTCCTCTTACATGAGGTACCTGGAGTAAGCAGTCAAATTTATGGAGACGGAAATTAGAACGGTGGTTGCTGGCAGCTGGATGGGGTTTGGGGATGGAGAGTTGTTGTTTAATGGGGACAGGTGACACGTGTCCTGGAGATGGATTGCACAGCAGTGTGAATGTACTTAACATGACTACACTGTACACTAAAAAATGGTTAAGATGATAAACTTCGTGATGTGTATTTTACCACAATTAAAAAAAAAATAAGGTGAGTGTCATGGAGACATGGAAATAAAGCAATGTGACAGGGAGTGGATGAAGTTGGTGTTGCAACTTAAACACTGAAGTTTTTAGGTGATATCGGAGCAAAGGCTTATAATTGGTGAGGGAGTGAGCCATATGGATCTAGGCAGGGGGTGCTGCTAGGACCAAGGCTTTAGGTAGGTTGGCGTGTTTGAGGGACAGGAGCCCAGTGAGGATTGAGCCAGGTGAGTAAGGGAGAGAGAGGCAGCAGATTGTGCTGGGCCTTGGAAGCCATTGTAAGGATCTGGCTTTTATCCCAAGTAAGGGTGAAGTCACTGGAGGACTGAATAGAAAAGAGCAAGGAGCTGCCTGATGTTTTAATGGGATCACTCCATCTGCTGTGAGAAAGGACTGCGGAAGGCACAAAGGAAGTCTGGAGACCAGGTGGAAGCTACTGCACCAACTCAAATGAATAAATTATGGTGGCTTGGACCCTGGCGGGAGCAGCAGAAGCATTGAGAAGTGGCTGGATTCTAAACGTAAAGGTAAAGTCCACTGAGTTTCTTGCTGAATTGGAAATTGTTTGTGAAAGAAAAAAAAAATGAGTCAAGGATGATCTCAAGACTTTTGTCCTGAGCAACTGAAAGAATGGAATTAGTGTGAACTGCAATGGGGAGAGCGGCAGGGGGGACAGGTTTGGGGAGGAAGAGCTGGTGTTTGATTTAGACATGCTAAGTCGGAGATGATGATCACACATTCAACAAGGACATCTGTGGATATATGGGTCTGGAGTCCAGGGGGAAGCTCCCCGCTGGAGAAGTCGACGGGGAAGCCATCAGTATGTAAATGGTGTAGGTTGAAAGCCATGGGTCTGGAGGAGGTCTCCAGAGTGTAGGTAGAGAAGGGAGGAGGCTCTAACATGCTCCAAGAAGGACCTAATGTTTTTAGGTTTAGAGAAAAGGAGGAACCAGAGCAGGAGACTGAGAAGGACAGACAGAAGCTACTGTTCAGGGCCCACAGTAACTGCAGAGAATCTCCAAAATGGAGCATGCACATCGGCATGTTGGAGGTAAGGAGAAATGGAGTCCCAGAAGGAAGAAGTGACATGCTCAAGTCACAAACCTAGACAATGACAGGCTGAAAGTAAGTACTTTTCATGGGAACCTGCCTATTGAGGAGTCAGAAACAAAACACCTAATTTTAAGGGGGTACAGACCAACCCTTCAGTAAAGAAGAAAATTTCTTTCTTTGAAGCTCATCTAGACCAGCATGTAACCAGTACAATACAGATGCTAGAAAACTGATGATACAATAAGCAAAGCTAAAGGGAAGAACACTTAACGGTGGATCCTGGTGACTTCTTGGGGGTTGCACAGTTAATAAGATGGCAGCACTAACACTGCTACAAATTTAACTTTCCAATCTGCTTCCTCTGAGACATTCGTCACTCTGCCCTATTAAAAACTTCTCATTTTGTCAAAACTTTTAAAAATCACTAGACCCATCAGAATACCTGGAAATGTTTTGGACACCTGTGTTGTAGACATTTTCTCAAAGTTCACCAGGTAGAATAAACAGAGTTTTGCAACCAGATGTTATCTGTAAAATGAAGTCTGAAGAGATGTGAATTGTGTATTTTGGGACAGTCAGTGCAACGTATAACATGGCTGTGCTTTAAAAGTTTTTCCTGGGGTGCCTGGGTGGCTCAGTCAGCTAAGCGTCCCATTTTTGATTTTGGCTCAGGTCATGATCTCATTGTTTGTGGGCTTCAGCTCTGCAATGGGCTCCTCGCTGACAGCGGGGAGCCTGTTTGGGATTCTCTCTCTCCCTCTTTCTCCCTGTCCCTTCCCTACTCATGCGTGCATGTTCTCTCTCTCTAAATAAACAAACTTAAAAAAATGTTTTTCCTACATTATCACTTCAATGGCACTCTTAACACACTGCATATTATACCTTGCCTGATCTGTCTTCAAAAAGATTTTTTAAATTGACATTGTAAATACTTTCAATAACATCTCAATCATATTTTTTCCCACAGTACAGGCACTTTTTATTGTTTCTTTCTTTCCCTAATGGCAGTCCCATATCTCATCCTTTATAGGTGTAGATTTTCAGAAAAACTTAGAAGAGGGAAGAAAAGAAAAAAGTCAAATCACCCATATGATCATTTTCTAGAATCAATCGCCACTACTAACATTTTAACATGTTACTTCCAGTGGATTTCTTCCCCCTTATTAATGATTATATAAGCATAATACTTTAGGTTATTCACACTTCCCAACCAGCCAGACTATTCTGGGTTCATTGCTTCTGGGGAAATCTGTGTGACTGAGTAGAGAGTGGAGAAAATAAGAATCTCTCTCTGGCTTTAGGGTTTGAAAAGCCAACATGCTTAGGTGTATAGAGACCATAGACCATAGAACAGGATTTGAGGAGTATAGGATGTTCTCTTTCTCCCTACATCCTCAATACACACACACACACACACACACACACACACACACACACACACACTTCCCCTGGGAGAAGGAACAAAACATTGGAGTCCTAGGCCCTGTTCTCCATGTTTACCTCCAGGAAAATGGCAACAACTCAGCACAGATTGTCAGATCTGAAAGCAGAGGAACTTGTTCCCATTTTCCAGGTGGGACCTGGGAAAGTGGTAAAATTGCAGAGAAGAAAAGAAATGGCTGTGGGTGAGTCTAGACAACAAAGCCTAATCAGTGTCACAGAATGTCCTGTACCTCACTGTGATTTGGAAGCAGCAAGATGACCCCACTGGAAGTTGACTTTGGTTGGAAATGAGGACCATGGCCAGGTTGGGGGATGGACTTTTCCATAGATGCCCAAGTGCTTTGTTGATACTGAAAAGCAGCTCGGAGAAAGGAAGAAACATGGATTCCGAGGTTCAGTTTCTAGTCCTCTAGACTAGAGGGGAAATTAAATTGTTATAAAAAGTATTTGTTCACCCTTGGGTTTGTGGACTAAAATCTGTACTTGTTAACTATTCTATAGATTTATTTTATATCCCGATTTTTTCCCCATTATTTTCAAGACTTCTATCTGAACATAATTTTTAATACTGGCTTAATATTTACTCAGTGGATGTCATAATTTTTTAACCAATTCCTTATTGTTAAACATTTTGGTTATTTCCAATTTTTTGCAATTTTAATTAATCATGTGTATATCATTAGACACAAGCATCCAGGGTGAGGGGTTTAAAATAAATTCCAGAAGTGGGGTTATTGGTCAAAAGGTGTGAACAATTTTAATTCCCAAAATACATAGTGCCAAACTGCTTTTGTTTAAAGGTTTATTTTTGAGAAAGCACAAGAGAAGGAGGGGCAGACAGAGGGGGACAGACCATCTGAAGTGGGCTCTGCGCTGACAGCAGCCAGCCCCATGTGGGGCTTGAACTCTCAACCTGTGAGATCGTGACCTGAGCTGAAGTCAGATGCCCAACCCGCTGGGCCACCCAGGTGCCCCGCAAAACTGCTTTTGTGAAAGTTTTGTAGAAATGTGTACTCTCAGGGTGCCTGGGTGGTGCAGTTGGTTAAGCATCCGACTCTTGATCTCAGCTCAGGTCATGTTCTCACAGTTGGTGAGTTTGAGCCCCACATTGGGTTCTGCACTGATGGTGTGGAGCCTCCTTGGGATTCTGTCTCTCCTTCTCTCTGCCCTTCCCCTGCTTGGGCTCTCTCTCTCTCTCAAAATAAATAAATAAACTTAAAAAAATAAAAAAAAAAGAAATGTGTACTCTCATGAGTCATCTATAAGAGTTCATTGTTAGAATTCAACATTAGATCAGCATCAAATGACTATTTTATACTTGAAGAAGAGATTTCACTGGTTTATAAATAATATATATCATTTTTCTCTGATTAAAAAAGCAAAATATGTTCATTTTAGAAAATTTGGAAAAATACAGAAAAATACAAAAAAATAACTAATAATCTCATACTTGAAAATGGTCACTGCCCACATGCCGGTGTAGATCTCCTCATCCCTCTAGGAGTATGCATGTATCACATGCAATCATATGTGCCTCTATTTTGCTGCTTACAAAGGTAGAATTATTGTATATGTCATTTTTTATTTAACAAAGCTATATTTTCCAATATCATAAAATATTCTTCTAAAACGGTAATTTACACTATTATTAACGTCCTAAACATGCCTTAAATACAAAACACTCAATAATAGCTTGCTGTTGACATGATGAAATGGGGATATACATACACAAACAGACACACACACCTATTTCACGTGGATGCTGGCATGTGATTCTGGCACTCAAAATATATGATAGTTTGCAGTATAGTGTAGAATGAGCACTGATGTCAGAAAATAAGGACTTTGAGTTTGATTCCATTGTTTAGCAGTCATGAGACTTTGACCAAGTATCACCACCCTTTGCCTACCTTTGTCTTAGGGGTTTACCGAGAGTGTGAATAAAAAATGAGTAGGAGGGGAGCCTGAGTGGCTACATCAGTTGAGCATTTGACTCTTGATTTGGCTCAGGTCATGATTTCACGGTTCTTGAGTTTGAGCCCAGCATCGTGCTCTGCAGTGACAGAGCGGAGCCTGCCTGGGATTCTCTCTCTTCCCCTGTATCTGCCCCTACCCTGCTCATGTTTTCTCTCACTCAAAATAAATAAGTAAATTTTTAAAAATGAATAGGAAATGTCATAAATCTGACATCTTTGACTCACATAGTGTGTCTCCACAAAACTTGATACTTAAAGTCACAAAACCTGGGGCTCCTGGGTGGCTCAGTCGGTTAAGTGTCTGACTTTGGCTCAGGTCACGATCATACAGTTCATGAGTTGGAGCCCTGCATCGGGCTCTGTGCTGACAGCTCAGAGCCTGGAGCCTGTTTCAGATTCTGTGTCTCCTTCCCCTGCTCCCGGTCTGTCTCTCTCTCTCAAAAATAAATAAATATTTAAAAAATTAAAAATAAAATAAAGTCACAATACCCAACTAATTAGCTGAGACTTGGAGCCTAAAACATCATTTCTGATTTGGCATCTCAGGGCTTTGTCCCTATCCAGTCAATGTACCAAAGTGCCTGTGAGATGTAGGACCACCAGTATAGGGTAACCACTAGATCTAGATACCATTTTTTTTTTTTAAGAACTAGACTAGAAAAGAATACTTTTTTATCTTATCAGATTGTCTTCTGCTTAGTGATGAGTTGGCTGCCAATCGGCTTTCGTCATTTGGCTCTACCACAGGCGACTGCTAAATACTCAGTTCTTGGGAGTAATTGCCACTTCCTCTCACTTTTATACAGGAGTGGTCTGTTTAAAAAGCTGTCCCAGTAAGTGGAGCAGCTTCTAAATAGGCTGCCTTACATTCAGCAAAGCGATTATGACAAAACCCGGCCAGGGTTTGCCTTGCAATTGTGGAGAGGCTTTCAGCTGTGAGCCTCAGCGTATAATGTGAGCTGTCTGACCCAACTTGACCTAACTTGCATGTTGCATTTACCCTCCTCATTCAAGGAGATTCTCACTTTTGAGGCTCTGGCTACTGGAAAATACGTGAGTTACCTGAGGGGAGAGACCCAGGGCCCCATCCTTATTCAGGCGAATCTCAGGTAATAGTAGGGGTTTAACCCATCGTGTTTATTGGCAGTATTTTAGCAGCAAGATGTAGTTTTTAAAGGTATGTTATTATTAAGATTTATTATTGTGCTACTTCTAAAATATTGATTGATCTGGATGCTTAGGAAAAAGACTGAATTATTGTTTAGCAAATATTTTTAAAAACTCATTTAGAAAACGTTCCCAATTTTTCTACAAATGACTCAGGAAGACTCTGCAGCCAATTCCCTTAGTACCGTTGAGAAAATCAATTTAGCCTTGCTTCACTTTAGTTTCTTAAATATAAAAACAAATGTTTGGGTCTTTTAGAATTTCTTGAAACCTTTAGAGAAAAGAGGCCTTTGAGAAGATTCAGAGAAGGAGAGTGTGATAGGAGGTTACTTTGCTCTCTGAGCCTTAGGATGTGTCCCCTATGGAAATGTTTTCTTCTCACCTTGGTTGTTGAAATAGGTTGGGTCACTGGGGGAATCATGGTTTCCTTACCTACTCAGGGGAATTTTGCTGTGGACACTTCCCTCCTCTTGCCACCTATGTGTACGTATGCACACACAAACATTCACACACACATGTATACGTATACACTCATGTGCGTTCCTACTTGTCTTCAAGTATTCAAGTGTATGTACATACTTGTATTCAAGATTCAAGGATTTTGGAGAGCAGACATGATTGGAAAGACTCTTCAGTGAACAATTAGAATAGTATTTATTGGACGCTTACTATGAATTGGGCACAGTTTGTGATATCTCATTTTATACCTTATTTTATTGTCATCCAAAAACTGTCACGAGGTGGGACAGTTGCAGATGAGAAAAGTGGGGCTCAAAGCAATTACATTACTTGTTCATGCTCACACGGCTATTCCGTGACAGAGCCAGAATTCAAATCCAGGTCTGGCTGACTCTGAAGTCAGATCCACATCAGAATGTGAGAGCCTGTGGGCTCTAGACTTCTTAGAGATCTGACCTGGGGGCAGTGCAGAATTACCTCAGGACCTTCAGTCTCTCACCTGATGTGGGGTCTGTGAGGATAGGAAGTGGGCACTGAAGGCCCTGGAAGGTGCTGACATGGTGGGCTCATCCCCCTAACATGGATCATCTGCTCTCATTTCCTCTTGTGAACCTGTTATGGTTAATTATATGTGTCAACTTGTCTGAGCTACAGTGCCCAGATATTTGTTCATGCATTACTCTGGATGCTTTTGTGAGGGTGTTTTTTTGGATGAGCTTCAGGAACATTTAAATTGGTAGACTTTGAGTTAAGCCAGTTGCCTGCCATGACATAGGTGGACCGTGTCTAATCAGTTGAAGGCCTTAAGAGAACAAAGACTGACTTTCCTCTCAGAAGCCTTCCTCTCAGAAGTCTATCTGCAGACTGCATTTGGACTCAAACTGCTGCACTTTCCTGGGCCTCCAGCCTGTTGGCCTGCCCTGAGGATTTTGGACTCACCAAGGCTACATCATTATATGAGCCAATTCCTTAAAATCTTTCTCTCTCTTCCTATATATATGTTTGTGTGTGTGTGTGTGTAGTGCATATACACACATATGCACTACACACACACACACACACACACACACACACACACACACACACACACACACAAATCCTATTGGTGCTGTTTCTCTGGAGAACCCTAACCAATACATAATGTGTCTAATTTAGGTCAGAATCCCTTTAAAACTGATAGTGAAAAGTTAGATAACTCTTCCTTTAGGATTTCCTGCAGCTTATTACTTCTTTACTCCTGGAAAGCTCTGTCCAAATGCTAATGAGCATCCCAAAGACATGTTCTCTTCTAATTTTTAAAAATTACAACTATTTCCCTACTTACCTTTTTCTCATCAGATTGCTTTTTTTTTTTAAACGTTTATTTATTTTGAGAGAGAGCACGAGCTGGGGAGGGGCAGAGAGAGAGAGAGGGAGAGAGAGAATCCCAAGAAGACTCCGTGTTGTCAGCACAGAGCCTGAGGCACAGGGCTTGATTTCATGAACTACATGATCATGACCTGAACTGAAATCAAGAGCTGGATGCTCAACTGACTGAACCACCCTGGCGTCTTATAAGATTGCTTTCTAACAGTGAACTTGGTGGGGTTGAGAGTTTCTGGTCCACAGTGGGCTCCCCACCTTTTCTGTCCACTCTTACTCCAGGTGCCCTGCCCTTCTTATGCTTTGACAGGGCTCCTTCTGGGCTTTGCATTCGAGGCTTGTGGTGCCTGAAATAATATCCTGTGAGATACATATCCCCTTCTGTTTTCCTCTCCACATTCGGGCTCTGGCTTACAGATTGACTTCTAGGAAGTTTTCTAAGGCCCAGGACAGAGCAGCTCTCCAGTCTCTTTCTAGCACCTGCCCTATTTCACTGTCTTCCTTGCAGGTATCACTTCTGATGTGTCCTATTTCTTTACTTGTTTAGTGTTGCTCTTTCCCTACCGGAATGTCAACTTTGTGAAAGTCTGCCTGGCCTTTTTTTGTCTTCTCACTGCTATATACCTAGAGCCTAGAACATTGCCAAGTTTGCACAGGAGCTCAATGAACAGTTGTTGAGTGAGTGGATGAATGAACGAATGAACGGATGGATGAATGAATAAATACATTTTATTGAAGCACTTGGCAAGTGAGACACACAGGTGTGCAGGTGTGTGATATCCTACTGGTGAGAAGAGAGTAAATTGTTCATTTTGTAGGTGCATTAACTCTTTCAGGCCCCTAGGGTAACATTTAGTTCAGTGGAACAGTAATTTACCAAACAGTACCTTAGGGGCTTAAAAAAGTTAATGCTCCTCCAAAAGTTTCTAATTTACACCAGGGAGCAGTTTATGTACCCAGCAGGGTTTGACCTAATAGGTCTTAACTTCATTTAAGAGAGTCATAAGGACTTTATCACTTTTCCACCTTCACGTTTCCTACCCTAAGCATCTATCTGTTTGTGGAATACTTGTGGCCAGTTGCTGGTGTGCACGTGCATGTGCTTCTGCTCACGTGTGCATGTGTACACATGCACACAACCATATCCATAGCAATGCCAAGACCTGAGAAGGACATTGCCACTAATATAAATGTTTCATGTATATTTTAGTTTGCATAATTTTTAAAAATCTGCATATTGTAGTCTTTTCAGATAATGTTATTTTTTAGTGGCTTCTTGGTATATATAACAAACTAATTGCTTAATTAGTTAACATTTGTCTTTTTTTTTAAATTTTTTTTCAACGTTTTTTATTTATTTTTGGGACAGAGAGAGACAGAGCATGAACGGGGGAGGGGCAGAGAGAGAGGGAGACACAGAATCGGAAACAAGCTCCAGGCTCCGAGCCATCAGCCCAGAGCCCGACGCGGGGCTCGAACTCACGGACCGCGAGATCGTGACCTGGCTGAAGTCGGACGCTTAACCGACTGCGCCACCCAGGTGCCCCATCATTTGTCTTTTATCCAATAATTCAATCGCAAATATTACAGAATGTAAAAGATTCTATGCATTTGGGTTACCAAGCTTTATCTATAACATGTAGTCTATTTTATATTTTATTTTATTTCATTTTTATTTTTATTTTTATTTTTGTTGCTGTTTCAAATAGTAAAGCTGTTTCCACTCCTGATCTTGGATACTTTTGTTTTGAGGTTTTCCAGATTTTGCCTAATCTTTCCTCTTTTAGTAATTACTGTCAATGTTGTAGTGTTGCCAAAAAAGTCTCCTCCACTCCTGGGTTTATTTTTTAAAAGCTCACCCTCACTGATTCAAGCTATGGAAGTATCTTTTTAAAAATTATTGTCAAACTGATGTTACAGGACTAGGTGAAATGTTTTTCTTAAAACTTTGGGGTCAAATCAGGTATGACTGTTATCAGCAATAGGTATGATAACACAGGTTGTGGGGAGAGTTACAAAAATGGTAAAAACCTGTTAATTAAGAGTTTCCTAATTTTGACTGATAATTCATCCTGAACTGACAATATGCCCTTGCTGTGGAATGAGGGGTTTGCTAAGCAAATAATTGTGTAAACCAGATGGAAGAGAACAAACTCTTTTGAGAACATTAGCACAGTACAGTCAAATCTTGATAGGTTCCTTTAATTTTTTGCATAACAAAGTTTTGTTGTTGTTAAACATTGTAAAAAATATATCCCCTTCTGTTTTGGCTAATGTGGTAATTGAATTCAATTTATGGGTATTGTATTTCCTCGGGGATATTACGCTGGACAATAGTCACAAGTTTGCATAAGTCCAGTAGATGTTAACAATTAAGATATTGGTTCTATGTTTTATTTGCTTGTTTGTTTGTTTACTTAAAAAGGTTTTATTTTTAAGTAATCTCTACACCCAACGTGGGGCTCAAATTTACAACCCGGAGATCACAAGTGGCACGATCCACCGACTGAGCTAGCTGGGCACCTCTGGGTCTGTGGATGTTTTAAAACATATTTTTGATGCAGATTTATGGTTTTGTGAGTTAATACATTCTTTAAATGTTGGTTGTAGTAAAACATCAACAGTATCTAGAGAAATAGAAGATTTTCTTTAAGATAGTAGAGATTCTCTAATTTCCTTTTTTTTTTGTTTTTTTGTTATTTTGAGAGAAATTGAAAGAGCAAGTGAGCATGAGCAATAGAGGGAGAGAGAGAGAATCTCAAGCAGGCTCCAACGCTCAGTGTGGAGACTGGTGTGGGATTCAATCTCACAACCCTGAGATCATGACCTAAGCCAAAATCAAGAGTCGAATGCTTAACCAACTGAGCCATCCAGGCTCCCAGAGATTCTCTAATTTCTAACAGATTATTTACTATAGCAAGCAGTTTATGTATTTGAAATAAACAGATTTTATTTTAACATTCTATCATTTCAGGCTTTTCACTAATTCAGAATTTATTTTTCCTGTTAATTAAAGTAGTTGTCTGAAATATTACTGCACTAGAAAAACATTTTTAGTAGGTGTATTTCAAAAGTGAGCTTTGCTACAGTATTTCTTTTGTGTCTTCTTTAGAAAAAAATAACATTAAAACTGGGCTTTATAATAGAAATACAGTGTTGCAGAGGTGTTTGAATGAGTGCTGTTGCCATGGCAACTTTTGTTGGTGTCTTGACACAGAGATTTTCCTACCTCTGTGTTATCAACAGGTGGTAACGATATTTAAAAGATCAAGGGTCTAACTTCACTAACTTGACCCTGGCATTCTGAAGAGCTACCCCTTAAATTCCTAGGTCCTTAATGGGCCTCATACTTGGCTGTCGGGTTGTAGCAGTAGCTGGTACCCTGTGTTCTGATTCTATTTCATATCCTTAGATTTGAAAGCTGTATCTAAATTCACATTTCTTTTTTCCTGAGCCCTACCATATGACCTCGCTTTCATCTGACAGCGAAGGGTGAAAAACTATATCCTGAAAATGGTCTTATCTTGCAAATAGAGAAGTCTGAGCTGGTTCATCATCGACTGTCTGAGTTACTTTCAGGAATATAATTTGAGTCTTGTCTTTTTTTTTTTTTTTTTTTTTAGTATTTATTTTGGCTTCCAAAGTATGAAAGACATCCAGAGGGTAAGAAGTTACACAACAGATTCATGTCAGCAGATAGGAAGAGTATGTTAGGAAGCAATATCAAGCTGGGTATTTAGTTAAATGTGACTGTTTTAGTCAAAATGTCTTGTTTGGTGCTACCCTTGTGTGTCTTAAAATGTTTGAATGACACTTAATTTTGTATAACCGTGTAGCTCTCCTTTCTTGATTCTTTTAGTTAGATAACGTTTTAAGTCCTGATGAAAACCAATTCTGATTCAAACATAATCAGATTGAAAACTATTCCCTATAGTCTACAAGAAAGCAGATAAAGTTCACATGAAAAAATCCTAAATGTTCCAGGATGCATACAAGGTCCTAAGTGTTCTAGGAGTGGTGAGGCATTATTCTGTTTTAATTTATTATTGGAAATTCTATGCTTTCAGGCAATTTGTTCTATATTTGTTGGTAATTTTTCACAACATTTCACTACACTGGAGAAATATGTAAATATGTGTGAGAAAGTGGTAGTTAGCCTCAAGTGACAAATAGTAATCGTTATTTTAATCTCATATTTCAATTAGCCTTAATCTTGTGTTTGTATAGCCTTGAAAAGCTGTAAAAATCAGTCATTACAGTTTAATTACTAACCCTTATCCCGGGTGGCTAACTCTACTTCCTTCTAAACAAGCTCCTTTCATTTCGTTTTTAAATGCCTCTACTGGTATTCTCTAACCAGTATTACCCTTTATATAGCAGGTATTGTAAGTTACATTGTAGAGTATTTGAAATTTTGTTGCTTCTTCCTGGTGCCAGAGAGCTGCTGCTTCTTTTTCTTCTTCTCCCCCCCCCCCCCCCCCCCCCAACGATCCCTTTTGAACTGGCCTGTTTGCTGTTCCACTCAGAATAGAATCACACTTAAGTTTTACATAATGACAGAAGTTGACTGTTTCCTGCTCTAGTGTTTATTTAGTAAAACATTTTACATTCCTGGATAGATACCAGTCTGTCATTAATGGATTCTTGGCTTTGGGCCAATAGCTAATAGTTTTATTGGTCCTCATAACATAGCTATGTGATTTTTGTAACCACAAGGGGCTCTTTGCTGTGTTTTTCTTTCTTTTTTTTTTCCTTGAAAAAATAACCTAACAGCCCAGAGATGCCCCAAATTTAAGAACACAGCATTTCTCTTTAAATCATTATCTACTCCTCTTCATTCATTCTTTCTGCTTTTCGGTAATTCTCACATATCTTGGTGTATTTTGAACAAGGTTGGAACTCATTTGTGTGATTCTATTCCCAGCTTTCTCATTGCCTTAGCTAAAGAGGCCTGGCAAGGCTCATTTTCTCTGCTAGATGGTGTTGATTTGCCCACCTAAATAGGGGAGAGGCAGGAGGGGTTATTTATAGTACGGGCTTTTTTCCCCCCAAGGTTTATTTGATTGCTTTAAGCATTGAGTAAGGAGGACCAACATTTGGAGATCTTGAAATTGGGTAACCAAAAAAGGAAAAAAAGTCTTTACAACTGGGTGAGTGTAAGTGAAGCTTATGCATTTCATGTATTCCTCCCTTAGACACATAGGTGTTACTTGTGAATTCAGAACTTGCCTCTTTGCTCCTGACCTCACACAAAGCTATGCTGCGGTGCCTTTATAACTCTGATGCCTATTTCTTCTTGGTGCCATTTGCTGTTTAGATCTTTCTCTTCCAACTCTCCATGTATTTTAAAATGGAAGTTAAAGTACTTTGTGTCTTTAAGTTCCCCCCCAAACTCAATCTTTCCTAACACATAAGTTACTATGAAATTCCAGGATCATAAAAACATCTTAAAATCAGTTAGAAATTGGTCATGGTGATAAGTAGGTTGTGTTTCAGGGATGGCTGGTCCTTTTCCTTTGTTTTAATATATATGAGACAGCAACAACCAAGCATGGAGGTAATTAGTAAAATTGTGGAAATGTTGGAAAATATACAGAATATAGAATAGGGTAATCACTCTCAACTTCCAATCTCCACTCCCCTCGCCAACCCGTCACAATGATAGATAGCATTTTCACCTATTTCTCTTTTTTTAAGGTTTATTTGTTTGAGAGAGAGAGAGAGAGAGAGAGAGAGAGAGAGACAGAGAGACAGAGACAGAGAAAGAATGTGTGAGCAGGGGAGGGGCAGAGACAGAGGGACAGAAAGAATCCCAAGCAAGCCCCACACTATCAGTACAGAGCCCCATGCAGGGCTAGATCTTACAAACCATGAGATCATGACCTGAGCCAAAATCAAGAGCCGGAGGTCCAACCAACTGAGCCACCCAGACGCCCCTCACCTATTTCTTTGAGTAGTTGTTATTCTCTACTTCACACATACTTTGCATCCTGATTGATTTACTTGTTATATAATTCTCATTTCCCCCTGCCAGCCGAACTATTAACATAATTTTAAAGGATGTATAATATTTCATCACAGGATTATACCATAATTTACTCAATCATTTCCAAATATTGGGCATTTTGTTTTTCTTTTCTTTTCCTTTCCAATCATGAAGAATGTTGCAGTAAGCATGTTTGTGCATAAATAAATCTTTGCCTGATTCTTAGAATTCTTGGAGATGGCTCAGTTTTTAATACTACCCCATCGTAATCAGAGGAGTCCAGTCGAATTGGTGGAATCTCACCTCTGGCGGCTAATTCCAGGGAAAATACTTTGCCCAGGGACTAGTAAATAAGAATGCTTTATTTTGGAGCAAGAGTTTTGCCTTCAAAAAGAGCGAAGAGTCTCAGGGTTTGGTAGGTGAGGAGAAGGTCCTAATTATTTTTCAGAAAGAGGTTTACTTTTGCTCTTCTGGAGAAGTTAGGGTATGACATACGTGCAAATATGTTTCAGCAGCATGACACAGCTGGAGAGGAAGGCATGCTTTGGTGCCACAGGTCAAGTTTATTTAACACTGTGATGTTTTAAAACAGGTTGATGCCAGCTCAATCAAATAACCCAGAACAACAGTGTGTTGTTGTTGCAAGGCAGTTCTTTGACAAACAAAACAAGTGTTTTCCACTTTTGAAAACAATGCCTACAAATAAGCCAGAGATACTACATAAAACACACCAGCCACAATATAAAATGTATTAGAAAAGCCAAGAGAGAAGTCTCTGGATAAAGGTATCACTAATAACCTTTTAGTCCCTTAGCTGCAATAGCCAACTTTTGGGCGTGTGTGGAATTAATGTGTTTTGCTGTTATGTTAATAATTATGTATGGATTTATGGAACTCAAAAAAGTAATAGCTGAAAATAAAAGCCCATAATGCAAACTGGTGCAGCCACTCTGGAAAACAGTAGGGAGGTTCCTCCAAAAGTTAAAAATAGAACTATCCTACAATCCTGCAGTTGCACCACTAGGTATTTATCCAAAGAGTATGAAAATACTAATTCTAATAAATATTAATAAATACTAATAAATTCTAATAAATACTAATGCAACCCAATGTTTATAGAAGCATATCTACAATAGCTCAAGTGTTCATCAACTGATGAGTGGGTAAAGAAGATGTGGCATATATATCTACACACACACACACACACACCACACACACGCACACACACACACACACCACACACACACACACACACACACACACACACACACAGAAGAATATTACTCAGCCATAAAAAAGAATGAAATCCTGACATTTGTAACAACATGGATGGAACTAGATAGTATTATGTTAAGTGAAATAAGTCAGTCAGAGAAAGACAAATATCATACGATTTCATGCCTATGTGGAATTTAAGAAACAAAACAAATGAGCAAAGGGAAAAACAGAGAGAGGCAAACTAAGAAACAGACTCTTAACTACAGACAACGAACTGATGGTCACCAGAGGGAAGGTGGGTGAGGGGATGGGGGAAATAAGTGATGGGGATTAAGGAGGGCACTTGCTGTGATGAACACTGAGTGATGCATGGAATTGTTAAAATCACTACATTGTACACTTGAAACTAATATCACATTGTATGTTAACTGGAATTTAAATAAAACTTAAAGTAAAATCCCATGTTTTCATGTGATAAGATTATTGTCAATATTTTTATTTGCTTAGCTGATGCTTTTAGTAGCATGTTCCTACTATTGAGTTCAACCTCACCCTCTCTTCCTGTTAATATCAGAGCCAGGTATATTTGGAAGCTGAATGGAGGGATAGAAATGGGTTATTGCTCTTGCTGTTCCTGATTAAGTTAAGACCATTGCTTATCAGATTTTGGGGAGGACCTTTTCTCCCCTCTGAATACCCCAGAACTCCTTTTGTGTAAGTTCTGTCTGGGCCACCGAGCCTAGTTATGAATTTTGTTAATGAACTTGGTTGATGGTTTGGTAAAATCTCCTCCATCAGGCCAGCCAGGAGAGAACAGCTTCTCTCTTGAGTTACTTTTTTTTTTAATGTTTATTTTTGAGCGAGAAAGAGAGCATGAGTGAGTGGGGATGGGGCAAAGAGAGAGGGGGTTCAGAGGGTCCGAAGCAGACTTCATGCTGACAGCACAGAGCCACATGTGGGGCTTGAACTCACGAAGCGTGAGATCATGACCTGAGCTGAAGTCAGACGCTTAACTGACTGAGCCACCCAGGGACCCCTCTCTTGAGTTACTTTTGTATGAAAATCCAAGCTGGCCAAAAGGATTTTACACCCAGTGAGATGGTATGATATTCAGAGTAGGCCTCTGGGTCTCTTAGAGGTCCCACAACTGGCACTCCAACTCTGGCTGGAAGAGAGTGTGGTGATTTGGCTGTGGCCAACACTTTAGTTTGGTTTTTGCCCAGGAAATAACTAGTCAAGAGGCAGGATTTGATTTCCTATAGTAGCAGCAAAACCCCAATTTATCTGAAAAACTATGTGGAGCAACCTCTGGGCCTAACCACGAAGCCAAGAGAAGAGAGAAGCCTGGGTTCTTTGAAGATAAGAGCCACATTTTCTTCATCTTTATCTGTCCCTTGGCTCTTTGCAGCATGCTTTGTATATGGTATTCGATTACTGAACATTTGTTGAATGAATCATCCAACAAATCAATTGGGATCAGGTATTAGAAGGTGAAGTATATTAAAAGAGCCACATCTTGTGCCAAGTTGAGGAGTAGGTATTTTTGCCCGTAGTTCGTGAGGCCATAGGTCACGGGGATAAAGGAATCCTAGGGACTCCCTGTGTATCATGGTTCCGGATCTGCCGAGGAGCAGTAAGAATGGATGACTTGTTTTGAAGTAGACTCTGAGAAGGGGACTGAGCAGGAGGTGGCCACCTGGTCTGCAATGAATTCTCACCAAGTAGGGCCTACTATAAACAGGAGTGCTTTAAAATAGCAGGATGATAACGTGAGGGATTTCACAAGTGATCATTTCTCTCTCAAGTTTTCTCTTCGTAAATGGGTTATGAAGTAATGCTCTTGTCTATGCACTTTCCTTTCATTTTGAACTCCCCATCTCAGCCTGAGCAAGAATTTTGCAAGCTTTGAAATATGTCAACATAAAATAAGCTTTGAGACAGCTTGAAAAATGTAAGATTCATAATGGACTCCACTAAAAATATGGTTTGTTAAAAAAACAAACCAGGCTCGATCTTCCTCACTTGGAAAAACAATCAGATGGAACTTGAGCTATCACCATCCTTTTACAGATTCCTGCACCAGGAGAAGTCAAGCGTTTCCCGATTAAAGCACGCATATTTGTGATGTTCCTTTCAACCACTTGCCCAATGACCTCTGTGAACTCTTCAAGTTCTACTTGATATTCCTCAAGGCTCTTACAGAGTCTACCTGTTCCATGAAGCCTTCCAGACTACTCCTCACATGACAACCTATCCATCTCATTTCATCCTCGGCTCTGTATTGGCTTGTATTATTCTCTGATTGACCCATTGGAATCTTTCCCATCTTCCTAATAGACAAGGTTCTTGGTGGTAAGAATGAAGTCTTTTACTTAATATTAGCACAAAAGTTTATTTTTTCTTCATGTAAATGCTAATGTTGTGTGCAAGGGCAGGTTGGGAGGTACTGGAGGGTTTTCCTCAGGATTTAAGCTTCCTCCATATTGTGACAGCACCTTCTCAACTGGGACCTACCAAGATCATTGCAAGAATTCTCAGCTGGCGGGCAGCTCTTAAAGGCCTCATTTTGAAAGTGACTTACAGCATGTCTTCTTTTTTCATTTGCAAGGGGGCTGAGTAGCTGTCATATGGATGTAGGAAGGAAAGGAAATTGTGTGTGGGAGATCTCAAGTAGTGTCTACTACATGGCTCAACATACCCAAACTAGTTTCCCTGGTTCCATTCTTACTCATTCCAATCTAGTTCCTATAGTTAAAAAAAAAAAAAAAAAAAAAAAAAAGGTAAATCACATCACACTTCCTGAGTCATTATCTATAGGATAAAGTCCCAGCTCTTTTTTAAAAATTTTTTTTTCAACGTTTTTTATTTATTTTTGGGACAGAGAGAGACAGAGCATAAACAGGGGAGGGTCAGAGAGAGAGGGAGACACAGAATCGGAAACAGGCTCCAGGCTCCGAGCCATCAGCCCAGAGCCCGACGCGGGGCTCAAACCCACAGACCTCGAGATCGCGACCTGGCCGAAGTCGGACGCTTAACCAACTGCGCCACCCAGGCGCCCCTGAAGTCCCAGCTCTTTAAAAGTCACAGAGGCCCTCTAGAATTTGTCCCCTGACTCCCAGCCCTTCAGCAGTCCCTCAGATGCTCATAAAGGCTCTGATTTGTCCTGCCTGGATGCCTTTGCCTGTGTGATTCCTTGAACCTGGAATGTTCTTCATCTCTGAAAAATTCCTGTTCAGTCTTCCCTTTTGAAGTCTTTGAAGGGCAACTCAGCAGCTTTAGGGGCCTCTTCCTTTGAGTTTCCTTGGAACCCCCTATAAGGTCCCTTCTCATGCAATTGTCGCTGTTTATGAGTCACTCTCTCCCATTTAGTCTGACCCTGACCTAGGGAAGATGCCATGTTCTCCTCAGCTCTGAATCATCAGGCCTAACATTGTACTCAGCACTGAATGCAGGCCCTCTGGATAGATTTGTTGGGTGACTACATTTAAGTTGAATATACACACTGACTTTACCCATATCAAAAATAATGAGATGAGTTTGTTCTCTTTTAAAACCGGTAAGGATTTTGGGGGCCTGGGTTGGCATTTGATTGAGGGTCACAGGACTGGGGGAGTTCACAGTTTGGTTTAATGTGCGTAGTTGGGATGAAACAGGTGCCTATACAGGAAGGAATATACTTTAAAGACTGGTTTATTTTCACTTCATTTTCTATTGGAGTCTTTTTTTTTTTTTTACTTCCCTGATTTTCAGTGCTCACTGTATCATTTTATCCAGTACTTTGAAGAACAATCTGCCTCCATTGTTCTTCTCATTTAGGTCTGTCTCCTTTCCCACAGTTATTTGGTGATCTCGTGCATTAGCTAGGCATTCTCAACCTTCACTCATGCTGAGCTACGTGTATGGAAAATCTGCCCCTTTATGTTCACTTCTGTCCTTCATCCCTTATTCAAGACTTTCCTGCTCCAAGAGGCATCACCAGATTTTATTAGACACATAGGGAGAGAGTCACCCATCACTATAATTCAACAAGCCATTTGAAGGATCAACAGGACAGTTGGCTCAGCTGGATGGCCTAGAGAGTGTTGACAAATCAGGCTGAGAAGAAGGAGTTAGAGATAGTAGGAGGGATTCTCATGTCAAGCTTAAGGCAGGGGTTCTCAATCCCTGAGGCAGAATAGAATCACTTGGGGCACTTAACACACACACACACACACACACATACCCTGGCTCCATCCCCTCCATATTCACATCTAATGGGGCCGATATAGACCATTAGTGGACCAATAGTGGGCATCACTATTTATAAATACCCCTCCAGTGATTCTGTTGTGCAGACAAGTTTGATAAACCTATCAGTTTGCAGAGTTTTTGGAATCCATGGGACATTATCAAAAACCCAGAGGAAAGGGTCATTAGTACTGGCTACTAATGGTCATTAATATTTTCCATCATAATAAATCTCTCTTCCTTCTCTTTGTTTTCCACCAGGAGCTGGAAAGAGACTTAAGGATCATCAAGTTTTGTTCAGTAGTTGTAGAACTTAGCAGAGGACCCTCAGAACTCCAGGCACACTCTCTCCTCCTCCAGAAGACCCATACTTATTTGTGTCTTTTTGTATTTATTTGCTTATTTTATTTAAAAAAATTAAAAACAATTTTTAATGTTTATTATTTTTTGAGACAGAGAGACAGAGAGCAATCAGGGAAGGGGCACAGAGAAAGGGAGACACAGAATCTGAAGCAGGCTCCAGGCTCTGAGCTGTCAACACAGAGCCTGATGTGGGGCTCCAAAGCACGGACCACGAGATCATGACCTGAGCTGAAGTCGGCCGCCCAACCGACTGAGCTACCCAGGCGCCCCTAAAATTTTTTTTTAATGTTTATTTAGTTTTGAAAAAGAAAGACAGAGTGTGACTGGGGGAGGGGCAGAGAGAGAGACACACACACACAGAATCTGAAGCAGGCTCCAGGCTCTGAGCTGTCAGCACAGAGCCCGACGTGGGGCTTGAACCCATGAACTGGGGAATTATGACCTGAGCTGAAGTCAGATGCTCAACTGACTGAGCCACCCAGGTGCCCCATTATTTGCCTATTTAAAAAAAAAATTTTTTTTTAAGGTTTATTTATTTTTGAGACAGAGAGAGACGGAGCATGAACAGGGGAGGGGCAGAGAGAGAGGGAGACACAGAATCTGAAACAGGCTCCAGGCTCTGAGCTGTCAGCACAGAGCCCGACGCGGGGCTCGAACTCACGGACCGAGAGATCATGACCTGAGCCAAAGTTGGACGCTTAACCGACCAAGCCACCCAGGCGCCCCATTATTTGCTTATTTTTAATTGGGGTTCTGGTTAATATTTTGTTTGAAAAATGGATTTTGCTGCTACAAAATATTTGAAAATCACTGTAACTGATTCAACTGTTTTAGAGATGGACCCACTTTTTAGAGATTTGTTGTAGGTCACACAGATAGATTATAGTAATGTGAGGATCAGAGAGCATGTGATAGAGCAGGAATGGCTCTTGATCTTGGCCGGACTACTTAAGTAGCCATGTGTCCTTGGCACCTAACTTCCAGAAGCCTCTGTTGTTTCCATGTCATAACATTAATGTCCAGTCCTCAGCTGAGAGTCATTCTGAATGAGAATATATGTGCTAGCATACTAGGAACACTACACAATGTACAGTATGTCAGATACCCTTATTAAAATTCAGGACCATTTCTCCTGTTACTATGATGCAAACAGACAAAAGCTACTTAAAGCTATGTCCTTGTGCAGTGAGGGTGGTGTCACAATTAAAAGCCAATCTAAGGAGGGGCACCTGGATGGCTCAGTTGGTTATATGTCCAACTCTTGATAATGGCTCAGGTCATGATCTCGTGGTTCCTGAGATCAAGCCCCTCATTGAGCTTTGTGCTGACAGCACAAACTCTGCTTGGGAGTATGCCTCTCTCTCTGCCCTTCCCCTGCTCGCTTCCTCTCTCAAAATAAAGAAATGAGCATTTTTAAAAAAAGTCAATCTAAGGAAATTTGAAGTTTCTTATTTATTCATTTCGAAGTATTGAACACTCAATATACACCAGGCATTGTGCCTATTTCTGGGGCTCCCATAGTCAACGAGATGGACAAGGTCCCTACGGTCCACAAGATTTGAAAATGGATTCTGAAGGCAACTTTGAAAGGCGTTCCTGATGGCAGGTCTGCTGGGGTCAGGTTGCCACTCACTATGACAGCTTTGAAGAGGCCACTCATTCAAAGGCTTAAGTTCCTGAAAGTTTGTTACTTTCAGTGAGACTCCTATGGTGCCTTGTTTGCTTTCTCCTCTGTATTAGGATGTTTTAGGTTTGTACTTCCAAGCAGGAGGGGGAGGCAGCAGGATTGGGTTTACACCTAACTAAGACCCAGAGAACATTTTTTTGTGCCTCAGGCAGTGAAAATGATTTGCCGTGTGCTTTCAGGGCCCAACTTCCTTAAGTGTGTGCTGTCACTGCCTTGTGCCCTAACTTTTCAGTCATACGCAATCACCTTAGATGATGGGGAAGCAGAGTAACTTAATATTAATAGCAGCTTTTTCCTCCATAGCAAAACGATGAAACTATGTATGCAACAAAAAGTAAATTTGATGCTTTGCATTTTTTCCTCCTCACTCTAAGTAACAACATGCCAGTTTCTTTGGGGGGATATACACTTCTTCTCCTCTGTCACATGATTCTGGTAGGGGTGCACTCTATAATCCAGGAGTAGACACAAGACACAGGCTGGCCAATTAGAGAACCAAGTGCCTTCCATCTCTATAATTGGCTTGGGTTAGTGAACCAGAGCACCAAATTCTCTCTTCTTGGTGATTGATCGGTGGAGGGATGAGAAGAGGTTGCAAGTCTATTTAGTCAGAGTGAACTCCAATACTTCAGTGTATTACTTTGTTCTGCTGGGATAATGGGGAGGAGCATGTATTTCTGGACTGCTGGTAGCCATGGACAGAGCATGCGTGGAAATAGAGACTTTCAGAGGAAAGCCACCATCAGAGATGGAAAGAAACCACATCCTGATGACATTGTTTGTATTACTTGATTCATCGGGGCCTGAAACCAGACTAGCCCTGAAATTTTTTAGTTACCCAAGGAAATAAATCCCCACTTCTATTTTTTTTTTCTTAACTCGTGAGCCAGTTTGAGTTTTTCTTTATAAATCACCAGATACTGAGAAAGTCTGAACTAATACAATACCCTGAACATTCATTCATTCAAAAAATACTTGATAGGCAAATGCATAAAGCACAACAATATGACTGGGATAAAATAGGTGTGTAAACAGAAATATATTTATATGAAATGGGTGATTCTGACCTATAGTTGTATTTAGTCTATACTTGTTTGGATCTTTAAAAGGTCCTTTTGTACAGTGGCTTAACCTGGGGCAACCTCCAATCTGTGGATGCTCTGTGGGTCACAAAGTTTAGATTAATTATATAGGTATGCACGGAGACATTTTGTTAGTGGCTGTTTTAAATACTTGCACATTAGTTTGACTTTTGAGGTCTTGGTTTTTAATAGATCATATCACATGAAAGTTTCACATTATCATTTGGAGGAAATTCAGATATTTTGAGATGGAGTGATATCCAAAGACATTCTCCATTTCTGGGAATTTTGGTTTCTATATCCTGTGTTGGTTTGCAAGATATGTGCATGAAACTCTCTTCAGGAGAGACCTGCCATACTGTGCAAAACTGACTCACAACCACTAGGTTTTCAAAAAATCCAAAATGACAGGCAGGCATATCTGCTCACATGAGCATCATTCAAAGCTTAGGAGACATTTGAGTTCATGCTAGCTCACTGACACTGCCATGGAAGTGATCTGCTTTCTGAGTGCTCTCAGCTTGCTGAATTGGACCATGGATTTGTCCGGGATACCTGTCGCTTAAACCGACCATCTCATCCAAAAGTGATACCATGTGTCTCATCCAAAAGTAATATAATTCTTCCCAAAGCAGAATGCTTCCTATTATAGTCAATGGAACTTTTTCTAGTTATGTTTTGTCACATTGTGTTACATTTTGCCACATTAGCTGATGTTTCATAAAGGGAGGAAACAGGAATGTAGGACAACAACATAGCTGATGAATGAAAAGCATACATTAGCCGTAGTTTGCTTATACATTTTAAAACAAGTCCCATATTATTTTATCAAAATGCTCTTCTTTTTAACTTAACCACAATATCAGCATTATATCTAACACAATTAACAATGTTCTCTAAATACACAATTTCTTTTAAAATTTCCTTGTCTCAGAAATGTCATTTTACAGTTGATTCATTCAATAAGGATCCAAACAAGGTCCATACTTTGCATTTAGTTATGTCCCATGTCTTATTTCTTCTATACCAGTCCACCCTCTTTTCTCGACCCCCCTCACCCCCCACGTTGTTTATTTGTTGAAGGATCTGGGTCGTTTGGCCTATAGAATGTCTCACATTCTAAATTTGACTGGTTGATTGCTTTTGGTATCCTTTAATTTATTATTTTATTTCTTTTATTTTCCTATAAACTGGTAGTTAGGTGTAGGATTAATTAGATTCATGTTCATTTTATTTAGGCGAGACCGAAAGGTAGTCCTATTCTGTCAGGAGGCACATAATGTGCAGTTGTTTTCTTTTAGTGGTACTAAGATTGAGCAATGGGTTTGTGTCAGCTGTATCCATTCATTATAACATTCACCATCATCCATTTAATTAATTGTTTTATTAAAAAAATTTTTTTTAATGTTTATTTATTTGAGAGAGAGCAAACGCAAGCAGGGGAGGGGCTGAGAAAGAAGGAGAGAGAGAATCCCAAGCAGGCTCCATGCTGTCAGAGCAGAACCCGACACAGGGCTTGATCTCATCATGACCTGAGCCGAAATCAAGAGTTGGGTTCTTAACCAACTGAGCCACCCAGGTGCCCCTAATTAATTGTTCTAAATTGTTGCCTGCATTCATTCTTTCATTAAGAGGCTACAAAATGGTGCTTTATTAGCTGGAAATCTTCCATGAAGAACTTTCCTTCTGTCATGGATGCTGTAACCGTATACTGGGAAAAGGGAAATAGCCAGACATTTCAAGTCCTGACTGACTTGGTACCTGGGGACCCAAAGTGTCATGATAGCCTGCTATTAGAGTAAGGACACACAAGGGCTCAGTAATAAGTGGGGTCCTGGCCTAGATCTGGTTCACAATGGGTCTACTGGGACCATGAAAACACCTGGACAAACTTAGTATTTGGCACAACCTACACATTAATTCCTTGGCTTCTGGGGTAAGAACTCTTGTAGTGGAGAAAACCAAGTGGAAGACCATGAAACTGCTCACACCCTCCAGCCAAGATAGTAAATCGGAAACTATATTGCCTCCCAGGGGAATCAGGAGAGTACTGTCATCTTTCAAGGTCTGACACATGTAAGGGTGGTGGTCCCTATTATGTTTGCATTTAATTCAATCAGTCTAACCCTTACAAAAACCAGATGATCAGGGAAGATGATAGATTCCCACATGCCCAACCAATTGGAAGTCCCCATCAAGGCTGTTTTTCTACATGTGGTATCTTTGCTAAGGTAGATTGACTTTTCCACAGGTACATGGTATGAAGCAACTGATCTAGTGATCTGGAAAATAATTTTTCCCCACTCATATTGGAAAGGAGGACTGAAAACAGGTGTCATTCATGTGGAGTGGACAACATGACACATTCATAGTCTTACCCAGGGCCATGGTAACTATCCTATCTTCTGTCACAATATAGTTGAAAGAAACCTGGGCCATCTAGACCTTGAGAACATAACATTGATATATTCCACTGCTGACAACATGCTAATCAAACCAGATGATTAAGAAGTGGCAAGTATATTATTGATAAGACACATGGGTTCCAGAAGGTAAGAGGTAAACCCTACAGAATTCAAGGGCCTACCCCTACCAGTGAAACCTTCAGAGGTCCAATGGTCTAGAACATGCTAAGATATCCCCTTCAAAATAAAGGACAACTTGCTGCATCTAGCACTCAGATGTAGCATATCTGACACTTAGGTATTCTATATCCTTGATGCAAACACTGTTAAAAGGGTTGGAAGGATTTGGCAATTGGTCAGATCTACTATTTGCATAAACATAGAGACAAAGAGGATACTGGAGTTTCAAGTCTGAGAGATTAAGATAATGATAATGCTAGAAACTCAATTTTTGCATGAAAGACAATGAATTCAGTTTTAGACCAATTCAGTTTGAGATGCATGTAGATCATCTAGTAGGCAGTTGGAAACATCAGGCTAGAGGTTATGAGAGATGTGAAGGCTAGATATAACATGACTCCACTAGTCATTCAATAATTATTTATTGGAAACCAATAATGTGCTTAAAGCTGGAGCTGAGGCTCAGCTTTGTGGCACCAGAAAATTACTGAAGGCCATATTAGGATGCTAAATTTGTATCTGGGGAAAAGTTGTAATTGATCTGACAGGAATGTCATTAGCATATTAATATCAATTAATTTAAATTAAATAATTTAAATATCAATACTAAATATTAATATTTGAAGCTATCATTCCTTCACTGACTGATTTATTTATTCATTTATTGATGAGATTTTTCAGGAAGAGAAAGAACAGAATAGTGGTTTTCATCTTAGATGTACAGATGGTACCAAACTCACAATGGTTTGACTTGTGATTTTTTGACTTTACGATACCACCAAAGTGGTGCACATTCAGTAGAAGTTGTACTTTGAATTTTGAATTTGGATCTTTTTTCTGAGCTACCAATATATGGTACCATCCTCTCTCATGATACTGGGCAGTGGCAGCCACAGCTCCTGGTCAGCCAGGCGATCATGAGAGTAAACAACTGATACACTCACAACCATTCTATTTTTCACTCTCGCCATTCAATAAATTATATGAGAGAGTCAACACTTTATCATAAAATAGGTTTTGTGACAGATGGTTTTGCCCGACTGTAGGCTAATGTAAATGTTTTCAGCACATTTAAGGTAGGCTAGGCTAAGCTATGATGTTTGGTAGATTAGGTGTATTGAATGCATTTCTTAACTTATGATATTTTCAATTTATAATGGGTTTATCAGGACTTAACTCCATCATCAGTTGAGGAAGATAACATGACTGTGTTAACATTGAGGAAGATAACATTGTGTGTATACAGAATCACCTGGGAGCTTTAAAAAAATTGAATGGCTTCTCTCCACCCCAGACATACTGAATCAGAAATTCCAAGAGCTGGGCTTGGCACATATTTCTTTTAAAAGCTCCACATGTAATTCTTACGTTCAGACAGAGTTGAAAGCTGCCAAAGGAGTAAAAAACACGTCCTTGGTGAACAGCTCATTTAAGAAGAGCCATAGAAAGAGTAGAAGGCGATCAGCAAGACAGAAGGTGGTTCACAGAGGATAGCATCATGGAAGCCAGGAGAAGAGAGATTTTCCATAATACTGTGTGTGCATGTGTGTGTGCGTATGCATGTGTGTGTGTGTGTGTGTGTGTGTGTGTGTAGGGGGTGGGTGAACAATAATGTGAACTTATCGCTAATGTTAATAGGGAGACATGGAAGAAGGGAAGAGCAGCATTGGTATGGTGTCTGGAGAGAAGAAGGCACAGGAGCACTGGCAAGGAGGCTCTGGAAAGAACGATGTGTGTATTGTTTTTATAAGAACACAATGGCTCTAGCATCATATTAAATTGCATGGCTTCAGGCATGGACACTGGACAGGTGCTACACTGGACAGGTGTAGCGTTGTTTGGGAAAGAGGCATGCCCTCAGACCCCAAACTAGAACCTAAAAGCAAGACCCTAGGTAGGTACAAGAAGGCACTCAGCATCCCTTGATGTTCCTGAATTCAAGCCATTTTGAAGGAACTTAGGATGGCATCATGAGCAGGGAAGGTGGGAAGCTATGGTGGGATCAGTACCCTGCCCTATTTCCCCGATTGTGTATCTCTAATAAGTTCTGTGTGTTTTTCTCTTGTCATAAAGGAAAGTCTCTTTTGATAGTTGTAGTCTCTCAGCTGCAGAAAGGAGGAAGGAAAAGCATTTTATTCTTCTGATTCAGAAAATGAAGCACATGGCAGCCAGCAGGGCAGTAGCAATTTTGATGCCGCTTCCCCATCTCTCTAGGAGAGTCTTCTTTCAGACTTTAGCCCTGAGGGAATGTTTTAAGTAGGAAGGCAGTATTTTCTGATAGGAACCTCCTAAGTCAGGGTATTCAATGAGGAAGCTGACTCATTTAATTATGATCTCTTTTCATGTGTATTTCTTGTTGGTCTCTCTTAGGGGAACCTCTCCTATGAAGAGGTCAGAACTAGGCTATTATTTTTTTATCTCCAACATTTTACTGCAAAAAATATTTCCGAAAACTCAAAAGAAGAGTATAATCATCAACCATATTATTACCACCTAGACTAAATAGTTGTTAACATTTGGCCAATATTTGCTTTATCTATAATTTGATAATTTTTTTTCTGACTCATTTGAAAGTTGGAGATATCATGATATCTCATCCTGAAAATAATTCATAATTCATCTCTCAAAATTATGGACAATTTCCTGCATAACAACAATACCACCATTATACCTAAGAAAATTAACATTAACTTCTGATTTCATTTAATATCAAGTTTGCATTTAAATTTCCACTGTTCCTAAAATGTCTTTTTAGTTGAATTAAAAAAAAATCAGGATCGGGGCGCCTGGGTGGCCCGGTCGGTTAAGCGTCCGACTTCAGCCAGGTCACGATCCCGCGGTCGGTGAGTTCGAGCCCCGCGTCAGGCTCTGGGCTGATGGCTCGGAGCCTGGAGCCTGTTTCCGATTCTGTGTCTCCCTCTCTCTCTGCCCCTCCCCCGTTCATGCTCTGTCTCTCTCTGTCCCAAAAATAAATAAAAAACGTTGAAAAAAAAAATTAAAAAAAAAATCAGGATCCGATGAAAGGCTAGGCATTATTTTCAGCTGTTGTATCTCTTCATTTTCTTATAATCCAACAAATCTCCATGATATGCATCACTAGCTTGTTTTTTTAAGTTTATTTATTTATTTTGAGGGAGACAGAGGGAGAGTGTGTGAGTGGGAGAAGAACAGAGAGAGAGGGAGAGAGACAGAATCTCAAGCAGGCTGTGCGCAATCAGCACAGTGCCTGATGTGGGGCTCCATTTCACAAACCGTGAGATCATGACCTGAGTTGAGATCAAGAGTCATAAGCTTTAAGGATGGAACCACCCAGGTGCCTCAGGTCACTTGCTTTTTGAAGCAAGAACCATATCTTAACACTTTTATCTCCAGTCTTGAACCTGACCAATAGGTATAATTGCAGATTGCTGTTTCTGTAGCTGCCCTTGGGTAGATTCCTCTCCTTGAATCTGGGCTGGCCCTTCAACTGCTTTGACCAATAGGATGTGATAGACGTGATGTTCTGGAACTTCTGAGACCAAGTCTTAAGAAGGTCTGGTAGCTTCTTGGTTTACTTTTGTGGGGGAAGCCAGCCCCCACATAATCAGTCTGACAACTACCGTAAGAATCCCAATTTAGTCAAATGGAGAGGCCAGCTGGAAGAGAAACAAGGCTCTAGCTGAGCCCCAGACAATGGACAGTACCATCTGCCCAGTGAGACCATCCCGACAGTGGGTCTTCCAGCCCCAATTGAGCTGCCTCAGCTGATGCCATGTGGAACAACTGTGGGCAAATAATGAATATTGTTTTAAACTACCAAGCTTTGGGGAAGTTGGTACTCAATAGCCAAAGGAGGTACTCAACATCTGTTTGTTGAACTAGACTGGATAAAATCCTGAACAGAGGCAATATGAGAAAAGAGGTAAGAAAATACAGAGAAGTGAAGCATTCTGACTGAATTAGTAGGTACTTTATGATTTTCTCCTAGATCACAGTGAATCAAAACTTGGCCAATCCTAAAATCAATGGATGTCTTAATCCTTGCCTCTCCACTCAACCACAAGGGATTCTTTCCTGCCTCTTTCTCACCCATCTCTTTGCTCTTCACACCTTGACCTCAGCAGGCTTTTGCAAACTCAATCTTCACAGCTGCCTTGCCCATCCCAGACTTCCCAGAGTATCTGATGGTGCTCTTCTCCTCTATAGATGTCTTCTCTGCATCTACCCACACATCAATGCTGCCCTTTCTGGAGCCACTCTGCTGGTCTTTATCTACACTGCTGCAATAGTTTGTCTATACTTCTTCTGTCATATCTGTCACATTCTGTGTGTGCTGCAGTGACTTTGACACATCTCTTTCTCCATAGTTCAAGTCCTGGAGAGCAGGAGCCGTGCCTTCTCATTGCTCTGTTCCTCTCACTGCACTGCTTACAATGCTTGGCATGCGACAGACACCCAAGACTAGGAAGAGGTATGGTCTGGTGGCTAAGAGTGGGTTTGGAGTCAGATTGCCAGGTGTCAGTCCCACACCTGCTGCCTACCAGCTGTGTGATACCGAGGAAGATCCCAGCCTCTCTGTTTCTTGATTTCATCATCTGTCAAATGGGGATGGTAGCAGCATCTGCCTCATAAGGATGCTGTCAGAGTTAATGAGATGCATAGCTTGGAATAATGCTTCCTACATAGTAAAAAAAAACGCATTTTAATCAAGGAAGTTCACTGAATTGAATTAAACAATTCTTTTCCATACTTTGTACCCTTTTCTTTATCTCCAGGCCCTCACCCTGTCAGGCTATATAATTTTCTACAGCACATAGCATCTTACTGGATTTGGAGGGAGTAAGAAAAGGTCAACCCTCAGGGCGGGAGGATATCCTGGTGCAAATAATATGATACACAAACCTTTGGAAGGGTTGGTATCTTAAATGCCTTTAACAATTTCTCAAAACAGATGGGCTTCAGACTGAAGAGGTATTTGTGGATGGGTGGGAAGGAGGAAGAGGATGGGATTAAGAAAGAACGAGGTCCTCAGGTTTGGGCCTACAGTGACTGATAACTACTTTTAAAGGCGACAAAAGGAAGCTGGTTCCTCTCTGCCCACCTCCTAAGTCCTTGATTGGGCTGGATTCAGCTGGGCCTCACCCTCATGCCAGATGTAGTTGTTTATTTCTGGCTTCTTTTAGGAACCACATTAGAGGGGACACACCCTTTGGGCCCCCTTGAAAGATCCTGAAAAAATGAAGGCACTCCCTTGTAAGTAAAATATTCCTGAATACAACAATATTTGGATAATTATAGTCTCCCAGGAGCATAATCCTTAAATGGCTGAGATAATTATAGCATCCCAAGCCTGTGGCATTTCTCTTTTAAGAACCTAATCCCATGGGCAGAGGGAAGTGGGGACCAGAGGATGCTTCTTCTGCTGAGTCTCCCTGGCCCACACCTTATGATGGATCATTCTAGAAATACCAGTGAGTCTTGCAACCAAGACTTTTTTGCTCCCACTAGGGTATAACAAAGAGCCCAGCACAAAGCAGTGTGCATGAATGAGGGCAGTTATTTCTGACAAGTAGAAGTCAACCCTGTGTGTAAACAAATGAGGTGAGAAATGATTCTTTGGAACTGTACCTCTGATAATTGTTACAACCCTGATGATTCTTTCTGGGACAGCACTGGCCAAGGAAATATCAAGTGAAAGTGTGTGGTTATTGGTGTAACTTTTATGTTTATCTTCTAATCTATTTTGGGAAGCTAGCTGGAGGGAGTGTGGTATTTTGGCCATGACTAGGCTTGATCTTTTAAAAGTTCAGATAGATTTGAAGAAAGACAAATGTGGTTGGCTCTGGGCTGTACCTCTAACATTGGTCAAGGTAAAAGCCAATACTTACAAGGCAGAGATAAGAGGGTAGGGATGGTTTTGTATGGCCCATTACCCTCGCTGGGAAAACAAGGCAAAATGAATCTTTAATAGATGAGCAGTTAGAGGGGTCCTGCTTGTTTATGTATCAAAGGGTAGCACAAAATTGTTTTATTCCTTGGATGCCTCTCTCTTCGTGGCTTATTGTTTATTAATTTGATCTTGATGCACAGCGGCTCTCTGAGTGATTTAAAGTCATTGCAAAGACTGTATATTTTGTTCTATTAACAAGATTACAGCCTCCCACAGATAGGTACTGTGGTTGATTAGACAGAGAATACTTTCAAGCCTGTTACACACTATCTCCAGGACTTACCCCTTGGTTTATGAGAACACCCTGCATATCCTTTTACAACCTGCCACTGTTTGGTTCCCACAATTAGAAGGAGATGTTGTGACTCACTTTGCTCACAGGGTCCTTTTCTTTTGAGTCTTGGCAAGGACACTTTCTCTAGTTCAACTGACTTCTGTATGCCTCGGGATGATTTTCATAGGTAAGAATAAAAAAAAAAAACACACACACCCTCTAATGACCTCTATTTCCTAAGCCAGTAAAGGAGGGGGTTTCATAAATGTATCTCTCAGATCCCTTGAATTCCATACAGTTTTGCTTGTTTTTGCATCCATATCCTTTGTAATATTCTTTCATTCATTCACTTGCTACTATTTGTTTCATTCCACTCTGAAGCTATGTGGGGGACGCTGGAAGAAGAAAAAAACTAAGATACATATCTTGCCCATTCAGAATATATTCTGCACAGAGGGTGCTCATAAATAGAGCTGTGTCTCTTAAAGCACAGTCATATCTGGATTTTATTATTACGAGTTGCCTCCTAACCACTGATAGTTTTATTGTCAGCTTCCTTATGCCATGGTGATTTGCCCCACTGGCATCATTTTGTCCCTTATTCTGCTAAGGTGATTCAGAAAAGTGTGTTGATGGGGCCCTGCTTTTCTGACTTTCTTTATTTCTAGCTATTTTCTCTTTGAAGAATGGAGGTGTCACACTGGGTACATTTCCCGGACTCATGTATTGTCAGGGTGCCTGTTGGAGTCTTTTTTTGTGGGTTGTACAAAGAGGCAGAGGTTGTAGCGACCAAAAGCAAGACTAGACGAAGTGCTACCAAGACCCAGAATAACCCTTCAAGCAAGCTTTTGGACAGCAGCAAACACATGAATGCATGAATAGCGTTTCAATAGTATTTCACAAAGGAACGTGCCGACCTTTTAACAGACACCAAGTCAAGTTCTCTCTTAGGTTCCCTGCACATCTGAAGGAGTCAGAAAGTATAAAAACCTATTCCAAAGATTTCTACGTGTATGTGTATACACATATATACACACATATATATACGCACACATGCACATATGTATACACACATATACACACATACACATATGTACACAGACACACACATTTATTGTAGTAAGAACATTTAACATGAGATTTATCTTCTTAACAATCTATAAATGCACAATACAGTATTGTTAACTACAGGCAGTGTTGTACAGCAGATCTCTAGAACTTATTCATCTGTATAACTGAAACTTCCTACCTGTTCAATAGCAGCTTCACATTTTTCCCTCCTCCATGTCCCTGTCAACTGTCATTCTACTCTCTGCTTTTATGAGTTTGACTACTTTAGATTCTGAGTGGAATCCTGCAGCATTTGTCCTTAATAAGGATTTGGCTTATTTCACTCAGCATAAATCCTCAAGGGTCATCCATGTTATTGCATATGGCAGAATTTCCTTCTTTAAGTCTGAATAACGTTCCATTGTATGCATATCCCGCAATTCTTTGGCAATGGCCATTTGGGTTGTTTGCACGTCTACAGTTTACATAACGCTTTACCATCTAGAAGATGAGTTGTCCTTCACTTGATGCCTTGTATTCTTGTTAATACCTAGCTTAAAATGCTTTAAAATTCCCAGAGAAAAATCATGTTTCCCTAACATAGGGTGTGAAGTCCACCAGAATCTGGCTCTATCTGTATCTCTGGCCTCATTTCTCACCTTTGCCCTCCTTTCCTTTAGGCTCCAGCTTCAGTGAACTCCATCAGGTTCCCACACACAACATGTACCCCAATGTGCCTTGCTCCCTCCCAGAATTCTCTTTTCCTTCCCTCAACCTCTTCACCAGGTGATTGCTATGCAGATATGAAGACTCAGCTCTTGTGTCACCTCTCCCAAGAAGCCTTCCCTAAACTTTGTTTCCTACCCTAGCCCACCCCCTGCACTTCCCCTCGGCTCCCACATTTGTAGCTCTGTTTGTAGTGCTATCATTGTGCATCCTGTGACATACTGTAATTATCTGTTTATGTGTCTCTAACTCCCACTAGACCTTGAGTACCTTGAGGACCGTGACATTTCATCTCTGGGCCTCGGGGCCTAGCAAACTGCCTAGCAGAGTACTAAGCTCCCAACAATATTTGTGGACTGAATTAAGGAAAGTTAATTTTTCTGAGCCTCAGCTACCTCATCTACAAAGCAGGGACACTAATATTTCCTTGCAGGATTTCTGTGGGGACTGAGGACATGTAGGTAAAGTGCCTAGTCCAGAACCAGCAAATGAAAGAAGCTCAGTGGCAGGTGAGCCTCGTTCTTATCACTGAAAGTGCAGAGGGCTCACTGCAGAGAAGCCATGCTCTGACTGTAGGCTGGGAATCATAGCCAAAGAGTGAAGGATGGGCTTGTGGGGGCAATGTGTCACCGGGACGACACGGTCACTCTCACTGATGGGTGGTTGCCACTGGTGTGGCTCAGAGAGTCTCTGTTCCTAGAATAGACATGAACTTTCTGTTCATTTTAGAGACCCATCAGGTGACCCATGAAGGCCATGCGGCACAGTGGAATTAGGTCAAAAGTATTTACTTTCTTCCTCCTGCAAGACCTCTGCTTCTCTTGAAGGTGCTGCAAATGGTCCTGGGTGGTGCTGTGCCATATGCTCATCTAGAAATCAAGTTCATTTTTCTGACTCATTCTGCATGCTTGGGCAATTACCCAACCTCTCCGTGTCCATCTCTAAACTTTGACGTACCTTTCCTCACTTTTGTCACACACACGGAATAAGTGAAGTTTAATTTGAATGGTGCTTCCTCAAGCGTAGGCTCTGAGGGGACCACCATATGTATCCAGACACTTTTTATTACATGTGACAGGAAACCTAACCCTAATTGGCTTAAACAATAAAGGGGAATTTTTATCTCAGAAAAGGTCCAGAGTAGGTCATGTTTCAAAAATGGATGAATAATCATGGCCCCGGCTTTGTTTCTCTCTGATTTTGTTGCTTCTGCTCCCCATCATTATATCCGTGCAATTCTCAGGCTGACTGACCCCATGGTGGCATAAGTGACTGGAGCACTTCAGGACTTCACTATTCCAAAGGAAGTGCCCCCAGACTTGCTCTGGTTCTGCGAATGTCACATATGCCACAAGGCCACCCCGTGAATCAGGAAGGATGGCCAGGGAAATGGAATATACAGACTGCTTAAGCCAATCAGGCTGGAATTGGTGGGACAAAGGAGGCAAGTTTAGCTTCTAGCATGGATACTGGAGTGGGAAGAGGAAATGACAATAATGAAAATCTTAGAGGGATGAATGGATATTGGGTTCACAAATAACACATGGCTTGAGGGAAATTGTTATTATTTGAAAGAAGGTGTGATTTTGGAAGGCCAGTTTAATTAGGTCAATCATGTCTCTTTAACCATATCCCCAAAACATGAAAAAAAAAAATCACAGAAGGTTTCAGCAATGCCAAAAGAATTGTGAAATAGAGAATCACAAGCTTCATAAAATTGTGTCACTTTATTAAAAATTATTACTATCTCCTTTGGCTGTGGGATTATATAGAAAAAAAAAACTTGGCTTCTCAACAATACCTCATGGTTTTAGAAAGAGATTGAGACTTTTGCTCAAGTTCCAACAGAAGATTAGTGATTAATGGTTGAGTTATAAAATACTCACAAACCCAGGACTGGTTCATAATGTGTACAAATTGCTAAAAACTTTAAGTGTACAATCTTCTGCCCAGCTGTACCTCAGCCCTTCCTTTCTGTTTTAAAAACAAAGCTACCAGTTTATAAACAACTTTCATACCAAAGGCTTGACCCCCTGGGTGATAAGTGACAAGAGAAGTGTACTAATGGACATTTTAAGAGTCCCACATCAGCAGACTTACCCTGTCTCAAACTGGCTTGGGGTTATCAGTGTAATCTTTTAAAAATTACTTTCTAAACAAACTTAACAACTAAGATGATTGGTATAAGGGAAGAAAAGTTAAAGCGAAAAATATTTCAAATGTAGCTTTAGAAAGAATGAAGGCACATACATTACTGGTCAGTTTCTGAGCTCTGGACATTTTCCTGTTTTCTTTGTAGAGCAGAAGACTTTTCATCTGCTCTTGTACCTTTGACCTCCTGCCACACATCACAATCTTAAAGAAAAATGCTAATGTTGTAAATAGGATTCAGAATTACGCCTGCACACAGCTCGGTGTTAGGTGCGATGGTAAACAAGATAAACAGATACAGTATCTCCCATGAAGCAGCTTTTATTTTAAATCAAAGTTGTAACTAGTCTTCTAGTTAAATTGATACATGGACTTCATGTGTTTTCCTCCTCTGCCTCTACCTCCTGAGACCCCAAAAAGGAAGGAGAAAATATTACAGGATGAGAAATTTAAATCAAGTCTAAAAGATTGAAAACAAAACAAGGAATTGTACCTGATCTAGTAGGAAAGAGGAGGTTACAACCTAAATTATTACTGAGAGGGCTGCTGATGAGGGATAAAGAAGGATATTGATGGCTGGCAAATCATTTGTTCCCTGTAGCTTTCTTCCTGTAACGCTTAAGAATATAGAGGTGTCAGGAAACTCTTGAGGTGAGCAAGGATATAGAACTTAAAACAGGAGACATGTTGATTTGAAATTCTGCAAAGAAAACAATTGGACTCCAAGCTCTCCTCCTTGATGCTTTTAAAAAAAACCCAAAAACAACTGAAGTAGAGTTGACACACAATGTTACATTGGTACCAGGTGTAAAACATAGTGATTAGATAAGTCTATCCATTGTGCTGTATTTATTGCAGTATTATTTACAATAGCCAAGATACAGAAGCAACCCCAGTGTCCATCAACAGATGGATAAAGAATATACGATATATACAAATATATAAAATGGAGTATTATTTAGCTGTAAAAAATGAGATCTTGCCATTTACAACAACATGGATTGACTTAGAGGGTATAATGCTAAGTGAAATAAGTCAGACAGAGAAAGACAAATACCATATGATTTCACTCATATGTGGAATCTAAAAAACAAAACAAATGAACAAACAAACAAAAAGCAGAAATACTCCCCGATGCTGTGTAAACAGGAGGTGCTATCCCCAAGAATGACACTAGAAATCTATTCTTTGGAATCATTCAGGGGTACCAGGCACAGAGAGGCCTGGAGCATATTGAACTGGAGCCAGGAATTACATAAAAATTTATTATGATCATTGTTATTGTTTTCTTACCAATGACCAATTTGTAAGTCCTGATTACTCACGGAATTTCCAAACAGCTTAATTAAAAATTTTTTATTATAGAAAATGTCAAACATACATAAAAGTAGAGAGAATAGTATAATAAACCCTCATACACCCATTGCTCAGTGTCTACAATTAGCAGCTTATATGGCCAATCTTGTATTATCCATACTGTTACCCACTTTCACCTTTCTGTATTATTTTGAAGCAAGTCCCAGATATTATGTCATTTTAGCCTCAGATATTTTAGGTCATACCTCATGTTTTTCTAAAAGATACTGACTTCAAAAAAACTCACTATACTATTATCAGCACTGAAATACATTGACAGTAATTCCTTAATATCATCCAATATCAAGTCAGTGTTCAAATTTTCAATTTGCTTATACATGTCATAATTTTATTTTATAGTTCGTTTGAAATAGTCCTCAAATTAGTTTCACTCATTGTAATTAGTTGATATGTCTTTTAATCTCTTTACATCCTTGGGGTCCTTAGCTGTCTTTCTCTTTTTGTTTGCAATTTATTTGTTAAAGAAACCAGGGTTTTCTTCCTGGAGTTTCCAGATAGTAAGATCTGCTGGTTGCATCTATGTGGTAGTTTCGTATGTTCCTTTGTTGTCTTTATTTTCTATAAATTGGATCTAAAGGCCTGATCAGATTTAGGTTAAAATTTTTTGTAAAGAAAAATTTGGAGGTGGTTATTGTATTCTTCCATTTGGAGACACATAATATCTGACTGTCTTTCTCTTTTTGGATGTTAGCAGTTATTAATGGTTATCCATTAATTTATTAAGGGATGCAAAGTGATGATATTCTATCAGTCCATTTATTAGTTAGAATACTTCCATAAAGAGAAACTACCCCTTGTTTGATATTTGTTTACATGCAGCAAAGGTATAATAAGTGCTTGATTTTTTCTCTTTATTTGCCTTTTGCTAAATAATGAGATGATTCACTAATACTCCTCCAATGATGACCAATTAAATTTTGTTTTGCCTAACTATTCTTATGAACTTGTGGATTTAAACACATTTAATATGTTCCAATCTGTTGATATTATTATCCTATTGAAGCTTAAATGGTTTCATTTTTGGCCAGTGAGTTTGGCTATTGAATCCTTCTGATACAGCATTAGTAATCATTGATAATTTCTTTGCTATCAGTAGAACGGAATGACATGATGATCCAGACTCACTTTGATATTTTTTTCTTTCAGTCACAGTCATTAGAGAAGATTGTATATAATGTGAAAAAGAGACACCAAGAGAGAAACCTGAAGAAGCAAAGGTAGTACAGAAAACCAAAGGAATCTTCAAAAATAGCTCAGAGGTCACCATGATAGAAGATACAGCAACAGAAATTTCCTAGGGGACGAGGAAGAATAAAAAAGGAAATAAATGAAAATGATCACATTGAGGCCCAACATTTAAATAGTTGTAAGACCAGAAGAAAAGAACAGGGAAAAATCAAAGAAAGAAAATTACTGGGAAAAAACCCCAAAGCCCAAAACCCCAAACCCAAAAGCAAACAAACACAAAACAAAACCAACTCTGTTCTCCTCCTTCAAATTTTCCCAAGGTTAAAACTATGAACCTTAACACCGAGGGGGCCCGCTGAGAACCAAAGGCAATGAATGAATATTGACCCATATTAAATATAACATCATGAAATTTCATGAGGTTTCAGAACACCAGAAACAAAGAGATCCCCTAAAACTAATTGCATACAGAGAAATAAAAATGAGTAAAACTTTAGACTTTTCAACATTAAACACTAAAATACCATGGAAGGAATTCAGCTTCCATCTGAAATGGCAGAATTGGGCCTTAAACAACTGAAAATTGAGGCACAATATGAAAAACAGCGTTTTCCAGACATTAGACAGTAGGCAACAAAATACAGTGATCCCTGAGGGATAGGGGGCCAACAAGGTTGCCTCAGCTTGCTGCCGTGAGAGTTTTCAGGACATGGAACTGAATTTAGGGAGATTAAGTTAAGGGTTAAGGACATTAAACAAAGAGTGTGGTGACTGGAATTCACAGGCAGATCCTGGGAGCCAACAGAGCTGTGCAGAGACACATCCAGACACCTGTGGATGAGCCCCCCCAAGTATTCAGCAAAACACTGATCAGTGCTCTCACAGAGGCTGAGCAAAAAGCCAGCACATAAAAAAATAGTGGGGACAGTACCTTGAACTCACATAGGTCTGGGAATAGTTACTGTCTCCACCATCTAGCCTGGAAAACCTCATTAGTTAGCATAGTTAGAAGGATCTCTCTTTGTTAGTAGAAAAGAATTAGTCCTAAATGAAATGCTACTGTTTTTGCTTATTATATTTTAAAAGCAACATCCAGGGATGCCTGGGTGGCTCAGTCGGCTGAGCAACTGACTTCCGCTCAGGTCATGATCTCACGGTCCAGGAGTTCGAGCCCCGCAGCAGGCTCTGTGCTGACAGCTCAGAGCCTGGAGCCTGCTTCGGATTCTGTGTCTCCTTTTCTCTCTGCCCCTCCCCCATCTGTGCTCTGTCCCTCTCTGTCTCTCAAAAATAAATACATGTAAAAAAATTTTTTTAAAGCAACATCCAAAAGGATCAAACTATTTCTCTTTTTAAAAATGTTTATTCATTTATTTTGAGAGAGAGAGAGAGAGAGAGCAGGAGCAGGGGAGGGCAGTGAGAGAGGGAGAGAGAGAATCCCAAGCAGGCTCCACGCTGTCAGTACAGAGCCCAAAGCAGGGGTCAGTCTCACAAACTATGAAATCGTGACCTGAGCTGAAATCAAGAGTCAGATGCTTAACTGACTGAGCCACTCAGGTGCTCCAAGGATCAAGCTATTTCTAAGTCACTTCTAGAATAAAGTTCAAGAATATTTATAAGGATGTAAAAGTATCTAGTATCCAACAAAAAGAGTACTGAAAGAAAAAGTTTCAACCCAGACTTTAATACCCAAAAGTGCTACAAAATGAACGTGTCCCCTCCAAATTTGTATGTTGAAATCCTCACCCCAATGTGACAATATTAGAATGTGGGGCCTTTGGGAGGTAATTTGGTCATGAAGGCAGGGCCTTCATGATGAGATTAATGCCCTTGTAGAAAGAGGCCCCAGAGAGCCTCCTTGTCTTTGTTCCATGTGAGGACACAGTAAGAAGACAGCCAGCTATGAACTAGTACGTAAGTCCTCACCAGACACTGAATCTGCAGGTGCCTTCATCTCGGACTTTCCAGCCTCCAGAACTGTGAGAACTATAGTTGCTGTTGTTTATAAGCCACCCACTTTATTATATTCTGTTATACAACAACTTGAGCAGGATAAGACACAAAAATATGTAAATGGCAACTGAAGTTGAATTACAGAACTTTTTAGACATATAAAAGCTGAAAGAATCTATCAGTCACAGACCCACATTATAAGACATGTTAAAGGAAACCCTTTAGGCACAAGGAAAATTATACCAGATGGAAATATGAATCTAAATACAGGAATGATGAATACCAGAAATGGGAACTACATGGGTAAATATATGACTTAAGAATTATTTACATCTCTTGGGGCACCTGGGTGGCTCAGTCGGTTAAGCGACCGACTTCAGCTCAGGTCACGAGCTCGCGGTCCGCGAGTTCGAGCCCCGCGTTGGGCTCTGGGCTGATGGCTCAGAGCCTGGAGCTTGCTTCCGATTCTGTGTCTCCCTCTCTCTCTGCCCCTCCCCCGTTCATGCTGTGTCTCTCTCTGTCTCAAAAATAAATAAACGTTAAAAAAAAATTAAAAAAAAAAAGAATTATTTACATCTCTTTAAAAGATAATTTACTACTTAAACAAAATGATAACTATGTAGTGTAGTGTAGGATCTATAATGCATGTAGAAAGTGAAAAGTATGACAACAACAGAATAAAAGCAGGGAAGAGAGAAACAGAAGCATATTCTTGTGAGGTTCTTATACCATATGTAAAGTGGTATAATATTACTAGAAGGTAGACTGTTATAACTTTAAGATGTATACTGTAAACCAAAAGTAGCCACTGAGATAACAAAACCAAAATTTGTAGCTAATCAGTGAACAAAAAAGATAAAATGGAATCATAAAAAATATTCAGCTCCCCTCCACCCCCCACAAAAACGTAGAAAAAAGAGGAAAAAGTGAACAGAATAGAAAATAATTTATTTGTTTGCTAGGATAAACAAAACAATAGCAAGATAGTAAATTTAAACGCAGCCATATCAATAATTATGTCAATTTAAATGGTGTAAACATCTTAGTTAAAAGACAGATGTAATCAGGTTGGATAAGAAAGCATGAACCCAATTAATATGCTGCCCATTAGAAACCCTGTGTAAATATAAAGACATAATTGATTAAAAGTCAAAGGATGGGAGAAGATCTACTATTGTAGTACTATAAATCAAAGGAAATTTGCACAGGCTATATTAGTATCAGAAAAAGTAAACTTCAGAGCAAAAAGCATGATCAGAAATAAAGGACATTTCTTAATGATAAAGGAGTAAGTCAAGAAGTCATAACAATCCTGTGTTTCTGCGCTTAATAACACAGCTTCAAAATACATGAGGCAAAACTGATATAACTACAATGAGAAACAGACAAATTCATAATTTTGGTCAGAGGTTTCGATATCCCTCTTTCAATTTCTGGAACAAGGAGACAGAAAATCAGAATAGGTAAAGACAACTTGAACAATACAGTCAACCAACTTGACCCAGTTGTCATTTATAGAACATCCACTCAACAACAGCAGAATACATACTCTCTTCAGGTACACAGAGGACAAATCTGTCAAGTGTCAAGTTTGTATGGAACAAGTCAACACACAGTCTCCCTAGATAGACCATAAAATAGGCTTCTATAAATTTGAAAGAATTCAAGTCATACAAAGTATGTTTTTGGACCATAATGGAACTAAATTAGAAATCAACAACACAAGGGCATCTGAGAAGTTCACAAACGAATGGGAGTCACACAATGCACTAAAATGTTTACTTTTCATTCACCTTTTTGGAGGAGGCTAAAAGGATACACTTCAGAGAAACTCGAGAATAAAACAAGGAAGGGAAAAAACTGCTTCAGGATACAGGAAATCCTACACAAAGTCTTGTCAAAAGGAAATTCAGAACAACAGCTATCCAGAGTGAAATTAGGAAAGATGAGGGAGAATTAATTTCCTGAGGAAAAAAGTAAAATCATCTGGTATGTTTAAACATAGGTACATAATAGATGGAGAGGTTTGAAATATCTAAGGATATGTTTATATCCTTAGGATATAAGGATATAAGGATATGAGCTAAAAGGGAGGTAATAAGGTAGCACCAGCAAAAATAAAAAGTTATGTAAGAAGAATAATTATACTATTTGGCTGTGCAGAGAACAATATTTTATGTTGTTATAATAACGGTAATGATGGTTATTGGTTTTATTAAAAAATATGTGATAGCTCGACGATAGCCAAAGTATGGAAAGAGCCCAAATGTCCATCAACAGATGAACAGATAAAAAAGATGTGGTATATAAACATAATAGAGTATTACCCAGCAATCAAAAATAATGAAATCTTGCCATTTGTAGCTACGTGGATGGAACTAGAGGGTTTTATGCTAAGTGAAATTAGCCAGTCAGAGTAAGACAATATCATATGACTTCACTCATATGAGGAATTTAAGATACAAAACAGATGAACATAAAGGAAGGGAAGCAAAAATAATATAAAAACAAGGAGGGGGACAGAACATAAGAATCTCTTAAATAGAATAAACTGAGGGTTGATGGAGGGGCTGTGGATGGGGGGGATGGGCTAAATGGGTAAGGGGCATTAGGGACGACACTTGTTGGGATGAGCGCTGGGTGTTATACATGGGGAATGAATCACTGGAATCTACTCCTGAAACCGTTATAGTACTATATGCTAACTAACTTGGATGTAAATTAAAAAATAAGTAAATTAAAAAACAAAACAAAAAAAATGTGACAGCTGTATTGGGAGGCTAAAGGTATGTTAGTGTAGGAGAATTTAATATCTATCATAACATCAGTAAATAATGCATTTTTTGCTAAATCAAGAGGTAGGACCACAGTATCATATTTAAAATAATGGAGGTTCATATCAGAATAAACAGTTTTCAAAAGCTAAAACTTGCTTCTGGGTGTTATACTAGGAAAGTCGAACAGGAAAGAATGGCTCAGGGGATTGATATTCTCCACTGGATGCTCTCCTTATTCTTTGGCTAAGACAAAATTCTATAGAGGTATTTTTTGGTAAAATACTTAAACCAAGCAATTAAAGCAATTAAGCAGGAAATAGCCATCTCTCTGATTGCTCTCTACTTGGAGGGAAGAATAAGGAAAATTTCTTAGAGTTGCTCACTGGCATCTGAGCTATAGAAGATAAATCTGCCCAAGGTGTAAAATTTAGACATACTTTTATAGTGTTTAACCAAGTATACTAGCTAGTAACATTAAGTTGTAAGGGTAATGACATTTAAAAGGTAATGACATTGCAACAAAAAATTAATGAATTATGGGGGGTGCACCAAAAAACCTCAGTAATCAAAAAAACAGTTTAACGTAATATTTAAAAAATCAAGATTAATGTGAAAAAGCTATGATGAGCAAAATAACAATTTTCTTTCTTTTTTTTTTTATTAACTTGTTTTATTTTTTATTTTTTTAAATATACATCCAAATTAGTTAGCATACAGCGCAACAATGATTTCAGGAGTAGATTCCTTAGTGGCCCTTACCCATTTAGCCCATCCTCCCTCCCCAACCCCTCCAGTAACCCTGTTTGTTCTCCATATTTACGAGTCTCTTCTGTTTTGTCCCCCTCCCTGTTTTTATATTATTTTTGTTTCCCTTCCCTTATGTTCATCTGTTTTGTCTCTTAAAGTGCTCATATGAGTGAAGTCATATGATTTTTGTCTTTGTCTGACTAATCTCATTTAGCATAATACCCTCCACTTCCATCTACATAGTTGCAAATGTCAAGATTTCATTCTTTTTGATTGCTGAGTAATACTCCATTGCATATATGTACCACATCTTCTTTATCCATTCGTCCATTGATGGACATTTGGGCTCTTTCCATACTTTGGCTATTGTTAATAGTGCTGCTATAAATATGGGGGTGCATGTGTCCCTTTGAAACAGCACACCTGTATCCCTTGGATAAATGCCTAGTAGTGCAATTGCTGGGTCATAGGGTAATTCTATTTTTAGTTTTTTAAGGAACCTCCATACTGTTTTCCAGAGTGGCTGCACCAGCTTGCATTCCCACAAAATAACAATTTTCTTAAAAAGGCAAGTCTGTTATTACATATTTTTTCTTTGTGCTAGGCTCCAATATGGCTCGGCATGGTACTGTTTAACAGATAGTAAGTGTTCCAGGTATGGGAAGAACAACAATCATGTCTGCTTTCTTATCTTAAAATACCGCATGCAGATGAACTATTGTCACAAGGGAAAGCTTTCTGAAAACACACTGTATAAATGTAAGTGGCTTCAAATAATCTCCATAGTACTTTATTACCTGTTAAATCGTTAATTCTGATCAAAGGTATATTGACTCCTAAAAAGTCATCCATCCTTTGTTTTCTTCAATGTTCTTAGCAAAATGAGTAATTCTTATGGACTAGTGTTTCCATCTGTTCAATTTACCTTACTCTTCACAAGAGAGGGGCAATTTGTCCAAATTCCACCGTTGTTTTTTTCCTGTGTTCACAGCTTGAACTGCAACAATGGGGATGGGACTAAACACATTTTCTGTCTAGGAGACCGTGCACCTGTGAGGGTAGGAGCTACAGGGTTCCAAGGTTTTGAAAGTGATCGGGAACTTGGAAGCCACTGAGTAGCTGGTAGAAGACATGGAGTCATACTTCTGGGTAGGCACCTTCCTCAAAGACCTGTTTCTCTCAAGGTCCGTCTTTTTAATTGCTGACTTTGCACAGACTCCAAAAAATCTGCATACCATTATCTGAAAGGGAAGGTCAACCTAAAGGTCACAGGTTTTAAGGGTGCTACTTCAAAGACATTTATCTCCTTTACAACGCCATTAGTCTTGGGTACTGGTCTATTGTCTTTCATCATCCCAACCTCTTCACCTGCCTGTTTACTTTGAGTCCAACCACAGAATTCAAGGCCCAGCAGAAACGGGCGCTTTTTTGCTACTTCACGCTGGCCCAGCGGAAGCTTGTTCACAGCCTGCTTTGCAATTATCAGCTGTTGGGAGGAAATGCGGTTACTAAGGGATACTTACTAAGGGACACCATTTAGCTTTCAGCTAAAACATGAGAAGGACCTTTCTTGGGGAGTAGTTAACAATGAAGAAGAGAGCCTTATGCATTAAGATATTTATTATAGCTTTCACGTATAAGTCTAAACTGATACCAGGAACATAAATATCCAACAATAAAGGTAGACACATTGGTATAGTATTGATCTAGACATTTTGTTTCAGATACTTCACTTAATCTTCATTGTGACCGTATGAAATAGGTATTATTATTAGTCCATTTGATAGATGAATACTTTTTCAAGGCTCTAGTAAGTAGTAGAGTAGAACTGGTATTTGAACCGAGACAGTGTGGCTACAAAGTACAGGCCTTGAACCTCTATGCTATGCTGTCTGACATATAAAAGAATAGTATAGGAGCACCTCAGTGGCGTGCAGTGGTTAAGCGTTTGACTTTGGCTCAGGTCATTATTTCACCGTTCGTGAGTTTGAGCCCCATGTTGGGCTTGCTGCTGTCAGCATACAGCCTACTTCAGATCCTGTCTCCCTCTCTCTCTGACCCTCCCCTGCTCACTCTCTCTCTCAAAAATAAACAAACATAAAAAAAAATAAAAGAATAGTATAATCATTTGGTGAATTATTATTTAGCCTTTAAAATGGTATAAAGTCTGCAGAGCAACATAAAGATGAAATATAAATTTCATGACCCTGTGGACATATGCAGTGTAGGTAAAGACTGTCAGAGGCCAAGGACACCAGATGGCCAAATTTTTTTTAAAAATCACAAGGGGCGCCCTAGTGGCTTAGTCCGTTAAGTGTCTGACTTCAGCTCAGGTCATGATCTCGTGGTTTGTGAGTTAGAGCCCGGCGTCAGGCTCGGTGGTGACAACTTGGAGCCTAGAGCTTGCTTTGGCTTCTGTGTCTCCCTCACTTTCTGCCCCTCCCCCACCCACATTCTGTCTCTGTCTCTGTCTCTGTCTCTCAAAAATAAGTGAACATTAAAAAAAATTTTTTTTTAAAATCACAAAAACAAAATATGGCAAGAAAAGCCATGAAAGAATTTGTAGTATGTATGTAGTAGAATTTGCAGTGTGTGTGTAGTAGAATTTGTACTTTGTGTGTAGTGGAATTTGTAGCACAAACTGTAGCACAAATTGTAGTAGAATTGGTGCATTGCTGCTAAGAATCCTGTTCTTAATCCGAATCTGTTTCCCAAACTCAGATTTGCCCCTGACTTTTTGCAGAGTCTGGGAGGATTCTTAGGGAAATCTCTTGCTGGTACCTGGTGTCCAACTCTCTTTGGCTGCTTGGATCACACACTAATTCACTTAAGCATGGCTGATACTCATCACATATTCCCCAGTCTCTGCCCTTGCATAGCCCTCCCATACCACAACCAACAATAATGAGAATAGTTTTTGTAGTTTGCTAATGAGATTATGTTGATCATTTTGCCTTATTAGAAATAAGAATAAAATTCTTTGAACCTAGCTGTAAGAATGATTGGGATATAGAAATTTATTTGTTTAAAAAACCTACCTTGATGGTAAGCATTGACTAATGCATAGAATTGTCAAATCAATATGTTATATATATCTGAAACTAACACAACATTGTCAATATACTTTTAGAATAAAAAAATAATAAAAAAACCTACTTTGATCTGTTTTATTAATACCTGTTGCAAATAAGGTAAAACTGGATGGGAACCTACAAGTAAAAAACAAAAACCTTTCACAGTTATGAATGAGGTGATATTTGGAGGAACAAGTTGTATTAGGAGAAAAAGGAAATGATGGATTCCAGGGATTCCAGACAGAGTCAGTGATCAATCCATATCAATCCATTCATCTATTCAACAAATATTTATCGAATATATACCATTTTCCAGGCACTGTGCTAGGTTCTGGGTATTCAGGGGTGATCACCATGGACAAAGCCCCAATACTAGTAGTTTTACCATATAATTAGTAGTGGAAACAGATTTCAACAAGCAAATTAAGCATATAATTACTAATTGTTGAGTGCTATGAAGGAAAAAGCAGTGTGTTGTGACAATAATCTGGGGATCTACTTTAGACTCCCTGACAAGATAAGGCTTAAGATACGACTTGAAGGATGAGAAGGGACAAGCCATACTAGAAGTTATTGTGAGCACATTTCAGATAGTGGAACAGCAGAACCTGTAAGGACCCTGAGGTGATAGAGAAAAGTCCAAAGAGGCTGGAGTGTAGCTATTGAAAAGGAGAATGAGGCAGGTGAGGCTGAGGTACAGGTCATGAGAGCGTAGGGGATTTAATTACAAGTGCAGTGGGAAACTAGTGAAGATCACTGTTTGGAGAATAAACCTGAGAGCAGCAAGAATGAAAATAGATGGGCTACTGCAGATGTCTGACAAGAAATGGTAAACCTTTGGGCTAAGGTGTTGGTAATGAAGATGGGAAAGAGAGAAAGAACTGAAGACGTATTGCGATAAAAGAATTCTTGGAATTTGGATAAGGGACTGGATATGGCATGGAAAAGGAGGTAACAGAATTATCTATTTGTCAGGGTGGAACTGCTATGACAGACAGCCCCTTCCAAGTCTCAGTGACTTAAACAGTAAAAGCTACTTTCTTGCTCACATCACAGTCCAGTTTGTGTTAGCAGGACAGTGAGGGAAGTCTGCTTCCTGCATTTAGGTTCTTACATCTTGTGGAGCTTCCACTGTCAACAGGTGGCCTCCCAAATCACCAGGAACAGAGAGAGCACAGAAACCACGTGGAACATTTCAGGGGCCAGTCCAGATATGGAGTGCCCCACTTCTACCCACATTCTATTGGCCAGAGCTCAGTAACAGAATCATTATTTAAAAAATTTTTTAAATGTTTATTTACTTGAGAGAGAGAGAGAGCAAGAGAGAGAGAGAGCGTGTGCATGAATGGGGGAGGGGCAGAGAGAGAGAGAGAGAGAGAGAGAGGGAGACACAGAATCTGAAGTAGGTTCCAGGCTCCCAGCTGTCGGCCAAGAGCCAGACACAGGGCTGAAACCCTCAAACTGTGAGATCATGACCTGAGCAGAAGTTGAAGTTGGATGCTTAACCGACTGAGCCACCCAGGCGCCCCAGTAACAGAATCAGTCTTAACTGCAGGGGTTCGGGGGTGCTAGGGAATATAACCTGGTTGCCCATTCAGGAAGAAAATGGAAGAGGTTTGTGGCATTATCTCTGCTCCAAGTGACTGCCTGGTTTTGGCTTGAGCAACTGGCTGGATGGTGCTGACACTATCTGCATACTGAGATGGGGAAGACCACGGGAGGAACAAGTTTGTGGGAAAAGGTCTTTAGACCTAATAAGTTGGAGATGCCTAGTTGCCATCCAGGTGGAGATGTCAGGTAGGCAGTTGGATACTCAAGGCCTGAGTTCAGGTTTTGGCCAGATATATAAACCACTAGGAAGTACCTAGATAATTTGGGCAAGCCCATGTGTATTGACTTTTGTCTGGCTATTTATTTACATACTATTTATTATTTAATTATTTGTTTATTAGATTGTGTCAAATTGATGGACATCATATCTAACAGAATGTAAGAGAATTAAAATCAGGGAACATTTCGGGAAGAAGTTTGCATGACAAAATCCTCACCCTATACATTCCTATTGAAAAACACTTAGGAGAACCTCCAACCTGAAATGTGCACATAAGATCTTAGAATTAAAAAAAGTTTTTTGATCTAGATCTTATTTGACAGATGAGGGAACTGAGACCTGAAAAGATTCAGTGACTCATTCAAGCACCCAAAAGCAAAGGAGAGGCTGTGTGAGGACCCAATATCACAGACATTCAAGCCAAAGCCGTTTTGAGTGCTTTAAGAACAAATACACTTTTTGTTTTAGCTTGGCTTTTTGTTCATTTGTTTTGATCCCTTGGAATATGTACCTCTTTGAGTGTCAGCGTATTTCCAAATTTTACTGGAGACTTAAGCATGGTTCTTAAACTCCCCACAAATTTATTCTTTTTTTTTTTTTTTTTTTTTTTTTTTTTTTTTTTTAAATTTTTTTTTTTTCAACGTTTTTTATTTATTTTTGGGACAGAGAGAGACAGAGCATGAACGGGGGAGGGGCAGAGAGAGAGAGGGAGACACAGAATCGTAAACAGGCTCCAGGCTCCGAGCCGTCAGCCCAGAGCCTGACGCGGGGCTCGAACTCACGGACCGTGAGATCGTGACCTGGCTGAAGTCGGATGCTTAACCGACTGCGCCACCCAGGCGCCCCAGTAACAGAATCAGTCTTAACTGCAGGGGTTCGGGGGTGCTAGGGAATATAACCTGGTTGCCCATTCAGGAAGAAAATGGAAGAGGTTTGTGGCATTATCTCTGCTCCAAGTGACTGCCTGGTTTTGGCTTGAGCAACTGGCTGGATGGTGCTGACACTATCTGCATACTGAGATGGGGAAGACCACGGGAGGAACAAGTTTGTGGGAAAAGGTCTTTAGACCTAATAAGTTGGAGATGCCTAGTTGCCATCCAGGTGGAGATGTCAGGTAGGCAGTTGGATACTCAAGGCCTGAGTTCAGGTTTTGGCCAGATATATAAACCACTAGGAAGTACCTAGATAATTTGGGCAAGCCCATGTGTATTGACTTTTGTCTGGCTATTTATTTACATACTATTTATTATTTAATTATTTGTTTATTAGATTGTGTCAAATTGATGGACATCATATCTAACAGAATGTAAGAGAATTAAAATCAGGGAACATTTCGGGAAGAAGTTTGCATGACAAAATCCTCACCCTATACATTCCTATTGAAAAACACTTAGGAGAACCTCCAACCTGAAATGTGCACATAAGATCTTAGAATTAAAAAAAGTTTTTTGATCTAGATCTTATTTGACAGATGAGGGAACTGAGACCTGAAAAGATTCAGTGACTCATTCAAGCACCCAAAAGCAAAGGAGAGGCTGTGTGAGGACCCAATATCACAGACATTCAAGCCAAAGCCGTTTTGAGTGCTTTAAGAACAAATACACTTTTTGTTTTAGCTTGGCTTTTTGTTCATTTGTTTTGATCCCTTGGAATATGTACCTCTTTGAGTGTCAGCGTATTTCCAAATTTTACTGGAGACTTAAGCATGGTTCTTAAACTCCCCACAAATTTATTCTTAAACACCTGTTAGAATTGGGCTTACTGCTTTCTGCTTCAAGGATTGCACCCTGTCCTGCAAAACTTTCTCCAGGAAACACAGCACTTGTTGGTTCTACTACTAATTTTAGGTTTTGTTCTGCTACTCTTTATTCCTTGGTCTTGGAGAACACAGAGAACTTATGAAGCTAATTTAGGGCAGATAGGCTAAAGTTGAAAGTAATGTTTTCTCTTTGCAGGAAACACCCCAGGGGCAGAGAACGCAGGAAATTGTGCGTCACTGTGATGAAAAACAAATGAAAGCCTTTACAGCAGAAATGTCAGTCTGTAGCCATCTACCACGTCCATCACTGCATGCCAGTGCCGATGTGTCGTACAGGCCACAGGCAGTTAAGCATGCAAACAACTAATTCTCCCCATTCCCTTCTTCACTATGTCCTCCATGGTGATTCCCAGAGATCATAAGGAAACAGTGGATGTGCTCAGAAAAATAATGTGAGTGCCTGTTTGACTTTTAAGATAATTAGAATAGGATGTAGTGTATGACCCTGCAATAGGAAACAACTCCCTTGAAACTATAGCATGTTCCTCTTATTGAGTGAACGCTATGGTTATTTTATTCTAATCCGATATGGTTATACTGATGAAATCATTCCTGTTTCAGTTACCTAGAAAGAGGAATATCCTTAGACAAGTAACAGGAACTGAGAAGGAAGACTCTGGGAATGTAAGCTGGAGAAAGACCTCTTGGTGTAGTCTGTAAGGATTCCATGTGTCTGGGAAGATTTTCCTTTGACATAGGTTAAAGGTAGCATCCATCATCAGAAAGCAATCAGGAGGTTCAAAGAGATCTCAAATACTGTGTCTTACTGTGCTTTGGTCAGCAGCAGCTTGAAAATCAGATTATATGATGCTTGCTGCTCTCTGAATTTGTTTTCTCTTTGTTATACTCCAGAAGCAAGGTATATTGGGCACACTTAGCCAGTTTTAAATGAGTGAACAGTTTTCTCCTGAGTCCAGAGATAATCAAGGAGAGATCATGAAGTAGTGGTTCCATCTAGGGAAAATTTTGCTTCCCTCGTGACATTTCACAATGTCTGCAGACATTTTTTTGTTTGTTTTTTGTATTTTTTCCATTTATTCACACATTTTTTTCTTTTCTTTTTTTAAAATATGTTATTGTCAAGTTGGCTAACATATAGTGTGTACAGAGTGCTCTTGTTTTTTGTTTTTTGATGATCACAATTGGTGCTGGTGGTGAGTGCTACAGGCATCTAGTGACTATTAGATCTGCTGAATATCCTGCAATGCACGGAACAATCTCTACTGCAAAGAATTATACAGCTTAAAAGGTCCACAGTGCCAAGACTAATCAACCCTGCCCCCAAATAAAGGCGAATTTCAGGGGAACAGAGTTGGTGGCATGTGGCCCGGCTACTCCCAACTTCTAGGAGATTTTCCTTCCAGTGCTACCTTTGGATGTTCTGGGTTTCCTTGCTCCAGTATTAGGTAATGTGCTTCTCCTATTCCTAAATCAGAGAAATCTCCCTGGCTCCCTCCATTCTCCAAGTCATTAATACCAAATATTTATTGAGCTTAAACTAGTCCTATGAATGGAACTATGCACTGGGAAGGCAAAGAAATTTGAGATGTCCCTTCCCAGAAATGATTAAAGCCTCAGTTGGGAATTCTGAGCTGTCATTGTCTTTACAAAGTCCTTTCAGAAAGGAACTTGAGGATTTGGGACAATGGGCATTGGCTTCCCACCATGATCAGGCAGACTTCAATCTCCTCCTGGATTATTCCCAGACTTAGAAAGTCATTCTCCAGGTTTGTGACAAATATTTGGGACATGAAGACATTTATAACCCTCTTAACCTAACACATCATGGGACCTAAAAACAGCTTGGTATTAATTGTGCATGATTCTCAGATTGTATTCTTCTTTGATTTCCTAGTGGGATCATTTTCATCTCTCAACTACATTTTGTTCATTGTTTTCTCCCTTGAGAGGCTAACGATTGACTTCTTTCCTACGGAAGACCTGCTTTAAGAGTGTTATTTCTGAATCTTGTTTTCTTTAAAGGAGAAAGGCAGGGTTGGAGGAGGTCAAACATTCCTGGGGACCATTATTTGCCAATTATGAACAGACCTAGATTTTTCACTATGTATTTGTATTACTCTTCAACTCCATATGCACACACAATAGCAGAAACTGTTAGGCACCCTCACCTGGGGAGTGGGGTGGGAGACGAAAGATATATTCATAACCTGACAATTTTTATAAATTGTAAAAGAAATAAGAAAAATATAATTTAGTTTCAAAATTAATATAATACTAAGTGACATCTTAGTATTTCAGAACTATATGTGGTTTTTCCTACAAATATAATACCTCTCTCTGATTTTTATATATGTGTTATTTTGTTTACTATTTATTTAAGTTTATGCAGTGAACTTCTCCCCTTTGTATTATCAGCCATGTGAGAAGTCTGAAGTTTAACCTTTGATTCTGACTAATTTACTCATAAGAATGATGACAGCTATTATTTCTACAAGGTAAATTGTAGTATATTGAAGGCCTTATTCAGCCAAGATCTCATGAATAAAGCAGTAAATTAGGCTAACGCCATTCTTTTCCCAGAAAAGGGTTTTAAAGGTAGAAAATATATTGATATGAAGTAAGGAATGAGACATTTTGGAGATCAGGGAGTCAGTTTGAAAACCTGATCATGTAAGATAATTCAGTTAAGCTGACCTCCTCAAATATTTATTAAGTGCCTATAACATATACTAGAACTAAAATATGATTTTAACAAAAAATCAGTGCAGTGATTTGGCTCTATTTAAAAATTCAGTTAAAATTTAATATCCCTGTCATGAGGGTGCCTGATAACATTTTCTTGGATCAATACATCAATAAATTAACAAATGTTTAATTAACAAACTAAAATCAACAGATATTTGAGTAGCTACTATGCATGAGCAACTGTTCTAAACACAATTGGGGCAGAGTGGGGTTAGGAGGAGATGTAAAGATGGGGAGCAAGAGGCTCCTAGACTTAAGTATCCTACAGATCAGGACATTTTGAAGTTAATTCATTCCCATTATTATAAACTAGGGTGTGTGTGTGTGTGCGCGTGCGCGCACGTGCGCGGTGCGCACATAAAGTGTGTGTTTTTACAATGCCATTGTGTTACTAACCAGTGAAACGGGTCCAATTGAGAAAGAGGTGGACAAGGGGGTAATACCAACCTTTCCTTGTAAATTCCTCCTTTGAACTACTAATAGGAGAGACAGAGAAAATTAAAGATCTCTCATAAAAAAATTGAAATTTGCTTAGAAACCATAAACAATTACAGATATCTGAAGAGCTGTTGAAACAAAAGTCAAAGCAAGAAATACATACACTATTATGTATCGAGCAATAGTAAAATGTAGCAGAGGATTACTTGTTTTCTCACTGCACCCCTTCACTCTCCCCCAACCCCCCAGAAGTATGAATACAAAGAGAGGGAGAGAAGGTATCTGGCTATTTACGTGAAAAATGACTCTCCCCTACAATCACCTTCTGTCAATAAAATGCTTATTTTCTGACATGTCAATTAGGTGATTCATAATCCAGATGACCATCCCCTTCCATTTAGTACTGTTGGACTGGGTTAAATGTCTTAAGTGTTTACCCTTTATGACCAGTGGCTTGGATCTGTTCTCAGTCAAACTGGGCCACTCTGACATGTTTGCCTGTAGGATTTCTCTTGAGGTAAAGTAACCATTATTATCAGATTTTAAACTCAACGGGCAGATTAGGACAGTGGCTTTACCATCAGCAGCGAAGAATGCTTGTTTTCCAGTACCACATATCCAAAATAGGGAGTTTGGAGGAAGGGTACAATGCAAAAATAAATAAACCTGTAATTTATAGAGCTACGTGAAGGAGGCTTATGAGGTGGAGCTTTCATACTTCAAAGGGATCGTCTGTTTTTCAAAACCCAGTTATTGGGGGGGGGGGTGATTTGTCCTAGCATCTTAAGCTAATTTTAAAAGATCTGACTGATAATGAAGTAATCATTTTTTTAAAATTGAAATGCAATTCACATACCATAAAATTCACCATTTTAAAGTATACAGTTCAGTGATCTCCAGCACATGAGATAATCATTTTTAAAAAGATTGGTGTAGGACGGGGGATGGATTAAGAATAGCCATGTTGCATTTCTCATTCATAAATATATCCAGTTATACCTAACAAATATTAATGATTGCAGTGTTAACGTAACAGAATGTTCCTTTAGTATTTCTATGAAGCAATCTACAAATAAAGAGTATGTTTCTATTCCACTGAAGGCATGAATCATTAACAAATTTTATAATTAAAGTTAAGGCATTTTAAGCTTTAATCCTGATGAAAGGCAGATGGAGTTTAAAATATCCACTTTTCAAATTTCTTTATGAAGATGATGTTTGGAGAATGTTTGAATGGAGATTTTGTAAATTGTTCTAGAAACTAAAGAACATAGTTTTTAATACATCAAAATAAAGTTTTGTAAAACCATTTTTTTTTTTTTTTTTTTTTTTTTTTTTGCAGATAGGCTGAATTTCAGAGAACACTGCTTTTTACTATTTTGGAGTAGATATGTGAATGACAGACAAATTTCAACTTTAAAACATCGGAATGCTGTATGTGTATACCAGGCTGAACAAATAAGCTGATGGAAGACTTCTGGGCAAATTAGTACAACATGGAAGATAAAATTTAGTAGAAAACAGAAGATAAAAAATTGTTTTGACTGAAAGTAGGTCCTCTTAACCAGTGAATCCCAGCTAAAGGGGGAGGCATGTTCCTAAAGAGATAAATACAATTTCATTGAGGCTCTCTCACATTGTAAGCCCTCTGTGCCTCCTCCAACCTACCCTGCCCATGAAGATTTTCAAATGTCTTCCTGGTAGGTGGTGAGTAAGGGCCTCCTCCACATTTGAGACTCGACAAAGGAAGGTAACCAATGCTTTTGTTTTTTCTTTTTTATTGTAATAACCTTTAATTTAAATCACACTCAAAACTTGTAATAATTTAGTGAAGAGTTAAAAATCATCTCGGCATTATCTGTGAAGAAAAAGGTTTATTAAGTAACAAACTACAGTAAGAATTTTATTAACCTACTTAAGAGCCTCAATCATTTACAAACACATTGGTACTATCATTTACATAGGGAGAATGCTATTTCATTAAAATAGAACTACTATGGACCTCTGCTTGGCCATCCTGTTTACACTACAGCCGATGTAGCTGGGGTCAGGGAGAATCTGATTAATCAATTTGGGACACACTGAATTCAATAAATGGAAAGATTTTTTATGTTCCACATAATTTCTCAGATACTTTAATTTCCTGTAGATATTCTCAGAGTGTTTGTGTGATGAGCAAACTTGGCCATTTCGTTGGTGTTTTATTTGTATTTTTCTTTTACCTAGTAAAGCTGTGGAACATCTTTTTATCTTGTAGTCTTTTTTTTCTGTACATTGCCTATTCATATTCTTTACCTATGTCTCTATTGGATTGTTGGTCTTTTTCTCACTTTTTTTTTTTTTTTTTAGCAGTTCATTCCTTTCTATTACACATGTTGCAAATATTTTCATTTGATCTGTCATTTGTATTTTAACTCCATAGTATCTTTCTGGAAACATAAATTTTTATTTTTGAGTAATCAAACTGACAGTCTTCCTTCCTATGACTGTGAGGTTTTGTACTTTAGAAAAGTCTGCTCCCCAAGATTATAAGATATTTTTCTATATTTTCTCTAACAATTATATAAGGCAGTGTTTAAAATATTTCAGTGCCCAAAAACTCTCTTCAGTGATAGAAATGCTGTGTATTTGCCCATCCACTATGATGGTACTGGGAACATGTGGCTACTGAACACTTAAGATGGGGCTATGGGAAGTGAAAAACTGACGTTTAAATTTTATTTAATTTCAATTAATGAAAATTTAAATGTAAATACTCCCATATGGGTAGAGGCTACATATTGAACAATGCAGAGACCCCTTTACCTGAAATTTGTTTTTATGTGCACTGTGGGGTAGAGAGTTTTTCCTATATGAATGTCTAATTATTCTAACACTATTTATTGAATCATTCTTATTTCAAATCAATCAATCCATGGGAATTGATGTCAAATTCTCATTCATATATAGATATATTTCTGGACTCTGATTTATTTTATTTATCCATTTGTCCATCCTTGAGCCAATATATCATGTTTTAAAGTACTCTTTATCTAGCTGGTAAGGCAGTTCCTTTGTCATTTTTTTTCTTTTTCAAAATTTATTGGCACCTCTTGCATATTTTCTTTTCCAGGTGAAATTTAGAATTGGCTTGCCAATTTCTATGAAATAGTCCTTTTGAATTTTGTTGTGGATTTCAATGAATTTATAGATCTATTTGGAAAATTATTGACATATTAATGATATTAAGCTTTTCATCTAGCTATTTTATTTTTAGTCTATAATGCTACTCCTATGTTTATTTTTTGTTAGATCATTCCTAGCTATTTTATAGCTTTTGTTGCCAATGCAAAATAGTCTCTTTTTTACATTAAATCTTGGAGTATAAGAAAGATTGATTTTTGCACATGAATCTCATATCTATCTACTTTGCTGGACTGCCTTAGTTTTTATCTTTATTATGTTTGATTTTCTCAGTAATCAGTGACACTGTCTTCAAATAATGCCAATGATATTTCTTAATTTCCAAAATTTATGCTTTCTTTCTATATATATTTATCTTATTGCATTGGCTAGGAGATTGAGAACGATGTTAAGTAACAACAACTGGAAATATTACTTTCTTTACTTTTGGAAATTAAGTGTTTAATTACTGGATGTGTTCATTGCTTATCTCCCCACTCATCCTGCAGTCTTCCCCATCTCAGTAAATGGCATCTCAAAATTTCTAATTCTGGCTAAAAACTTTGGGTGTTGTCCTTGGCTCTAGTCTTTCTCTCAAATCTTACACCCAAATCCATCTAAAAATCCTGCTGACTCTACCTTCAAAATATACGCAGAAGCATTTCAGTGCCTCCATCACTTCTAGCATCTGCACGTTGATTTAAGCCATCACCATCTCTTGCCTGGATTGTTGCATTAGCTTCCTATCTGGTATCCTTAATTTTGCCTTTGTCTTAACAAAGCATCCAGAAAAATTCTTCAAGTTTGTAAGATCTCCCAGCTCATTCAGAGCAAAAGCCCAAGTCCATACTGCATCCTCTAAGGTCTTATATGGTTAGCCTGTCTCCTCATCTCTTTTTTTTTTTTTTTTTTTTTTTCAACGTTTTTTTTTTTAATTTTTTTTTATTTTTGGGACAGAGAGAGACAGAGCATGAACGGGGGAGGGGCAGAGAGAGAGGGAGACACAGAATCGGAAACAGGCTCCAGGCTCCGAGCCATCAGCCCAGAGCCTGACGCGGGGCTCGAACTCACGGACCGCGAGATCGTGACCTGGCTGAAGTCGGACGCTTAACCGACTGCGCCACCCAGGCGCCCCCTCCTCATCTCTTTGACTTGTGTTTCTTACTTTTACTGTCCCTGCCTCCCTCATCCTTTTTGGGCTTTTGCTTACTATCAGCCTTTCAATAAACCCTTCTTTGGCTACCTCATTAAAATGTTCACAACATCCTATTCCTCCCTATCCTACTTCTCTGCTTCGTTTTTCTCTATAGTTCTTGTTGCCATCTGACATAATCTATATTCTATTTATTTGTTTGTTGTCTATCTTACCACACTAAAATGTAAGCTCCTTGAGGACAAGGCTTTCTTCTGTTTTGTTTAGTACATTACTGCATCCCCATTCTCTAGGAGTCCTTGGTGCCTACTAACGGCTCAACGCATACAGGATTTTTCTCCTGAATTCTGTTAATATTAATTTAGATTTAAATGAATGTTTAGCCATAATTGTGATCCTGGACTAAACTCTCATTAGTCTCGGTGAATATTTTTTATATTTTGCTGATTTTGAGTTGATATTGTTTCATTTATGTTTTTGCTTTTTTTTTTTCCTTAAGGGAGAATAATTGATAGTTTTCTGTTTAGTTTATAATTATTCAGTTTTTATATCAAGATTATACTTGTCTCATCAAATAAATTGGGGAGGAGTTTTCTACCTTTTTTCTATGCCCTATAATCATTTATAAAATAGTCTCTTCATTAGATGTTTTGTAAAATTTGTGTATAAAATCACTTGGACCTAGTATGAAGTTTAGAGTCCTTCTATGGAGACTGCTATCTTTTTATTTCTAATGATGCTTGAATCTTTTCCATGTTTTGCCTACAAAAGCTTGTTTATTACATTGACCTTTTAGAAGCCTTGGCTTTATTTATTTATTTATTTATTTATTTTCTTTCTCTTTGTTACATTTTTTCTTTCAGCTTAATTTGTGTATACTCTAGTGTTGAATGTTTAGGCTTTTATTTTTATTTTTTCCTCTTTCTTATTTTTTAAATGAGTGTTCTAAATGTATAGAAAACATTAGAGCTGCATCACAAGGATTTTGATAACTTGTCCTCTTTGTCATATATTTCTACATAATCTGTAGTCTCCAGTTTGATTCACTTTTTTCATCAATAATTATCCAGAATAGTCTTTTAAAATTTCCAAATTACATGGATAGATATTATTTTATTTATCTTTTTGTTATGTTTATTTTTATTGTGCTCAGAACCAGCACCATTTGTGTTTTCTACATTTTTTTTTAACATTTATTCATTTTTGAGAGACAGAGAGAGACACTGTGAATGGGGGAGGGGCAGAGAGGGAGACACAGGATCCAAAGCAGGCTCCAGGCTCTCAGCTGTCAGCACAGAGCCCTATGGGGGGATAGAACCCACAGACCGGGAGATCATGACCTGAGCTGAAGTTGGACACTTAACCCACTGAGCCACCCAGGTGCCCCACCCTGTGTGCTTTCTTATGTAAAACATTCAATGGGATTTAGTCCTATGGCTTGATGATGAATTTTTTTCAAGTAGATCAAGTATTTTTCAAGTATTTGAAAAAATATATTTTCTTCCTTTGTTGTGTGCAAAGTTTCACCGTTATCACTTAGAAACTGCATGATAGTTTGTTGTTCAGAACCTCTGAATAGTTTATTGATTTCAGAGCCAAGAATTTTACCATTTCCTTGCAGGACTGTAATTTGCATTTCCCATAGTTTCTGTTCTCTATGCGTCAAAGCTATGCTGTTAAGTGGATGGCCATTGATATGATAAAGACTTACTATTCTTGATTTTTCCATTTTCTTTTTGGAGTGTTACTTTTATTAACATAAGCCAAAATAATATTGTTTTTGCCTGTTCATTGTTATTTTTTCCTTAAATTCTATTTTGAGTAAATTAGCAGAGTGCTATGATTGGCTTAGCTTGAGTAGATGCCCACTCTGGGCATTGATTATGGTTAGAGTAGGATCAGGTAAAACTATATGACACCCAGAGTAGCCATGGGGCTAGAGTTTTGGGAGGAGGGAGCAAGGCATTAGATCTCAGCAGAACATATCGGGGGTTGCTGCACAGACAGTGTCACAGACGCTGACCAAATTTTACTCTATCATAATGTAAAACGGGGGAAATAATGTAATACATCAGATACAGGAATGCATGAATTAATTTCACTGTTCACTTTTCTCAAATAAACATCCCGTTTGGAAAGCTTTCTTGATTTCAAAGGGAATGAAGCCAGGTACATGTCTTGCAATCCTTCGATGACTGGGTAAATACAAAAACCTGAGGTGTTAATTACTTCTAAAGTCATTAGAGAAAATAGAAGCACATGTAGCAACTCTCAGAAGGGAATTGATCGGGTCTATGGCATAGAATTCTAAATTCTTAAAAAGAGAAGCTCATAAAAATGTCGCCTTGTAAGCTGAGGTGCTTTAGCAGTACTGAAGTTAAGGAGTATTTCAGATTGTTCATTCATCAGGCTTCCCACTCAAACCTGTGTGGTGTATTTTGCAATGTGGCCATACTTTCTTAATAAGTACTCCTGCAAAGCAAACCTTTACTCATGTGGAATAAAAGGCAAAGGAGAATCGCAGAACCATGTAATTTAAAGCTAGAAGAAAGGGAGGAAAAGAGGAGAATTCTTTTTTAGTTAACAACCTGAATTATGGAAGATATTTAAATACATGTAATTTTATAAATCGTTAAGTACATGTTGCGAGTAAGATACAAATAGACCTCAGCAAGAAAAGTGGGGCAAGGAAGAATGACAATTTACCTGGGTTTGACATCATAAAACAAGAGACCATAGGGTAATGAGAGATGCAGCAGCCTCCAGAATTTTAACGAGTCATATATGCCCTCTTGGGAAATAGGTGCTTTTGGCATTTGACTATATTGCACTGTAATTACTTTGTTTCATGTATCTCACCTATTAGCACACAGACGTTGAAGGAGGTGTGTGTCATTCATTTTTGTGGCCATCCTGCCCAGACCTCCGATTAGTTCCCAAATTGGAGTTGGTGCTCAACCAAAGTTTGTTGAAAGACTGAATGAATAGTTAACTAGAGAGGATTTATATAGACTGGTCAAAATCCATCATGCCTCTGTCTCCAAATATTCCGAACTGATGGTGGATGAAGTAATCAAATAAGGTATGAAAATTATCTAAAATGTCTGTATTTAGCACAAACTCAGAGACAGCAAGATCCAACTTAGAACTTTCTGTGTTACTCATTAGCACAGGACTACATGAGAACAGAGTTGTAGGAACACTCCCAAGTCCCTTGATCCTTTCTGTACAGCTTGGGTAGACTCAAGTCCTAATATGCTGGGACAGTCCCAGGGCATGCTGTTGTCTCAGTGTCCCATTTCAAAAGTGTCTCATTTGGAAAATAAATTATATGGTCATTCTATTTATAGCAACTTTTACAACCCTGTGTTCCTGAACCTATATGCCCTTCAAATATTGGAGATTCTATTATCTTAGAATAGGACTTTTTCCACCATGGTAAACTCTTCTCCTGTACAATTCTATAAAAATGTCTCAGAACCACGGGAGAGTCGAATTTTACAGCTTTGGGAGATGACATCTTTGGTTGCCTCAACATGCTAGGACATTTTTGGCTCGAGTGAGACTCTAAGGGGCCAAAATATTTTGGTGCAGTTTTTATTAATCTGAGCCACTCTCTGTTCACTGTCTGACATTTGACCCATTTGAAAAGAAAGAAGTTTCAGGTTTCTCTGAATCTTTGAACATGAAATTCTACCATACTCTGGCAAAATCCATTGCCAAGAGAACTGACATAAAAGCGACGAAGGCGGCGATGACAATTTAGAGCTTCATATGATTTCAACTCCAAGTATCAGGTGTGTGGTAGAGGTAGTTTAGAGACCGGTAATGATGACTGCTTTGTGCCCTGACCTTTTGTACTCACTTCTCCTCCTTCCCTTCCCTCCCCCCACCCAGTCAGCCAGGCTGTCCCTACTCTGTCTGCTTGTTAGTGGTATGTTCTTATTAACCTGAGTCATAACTGTAGTTACTAAGTCAGTTCAATACACATTTATCAAATACTTGTCATGTGCTAAAACTAGGAACATAGAGATTTTTTTCAAAAGGTCTCTGTATTCTGGGAATTCACATTCTAGAAACTGAGACTGAAACATTGGTAGATCATTAAATTGTGGTATGATAAGGATCATAATGGTGGTCTATCCAAAGGGTTATGGAGACTTTGAGGCAAGAATGACTGGTTATCTGTTAAACCTGAGGTATTCTGTCAGATATTCAAGCACAAATGCCTTGTAGACAGTTAGGAATATTGGGGCTCAAGAAAGAGGCTGGAGCTAGAGCTGGAGGGTTTCATCATTTGCAAAGAAGTCCTAGTTGGAGTCTACCAGGTGGCATACAGTGTAGCATAGAGTTTGAAGATGCAGGCTCTGGAGTAAAATCCTGTTCCGGTAAGATACTAAAAGAGCTTTTAGCCTCTCTCTCTTTAAAAGTTTATTTATTTATTTTGAGAGAGAAAGAGGGAGCATGTGTGTGCGCGCAAGCAGAGGAGGGGCAGAAAGAGAGGAAGAGAGAATCCCAAGCAGGCTCTGCACTGTGTGCAGAGTCCAACAAGGGCCTCAGTCTCACAAATTCTGAAATCATGACCTGAGCCAAAATCAAGATTTGGACCCTTAACCAACCAAGCCACCCAACTGCCCCTTTGCTTCTCTTTTTTAATTGTCTTAATTATGGTTTTATGTGAAATCATTTTGATTGGAGGTATATAGACATCATGTCATATGTCAACAAATGTATATACAAAACTTCTCAGAAATTTTCCTTTCATTGGGCAAAGGAAATTATTTGACTTCTATAAAACGGCTGAAAATTGATTTACTCCCTTACAGATCATTACTGCTTCTTTAATGAGATTCTATCTATCTGTGTCTGTCTATCTATCTATCTATCTTTCTGGAACAATCGAATGTGTTACTTTCCTAAATGGAAATGATGGAGATAAAGACTCTGCTGGTGAGGAATCTGTCATGTAAATGAACAGGTCTTGGAACTAGTTTCAAAATATCTATTGTTCTATAAATATTCCCTCTTATCTCAAGGTGTGTGAGATAAGGTAATCTAGATTTTATCTTAGAAATGACTCAGGAAAGTTAATCCTGATTGGAGACATCTGGCCAAAGAATGCTTATCTCCCCTGCCCCTTTTTACCCTGAAGGCACAGAATAAGAATGATACTAAGTCTTATGCCCAACATCTCTCAAACAAAGACTTAAATCATCTGATAGATTTCTTCAGTCCTATAATCACCATCCAACTCTCCCTCCACTGACACGGCTCATGAAGCTTCTTGGGGGAAGATCAAAATGACATAGGAAGGCAGTGTAAAACTTGGAATAGTACGCAGGACTCTCTCCAAGATCCTTCTTCAATGATGTTTTTGTTTAAGATGGGAATGGTTGAAGATAATGATTTATTTTAAATAGCCTTGAAGGATAAAACAGTTGGGAGGGGGGTATATGTGTTTATATGTCCTGAGTAGATATCACATGCAGGAAATGAATGTTAAAATTTTCAGAGATATGTATATATATACATATATATACACACATATATAATTATAATATATATAAATGATTAATAATCATCCATGTATTGGCCTCCCTATAACACTATATATATATATATAACACTATATATATATATATATATATATATATATATATATATATATATATATATAAAACACTATATATATATATATATATAAAACACTATATATATATATATATATATATATATCTGACTCAGGGCCTCTCAGGAAGACTGTGGTCAATTGACTGTGGTCAATTATATATATATATTATATATATATATATATATATATATATATATATATATATATAGTGTTATAGGGAGGCCAATACATGGATGATTATTGATCATTAGTAATAATTATTAATTATTATTATAACAAATAGTAATGACAACTAGAATATTAATAGTGGATAGTTATATGGCAAGTACTGTGTGCCATGTATTCTTCTAACTACTTATTTAATCCTCACAATAAAACCTTACAAGGTAGGGATATTATTACCCCCACTTTACATATGATAAATCAGAGGCAATATATTAAGAATGCCCTTGAAGCAAATTTGAGATTCTAATTTGATCAAAATAATTCTATCTCAGGGCTAGATTTTTCTTACAGGTACGTGAGAAATGATAATGGGAATTATCAGGAAAATGTGGTATCAAAAATTTTTAACTCACTTTTTAAGGCAAATTAATATATGCTTGTATTTGAGATCTTTTTCATCTCTTGACATAAGATTGCATTTGGCTTATGAATGGCACAAAGAAACACATTCTGCATCACTTTCAGGTTCAGCCAAGCCCATGCTTTTCCTACCCCAACCTGGGACTTACTTAAGTAGGAGAGAGGAAGGCTCTCAAGTAATCTCTTTAGTAACAAATCACCCCAGATACTCAAGAACTTGCTACATTTCAAATAATATTTACCAAGGAATTGAAGAAAATATCCACTTGTAGAAGTCTTCAGAGGGTTTGAAACTTGGTAGTATATTTAAAATTGAGTCCTGGGGACTTTAAAGCATGTTTTTGCTTCTGTTTATGGTTTTGGAAGGGGGGAGAAAAGCCATGTAATATATTCCCCTTACCCTTTCAGGGAGGAATGAACAATTCTGTGTTCCTAATTGAGGCATTTTTCTGCACAGTCTTCATGACTGGTTCAAGTGGGCCTGATGAACCACGCCACAGGTTAGATGGGCAGGAACACCTGCTGCAGGATACCAAAATGCTGGATGTTTTCTGTGGAAGCATGAACGTCAGAATGACAGAGTTCATGCTGTATGGGTGACTGGTAAGAAGCCAAGGTGTTAGGAAAATGAATATCAGGGCTGAAGCCAGAAGCTCAGAGTTGGAACGCTGGCTCTCGAATACAGTGGGAAGGGAGCTGTGAACAAATGGCCTGAGGTCTTAGCTTTTTATTAAGAAATGGCAAGAATATCTAGTTTACCATGCAGATATTTTAAAACTATCAAGCAATAAATTAATATTTTATTGATGGCAAAAGTAGTAATGGACTATTTGTTCTTCAAATATTTACTGAGGGACTACTGTATTCTAGGCACTGATGATACAATGAATGAGTTAGTCCTTTTAGTGGGGAAGAAAACCTCTGAGGGTCAGGAATCCAGGAGGGGCTTAGCTGGCAATTCTGACTCAGGGCCTCTCAGGAAGACTGTGGTCAAGGTGTCAGTTCAGGTTCTGGTTACCTCAAGTCTTGACTGGCCTCAGTGATCAACTCTCAAGCTCATTCATGGACTATTGGCAGCAGGTTTTGATACTTTAGCACAGGGGACTCACCATGGGATTGCTCACTACATGGTACCTGCTGTCCTCTGGATCAAGCTATCCAAGAACAGAGAGAAAGAAGGCACAGGTTGGAAGCTGCACTGTCTTTTACAACCTAGTCTCAGAGAAGTGACACATCATCACTTTGGATCAACCCTGCTGTCTGGTGGGATGGAACTGAAGGAGATGTGAATAGCAGGAGGTGAGAATCACTGGGGGCCACCTTACAGGCTATCGCAATACCATATATGTGTAGTAAAAAGTGCTGCAAAAATAAAAGAGTGCTGTGATAAAGAATGGTAGAGGGGTGGGCCTAATTTAGGTAGCCTTTCTTAGAAGATGACCCCTAAACCAGGATCTTCCAGCAGAGAAGGTGCTAGCCATGGGAAGGTCCAGGGAAGAGCACTCAGGCCTGGGCCAGGGCACTGCAGGCAGCAGTGGATATGAAGGCATGGAGGTGCAAGAGGTGAGTGCTTTCTGGAGACTGTTAGAAGGACACTGTGAATGAGTAATGGCGAGGGGAGAGAGTGTGGCTTGAGATACCACTGGAGGGTCAGGCAGGGGCCAGATCACATAGGCCATGTAGCCGTGGTAACAGTTTGCTTTTTTTTTTTTTTTTCTTCCTAAGAACACCAGGAAGTTATTCAAAGGCTTTAAATGAGACGTTGGCATGACCTGCATTAAAAAAAAAAAAAAAAAAGATCTTTCTGGCTCTTTCGGGAGACTGGATAGAGAAAGAGTAGGAGTGGAAGCAGGGAGACTAGTTATTTTAATAGTTCAGAGCCAAGGTAAGAGGGGATGGTGCCAGGTACAAGCTGGTGACAGTGAAGGTGAAGAGTGGTGGTCATGAGGGCTGTAGTTTGGAAGAGGAGCTTTCAAGATGTGCTGATGGATGGAAATTACTCTTTGTGTGTATGTGGAGCATGTGGGAGGTAAGGACAAGATCAAGAATGAGTCCCAAGTTTCTGTTGGTGCCCTTTACTCAAGTGGAGACCAGTGAGTTGGAAAGGTTTGGTTGGGGTGGGGGATTAGGAGATGGGTGTTGGAGAGGATCAAGAGTGTCTTTTTTGTCTGTGGTATCTCTGAAATGGCTATGAAATACAATTAACAAGAGGGCATGGTACATATGACCTCAAGGCTTTGAAAACAGATTTATGAATTTGGGAATCGTTAACAGAGATATGTTTTTAAAGCCAGGGAATGAATGCAATCCTCCAAAGAGGGTGTAGATGGAGAAGCAAAGAGCCCAGAGAAAGCTAACTTCATTCTGGGAATAAATAGATGACTCCAGCCATCACCACTGTCACCGTAGTCCTTCCCATGAGTATCTAGAACACATATTAAAGAAAGAAGGAAAGAAAAAAGGAACAAAAGAAGGAACGAAAGACCCAAATGAAAGGAAGGGGAAGAAAGGAAGAAAAGGAAAGAAAGATCCATCAGAGGAGGAGGCAGCTAAGATAGCAGAAAGGAGGTTCTGGGAACTGAGCAGAAAACAAGGTGAGGGTGACACCCAGGACGAATAAGTGGAGAGAGTGACCAACTGTGTCCAAAGCTCTTGAGACACAGAAGGGTTCTTTGGATTTGTCTTCAAGAAGATCATTGGTGACTTTGACAAGGGAGGTTTTGGGGAATGATGGGTGCAACCACAGTGGACAAGAGAGTAGAGATGGGGAATGGGAAAGAAGAGACAGGGTAAGTAGCAACTCTTTCAGAACTTTTGCTGCAAAGGGAAATGGAAATACAGTGGTAGCTGAAGGGGAATGTGGGAATGAGGAAAGTGTGTGTGTGTGTGTGTGTGTGTGTGTGTGTGTGTGTGTGTGTTTCAGGATGGTTTTACATTGGAAATGAGAGAGAGAGAGAGACTTTAGATGCAAGAAGAACAAGAGTGAGCGAGCAAGAGAGAAAGAAAAAGAGAGGATGACATCGAGATAATACATAAGGCAAAATAAACAAAGAAAAATTAGTTTAAACTTTTAAATTCTTTTGTTCTCTTCACCACTACCCTCCTCAACCAAAAAAGATTTTAAAAGTTGATTTTTGCCAGATTTATTTAGGATGTGGTGGTACTTTCTTCTTTCGGGTTTTGAGTAATTTTTTGCCCAGAAGGCTGAGTTACTCATCCTTAGTCTGACTCATGCCTGGATGGAAGATCTTAAAAATATAACCCCAGCTGGGTGTGGAATAATATCTTCTACATAACATAAAGGTCTTGTGATACTCCATATGATAGAGCAAAGGGATTACCTGAATGGAAAAGAAATAGGATTTTCTTGGTCTGATGCCAGCCCACTGCTTGAAGGCAAAAGACAAGAAAGGGAGAGAGAACCTGTTTTAATGTTCTGTAGATCCTCAATATTCCTGGTTGTCAGGGCCCATGCTCCTCTGTATGATGTGTCTGAAAATGCCAGTCAAGTTACTAGGAGAATTAGCTTGTGTAGTAGCCTGTTTGACAAACTAGTTTTATTTTTCTTTCCCTCCCTTCCCCTCTCCTCTCACTCTTTCTTTAATTCGTTCTTCTAGTTCTTTCTTTCTTTGATACATGTTCTTGGCACTCATGGAGAGGATTGGAGTGACAGTGTTGACGGCTGAAGTCATCTATTTATCCCCAGAATAAGCACAGAATAGGCAAGAGATTACGCAAATTAACATGGATTGTGCATCCAAAAATACTCTGGCCTTATTCAAGAAGGAGGGTGGTTGTCCCCGGCACTGACCTTTCCTGAGACTGCCTGGACCCCACCCCCACCCCCATCAATGGGAATAGTGCTTACTTCCACTGAGGGCCAGGCGTCATGCCGGGCATGTGTTATCTCACTCAGTCTTCCTCAGAGTTCTGAAAGGTAAGAATTATCAGTCTCATCTTCCTGTTGAAAAGAACTGTCACTGAGATATATTCAGTAACTTGGCTGAACCTGGATTATATTTATTTATTTTTAAACACCTTTTCCCTTTCCATGAAGCATGTAAGATAGTGTTAACTAATGGGAGATAAAAAAGCACACTGAAAGGCAGAATGGTCTTAGGTGACTCATTCACTCAGGACCAAAGCCTATTAACTATCAGCATATTTGAGTCCCTCGAGCCCCGCTATTCTATTGCATCCTGCTTCTCCACTGCTGCCATAATAGGTTAGTGTCAAAGAGAGTTGTTTAACCTCAGGCAAAGGAGGGATTTGGGTGAAGTGCGTATTTCTGCGCCCCAGGCTTTTACTCTCTTCCTCCAGCCTGTCTTCATGCGCTCCCACATTTGTAGGTGCTTCTCGGCCCCTTCCACTTATTAAAGCCTATCCCCTCCCAGAGGGAAAGAAACAGATAAATTCATTCTCATTGAGGTGCAAATTACGCATCATCTTGGTATACAGCCTCTCTTAAAGGAATTTTCTGTTTTTAAGAGGAGAGAAGGAACGAAAAGTTCTCATGACAGAACTTCTACAATCAGTGGGCAGTGGGGCAAGTGATAGACATTTTCACCTGGGAAACTTTCCTGTGTCTGGAGAGCCTCCTACACCCTCCGAGGTGGCTGCTGCGAGGGGAGGGGAAGAGGCCAGCTCCGCAGTGGCAGAACACGCCTTCTGAAGACTGCTCTGTTCCCCCTCCTTTGGCTTACTCACCTTCTGAGATTTTCAGGTTTACAAATATGCCCTGAGGTTTGAATGGAGAAGAGGAATTTAGTTTACATACGGGTCATTGATAACCCGAGGAAGGAAACCACAAGGTCCTCAAAACTGTAATTGAAGGGAACCGAACTATGTTTTGAAGGGAAGGTGAGGTAAGGTAAAATGACCTAAACCTTGTCTAGTTTCTAGCACTTAAGAAAAACTCTCTGGGATTGTGTACATTTATTATTGGGGGTTTGGGTAAAGATTGTCGGTGTTCTTTTTTAATTCACTGTTTTTATTAGATTAAAAAATCACTAATACATACTCATTAAAGCAAGTCATGGATGGAACTCAGAGGCTTATAAGGAAAACGTGTTTACTTCCTCCTTCTCTCTAACCACACTCTCCTGAAGATTTTAGTTTGGTGTACCCTTTCACAACTTTCCTTTTTTTTTTTTTGAGAGAGAGAGAGAGAGAGGAAAATGAGCAGGGAAGGGCAGAGAGATAGGGAGAGAGAGAATCCCAAGTAGACTCCATGCTGTCAGCACAGAGCCTGACACAGGGCTTGATCTCATAACCATGAGATCATAGAACCTGAGTCGAAATCAAGAGTAGGAGGCTTAGCTGACTGAGCCACTCGGACACCCCTCCTTTCACAACTCTCCTGGTGTTCTTATAAACATATTTGTAAAATAAATATATAAATATATATAATAAAATTGTGAGTACATCTGTATACAATAATTTGTATGTAATAAATAAAATGTATATATAATGTACATATAGGTATGTATATGCATATATGCATATATACACACATACGTAAATGCACATAGTAGGGCTTGTTTACTAATTTCTATAAAATGGTATCATACTAAATAAATTCCCTGCAGCTTGCATTTTTTCACTGATAATAGGTCCCAGACATTTTTGAAAATATTTATTTACTTTTGAAGGAGAGAGAGAGACAGAGGCAGAGAGAGAGGGAGACACAGAACCTGAAGCAGACTCCAGGCTCTGAGCTGTCAGCACAGAGCCAACATTGGGTTCAAACCCATGAACCGTGAGATCATGACCTGAGCCAAAGCCTCATGAACTGAGGGGTTGGACGCTTAACCGACTGGGCCACCCAGGCACCCCAGATCAAGCCCTTCTTTTTAAATACAATATTCTGTAACATGGCAGTGTCTAATTTATTTGACTATTGCCCTATTGATGTATATTTAATTATTTCTGGGGGGAGATGGAGTGGAGATTATAAGCTCTAAGTATAAAAAACATCCTCAAATTGTTAAGAAAAATAAAGTCCAATAAAATAAAATAAAAATAAAATGAGCACAGTTTATAAATAGAGTCACAAAGGAAGAACTGAAGATGTTCAAACATATGTGAAAAGATGCTCAACTCTCAAGTCATAGATATGCAAATGGAAATAATTCACTACATTTCTTACTCGTTAAAAAACAAAAAAAAGTTTGTCAACACTAACTGGTGGCAAAGAATTCTAGCTGATATCATAAAAGCATCAGTGCGTAAAAACCTATCTTCGAAGATATTTACTGTCCATTCAACCTTCAGATCCAGTAATTTTATTTCTGATGTTCACAAGGGAGAAGTCCACAAATTGATTTCAGAAACATGAGAACAGAGGCAAGTTCATTGTAAGTACACAATAAATATTTGCTGTTATTATTACTGAAAAATTAGAGCTAAGACAAAAAGTAAAAAACAAAAAACAGAAAACAATAACAAAAGGGGAGGGGATCAACAAGCCAGAAGAGCTAACCAACCACGAAATGACATCGCTTCATGTTTGTGGAATATTTGTGAGCATGAATTCCATACAGATGTCCCACTCTCCAGACAAACAGAAGCTCCAGGAAGGTGGGGGAGTCTGGTCCTGCGTGTGTTCTGACTACCGAAGTATGGCTCTAATTATTTTCTCAAACTATGTATACCGGACTTAACTCTGATTTTGTCCATGGAAAGTAAAGCAAGCTTTTAATCTTTTCCTGACCTTACTTAAACTACTTAGCCATTGCTCAAATTGTAATTTCAGAACACTATTCTCCCAACATCCTCCTTTGAGGCTCTGGATAAATCATATAAAGCCTATATCCTCACCCAGCAAATATGAATCCTGAACCCATTTCAATTGCTGAAAAGGTTGAAATGATGCACAAGGTAGGGTAGGGGTTAGAGGGTTTAGCAGCCCGTTCTGAGGCATGGGGGATGCAGAGCAGGAAGGAGTGCAGAGGAAAGGGTTGCACATTATCAGACTGTAATGTGACCAACTACTAAAATAAAAGGAATGAATTTCGTTAAGAAGACATGACATGTGCACTTTGAAGGACAAGTGGACTTATTTCTTGGTGGATGAGCATTTCACACCGGGGAACAAAATTTGTAGGTGCATGGAGGTGGGAAAGGGCAAGCGGCTCAGTGATGATTTGGGAATGATAGGCCTAGTGGGCAAGGGGAAAGGAGACCTGGATGTTACTTTGCCTCTGGGTCACCAAAGATTGTAGCGCTTCTAACCAAAGCCAATGGGAGGCGGGGAGGGAGGGGAGAAGGATAAGCGTTACACTTTCAGGAAGTAAATTGTGCAGGATTTCTTGAGACTGAAAAGAGGGCAGGTGGCAGGGAAGACATCAAGGACACTACTACCATTATGTTGGAGGAAACTGTGGTGTAATACTTACGGACATGGCCTGGAGTGACACTGCTTGGGTTCAAATCCCATCCCCATCATTTATTGGTATGTGATCTTGGGTGGTTCATTATTTGCTCTGTGCTTCAGCTTCCCAGTCAGTAAATTGCAGAATAAAAGATTCGTTCTCATTTTTGCTGGGAATTAAGTGAGCTATTATTTTTAAAGTGTTGGGATGAGCACTGGGTGTTGTATGGAAACCAATTTGACAATAAATTTCATATTGAAAAAAATAAAAATAAAATAAACAAAAAACTAAAAACTAAAAAAAAATAATGCTTGGTACATAGTGTATTAGAGATCATTGTTGAGAAAAAAAATTAATAAATCTGAGTAAGAGGTACTGATGGCCAAGACTAAATAATTGGCAGTAGGAATAGAAAGGAAGAATTGGCTGAAATTGAGAAATATTTATTTCTGAGGTACAATTTAAGTGGTTTGGTGATCAGCTGGATGTGGAAGATGAGGAAACAGGAAGCATATACAACAGGTGGTGAACAGCTAGCCTCTGAAGAACACAGGCCCAGGCCCCACGAGCAGGTGACTGGCCACTCTAAACTTCGTTTTCCCTCTCTATGAAATCAGACTGCTAATGCATTAAAACCTCATAGAACTGTTTTAATGTTTAAATCAGATAATGCATAGAAAATGCTTAACACAGTGCCTGACAGCTAGTAAGTCTTCAATAGATGCTATATGACTCAAAGTTAACAGTGAGGATGAGAGACAGAGACAGAGAGACAGAGAGAGAGAGACAGAGAGAGAGAGAGAGAGAGAGAGAGAGAGAGAGAGAGAATGGTTTCTGGTGTCATTCACCAAGATGGTATGCATGATGTTGAAGGGATGGAGGAAAGACAGCAAGTTCCATTCTGAACCAAGTTGGAGACACCTGCAGGAGATCATGAGGGATATCTAGTTGGGAAATGGTTCTGGATCTCCTGTGAGAAGTTTTGAGATTATTATTGCTTAAGTCATGAGACCAGATACGATCACTCACAGAGAGTAGAAGGAGGAGAGGAGATCAAGATAGTACTCTAAAGAACCTACCATTCAAGGGTCAGCTTGGTGGAAGAGGAGCCAGCAAGGGAAATCAAGAAAATAATCGTGTTCAAAGAACAGATACAGTGATAGACGTATCCTGCAATACTGTGAAAGCTGGGCCCCAATCCACAAGAATGGTCTCATGTGTGAAGTGTTATTTACAGCACTTCCACATGCATTACCTATTTTAATGCTTTTAGCAAACGTCTAATGGCTTCCTCAGTTATCATAAACTGAAACTCAGGTTTTCAAATGGCAAAGCTAAAACTTGAAGCCATGTTTTCCTGCTCCAAATCCAGAGCTCTTTTCACTGTTCCCAGCTGTTTGTTTTTTTTTTTTTTTTAAAGCCAGGTGAAATGTAGCTTTGAGCTACCTTTTTTCTACTATTCTTGAGATTAGATGACCTGTTGAGATGCTTTGATGCTCTACTTATCAGTTTCTTCAATCCCACCAATGGCTGGACATTTCTGTCAGCACCTGATCTCTGGCACAGCGTCCAGATGACCTAGAAGAGCAGCCCTGAAGGGCCACAGAGCTGAGGAATAGGCCCCCTTCCTCAGGGCAGGTGAGCCGAGAAGGATGGAGCACAGGTTCTTGCAGGTTTCTTTAGCATTTCTGTCCATTCCTCCTTCACTGGATGAGAGGGCACGGGATTTCAGGTTGGGCTAGTCTGGTTTTATTTTTATTTTTTGCTTCAAAACCTTTTTAGGCTTTAATGTTTTTAATGTACATAAAATGCCGTGAAATATTTCTTCCTCACAGTCTAGAACCTCTACTGTCAGAAGTTGATTGTACTCCATCTTTAGTTATGTCTTTCAAAATTCTTACTCTAATTGAAAACCAGACATAACAGTAACAGATAACTAATATTATTGACATTCAGGGGAGAAGTAAATCTTAACTAAGCTTTTTTCCTTCTAGTCAGTTCTTATTTAAATATGTTTTAATTATTTATTTATTTATATATTTATTTTTTTAAAAATATAATTTATTGTCAAGTTAGCTAACATACTGATGAATGGATAAAGGAGATGTGGTTTATATATACAATGGAATACTACTTGGAAACGAGAAAGAACACAATCTTGCCATTTGCAACAATATGGATTGAACTGGAGGGTATTATGCTAAGTGAAATAAGTCAGCTGGTCCGGTTTTAAATTCTGGTTCTGCTACTTGCTGTTCATGTGACTTCGGGCATGTCACTTAACTCCTAAAAGACTCAGTTTCCTTTCCCAGGGAATGGGTCTAGTAATATATCCCCAAGGAAAGAATTATTCATGTTTGGCAAATAATGGATGCTCAAGAAAAACTGGCTGCATCTTAATTGAGATTAAAACCCTTCATTGGCTCTCCATTGTTCTGGGTTAAGAACTAATTTATCTTCACTGGGCTAAAAAGCCTTGTGAGGTCCAGTCTCTACCTTTCTCTTCAGCCTCCTCTTGTAGCATGGATTTCTTATACTCTTGGCACCAGCCATACTGGCCTTCTTGCTGTCCCTCCTTGACATGTACTTTCTTATCATACAGCCTTTGCATGTGCTGCTCCCTCTGTCTAGAATGTTCCCTCCTCCCCCTCCTTTACCCATTTAACTCCTGCTCACCTTTTAGAACTCAGTTCACTTGTCCCTAATTCTAGAGAAGCCTTTTCTGATTTCTAGACCAAGTTGACCTCTGTATACTTCTCCCTCATTGCACTTATTATAAGTAAAATTTTCTCACTGCTTTGTGTGATTTTCAGCACATGTCCGGGAATGTTGAAATCTTGTCTGTTTTTGTTATCTTTGAATTCTTAGTGAGTGGTACACTGTCTGTCTCATAGTAGATGCTCAATACTTGTTGACTAAATGACTGAACGATATAATATATGAAAATACTAGGCAGTTGCAAGCACTTAATAAATTCCACTTGGGTCCGTAGCTCTCAGAAATGTGTCAGAGATCTCCTGTGGCTACGAAGCTCTGGATCCCTCTGGAAGGCAATATTATACTATGAAATTACATGGCATTTAGAGTTGCACTGAAACTGAATTTGAATGCGATCTTTGCTTACTAACTGGACAAATTTGAAACTTCTCTGACCTTCAGTTTCCTCATCTACTGACTGAGACAATCATTGCTTATAGGGCTGTTGTGGATGTTCATTCAGATACTTATGGAGTACCTTCTGTGTGCCAGGTTCTGTTCTTGCCACTGGAAATACAGCAGTGAACAACACTGATAAAAGTAGGTGCTCATATTTTGGTAGGGAAGATAGAAAATAAACAAGGCAAATAAGTAAGATTTTTATATGTTAGATGGTGGTAAGTGCTAAATAGAAAATGCAGCAGAGAGGAGGATAGGAAGTGTGCAATTTGAGAAAGTGATATTTAAGTGAAGAAATGAAGAAAATGAGAGAGCATTTTAGGCAGAGGGAAGATAAATTCAAAGGCCTTGAGGCAGGAGTATGCTTGGCATAACTGAAGAATAGAGAGTAGGCCCACCTAGCTGACTAAAGAGGAGCTAATGTGGGGGGCAGGCAGAGGGTGATGGGAGTAGTAATGTGAGGTCTGAAGGATGAAAGGGGCCAGATCATGCATGGCTTTACGTGTCACCATGAGGACCTTTATTCTGATTGAACTGGGTTTCCCCAGTTTTAGATAAAGGAGTGACACGCATTTTAACAGGGTTACTCTAGCTGCTATGTTCAGCATAGATTGTAGGGATGCAGAGGGAGAACTAGGGAGACCGGTTAGATGAGAGACACTGGTGCCTTGAATCAGAGAGGTAGCAGTAGAAGTGGTGAGGAGTAGTTGGGGCCTGTATATATTTTTAAAGTGAAGCTGATTTGCCAATGGCTTAGATGTGGAGTAGTAAGGAAAGAGAAGACTCAAAGGTGAATTGTGAACAAGAAGAAGAATGGAGTTGCTATTTACTAAGATGGGGAAGATTTCAGGAGAAGTTAGTTTGGCACATGGGGTGGGAACTAGGACTTTGTTTCTGAACATCTTAAATTTAAGATGCCAAGTATAGATATACAATGGCAGTTGGATATGTCAGCCTGGGGTTTGCAAAAGAAGTCTGGAATGGAGATATAAGTTTGGGAATTGCCTGCAAAAAGATGATGTTTAAAGCCATGAGACTGGATAAGAACAATATCCAGTCTACTGCTGATAAATGTATTTAAAAACAGAGAGCTTAGATCTAAGGACTCACATTTAGAGGTTGAGATGGTAAGGAATGCCAGGAAAGGAGTCTGGTAAGCCAAGGAGGTAGGGAGAAAACCAAGTGAGTGTGGTATCCTGCAAGTCAAAAACGAGGAAAGTGTTCAAGGGGGAGGAAGTAGCCCATTGGGGTCAAATGCTATTGAAAAGTCAAATAGGATGAGATCTGAGAAATGACCATAGGAGTTAGCAGTGTGAATGCTAATGTTTTTGTTATTATATGCATTTATATATGTAACGGAGAAAGGAAAAAATATTAAACCATAGTGACCTTCTAGGAAAGCTGTCTTTCATTGAAGGGATATCCCTTTGGGTCAGCTGGATCTGGATTAATATATGCAGGAGTATTCTTGGAGCCTTAGGTTGTAGTATCTGAGGTAAGCTGGACACTTTTCATTATGGACTAAAAAGGATTTGCACTGGGGGTTAGACTTGGTGACCTGGAAGGAAAGAAATGAGGAGTTGGGATGAAACCAGAATGAGTGCAGAAGGCTACTGGGATGATGTGAGGCTGGGTTGTAGAGCACCAAAAACTTCCTGATGATTAGGGTCAAAGGGCCTTGAAGAACTGGGGTGGTAATGTTTAAACTAGGTAGTGAATTGAGAGGATGAAACCATCTCACTTGTGGCTAAATCCATGATTAAGTCTATCACTCATACTGATACCTTTTAAGAGTGTGATTTTGTTTTTTTGGTAGAAACTGAGGGAGGGGTTGAACTTCATGCTTCTGTTAATGTGCGGTGGACCATATGCAAGATGTCTGAGATAGAAAGATAATCCATTAACCAGAAAGCAGCAGTGGCAGGAATTCAGAGCTGTGGATGACTATGGGTGCGCTAACCTCCCTGGAAATTGCAGGGCATTTTTCAGAGAAGGCTTTGGATTTCTCTAGAGGGTGGAATGGGAGGCTTAAGGTGGTCTTACCTAGATGGCAATACCCAGGGACTTCTGAGCTTCAATTTATAAGGCACCAAGCATACGATAGAGTCTATACAAAGGTTTTTTTCCTTTCACCATCTCAGCTCTAACCAACTTTAAGCAGGTTTTCCAGATATTTTATCAGTAACCACTGTGATTAACTACTGACAATGGTGCCAGTTGCAGTAGGCACTATAAGTAGAAGGTAAGACGTGGTCTTTGTTTCCCAGGAGCTTGTAGTTGGGATGGGGGAGCGAAGCTAACACAAGGCAGGGTGAACTCAAAGGTGAGGTGGCATGGCTCAGGCTACCAGAGCTGTGGAATTGCTTGGCTAGTTGATGCTAAGTATTGTTTTGGCCTTGCAAATATTCTCTCTTAATAGAAGAATAGAAGAGTAGAAGAACCTGTACTCTTGGTAGAAAGATGAATTAGTCAATGCTGGTAATGCTGTAACAAGCAGCCCCAAATGTCAGTGACTTAATGTAACAAAGATTCACTTCTTACTTATTTCCTAGTCCAATGCGGACCAGCTGGAGTTGGGAGAGTAGGTGCTCTGCCACACCTGTCACCTGTCATTCAGAAACCCAGACCCTCTTTTTCTATGGCTCCTCTGTCCCTTCAGAGTCCTCTGCATCTGACTGGCCACCAAATAAAGAAAGAGTGCATATGGAATCCCCTGATTTTAGTTGCCCATATTCCGTAGTGACACATCACTTCCACTCATATGTCAACGGTGAAGACGTGGCATGTGGTGTCACCTGGATGGAAGGAAGGTGGAAAATGTGCTTTAGCCGATTACCTATGAAGAGGGACTAGGGCTAGTGAGCATCTAAATTTTAAATAATCCCTGCTCTCGGCCGGAAGTGGGGAAATAACATAATTATACAGTGTAGGGAGCTAGTAGCATGTCAAAGCCTGGATGCAGGAACAAAAATTTCAATTCATCTTACTTCATAAGAGACAAATTAAGAACATAGATGAGATGGTAAGGGCATTAAATCTACTTTATAGCTCAGCACCTGATGCTAAGGGATCCCATGAAGCCTCCTTCATTAACATTTTAGCATTTACTTATAGACATAATTGTGTGCCTGTGTAGGTGGTAAAAGCAGTCTCTTCTAAATAGGCTTTTGGACCAAACCAAATTCTAAACCACTTTTATTGTTGGACTAACACTGGGGAAGCTGTAGTTCCTTAAGCTGAATTTGGAGGCTTTGAAGGCATTGTCAGCAAAAACCTCCTGAAGGAAAATGGAACTTAATCATGGGAAAGTATGGAGCAAGGGTAAGAGCATGTGCCTTTTTTCTCCTTTTTAGGGGACAGATCAGGTATTCAATCCAACGGGTAATTTTCAGGCACAAACCCAGTCTCAGTTACGGTGGATATAAAAATGAACAATTCGGGGCGCCTGGGTGGCGCAGTCGGTTAAGCGTCCGACTTCAGCCAGGTCACGATCTCGCGGTCCATGAGTTCGAGCCCCGCATCAGGCTCTGGGCTGATGGCTCAGAGCCTGGAGCCTGTTTCCGATTCTGTGTCTCCCTCTCTCTCTGCCCCTCCCCCGTTCATGCTCTGTCTCTCTCTGTCCCAAAAATAAATTAAAAACGTTGAAAAAAAAAAAATGAACAATTCTTGTTTCTAATCCCCACGAGAGAACAATCCTTTTGAATAACATACAAATGAAAGGCTTTAGAGTTGACTAAAACAGCACGGTTAGCCAAACCATACCATCCTCAAACAAAATGTTCAGACAGGCATCCTCCTCCACTTTGTGGCTGAGCTGTAGAATTTGAAGAGAAGCATAAGCAGGCACTGAGAGAAGGTAGGTGAGCATGACAGGAATTCCACAGATGGTTTCTAAACTGTATATGCCATTTTCAAAAGAATACTGACATCTTGGGGTAAAACCTTAAATTTCTGTTGTGTGCTAGTCATATGCTATTGCTTGAAAGTGCATCACCAATAACAGCCTTGAAATATGAGATTTCTTTTAATTAACATTCTCATGAACCTTATCACCAGACTCAATGTGATTTTTTTTCTTGATATACTCACTCTTTTGCCTGAGGCTGCCTACAGGAGGCCATGTCCCAACTTTCCCATAAAAATGACTTCCACATTCCACATCCCAATTACACTGACGGACCTGCCCAAGATGCCTATAAAACTCTACTACAGTCCACACCACCTTCTAACTAATATTCGACATGTGTTTTTGATCATTGAATCAGATTTTCAAAAGTCAGAATAGTTTTCCACGTGGAGTTTGAGTAAACATATAAACCTTTGTTATTTATATACATGGTTCAAAAAATAATATATGAGGCCAAGGTTGTGGAAAGAGCATTGGACTTGGGAATCGGTCAAGCTCAGTTCTCAGTATAGCCACTTATTCTCAGAGTGACATTGGGAAGGTTAGCTAATCTTTTTGAGTCTCAATTTCCTGATTTGTAGTTACCTCCAGGGTTACTGTGAGACTTATGTGAGGTAATGCATGCCAAGGACTCACATCGTGAGGGGCTTATAGTAGATCCTTAGGAGATAAACTTGCCTTTGCCTTTATTCAGTGCTTTTAGGTGCCAAGGAAGAAACACATTCTGGTTAAACCATTACTGGAAGTGCTTTCAGTTACAGTTGACAGAGAACTTACACCAAACTGATTTAAGCAGTATAATAAATGTATTGGCTCCTTTATGTGAAAATTCCAGAAGTGGGACATCAGGCATGGTTTGATCCAGAGGTTCAGAATGTCATCAGGATTGCAGGGCTATTTTTCCATGACTCTCCTTCATCCTTAGGTTGGGTTCTGTCTTGTCACTTGGCTGCCTGCTGCCCCAGGGCTATAGTTTCCTCCTTCACATCCAGGGGAAAAGATAGCTTCTTCTGCCCCAAACATCAAACAATAGTTATGAACTCCCTCTGGTTGGACCAATTTAGATCATAGGCCCATCGCTGAACCTATCTATCTATCACTGTGACTGGAGAAAGCCGATTCCTTGAATGGCTTAGATCAGTCAGGACTCACTTCTGGACCTGGGAGTGCAGTTAAAACTTCTCAAATCACAAAGCTGGGGATTTTCTTTTCTTCTTAAGAATGGGAGAGAGTTGGGGTGCCTAGGTGGCTCAGTCAATTAAGTGTCCGACTTTCACTCAGGTCATGATCTCACCGTTCCGAGTTTGGGCCCTGAGTTAGGGCTCTGTGCTAACAGCTCAGAGCCTGGAGCCTGCTTCTAATTCTGTGTCTTCCTCTCCTTCTGCCCCTTCCCTGCTCATACTCTCTCTCTCTCTCTCAAAAATAAATAAACATTAAAAAAAATGGGAGAGAGTAATGGATATTGAGAAGACAATCCATTGGCAAATCCACTCCTTTACTTTCCCCCTTTCTTTCCATACCTACACCTTCAAAAGTTCATGCCTATGTGAATGAACCACACCCATCTCTTCTGCAAAAGGAAACACCCTAAGTTGCATCTTGAGCTCCAAATCTGGGATGTACAGCTGATGTGCCTTTTTCTAGGTAAGTTTTTGGATGTAACTCATCATAGTCTGGTAACTTATGGGTAAATAATATTGTCCACTCTTGTGGAAGAACCTGCAAATAGTCCCTGTTATCCAATCTCTCAGTGCTCCTTTTACTCCCAAGCTTTGACTGGGCTCATGACTACACAGCTAGATGCTATCTTTCCCAGCCTTCTTTGCACCTCTGTGTGGCCAAGGGTCCAAATTCTCAACAGTGGAATGTAAGCAAAAGTCACATGTGCAACTTCCCCATTGCATACTAAAAATACATTATTTCCTCTCAGTCTCCCATCCTGACAGCAAGAATGCCATGTGATGGTGAGCCAGTCATGCAGAGAAGCATGACCACCTAAGGACTGTTCTCAAAGAGCATCAGTATCACTCAGGAGATAATTAGAAATTCATATTTGGGGTTCCCACTGAGACCTACAGATTCAGAAACTATGGGAAAAAGGCCCAGAAATCCATGATTAAAAAATATTAATAGTTTTATAAAGATATTCTTAACTTAGATGGGGAAGGAAGACAGTGATTTTTAATAATTAGAATTATTTGCGAGATAGGGAAGCAGTCAATATGGGTAGATACAATACCCTGCTCTCAAAATCATCTTCTTTTTTTTTTTTAAAGTGTATTTATTTATTGAGGCGGGGGAGGGACAGAGGAGAGAGGGAGAGAGAGAGAATCCCAAGTAAGCTCTGCACTGTCATCGCAGAGCCTGATGCAGGGCTCAATTTCACAAACTGTGAGATCAGTGAGATCATGAGTTGACCTGAAATCAAGAGTCGCTTAATCGACTGAGTCACCCAGGCGCCCCCTAAAATAATTTTCTGACATTGTCAAATTCATTCACACTTAGAGCAAGAATTTTGCATTCCAATAAGGAAAGGTAACAGAAACTTGTTTTAATCTGCTATGATGAAAGAGCTTGTAGCAGAACAAAATTGCTACCAAGAAAAACTTGAAAAGTTAGATAAGATAAAAAAAAAACCCAAACAAAAAACAAAAAAAAAATCTGTATGAAAGCATCAGGGAGTTACTAAGGCAGCCAGGGCTCAAGATATCCGTTTTAACGAGCTCTCCAGGTCATTCTGATATACACTTAGGTTTGAGGACACTGCCAGGGGTGATTTGTCCCCTTTAATCTCCAACATTTAGCAGTATTTTTGATTGTCACAGAACGGGTAGAGGAGAGGTGGTGTTACTAGCATCCAGGGGGTAGGGGGCAGGAACACAGTGGTTTTGTGTAGGAATACATTTTACAGTGCATTAGACAGCCCCACAGCAAAGATTTATGTGGTCTCAGATGGCAATAGTGCTGAGGTTGAGAAACTCTAAGGATGGTGAATAATGACATAGAAGAACTGTAGGTCCCTGAGTAACTTTGTAGAGCAGGACTATCTACTAGCTCTGGATGCCCTCCTATCGCTACCTCTGCACTGTCCAACATGGTAGCCACTAGCCACATGTGGCTATTGAGCTCTTGAAATACAGCTAATCTGAATTGGGATGGGCTATAAATAAGTACAAAAAAATGAAAAATACCTCAATAATGTCTTATATTGACTACATGTTGAAATAATATTTTGGACATATTAGATTAAATGAAATATATTTTTAAAATTTCACCTGTTTCTTTTTTTTTTCAATGTGGCTGCTAGAGAATTTTAAATTACAAATGTGACGTGCATTCTATTTCTATTGGATGATACTGCTCTAGGCCGCTGTATGAAAGAGAAATGAACTTCTGTTTTCTTTGAGCCACTGAATTTTAGGTCTTTTTGTTGAGATAGCTAAGGCTGGATTTCTTTCTAATACAATGGATTAAATATAAAATGGTGGAGGATTAAATATAAAATATAAAAACTGCAAGAAAACCTTTTATTTGAAGTAGACAATGAGAAAACACCTAGTGGTTGCTGGTTCATTGCCTACATTACAACCTGCTTTACAGGGACAGTGCCTGCTTAGGCAGTGCATTCACGTGGTCAGGCAATCTGGGAAACTCTGGCTGTGTTTTCTGGAAGATTCCCCTTTGTCCATTGTCCTTCTTGGCTCATCTAAGATGGATATTGCTGCACATGCCCTTTCTGGGATCTGTACTTCTTCGGAGTCCATTACTTTTTGGTGAAAATTTGGGTGTGTGTGTGTGGGGGGGGGTGCGAATTGCCTTAGGAGCTGAGTAATTATGGGCTATTGTCAGCCAAGCTTGGGTTTCTTGGGTTGAACCGAATTGCTTAAAAAGCTTAGGCTTCCTGTCTATTTGCCTCCCATCAATTCTATAAGCTGGTAATCAAAGCCAGAGTTCTTGTCTAGCCATCTCTGAGTCTGGGAATTCCTGTCTCTTAGCAACAGACTTCTGTACTCTGCCCTGTCAAGATGTTCAGGGATGAGGACTTGGCCAAAATTCAGCCATCCGTGATTGTTTAGCAAGCAGGCTGTGAGGCAACCAGCTGAAGGGCGCCACCCCACAGAGATACCTGGTACTGCATGGTGAGTGGACAGATGGCAGGGATCCTCTGTGTTAAGTTTCAGGTCAAGGCATAAGGGGAGTCAGTCGTTCAGCAGTGGCAGAAGCAGGGGCAGCATTAGCTGAGAGGTGGTGGGGTCACTGCAGTGACTGAGCATTTCAATAGGAAACAGTAGTCCCTGCAGCTGAGGAGAAGTGAGGTCAAACAGGCACGAGAACTGTTTATATCCTGAATGTGGCTCCAGCTTCTGAATACCATTCTGGGCTTCATAAAACCTGGCAGTGTGGCCAAGGTGGTGGGGTTTCATGATTGAGAGCAGAGTGACCTATCTAATTAAGAAATCTCTTCTCAAATCCCTTTCTTGAGCTGCACAATACCACCCTAATTGTGCATCCCAGCCATGGATCCCTGCCACGTGTCTGAAATGTGCCCCAATCCTAGTGGGTATTTCTCAGGCACTCTGGATTCCCTCTCTTTGAGATGGACAGAATAAAACTCCTCTCTTAGATTTGTGAGTAGATTTTTCTGGCAGAATAACGAGCCCCTCTTGCCATTAATCTTAATAGGCTTTGGGGCTAACAAAATCCATTTTCCCAAGGTCGAAATTATTCTTAAGTGGACTTTGGGAAACATTTTAACCTTTTTGTCACTCAGGCTAAAGAATTAAAACACATTTCTGGAATTTTTTTCTGGGGTGACTAGAAAGCCAGTGTGAGGCGTGGCTACCTTTGTGTATTTTTCTTTACAGAAATCTTGACATCAGGGGACGCGGGCCCTTCTTAGTTCTGGTTCATGTTTGTATTTCCATGTGAAGTGCACATTCCCAGTAGATATTTCTAGAAAAAAAAAAAAAAAAAGAAGCGGCATAATGATAGACCAGGGAAAGTGAAAAATGTTTTTATGAAGCAAGCAAACAGGCCAAAACTTAAAAAAGGGAAGAATGATTATGACACTGATATACCACCCTGGTTATAGCCCAGGCAGTGGGGTTACCAGCTTTGCATGAGAGTCTCAGACTAAATTCTTCTAATGTAAAACAGCGCATGGCAACCAAACTCCCCATTTTCTCCCAGGTAGAGTGACATAGTAGGAGATGTCACTTTGAATACTCCCAAATGAGAAAGAAAGATGACAGATTCAGCTGCTGCATGGTTCAAAGACGCAGGAAATGGATACGATACATGGTGTCGTTTAGATTTAAAATAAGCGCCCTTGAGTGTTCAGTGTTACTTGCAATAAATATATTAGATTTAAGCCTCAGTTTGAACCTAACCATAACTGGACTCTTAACTATCTGGTTTAAATGACTGGTAACATGAGGCATTTCATAATTTCTGGTCCATTAGTTGCGATCAGGTCCCAATTAACATTCCAGGACCTGGCTTTAGCCAACCGACATGGAAAATTGGAAATGGGAGCACATATTTGGACAGCCTGCGCCTTAAGTGTGGTGTTTGTCATGTAGTTTGTATTGCATTTTTTCCCCCAGGGTTGGACTGGTGGATGTCATCTATATTTTCTCTCTTTAATATTAACCTGGTTGTATGTATTTCCTGGTCCAAAGATGCTCTCTGCATGTAACACGAGAGAAAACACTTCTCCAGGGTGTAAGATTCTTATCTATTGATCAGGAAGGGCTAAAAGCTAAATCCACTTCCCTGCTTTCTTTCTATTCCTGAGTGAGAGGTGAAACCACTTTCCCATATTTGCAGACTCATCTAAAAATCCATTCCCACACACACTTCATGCCTCCAACACGAATCCAGCCTGCTTCTGTGGGGCCCACTGTCACTCTCAGGGAAACCTGGCAGGTTTTTCTTAAACTCAAATTCATCAAGAGGCAGTGTGTCTCAATTATTTGATGGAGAAACATCAGAAAAATTATAATACTTCACCCAGAAGGATCTGACAGGTCACCCCAGATGGGCTTTCCTGAAGCAACAGCCATTCAAATGGCCCATGCTAGGCTTGAGAAAAGATAAATATTGCCAGAGTCTGATATCACCTTAGTACCCACAACCTTGCCAGGCTATGGAAGGTGATCTGGTTGCAACTGAAAACAGTGTCTTTTTAAAAAGAGTAGCTCCCACTCTTTAGTTTATAGGTTCACTGTGAGTCATGTTCCTGGGGTGAGTGTGTAGCAGGCAGCCATCTGAGAGCTCAGGGTTTTGTATTTATGACAGGCTCATCCAATGGCACTATATTCCTATGTTTCCAACTTCCAGTGAAAACACTCCTTGTTGCAGAATTGACCATGAATTCCCATGTAGCTCTTGAGTTCTTGGATTCCATTTGGCTGAAAAGAGCATGTAGGAGAGATGCAGTTCTTCCATGATTCCATGAGATTTCTACTGGCACCGGGCTAGGCTTTGCCAGTATTTCTGAGGTTGAGGATACATGAGCATTGTGACCGCTGCGCTTGACTCCATATTGGATGCCACCATAAATCAATCCACTTCTTTCTATCTCTGGACACTCTGCCTGTTGTAGACTCCACCACCTCTCACCTGGATAGCTACAATCCTCTCACAAGTGGCCTCCCAGAAGCCTTTATTGACCTTCTCCACATCCTTTCTCTGGTCTGCTGACAGATGATCTTCCTAGATTGCAAATTTGACCATCTAACTTCCTTCCATAAAATCCTTCCGTAGCTTCTCACTGCCTTCAGGATAAAGCCCCAGACTTTTGAGATGGCCCATAACAACCTGTTTGATGAACCCCTCCTTCCTTTTCCAGCCTCCTCAGGCCCCTCTGTTCAATGACAGTCATTTCCCCTCAGACTGTGACATCATGAGGGCAGACTGGAAATATGTTGTTCATTGATGTGTCCTCATTTGTTGGCATGGTACTGCACACAGCAGGTGTTCAATATTTGCTGAGTACATGAACAAATGAAGGAACGAAAGAATGCCTGCAGGGTCAAAAGCCAGGAGTTATGTAATGACTAAACCAATTGCAGGCCTGGGTTCGTCCATTAACTTATCTGTATGCTAAAAAACAGCTGAAACTTAGAAGATCAATGATTTTAGCTTTTTAGGGATGAATGCAGGTGGAAGGAGTTGGTATGTCTGACTGGTCATGGAACAATACGTTTTTTTTGTTTTTGTTTTTTTGTTTTTTTTGGAACAATACGTTAAATAGGATTATAGTAACACTGCAAATGAAATGTCCAGTAGTGCTTATTTTTCTTCTGGTCTAAAATGGAACAGGAGTGGGCTGGTGGTTGCCAGGATACATCTCATCTCTGGATGTGGTTTGACAATCTGCAAATACTTTCGGCCTCAGCAGGATGGCTGTCTATGTTCTCATGCATGCCTTTGCATGTTTGTGTGGCTTTTGCATTTGTCACTGGAAAGCTTCTCTGTAGATTAATGTGTCTCTCTGGTTCTACTCTAATGCCATTTTGGAAAGACTAGAGACGAAGAGCCTTCTTTGGCTGTATGAGATTTCTTCCTTAGAGGAGTCAGGGCAAATTTTCCTGATACCTGACTAGCCATTTACTAGCTCCAATGGGAACAAGAGGTGGAGAGTGTAGGCATAGGGCTGCAGGCATACATTTGCATGCCCAAACAAAACTTTCTGAATGGAACTCATATATACACAGATCTCCAACTTCCATGCCACAAAGAATCTAGATGAATAGTATTAAAAAAGAAGGGATCTCCCTCCTCCTCCATTTTTCCAGCATCAGTTAGACGCATATCTCACTTTTATCAAAGTAGGTAATTAATACCATTCCATTTAGACAAATCCATCTAGAGAGACAATAATTCCCATCTACTTTCAACATAATATTAGTAATGATCATAAATGATTGTCACTATGTTCTGAATAATGATGATCAGAACATTAATGATATGTTTTGCATGCACATTCCAGAAGTAGATATAGTTCCTTTTTATTTGGCCCTCAATGGATATGCAATATGAATTACCTATAGACTGCTAATTTCTCATCTTACTCACAGGGGATAAATGGGAGAAGAGACCACTAAGCTGTAGCAACAAAAAGAAAAGTATTCATTTCCTTTTCTTTCTCTACTCTCTGATGAGTTACTGCACAGATATGAGCGAACATGTTCCAGAAAGTACTAGCTGCCTATCCCTGCATCTGTTCTCCCTTCCTCCTCAATAAAAGAACCTGATATTTAGCTAGGCACATTGTCTCCAAGATGAAGGGCTATATTTTCAAGCCTCTTTTTGTAGCTAGGTGTGCTCGTATGATTACTTTCTAGCCAATGTGATATAAGAAAAGTATTGTATGGGACTTCTAGGAACTCTCCTTAGAAGTGAAAGAACGGCCTTTCTTTTCCCTCCTTTCTCCATCCTGCTGACTGGAATTCATATGTCATGGCTGGAGCTCTAGCAGACACTTTAAGCCATAAGGACAGTAGAGAGGGTAACTGGAAGAAGCCTGAGTTCTTGGTGTAGATCAGCTCTGGCTCACATATTTCCAGTCTTCTTTTACTGGAGAGAGAAAAATAATCTTGTATAAGCCACTGTGTGTGTGTGTGTGTGTGTGTGTGTGTGTGTGTGTGTGTGGTGTTGCCAGACCTAAGGCTGTTATACTATGAACAAGGAAAGAATGGGTGGAATTAAGTTCTCATTCTTGGCACCTAGTGTCTGCTGTAGCAAAAACATTTCCTTAGAGCACATTTTTTTGTTCCCTAGGCAATATATGAGTTATATATGAGGCAGATATTCACTCCTCAGATTGGGGTCAAAACAACAAATGACAAGATTCATTTTGTTGGGCTCTCTGCAAGGGTTCATGGGGATCTGGCTTTCTCTCTCAGCCTGGAGGCACAGTCTTGCCATCATAAAGAGAGCACATGAAGAGAGGGGGTATACTTTGGGAATTTTCCAGTATGACTCCAAGTGGGGTCGGTGTTTTTATTAAAGATGTTACTATTTTGAAGTTTAGTCACAACTAGTGGTATGATAGATCTGGCTTGTACCAGCTTATGAGAGCATCTTTTCTAACCTCTGTGCTCAGTATATCATACTGACAGCTTGAAAATGGCCTTGGTGGGAGTATATTACATTATAGAAATTGGCAAACACTAAAAATCAGGTGTTTTTTTTTTTTTTTCCAGAAATCCTGCTCAGCGGACCACTGGCTAACACTGGACCAGTATTCTAAAAAATCTTCCTCTTTCTCACTGAACTATCAGAGAAGAGTCTGGAGCATAATAATTACTTATACAGTTCAGAGCTTTAAGAGCCACAAAATGCTTTCTCTGACATTATATCATATGAGCATTATAACAACCCGTGAAATAGGCAGGGCAAGGGGCTGAGATTGAGAGGCGCATACTGAATGAGGAGTAAAAATTGGGATCAGAGGCCAGTGCTGTTGTCTCTTATTCTTGCTAATTCCATAGGAGCCAACTGCATTTCCCTAAGAACACAGGGAACATAGTATAGTGAAGAAGATTAGGATGATCTAGTTCTGATGGAAAAGGTGGATCAAGGAAGATAATTTTTTTCATTTCAATGTTATTTTTTCTAAAATAGGCCCACTTGAAAGGTAATACCTAAGGAATCAATGTGAGAGGTTGGAAAATAGCATAGCACTTTTTTTTGAGTATTAGTACTAATTACAGTCATTTATTAAGCTCTGGTGGGAACCAGTGTGTTACTGAGGAAACAGCATGAATTCTGGAATCACATGTCTGGTACTAGACCTCTCATTACTGCTGTGTAAATTTAGGCAAATCACTAAACTTCTGCATGCCTGAGTTTTCTCATCTGTAAAGTGGGTACAATAATGACCACTCAGGGCTGTTTTTGGGCTTAAGTGAGATTACCATGTAAAGCCACCACCACAAAGCCTGGCACGTAGTAGATACTCATCCTAAGTGATGCCCCCCTTTCCATTTAGATACTGAGATGCTAATTATCATAATAAAGTAAATCATGAGCTGTGATTCATACCTACTTTTTTCTTGGAATAGGTCAAAATGTCTCTAACCTAAAACTATTTACATTATACATGTTCTGATGGGACTTCTGGGTTTTCATAGCCAGAGCTGGCATTACAGGTTAGTGGAAGACAGAGTTCAGAGGAGAATTTTGTGAGAAAAGGCCAGCAGTTTTTAATTTTGCTCTTTGTCTGTAGTACATTCCACACTGGCTTTTGAGACCAAAACCAAATCTGGCAGCAGCAGGCAATCATAGAGTTTTCATGTAATTCAATAATTTATCACAAAAAAATATTCATTTATAAACAATGACTTGTTTTGGAATGATAGCAGCTGTCAGTTTGGAGGCCTTGTTTCTCCCCGCCGGGAGAGGAGTCTGGCTTCCCCTTTGCTAAATCATACAGGGTCGCTGGGTTTGGAATCTGAGGCTGAATGCACTTTACAATGTGTTTATGTTTTGGTATGTGCATTATTTCATTTTTACTTTGTGGTCATGAAATCCGTGTTGCCAGATGCTGAAAGTGCCTCTGAATAGCCCCCCTGCTTGTGAAGAGGAAATAATCAAGCTCAGAGCTGCGACTGCACCTGAAAACACTTGGATCAGAAGAGGTACAAACGTAACTCTCTACCATGACAGACACACAACGTTCTGGGGCTCCTCTGTGTCATCGTTTGGATTTGCTTCAGCAAAAAGAATCCTGGATCTTTTGCTTTTTGGAAACTCTTCTGCCAGAATGATTTGTACATCTGAAAGTTGTGATTATGTCTCTCTAGTGTCTTGGGGAATTCAGTGTTTTCAGTTCAGGAGATCAGACTGCCTGCTAGGAAGGAAGCTCTCAGCATCCTATGAAACCACTTGCTACCTTGCATCACTGTTTCACAACTTCACATCCGTTTCAGTAAGAGCTGAAGGTCCTGGACTTCTCTTAGAGCTCCCCAGGCTCTCTTGAGTGCTTGGAAAGCTGTCGAGTAAATGCAGAAGGGAACGTGCCCAAGAGCTGGAGCTCTTCTATTCCCAGCATCCACTTTCATTGCCTGCTGTGACATTTTCACTCCCGAGTTAGTCTTTAAAGTTCAATCAAGTTCACTCTCCGATTGCCACATACTAACTGGCCAACGAGAAGACCTAGGACAGAGTCTACTGGGGGGTTTACTGAGACTTTAATTGTGGCCCCCCCACCCAAAAATATGTTGAGATCCTACCCTATAGTACCTGTGAATGTAACCTTGTTTGGAATGAGTCTTTGAAGATATAATCAAGCTAAGATGAGGTGGTTAGGGTGGACCCTAATCCAAGGTGTCTGTTGTCCTTTGTAAGAAGAAGGAAATCTGGACACAGGCACACAGGGAGAATGCCATGTGACAACAGAGGCAGAGTTTGGAGCGATGCAGCTATAAGAATTACCAAGGATTGATGGCCAACAGGAGAAACTAGGAACAGATGAGGAAAGCTTATCCCCAGCAGGTGTCAGAAGGAGTGTGGCTGACACCTTGATTTCAGGCTTTTGTTCTCCAGAACTGGGAGACAATAAATTTCTACTATTGTATGCCACCCCACTCCAGGTACCAAAATCTGTATGTGTTTGCTAGGGCTGTTGTAACAAAAGTACCACAGACCTGGTGGCTTAGGTGTTCCCTGTGTGTCTTAAGAATCAGAAAAATCCAGTGGAATTCTGCAAATCACATTCTTCCATCCCTTTATCACAGCCCCTTACTCCTGTTCCTTTTCCCCCAGCATCTTACAATGCTCTTCCCAACTCTTAGCTATTAACACTGATTGTGTCATAGCACCACTCAGATGGAGGGGTTCAGGCTCCTGACTGCCTGTCCCCACCAAAACTTCCTGCCCTGTGTCCAATTTCATCATTCATTGGCCTCCTGCCAATGAATAGCAATCATTTAATAGGATAAATAACTACCCAGTGGGTTGACTTCTCTGAGGTATTCCTTCTGAGGGTTATGCTGATTTAACCCAGACATCTTCTTGAGAATTTCCTTAAGAAGCACAAACGGAGTCTATCGAACACTCTGATGAGGAAGTAGGGAAGATGGAATTAGGAGGAACTTTGCAGTCCTTTAAGGTATAGAACTGGTGCTGTGTTTTCATTTTCACCCTGGAAAGGAAAAGATAAGGAGGAACAAGCCACCTACTCAAGTTCTCTCTCTTGGTAGTAATGCTACAACCAGGGCTACTTTTGCCCAGACTTTGTCTCAGGAGAAGGAATTTTCCTGTGCAGTCAAGAGACCATATGTGTTTTCTAGCAAGCAGGCCTTTTTAATGGTTTATTTTTTGTTAACAACATAGATCTTCTGGACTGATACTTTCTTCAAGAAGCTTCAGATGGGTTGTACATTTGTGATGGTATTAAGCCAGCTCCTCTCATCCATTTCTTTCCTTTAAGTTGGAGAGCACTGAGCCACCTTCATTCAGTCTGCCAGTATGCAGTGAATGGTCTGTGGGAACCACATGACACAGCAGGGCATGTCATAAGTTTCTACTCCCATTTTTCCTTAAATATAAACTCCCAATCATTTTTTTCCCCTCCTGACATATTTTTCAACTTAATTTCAAATTGTTAGATTGCAGTAAGCAATCTGGGGCACTTTAGAAGGGGATAGGGGTAGAGTGGGTGGCAGGGAGACAGAGAGAGAAAAAAAGCATCTGGAAATCTGGAAGAATGCGGTGCATTTGAAATCTGATAAGCTGCTGCTGGTGTTACCAGATCTCATGATTTATAACAGCCATGCAACATTTATGGCTTAAGGCATGTGTGCCCCTTACGCAGGCTCAGCATACTAACAGTGCAGGGCAGACCAGGGACACAGCACTTGGGATTTGAGCCTGGCTGAGCCCTGTGCCTTGTGACCGTCTCTGATTAGGAGCAGAACCTTGTATACTAGCCCGCACCAAGTACCATGCGTACAGACACAGTGGGTTGACTTCAACAGCAGACCCATTTTAAGTAGCTGCCCAATATATAGCTATAGGATATGAAGAAAGCATGACAAATTGGAATTAATACGGAAGAAGAGATTGAGGAACTCCTGAACTCCCCAGAAGGATAGTATACAATGCTATCAGATGAGACCAGGTGCTTTCTCATTAATAATAACTACGTTAGTGACTGTTTATGAAAATCTCCTATGCATCTAGCATTGTGGTAAGCACTTGATAATATACACCTCATTTAATCCTTACAACAAGCCTATGAGATATGTTTTATTATTAGCTCCTTTTTATAGATGAAGGAACTATCTTAGGGCTTAGCGCAATGCCTGCTATACAGTTGGCCTTTAATAAATACACATTGACTATATGATGAGAGATGAAAATGTGCTTAAGTTCATATAGTTAGTAATTGATGGAGGCCACATTTATATCTTCTCTGTGTGGTATTTTCAATTATACCAACCAATGTACTCGGGACAGAATTTCAGATTAAAATAGCAGAGATGGAAGTAGGATTTGTTCACGTGAAAGTCAGGAATCCTGGATAGCAGCATTGAAATACTTCTATTTTTTGACAGAATAAGGGAAGGAGGGTTGGAGATGAGTGAGGTAGTAGAAGAAGGCAGTCAGGACAGGGCTGTGAAAAGGCAGGAATGTTCCCTAGGATACATAGTTGCAGAAGACAGACTTGAACTTGTCTGTGGGCCCTTGCATATGCCTGAGGTAAGGGTGGGGGGAGATTCTGAACCCTTACAGGGTATGAACATAAGGAATGAATTAGCTGAATAAGGGCAACTCTTGACCAGCCAATGCCAAGGGATCAGTGATAACAATCTTGGTTCCCTTCTTCTTTTGCTTGGAGGAAGCTGCTACATCTATATGTTAATGAAGGCTTCTTCAATTCCAGGTCCTGTTTTAGAATCACAAGGGCAGTCAGGACAACAGAAGTCTGATTCCAAAGAGGTTATATCACACTGGCCTATCTGAAGATGACCACTTTGGAGCTCAGAAACAGTCTGTGTCATCGTAAGCAAACATGGCCCTCCAAAAAGCAGCTGCTGCTTGAGTCAATGGAAAAAATATCATGAGAAGGAAAATGTGAGCCATGTGCCTGTGCCCCACCCAGTTGCATCCCCATTTAAGGAACGGCCTGCCCTTGGAAATACTAGGAATGAGTTTGCACGCAGAGGCTTGAGTGCTTTGCGACATGGGAATGTAGAGTTGGCCACTTCTCCAGTAAGGGAGCTTAAGTTCAGACAAGCTTTCAGGCCTGGTTGTTACTTCATAATGTAACTGCTGCCCAGTGGGAGGGGAATGAACCCAAAGGACCACAGTACCTTTCAGATGTGGTCCCATAGGTCAAACAAAGCTCTCTGAATTCTCCCTGATCCAAAAAGGCAATAGAATGGAGTTTTGCGATTAATTATTTCCTGTTCATCAGTTACATCAATGTATTATCTAAGCAGATAAAGGGAACTGACCAGACTTTATATGGAAAATACCCAATATCTCTAGTGGACGTTGTTGATTTCTTACCTAGCATCCATCCTTTCTTTTCTTCACAATGACATTCCAGTTTTGTTCATAAAATTTAGGGGGAAATTACTCCATTTCCACTTTCAGAAATGAAAACCATTTCACCTCAGCCATCAAAAGAATTAAATCCATTTGTCAGTGAATGCTTTGGGAATGGGCATATGACCTAGTTTTGGTTTGGGAGAGAGTTGCTGGAGGCTTCAGAGAAAGTTCTTCCCTGTCCTTAAGACAGGAGGCCAGAAGTCAGCTTCTTCTTTCAAGAGATATGAATAAGGAATGATATTCTGTACCTCTTGCTGCTACCTACCATCTTATGGCCAGAGGGGAAGTCAGATTCATGATAAAGCTAACAGATGGAAGAGGCAAGAGGCTCATAGAGAAATGGAGCCTTGAATGTATCATCAGCAGAACCTCTCCACCTCTGAAGTTCCAGCCAGTACAATTCCTTGATATTTTAGTCAGTTACTGTTACTAGCCAATTTCTGTTACTAGCAGCTTAAATCTTTTGGACTGGTAAATCATGAAACTGGTAATGACATGGGAGACAGATAAGGAAGTGGTGGTTGGTGGTTAAGGTGAAGGATAAGTATGAGAGGGAAGATGTGAGGGTGTGTTTGTGAAAGATAAGGCAAAATTCATCTTAAATAGCTGATTGGTACTTTTGGGACTTTTAGTCAACTTTTCCCTGTATTTTTTAAAAATAATGGTTGTAGGTAAAAGGAGCAATGGTAGGTGTCAGAATTTATACTAATTAGTGGATCATGGCCAAGGATTTGTCTAAATCTAAAAGTATAGCCTCTGTATCAAGGTCAGATGGTAGTAAAGGACAGAGGTGATGAGTGTATACCAGAAGAAGAAACAGATGAAATGGCCCTGACTACTCGCCTGGAAAAATTGTATGATCCTCTTCTTCATCTGGGTGCACAGTGTACCCTTGGTCAACAATGTGGATTTACACAGCTATCTAAGGACTGGGAGTTTTTAAAATGCCACTGCAGAGATCTTTCCTTTATCTCCTTGGAGTAGGTTGTTGTTGTTGTTGTTTGTTTGTTTCTTTGTTTGGAGAGAAAGAAAGATAGAGGTAGAGTGAGAGGGAGAGAGAATCCCAAGCAGGTTCTGGCACTGTCAGCACAGAGCCCGACATGGGGCTTGAGCCCACGAACTATGAGACTGTGACCCGAGCCAAAATCAAGAGTTGGATGCTTAACCAACTGAGCCACCCAAGTGCCTCAAGTAGATATTTTTTATTAGAAGTAGGAATTTGGGAAGCACTGTATTCTCAGTGATCCATATTGATGGCCATGTTTGATCTTTTGGTCTAGGTTGTGACTATAGCATGCATTTGGGAGATCCTGGCTGACAGCTAGAGTAGGTATAGGGATTAAAGGACCCCTAGCCTGTGGCTATGGGATAATACAAAGTTGAATAGTCTTAGTACACAGATTGAACACAGAGCTATGACACTGGCCTCATTAGCACACCAGCTAGGGCCATCTCTAAAGTGCTTCCTGTTTTTCTAGATCTTAGACATGGTTGTACCCATGGTTCACAGAACCAGTAACTCTTTCTACACTAAACAAGCAACTAGTCAACCAACCACTCATATGAATACATAAACACACATGTACAACCTCACACACACAGGCAGGGCAGGAGAAAGAGAGGAAAACTGCATCAATATCAGTGCTATTCCTAAGTCTGCTTTACTGTAAGATCATGCTGTCTAGGAATACTGCTTTGGCCACTAAAACTCTTGAATATCCCTTTCTGGCTGTGAGTTTGCTTAACGTAAGGTTCAGGGCTACAAAAGAATAGAAAAATGGAATCCCTATGTGTTAACAAGTGACAAAAAGCCATACAATTCTGACCATGCCATGTACTGAGATGTTCAGCGTAGCAATTCCCAATTGTTTTCTGTCACAACATGCATGATGGATGATGTTTACATGCAGGACACATTTCTAGGAGTGTACCCATTGTGTCTCCATGTGTGATTCCAAGGGTCCTCAAGAGAACACAAACACTTTGTCCACAACTCAATAAAGCATACTGGCAAATGCAGTGATTTAAAGTGACATGATTATAGAGATAATCTCAAGGCTGCTTCTAAGTTTGTTTAAAAGTGAATCATCCACAAACGTCAGTACTTTATTATTAGCAACAGATCACTTGCAACATATCTCACAACTGATTGTGATACACAAGCATGACATTATACCATAGTTGAGAACTGTTACTCTCACACATAATCATGCCTCTTATATTTCCAGAATGAAAACTGTTTTCCTTATTTAACCCCTGTGTTTATTTATTAAGTTAAGAGATAGTGGTGTGCTTGATTTCAAGAAATCCTTCCTTAGGAACTCTAAAGTGTAAGTCCCAATAATCCACATCACTACGCAAAGGTATCTTTTTGTTAAGTCTTCTATATGGTACAGGACTTACTCAACAACTATGAGGAAATGGGATAATCAGAGTCTATTAAAAAAAGAACATTTAATACAGAAACCTGGCTTGATACATGCAGTTGATGACCACCACCTTGACTAGAGAGAAGTAGCAGCATGATGAATAACTAAGATTTCAGCAGACTTTTTTTCTAAAGCAAGTTCTGGGTTTGATAGGGTTTAGATGTCAATGTCCCCCTCTCTCTGCTGAGGGACAGGTAAGGGAAAGCATTCACCGTTTGACATGGCAACTCTTACCTAGGCTGTGGGACAGCCTTAGGCAGCCCAGGTCTCTTTTGTGGTTTCCTGTTTGGGGGAGGTCCTGGGTGGATTGGCACGATGCCAGTATCCAACATAGCTAAGTGATAGTGATTGTTTCCTTTGTTAGGGCGTGCTGAGAGTGGATCTGCCCTGTGGTCATCTGTGTGCCCTCTCCCCATCTGGGAATAAAGCTGCCTGGAAGGGAGAATGCTGGGAGAACTCCCAGAACTTGAGTTCTTCCTCCTGTTACTGAAAGCTTTTGCTTTTCATTTTTTTGCTCCTGGTTGACAGGTGGATGAAACCCAGCACAGTGGAAGTCATAGGAGGAATTCAGTCCAGTCACATACTCTCCTAGTCAGCCAGTTGGTCTGATTACAGAGAAGTGAAGCCCACCCATAGTCTGAATTAATGCCACAAAACATGTTTAATCACAGCCAGTCAACGCACACACACTCTCACAAACACATGCAAGCTCACTCACACACCATAACAATAACAACTCAATCAAGCCAGCACTGTGAATGAGAGGAGACGTTTTGCCAAGCCCCCAGTGGACTGAAGCATCAGGGGGTTTGGAATTTGAAACGTCTTTCTTCTCACTCCCCCAACTGCACTCCTTCAATCCCAGGGAGTGGAGAGTGTCATCTCTTGGCTAAACAAGACTTCTTGATATTCAGGAGAGAAGGGTTCAACATGGCACACTAGTGCAGAACCTGTGGGATATGACAGCCCTGACAAAAGGAGAGTTGACGAGTTAAGTGTAAATGAATCAGAAACAGATGGATGAGATTTTTTTGTTAAAACACACATGGGTTTTACAATTAAGGCAGCAGGGGGGGTTGAGGGGGAATGCCTTGGCAAAAATGTCTTGGATTCTGCTGCACCCTACCGAACTGTTTGATGAACCCAAACCACAGCCAGGGTCAACCTTCCATCATTAATGGGTAATATACAGCCCATGACCACACACAGGCCATGAAGTAGAAATGACCTTAATAAATATGTCCATGCATTAGCATGATTTTCAGTGTGTGACAAGAACGAAATGGCTCAGATTATGTCATGTAAATCACATGACGTGCATCCTTTAAGCCAGCAGTTGACTTGATGATGGAATGCGGACAGAATGGAGGTGTTCTCTATACCTCCCTCCCTTTCTGGTGCCTGGCACTCTTTGGTGATACTCTTTTCACAGGGTATTAAGAAGTGATGCTTTGAATTCTAATTTGCCCTCCTTTTTGCCATGTCTCTTTACTAATTGAAAACTGACAGCAGAAAATGGCCTCAACCACAAATATCTAGAAGAAAATGGAGACATTTGGACAGGCTGAAATACTTTGAGTTTTATGAGCTCTAATAAGGTTAATCAAGGCTCTGGAAAGAATTTTGTTTCATGGTGGACTCAACAAAACAACGAGCTTGGACCTTCCGTGGTTGGCTTGAGGGGGAGGCCTGGGAGCCGGGGCCCTGATGAGCTGCTGGTAAAGTTGGGTGAGGCCGCGCCGCAACTTCTTTCCACGCTGACGCAATCATGGTGGAACTTGGACACTGTCTGCTCCTTGGCCTTCAGACTGCTGTCAGTCTCTGACCACTGTAAGTCCTAAATAAGCCTCCTCTGAAGTTCTCACAGCTGAGTTTATCCCTCAGTGAATTTGTTTTTTGAGGAGTTTCATCTGAAGTGGAGGCACGTTTCCCCGCCTCATTTCTTCATGGTGATGTTCCATAACCCAGCCTGGGATGTGCTTTGGGTGGATGAGGAGCAAATGGGAAGGAGCCACTCATCGAGACAGGCAAAGGAGAAAGGGAGTTGACAAAATAGGAGGAGGTGGTTCTATCCAGGTATTAGTGCCAGTGTCAGATTCTTCACATGCTGGGAAGAAGAGGGGCAGGACCCCTTTTCTTGACCCATCTGTTGTCCTCTCCAAAGAGGCTCTTAGGAAATGAGGAAGGCTACACCAGCCAGAATGTTCTGAGGACTGGCTAACCCTCAAGGCCTCCCTGCTAAAGACAAGGCTGCTCCAGGGTGGGTAGGCATGACCTTTACCTTGGCAGGTGCCACTGTCATGGGTGTCTCCACAGGGGACTAGGGGGAGTGGCACTTTATCTTCAATGTCCCCAACCTCCTGTCCTAAAGTGTTCCACACCTTTTCTTCCCCAAGTTTCTTCCATGATTTTTTTTTTCTTTTCCTGACATCCTAGGAATTTCCTCAACTTCTCAGAGGAAAGAGATTACACAGTCTTCAGGGATGGGGACTGGATCCAATGTAGTTTTGTAACCTGAGCTCCAGTACAGTATCTAGCACATAGTGGGCCCACCACAATTGTGGGAAACTTCTGAAACTGTGGCTCTGCTTGCTCTTGAAGTTCGTGCATCGGCTGTGATGGGGCACGAAAGGGCATGGCTTGATGTCCTTTTTCAATGCACTGACATTTTTCTTCCTTTCCTCCTCCTCCAGGTTTGTGTTCACATGCTCCCTACTGTGTATTGGCAGGACACCCCCACAGTTTGCCTCCCCCAAGTCAATAAGACCCTCTTCATACTCTAACCCCCAGCAGTGTGCTTAACTGGAAGCATCAGAGTTAACTATGCTGTGTATGTTCTGTTCCCTCTTTTAGAAAATAAAAAAAAAGCATCCAATGATTTCCTGCTAATGGGGCCTAAGTGCTAATGGACCACTTAGCTACATCTCTCAGAAAACATATTTCTGTTACAGAGAATGACATAAGGCAAGAAGTGACCCTGCAGTGGAAACTATAGGCACCACACTGAAGTCCAGTGCCTTTCCTCCAGTAGGGAAGTGGTACACAGCATCAGAAGGACATGGCTTTTTGGTCAAATGATCTGAGTTAGTTCCCTGGCTCTCCCACTTACCAGCTATGTGAAAATAAAGTAAGTAATTTTCGTAAGTTCCCCGAGGCCATTGGATGAAGACTCATCCTTGGGCATTATCATCATCATCATCGTCATCATCATCATCATCATCATCATCATCATCATCATCACCATCATCATCATCCTTGGAGTTATTACAAGGATTAAATAACATGATGTATGTAAAATCAAACATAGTGCCAGGCACACAGTAGGCATATAATAAACCCAAGTTCTTTTCCTTCTCTTTCAGTTATTCATTTGCTGCTACAATTAACTAATACTAAAAGTCTGCTCTTGCCAGGCACAGTGATTGTCTACAGAGATGCTGCCTGTGCTGTGTAAGAATTGTTTCCCATTGGTGTTAGAGGCCTGAGGCTCTCCGCTTTTCAAACAGGCTCCACCTTACCTGAGTAAACTCTTGCCAACCGGATGCTCTTTGGCTGCTGGGGCCAGGGGTGGCCGTTCTCCAGTAGGTTCTTCTTATAGGTGCAGGCAATTCTGTGACTAATCTTCCACTCTGCTCAAAGCTCGCTGGTTTTCCCAAGCAGGCCCTGAGGGCTTGCCTCTCTGAGCGCTGGCTAGTCTCCTTCACAGCTGTGAGCCCAGCTTCCGCACAGAGGGGGTATACCCCAAGCTTCCTCTTCCCAAGAGACTGAGCTCCCCAGTTACCATCTCCTGTACCCTCAGGTGCCAGCCTCAGGAGAAATGTTGGTTGGTTTGAGCAGAGGAGGGTGGAGCAGGCCGTGAAGCTGGACTCAGCTAGTCCCCTGGAGTGTGGATCTCCACTGACCAGCTCACTGTGGTGCTAATAAATATCAAACCCTTCAACGGGAAAATAAATTATCCTCCCGCTGCTAGGCAAAACAGTCGTGATAAATTGTCGTTTTAGCCAACAGTGTTTAAAGTAAAATCAGTAAAGTGTGAGTAATGATGGCTGAGTCAAAAGTCTTGTATTAAACACAATGGTCTGATGAGGGCGGGGGCAGTGTTCAGAGAAAAGTGAATGCAAGTTTAACTAAAACAACTCTTGTTCAGAGTGGGGGAAAAAAGGACTTGGGATTTATTATCCTATTAGTTTTTTTTCTGTAGGAGCAGCTCTCAGGGTGTCCCGGGCATAAAGTCAAAATCTCCATTTACCAGAGATGTTTAGAAAACATGTTCTTAAAAGTGGGAACTACCAAGTTTTTGACTGGACATCAGAAATATGGTTGAATTCTTTCAGTTTAGTGAGGAATCCTGAGAGAGTTCTATGGTGTAGTTCTCAAAAGGGCTGTCTTGGAAGGATTTCTGGGTGAGGATAATCTAGAGAATTCTGACTTAAACAAGGCAGGGTTGTTGGTTACTTATGTGACCCTTTTCCCAATACTTATACATCATACACACACACACACACACACACACACACACATTATATGATGTATAATCAAAGCTCACTAATTCCAAGGAGAGTCAGAGAAGAACTGAAATGATGGGAAGTTGAGGATGATGTATTAAATTAACTGGCTTTAAAGTTCTAGAACCATGACAATATCAATAGATAATATTTCTCATCGAGAACTTAGTGTATTCTAGGCCCTCTGTGGATCATTTTTACATGAATTAAACATTAAATAACTTTCCTAGGGCCATATAGGTGGCAAGTTGGTATAGGCAGGATTCAAATTCAGGTCTGCCTATTTCCAAATCTGCATTCTTAACCACCATGTATAATGGCTTCTATGGTCAACCTATAAATTCTATATTCTGGCACAAAGGATAACTCAAAATAATTAAGCAGGTGTGCTAAACGGACATCATATGGGCTCATGTTTAATGATGACAGAACTTTCACTAGCAATATTAATAACTGTCACATTAACTGTTGGTCAGCAAATGTGCAAATAGTTAAGGTGTCAGATGCTTAAAAATGATTTATTTTCAAGGACACAATGCCCTTGTATTCTTAGTTATGTTATAGATATTATTAACTTTATTAGTTAAATATTTGAGGTAGATTAGTACTTATATATTATGAAAGAGCACTCATCCTTCCTCCCATCTAAAGTCATTCTCCCCTCTTTGCTACTCAGTGCATTCTCTTCAACTTTCTCAAAGGGGACTTTGTTCAATGGATCATCTCCTGTTTCTTCTTCATCTTAGCCTTTTCTCTCCATCCTGGCCTCTGAAGGCTGTGTCTTCTCTGCCACAGGAGGGGGCACATGATACAGGCTGGCTAATCAGACTATCTAGTTATCTATGGATATCGATGATTCCCAAGTGGCCATAGGTACCAAGCATGACCAGAGTCTTTTTCATAGGGGTTTGCATAAATGCTAGCAGTGGGGGTAGGGAAAGGGAAAAGAAGGAAAGGGGAGGGAAGGGAAGGGAAATCTTTCTTTTAGATATGTGAGTTCTAAATCCTTGTAGGATTCAAGCTGATTATAGCTATCTGTAAATATATATGAATAAATCCTAATAACGAAGCCAAAGCAGAGGAAATCAAGGATGAGAGATGGAGAGAAGGAGCCCTGAAAATACTTGAACAGTGGCCCCCATGCCTTATGTTCCCTGAGCTCTTCATTTCTGATGATTGTAGGTGACAATTTAATTAGCTGTTATTCCAGATTACTATCCCTGTATTCTAATGGGATTTTCACAGACTTCATCCCAATGAGATCAGATTCCCAAACCTAAATTTCTTCCATTTCCTTGAGAGTCTGTGCAAATTACTTGTTGGTACCAATTTCTATACAAGTTCAGGTTCTTGGTTGCAAGAACTTTAACAGGGATGAATTTATTGTTCAGATTCTTGGTTGCTAAATTTTTGCAGAAATGCATTTTTTGAAAGAACTTTGGGTAGTTCATAGAATTGATTGAAAGCTAGAACACCAAATTAAACATTGGTAAGGACCATGGGAAACTTGGCAACAGAGAACATTCTAATTATCCTTGCATTATTATCACTTCAGTAAAAATCAAAGTCCTGGAGGGTAGCATCCTATTGTCAGAATCTAAGTCATTTGACTACTTCCATTTTTGTTAAGGAGTTCTGTGTTTATGTTCATAAGGGATATTGATGTATAGTCTTTTTATAATATCTTTACTTTTTGCTGTCAGGGTAACACTGGCTTCATAAAATGACTTGGGAAATGTTCTTTGCTCTTCTATTTTCTGAAATAGTTCATGTATAATTGATAATACTTCTTCCAAATATTTGCTACAATTTGCCAGTGAAGCTATCTGGGCTTGGACTTTTCTTTCTGGGAAGGCTTATAATTAACAAAATCCAATTATTTAAACAAATGGAGGACCATTCACACTTTCCATTTTTTCTCATACCAGTTTTGGTAATTAGTATTTTTTCAAGAAATTTGTCCATCACATCTAATTTGCCAAGTTAATATTTCTTTATTATCCTTTGAATATCTGTATGACCTCTAGTGATGTCACCCTTTTCCTGATTAATCTGTCTAAAGGTTTATCAATTACTAATCTTTTCAAACAACCAGCCTTTGGTTTCATTGATATATCATTATTGTTTGTCTGTTTTTTATTTCATTAATTTCTTTTCTTATCTTTATTTTGTATACTTGGGTTTAATTCACTTTTTCCCCTATTTTTATGAGGTGGAAGTTTAAATAATTGATTTGAGACTTTTCTGATATAAGCACTTAATATTATGAATTTTCCTCCAAGGACTGCTTTCATTCGTCCCACCATCTTTGATATGCTTTCATTTTTACCTAAAGATATTTTTTTTCTTGTGCCTTTTAAAAAACCTCATCCATTATTTAGAAGTATGTGACTAATATCTAAGTATTGATGATTTTCCAAATACTATTTTGTTATCAATTTCTACTTTTATTCCTTTGTGTTCAAAGAGTATACATTACATAATATCAATTATTTTACATTTATCAACTTTTTTTTTGACGTTCAGAATATGATCTAGTTTAGTGAATGTTCCTTGTGCACTAAAAGCATGTGTCTGAACCTGTTACTGGACAGAGATTATGTAAATATTAATTAGGTTGAGTTGGTTGATAACATTTTTTTTTTTTTTTTACATTTTATATACCATTACTGATTTTCTGTCTACTTCTTTTATCAAGTTTTATCTCCCAATCCTGGGAGAGGATTGTTGAAATTTCCAGCTATAATTAGAGATTTGTCTATTTCTATTTTGAGTTCTATTAGTTTTTATTCCATGTATTTAGCAGTTCTGATATGAAGTATAGGCATTTATAATTATTATGCAGTCTTGATAATTTTATCTCTTTATCATTATAAAATATACATCTTTATCCACTGTAATATTTCTTGTCTTAAAGTCTTTGATATTAATATAGCCACTCTATAGTGTTTGCCTTATATCTCTTCTATCTTTTTATCTTTTTTTAAAACTATCTCTGTTTGCAGATGATATAGCCTTGAATATAGTCTACAAAAAATACTTTAAAACTAATAAGTAAATACAGAGAGACAGCAATATATAAGATACAAAATTCAGTTGTGTTTCTCTATATAAGCAATTAACAATCTAAAAATTAAATTAAGACTATGTTTCATTCATTATAGCATCACAAAGAATAAAATACATAGGAATTACTTTCACAAAATAAACACATGATTTGTATATTGAAAACAATAAAACATTGCTAAGAAAATTTAAGGAAGACTTAAATAAATGGAAAGACATTCTATGTTCATGTATTAGAAGGCTCAATAGTGCCTATGTGGCAGTTCTTCCCAAATTAATCTATATAGTCAATACAATTCTTTTTTTTTTTTTACTTTATTTTTTATTTATTTATTTATTTATTTATTTATTTATTTATTTATTTATTTATTTTTTAATATATGAAATTTACTGTCAAATTGGTTTCCATACAACACCCAGTGCTCATCCCAAAAGGTGCCCTCCTCAATACCCATCACCCACCCTGCCCTCCCTCCCACCCCCCATCAACCCTCAGTTTGTTCTCAGTTTTTAACAGTCTCTTATGCTTTGGCTCTCTCCCACTCTAACCTCTTTTTTTTTTTTTTTTTTTCCCTTCCCCTCCCCCATGGGTTTCTGTTACGTTTCTCAGGATCCACATAAGAGTGAAACCATATGGTATCTGTCTTTCTCTGTATGGCTTATTTCACTTAGCATCACACTCTCCAGTTCCATCCACGTTGCTACAAAAGGCCATATTTCATTTTTTCTCATTGCCACGTAGTATTCCATTGTGTATATAAACCACAATTTCTTTATCCATTCATCAGTTGATGGACATTTAGGCTCTTTCCATAATTTGGCTATTGTTGACAGTGCTGCTATAAACATTGGGGTACAAGTGCTCCTATGCATCAGTACTCCTGTATCCCTTGGATAAATTCCTAGCAGTGCTATTGCTGGGTCATAGGGTAGGTCTATTTTTAATTTTCTGAGGAACCTCCACACTGCTTTCCAGAGCGGCTGCACCAATTTGCATTCCCACCAACAGTGCAAGAGGGTTCCCGTCTCTCCACATCCTCTCCAGCATCTATAGTCTCCTGATTTCTTCATTTTGGCCACTCTGACTGGCGTGAGGTGGTATCTGAGTGTGGTTTTGATTTGTATTTCCCTGATGAGGAGCGACGTTGAACATCTTTTCATGTGCCTGTTGGCCATCCAGATGTCTTCTTTAGACAAGTGTCTATTCATGTTTTCTGCCCATTTCTTCACTGGGTTATTTGTTTTTCGGGTGTGGAGTTTGATGAGCTCTTTATAGATTTTGGATACTAGCCCTTTGTCCGATGTGTCATTTGCAAATATCTTTTCCCATTCCGTTGGTTGCCTTTTAGTTTTGTTGGTTGTTTCCTTTGCTGTGCAGAAGCTTTTTATCTTCATAAGGTCCCAGTAATTCACTTTTGCTTTTAATTCCCTTGCCTTTGGGGATGTGCCGAGTAAGAGATTGCTACGGCTGAGGTCAGAGAGGTCTTTTCCTGCTTTCTCCTCTAAGGTTTTGATGGTTTCCTGTCTCACATTCAGGTCCTTTATCCATTTTGAGTTTATTTTTGTGAATGGTGTGAGAAAGTGGTCTAGTTTCAACCTTCTGCATGTTGCTGTCCAGTTCTCCCAGCACCATTTGTTAAAGAGACTGTCTTTTTTCCATTGGATGTTCTTTCCTGCTTTGTCAAAAATGAGTTGGCCATACGTTTGTGGGTCTAGTTCTGGGGTTTCTATTCGATTCCATTGGTCTATGTGTCTGTTTTTATGCCAATACCATGCTGTCTTGATGATGACAGCTTTGTAGTAGAGGCTAAAGTCTGGGATTGTGATGCCTCCTGCTTTGGTCTTCTTCTTCAAAATTACTTTGGCTATTCGGGGCCTTTTGTGGTTCCATATGAATTTTAGGATTGCTTGTTCTAGTTTCGAGAAGAATGCTGGTGCAATTTTGATTGGGATTGCATTGAATGTGTAGATAGCTTTGGGTAGTATTGACATTTTGACAATATTTATTCTTCCAATCCATGAGCAGGGAATGTCTTTCCATTTCTTTATATCTTCTTCAATTACCTGCATAAGCTTTCTATAGTTTTCAGCATACAGATCTTTTACATCTTTGGTTAGATTTATTCCTAGGTATTTTATGCTTCTTCGTGCAATTGTGAATGGGATCAGTTTCTTTATTTGTCTTTCTGTTGCTTCATTGTTAGTGTATAAGAATGCAACTGATTTCTGTACATTGATTTTGTATCCTGCAACTTTGCTGAATTCATGTATCAGTTCTAGCAGACTTTTGGTGGAGTCTATCGGATTTTCCATGTATAATATCATGTCATCTGCAAAAAGCGAAAGCTTGACTTCATCTTTGCCAATTTGGATGCCTTTGATTTCCTTTTGTTGTCTGATTGCTGATGCTAGAACTTCCAGCACTATATTAAACAACAGCGGTGAGAGTGGGCATCCCTGTCGTGTTCCTGATCTCAGGGAAAAAGCTCTCAGTTTTTCCCCATTGAGGATGATGTTAGCTGTGGGCTTTTCATAAATGGCTTTTATGATCTTTAAGTATGTTCCTTCTATCCCGACTTTCTCAAGGGTTTTTATTAAGAAAGGGTGCTGGATTTTGTCAAAGGCCTTTTCTGCATCGATTGACAGGATCATATGGTTCTTCTCTTTTTTTTTGTTAATGTGATGTATCACGTTGATCGATTTGCGAATGTTGAACCAGCCCTGCATCCCAGGAATGAATCCCACTTGATCATGGTGAATAATTCTTTTTATATGCTGTTGAATTCGATTTGCTAGTATCTTATTGAGAATTTTTGCATCCATATTCATCAGGGATATTGGCCTGTAGTTCTCTTTTTTTACTGGGTCTCTGTCTGGTTTAGGAATCAAAGTAATACTGGCTTCATAGAATGAGTCTGGAAGTTTTCCTTCCCTTTCTATTTCTTGGAATAGCTTGAGAAGGATAGGTATTATCTCTGCTTTAAACGTCTGGTAGAACTCCCCTGGGAAGCCATCTGGTCCTGGACTCTTATTTGTTGGGAGATTTTTGATAACCGATTCAATTTCTTCACTGGTTATGGGTCTGTTCAAGCTTTCTATTTCCTCCTGATTGAGTTTTGGAAGAGTGTGGGTGTTTAGGAATTTGTCCATTTCTTCAAGGTTGTCCAATTTGTTGGCATATAATTTTTCATAGTATTCCCTGATAATTGTTTGTATCTCTGAGGGATTGGTTGTAATAATTCCATTTTCATTCATGATTTTATCTATTTGGGTCATCTCCCTTTTCTTTTTGAGAAGCCTGGCTAGAGGTTTGTCAATTTTGTTTATTTTTTCAAAAAACCAACTCTTGGTTTCGTTGATCTGCTCTACAGTTTTTTTAGATTCTATATTGTTTATTTCTGCTCTGATCTTTATGATTTCTCTTCTTCTGCTGGGTTTAGGCTGCCTTTGCTGTTCTGCTTCTATTTCCTTTAGGTGTGCTGTTAGATTTTGTATTTGGGATTTTTCTTGTTTCTTGAGATAGGCCTGGATTGCAATGTATTTTCCTCTCAGGACTGCCTTCGCTGCGTCCCAAAGAGTTTGGATTGTTGTATTTTCATTTTCGTTTGTTTCCATATATTTTTTAATTTCTTCTCTAATTTCCTGGTTGACCCACTCATTCGTTAGTAGGGTGTTCTTTAACCTCCATGCTTTTGGAGGTTTTCCAGACTTTTTCCTGTGGTTGATTTCAAGCTTCATAGCATTGTGGTCTGAAAGTATGCATGGTATAATTTCAATTCTTGTAAACTTATGAAGGGCTGTTTTGTGACCCAGTATATGATCTATCTTGGAGAATGTTCCATGTGCACTCGAGAAGAAAGTATATTCTGTTGCTTTGGGATGCAGAGTTCTAAATATATCTGTCAAGTCCATCTGATCCAATGTATCATTCAGGGCCCTTGTTTCTTTATTGACTGTGTGTCTAGATGATCTATCCATTTCTGTAAGTGGGGTGTTAAAGTCCCCTGCAATGACCACATTCTTATCAATAAGGTTGCTTATGTTTATGAGTAACTGTTTTATATATCTGGGGGCTCCGGTATTTGGCGCATAGACATTTATAATTGTTAGCTCTTCCTGATGGATAGACCCTGTAATTATTATATAATGCCCTTCTTCATCTCTTGTTACAGCCTTTAATTTAAAGTCTAGTTTGTCTGATATAAGTATGGCTACTCCAGCTTTCTTTTGGCTTCCAGTAGCATGATAAATAGTTCTCCATCCCCTCACTCTCAATCTAAAGGTGTCCTCAGATCTCAAATGAGTCTCTTGTAGACAGCAAATAGATGGGTCTTGTTTTTTTATCCATTCTGATACCCTATGTCTTTTGGTTGGCGCATTTAATCCATTTACATTCAGTGTTATTATAGAAAGATACGGGTTTAGAGTCATTGTGATGTCTGTATGTTTTATGCTTGTAGTGATGTCTCTGGTACTTTGTCTCACAGGATTCCCCTTAGGATCTCTTGTAGGGCTGGGTTCGTGGTGACAAATTCCTTCAGTTTTTGTTTGTTTGGGAAGACCTTTATCTCTCCTTCTATTCTAAATGACAGACTTGCTGGATAAAGGATTCTCGGCTGCATATTTTTTCTGTTTAGCACACTGAAGATATCGTGCCAAGCCTTTCTGGCCTGCCAAGTTTCAAAGGAGAGATCAGTCACGAGTCTTATAGGTCTCCCTTTATATGTGAGGGCACGTTTATCCCTTGCTGCTTTCAGAATTTTCTCTTTATCCTTGTATTTTGCCAGTTTCACTATGATATGTCGTGCAGAAGATCGATTCAAGTTACGTCTGAAGGGAGTTCTCTGTGCCTCTTGGATTTCAATGCCTTTTTCCTTCCCCAGTTCAGGGAAGTTCTCAGCTATAATTTCTTCCAGTACCCCTTCAGCACCTTTCCCTCTCTCTTCCTCCTCTGGGATACCAATTATGCGTATATTATTTCTTTTTAGTGTATCACTTAGTTCTCTAATTTTCCCCTCATACTCCTGGATTTTTTTATCTCTCTTTCTCTCAGCTTCCTCTTTCTCCATAACTTTATCTTCTAGTTCACCTATTCTCTCCTCTGCCTCTTCAATCCGAGCCGTCGTGGTTTCCATTTTGTTTTGCATTTCGTTTAAAGCGTTTTTCAGCTCCTCGTGACTGTTCCTTAGTCCCTTGATCTCTGTAGCAAGAGATTCTCTGCTGTCCTGTATACTGTTTTCAAGCCCAGCGATTAATTTTATGACTATTATTCTAAATTCACTTTCTGTTATATTATTTAAGTCCTTTTTGATCAGTTCATTAGCTGTTGTTATTTCCTGGAGATTCTTCTGAGGGGAATTCTTCCGTTTGGTCATTTTGGATAGTCCCTGGAGCGGTGAGGACCTGCAGGGCACTTCCCCCATGCTGTGGTGTATAACTGGAGTTGGTGGGCGGGGCCGCAGTCAGTCCTGATGTCTGCCCCCAGCCCACCGCTGGGGCCACAGTCAGACTGGTGTGTGCCTTCTCTTCCCCTCTCCTAGGGGCGGGATTCACTGTGGGGTGGTGTGGCCCATCTGGTCTACTTGCACACTGCCAGGCTTGTGGTGCTGGGGAGCTGGCGTATTAGCTGGGGTGGGTAGGCAAGGTGCACGGGGGCGGGAGGGGCAGGCTTAGCTCGCTTCTCCTTAGGTGATCCACTTCAGGAGGGGCCCTGTGGCAGCGGGAGGGAGTCAGATCCACTGCCGGAGGTTTGGCTCCGCAGAAGCACAGAGTTGGGTGTTTGCGCGGAGCGAGCAAGTTCCCTGGCAGGAACTGGTTCTCTTTGGGATTTTGGCGGGGGGATGGGCGGGGGAGATGGCGCTGGCGAGCGCCTTTGTTCCCCGCCAAGCTGAGCTCTGCCGTCCGGGGGCTCAGCAGCTCTCCCTCCCTTTGTCCTCCAGCCTTCCCGCTTTCTGAGCAGAGCTGTTAACTTATGACCTCCCAGACGCTAAGTCGCGCTTGCTGTCGGAACACAGTCCGTCCGGCCCCTCCGCTTTTGCCAGCCCGACTCGGGGGCTCTGCTTGGCCGGCGAGCCGCCCCTCCGCCCCGGCTCCCTCCCGCCAGTCCGTGGAGCGCGCACCGCCTCGCCGCCCTTCCTACCCTCTTCCGTGGGCCTCTCGTCTGCGCTTGGCTCCGGAGACTCCGTTCTGCTAATCCTCTGGCGGTTTTCTGGGTTCTTTAGGCAGGTGTAGGTGGAATCTAAGTGATTAGCAGGACGCGCGGTGAGCCCAGCGTCCTCCTACGCCGCCATCTTCCGGAGGGAGCCAGTCAATACAATTCTTATTGAAATCCCAGAAGACTCTTGAAGAAGCTAACAAACTGATTCAAAAATCTGCATGGGAATTCAAAGGACCCAGAATACCCAAACAATTTTGGAAAGGAGAACAGAGTTGGAGGACTTAGGCTACCCAACTCCAAAACCCACTATAAATCTACAGTAATGAAGACAGTGTGGCATTGGCCCAAGTATAGATATATAGGCCAATAGAACAGAACAGAGTCCAGAAATAACTTTGTAGTCAGTTAAATTTTTTTTTTACAAATGTTCAAAGGCATTTAAATGGAGGATAGTATTTTCAATAAATGATGCTGGATATCCACATGTAATCATCATCACCATCATCATCATCATCATCATCCCCCCATACTCTACCTCACACCATATACAGAAATTAACACCAAATGGACCATATGTCTTTTTGCTTTTAATCTAGCTATGTCTTCAGATTTAAAATATTCATGCTTTCTAATACAATCTGACAATTTATGCCCTTTAAAAGAGCTAATTAGACCATTTACATTTAACATAATTATTGGTATGGTTAGGCTTAGATTTACCATCCTCCTCTTTCCTTTCTGTTCATTATTTTTGTTCTTTGCTTTTACTTTCTGGAAGATATTGCAGAATTTCAGTAGAATTTCTTCCTTAAGTGTTTGCTATAATTCACCAGTGAATCCATATAGTTTGATACTGTTTTAAAAGATTATTAATTATTGATTCAATTTCTTTAAAAGATTTATGTCTGTTCATAGTATTTATTTGTCCCATAAGATCAGCCATTATGATCCTTTTTTCATTTATGATATTAGTAATTTGTATTTTCACTCTTTTTCCCTTAATCTTGCTGGAAATGGTTAATTTATTTTATTAATCTTTTCAAAGAACCAGATTTTGGTTTCATTGGTCTTCTTTACTGGTTTCTCGGTTTTTTTTTTTTTTTAATGTCTATTTATTCATTTTGAGAGGGGAGGAGGGGCAGAGAGACGGAGAGAGAGAATCCCAAGAAGGCTCTGGGCTGTCAGTGCAGAGCCCAACACAGGGCTCATTCCCATGAACCTTGAGATCATGACCTGACCCGAAATCAAGAGTTGGATGCTTGACTGACTGAGCCTACCCATGTGCCCTGATTTCTTGTTTTTAATTTCATTGATTCTAATTTTTATTATTCCTTTTCTTTTGCTATGGATTTAATTTGATTTTCATTTTCTAATTTCCTAAAGTGGAAACTTAGATTATCGATTTTAGATCTTTCTTCCTTTATAGTGTATGCACTTAAGGCTACAAATTTCCTTCTAAGTACCCTTTCATTACATCCTGCAAGGTTTGATAAGTTGTGTTTTCATTTGTATTTATTTCAAAATGGTTTTTAATTTTTTTGAGACTTCTTCTTTGCCCCATGTGTTATTTGGAAGTGTGCTGTTTAATCTTGCACTTGGGAATTTTCTAGAGATATCTTTCTGTTATTTATTTCTAGTTTAATTCCATTGTGGTCTGAGAGCATTACTTATGTATGATTTCTATTCTTTTTAGTTTCTTAAGGTGTTTTTCATGACCTGGAGTGTGGTAAATGTTCCACGAGCTTAAAAAAATGTGTATTCTGCTGTTATTGGATGCACTATTCTACAGATATTAATTAGATCCAGTTGATGGATGGCACTATTCAGTTCAACCATGTCCTTACTGATTTTTTTCTTGCTGGATTTGTCAATTACTGATAGATAGGTGTTGAAGACTCCAAGAATATGCATAATACTTGGATCTTTTTAATTTTTAAACTATTCTTCCATGTTCTGAAATTTTACTTTGAGAGGTTAATATTTGGTCTATAAAATTTATCTTGTTCAGAACTTGATAGAATATTTTAACATGAGTATTTTTCTTCAGTTTGTAGAATTTTAACTACTGTTTCATGAGATAGTGCCTATTCCCTATTGCCTAATTTTTCTAGTGACATTAGAAATTTTGAATATATTCTTCATATTTCAACCCTCTCCACCAAAAATAAAACAAAACCCACTTGCTCCTCATCTGTGCCAGCAAATATATTGTATTTTTATTTTCATAATTTTTTCTCACACCTCAAAGTGGCATTTTTGTTTCAAAATCATCTTTTCCTGTTTCATATATGTAATACCCATCTTAATGACTGTGATGTTCCTAATTGTGCTGAAATTATACATTTTACTCTATCATCCTATTAATTATCCCTCTCCATGCCTCAATTTCCTCATCTTTAATAGGAAGTAATTATAAATATCACCACTTTCATACATTTTTGTGAGGATTAAATGAGACAATGCCTGAAAAGACCCCAGAACAACTCGAGTTTCTCTGACTGGCAGAACATGTCCTCTCCTTACAGAGATCTACTGAGAGACAAGGCCGAATAGTTACAAGGGCTGTGCTCCACAGCTTTCAGTGACAGTTGGGGACTGATGAGGTTTCCTGCTGGGCAGGTACCCATGTTGCATCTTTTCTGGTCTAGGATGCTTTTTGTTCTTTCCATGCAAACCTAGCCATGTGTGGTATTGTTCAATCCCTCTGGTCTAAATATGGCTATTATCAGGAGACATTCTTTTTGCTACTAACTGGTCCTGGATGTGGAGGGAAATTAGGGAAGATATGCCAAGGTCAACTAGCTTTCTTCTGTCATGCCAATACCTCCAACCAATTCTATAGTCAGTTGTTCCATGCCTCTTCTTGATCTTGCCTTTCCTCCAAGTGTGAACCATATTGTTTTTCCCACCTTTGACTTAATCTTCTCCTGAGGATTCCCACACATATTCCAAGTGATCTTTTCTGTGTAATAAATCCCATCTGTCTTTCAAGGAGGCCTCACTGATAATTTTCCCTTTTACTTTTGAGTACAATTACATATTCAGAATATTAGTTATTTATGGTAGTGTGTAATAGACCACCTCAACACTTAGTAGCTTAAAACATAAACACTTACTTGGTTCATGGGTCAGCAATTTGGGCTGGCCCAGCTGGGTGGTTGGGCTTATTGTAGCTGACTGAGCTTGCTCAGGCATTTGTTGGCAGCAGCCTAGTCAGCTGGGACTGGCTGTCTGGTCCAAGATGTTTCAGCTGTGATGGCTTGTCTTTGCTTTACGTGGTGTCCTGTCATCCAGCTAGGCTGGGCTTGCTCACATGGCAGCAGCAGGGGTTCCAAAAGCAAGAGTGGAAGCATGCATATAAGGCATCTTGAGACCCAGACTCATAACTTGCACTGTGTGACTTCTACTATGTTCTATTGGCCAAAGCAAGTTTCAAAGCAAGCCCAGGCTCAAAGGGTGGAGAAAGATGCTCCACTAACTGCAAAGAGCTGTGGCTTATACTATCTACTACATTTTGTTATATAAAATTTTTCTTGTCTATAACTTTCAGTTTTCTTTATCCTGCTAGTGATGGTGGTGGGGAGATTTTAAAATACTTCTCTATGTATTCAGTTCCTCATTTTCTATTTAACCCTTTAATTCTATCTGCAGTTTATTTTAGTATATGCTGTAAGACATTAATAGATTTCCCTGTAAAATGTCTATATATCTGAATTTCAAATCATTAAAAATTATTTTATAATTATTTTGGAGAGTTTACTTTATCACATATGGAGTTTTTATGGATAACTGAGTCTATTTCTGGACTCTTGTTTCATTGGATGCTTTTTATTTTGCTTAAGTATGCCTCCATTTTAATTCCCATCTCTTTATAATAGATTTTAATGACTAATAGAAGTAACTACCCTTATTGCTTTTTTTCCCCAGAACTTTTGTCATTCTCATATGTTTATTTTTTTCTTGTAAACTGTTGGCATTTTCTCAAATTCCATCCTGATACTCCATTCAATTACAAAACATTATAGGCAGAAAAGCCATTTTTTGCAATTTTTAAAAATATTGTATACTTGGTGATAAATTTCTCTATCTAAAATTAAAAATACATTAATATTTACACCTTTAAAGTAACTCCAAACTTCTCTCAGGTAACTCCTATGTTGTTGTTTCCTTCCCACTGTTAAGTGGGATCTGCACCTATGTTTTTCTAAAACTGATGGATTGAAGGAGCAATATTGACTTCAGAATTTATTTTGAACTTTACTCCTTTACCTGAGTTTTTTATGACTTCTAGTGGGTTTTCTCATGATTTTTTTGACTCCATAACTGTTTGAGCCAATTCTTTCTTTCTTTTTTTTTTTTGGTCTGAGCTAATTCTTATAATAAATTTCCTTTTATACATATCCATATATATCCCATTGATTCTCTCTGGAGAACCCTAATACATGTATATAATTACATCATCTTCAACTATTATTTTGTCTCTTTCTAATACATATTCATTTTAGTTGTCTAATATTTTTGCATTAGTAAAAGTCAATACAATATTAAAATTAAAATCAAAATGGTAGTGCTGGGCTTCTTTGCTTTGTTTTTGAATTTGAATACATTATTGAGAATAAAACTGGCCAATTTTAGCATCTGCTTGAACAAGTGAATTTTATTTGAAAGAATTTTGATGTGGTTATTTTATTGGATTTTTAAGTAATGAGTCATAATTGCATAATAAGTATTTGGTTGTGATGTTCTTCTCTTCTAAATGTTTGCTGAATTATATCTGACAGTTAAAATACTAGTTAAAATCTATATTTTTTATATATTTATAAAAATGAAAATCACTAAGTATAGTGTGTTTTTTGTTAATTCCTTTTAACACTTGTTTTTCTGTCTGTCTGTAGTTTTTGGTTCTAGGTTATTAAATGAACACAAATCTTCTAATATTATGTCTTTAACTTATATCTGCTATCATAACATAATGATCTCCTTTTGTTTCCCAAGAGTTTATTAATGATGTTTGCTCATATTATATTATAAGCTCTTCAGTGTCTTTGTGCTTTTTTGTACATCTCTAAATTCATCATGGATTTAAATAATCAAATAGCATATCCTTTTGTAAGTGAATTAAGTAATTTTATGGTTTTTATTTTATTTGTTCTGTACTCTGTTTTCCTAATTCATGTTTGATAAAGTAAGACTTCCATGTTTCTTCCTTTATATTACATTATGAATTCTGATGAATGGACTGTAATGTTTTCTTTTTCATATTAGAATATTTTAAAACTTAAAGTGTTGTACTTATCATTACTTATGATTAATTTAAAACAGGCTATAAACATTCTTAATTGCAGTAGTGATTAATTTATTACTATAAAATCAGTCACAATTACTTTGGCAAATGTTTAGTATTCTAATCATTAATTTAGATCTGTACATTTAAACACAATTACTTTGGTCTCTCCTCTGTGGAAGGTAAGACATTTTTGTGCTTCATGACTCCCCCTTTAGTCTATTTGTCATTTGCTTAACCTATGGTTCTTATGTCTTCATTATTTTTGATTTATTTTGTTCTACTTTTGTTTAAACAATTAGTCCAATTAGCTAGATTGTCTCAGCAAAATCACTCTCCTTTCATTTTTTTTTTCCTTTACATATTCACTCTTGTCCTATCAGTACTGACTCACTACCTTTTCCTATTAACATTTTCTTATTTTTTAAAAAAATTTTAAAAAAGCTTACTTATTTATTTTTGAGAGAGGGAGACAGAGAGAGTGAGCTGGGGGCAGGGAGTGCAGAAGGAGAGAGAACAAGAGAATCCCAAGCAGGCTCCACACTGTCAGCACGAAGCCCGGTGTGGGGCTTGAACTCACAAACTGTGAGACCATGACTTGAGCTGAAACCAAGAGTCAGACATTTAACTGACTAAGCCACCCAGGCAGCCCACGTTTTCTCATTTTTAAAAAGAAAAAAAAAGAGAGGGTTGGCTTTACTGGATACCATATGTTATTTTCTGCATTAACTTTCTCATTCAAAGACATCTTCTTATGCCTCTACCCAGGGGTTTGGTGAGCTGGTTAACACCCCATGTGATCTCTGCAGATGGGGTGTTAGCATTCAATAGGTTTTCTAGAAGATTGCCTCAAGGGTCATAATTCAATCAATGGGCTCTGGGCCTGTCAACTGACTGAAATCTGAAAACTGGGTTTTTTACTGTGGTGGCTATCCTTAGCCTTCAACTCATCAACCCTTGACTTTTTCTGAAATTTACAAATTGAGCCATACCTTGGTAGTTCTCCATTTATCTTGCCCCCAGGAACACCATGATCTATTTTCTATTACCAGATCCCTGTGGGTTAAGTCATTATGATAATTCGCCTTGCCTCTGATGTGTGCATCCTCCTTTCCTGATTCATGCTTTTAGAATCCCATCATACTCACCGATACTAAGTATCATTAATCTCATACCATTGTATTGGCTTACAGAGAACAGACAGTCCCTAATTTCTCAATTATGCCAATGCTGCTCTTACCAACAAATTCCTTAGTGGTTTACGTAGTGAACTGAATGTTCTCTGGGTCTTGCCAGGAACACAGTGAGGTAGAGGTCTCAGGTAACTCAGATTACATAAGCATAGTTGATTTTTTTAATAGCCTTATAGAGATTTAATTCACCAACAAAGTATACAATTAAATGGCTTTTAGTATAGTAACATAGTATTCTAATAGAGGTTCATCAACACAAATTTAGAACATTTTATTTGCCTCCACTAACACCTTGCATTCTTTAGCCATTACTCTCCAATCTTCTCAATGCCTCTATTCCTAGGTAACTGCTAATTTGCTATTTCTATAGATTTGCATATTCTTAGACATTTTGTATAAATGGAATCATATAATATGTGGATCTTTGTAACTGACTTCTTTTCACTTTGCATAATATTTCCAAGGTTAATTCATGTTGTAGAATGAATCACTACTTCATATCTTTTTTATTGTTGAATAATACTGCACTTTATTTATTCATTGATGGATATTTGGGTTGTTTCCACCTTTTGGTTATTATTAATAATGCTACTGTTAACTTTCATATGCAAGTTTTCATGTTTGTATGTTTACATTTTGCTTAGACATATACCTAGGAGTGGAATTGCTGGGTTACATGGTAACTCTGTCAGACCATTTTCCAAAGTGGCAGCACCATTTTGCATTTGCACCAGTGGTGTATGAGGGCTCCAGTGTCTCCATATCCTCAGCAACACTTGTTATTATCTGTCTTTTTACTATAGTCGTCCTGGTGAGTGTAAAGTAGAATATCATTTTGACATTGGTTTTCCTTTTCCTGATGGATAATGATGTTGAGCATCTTTTCAGGGTGCTTACTGACCATTTGTATATCTTCTTTGGAGAACTGTATATTCAAATCCAATTTTTAAGTTAGGTTAATTTTTTTTCTTTCCATTATTAAGTTGTAATAGGTCTTTGAATATTCTAGATACAAGTCCCTTATCAGATATATAATTTGTAAAAATTTCTCTCATTCTTTGGATTATCTTCTCAGTTTCTTGATGAAATTGTTCTTTGAAGCACAATTTAAAAAAAAATGTTTTATAATGTCCCATTTATCTATTTTTCTTCTGATGCCTGTGCTTTTGGTGTCACATCTAAGAAGTCATTGGGCTAACCCAAGGCCACAAAGATTTACACTTATGTTTTCTTCTAACAATTTTACACTTTCAGCTCTTATGCTTGGTCTTTGACCTATTTTGAGTTAATTTTTATATATGATATGAAGTAAGGGTTCAACTTCATTTTTTTTGCATGTGAAAATCTAGTAGTTCCAGCATCATTTGTTGAAAAGATTATTCTTTTTCCCTATTTCAACAAGGCAACCTTGTTGAAAATAAATGGACTGTAAATACTTAATGCATTCTTGCATCTCACCTCTCTCAGACATCTGAATTCTTTCTCTGTACCAATGTTAAAGAAAAAATTATTCAGACTCTGGTTAAAATGGTTAGGAAGACTTGTTTAGGACTACTGCAATAGGAGTGCTGCAGTAGGGAAAAGAGATCAGGCCAATTCCAAATACAGCAAAGACAGCTGAGAATTTGTAGTCAACAAGCAGAAGGAAGTGGATCTCTTGCACTACAAAGGGGAGACACTGGGGGTAAGGAGATTCTTGCTGAAGGCAGGCAATGGTGATCAAATATCAAGGGTGGAGAATGAGGAATTTGATCAGATATCATAAGTGATCAGATATCAAGGGTTGGGGAGGATGCTTGTGAAACTGAGTTAGCAGGATTTTTGCTAAAATTGGATTTTATAAGGACAGACACAGAAACCCAAAGTTGAAGACTAGTTGATAAAAGGGCTTAGAGGAGCCTGCCTAAAGTTTTGTCAAGGAGAGAGTCTTTGTTTCCACACCAAAGAAATCTTACCATGTTACCTCACGTACCTAGGCCATTATCATAGCTGAGTTTCAAGTAACCTCCCCTGCAAAGTATCAGGGCCAGCTCTATGTATCCTTGTCAAACATTCACTTTTGAATCCTGGGTCAAAAGTGAATGCCCTCTAGGGGCACCTGAGTGGCTCAGTGGGTTGAGCGTCTGACTTCAGCTCAGGTCATGATCTCACAGTTCGTGGGTTCAAGCCCCACGTCTGGCTCTGTGCTGACAGCTCAGAGCCTGGAGGCTGCTTCAGATTCTACATGTCTCTCTCTCTCTGCCCCTCTCCCACTTGTGCACACACGTTCTCTCTCTCAAAAATAAATAAATAAACGTTAAAAAAAGTGACTTCCCTCTCTTAGTGAATTCTTAACTATTAAGTTTTATAGTTTACTCCCAAATCCAACACTTCCCAAATCTACCCCAAACATACTCTCTATTTTCTTGCCATCCATATTAGGCAGGTTCTGCATTTCTTTTGGTGTATAAGACATTTCATCCTTCAGGGATTATATTATCCCTCTTAGATTATTCTGAGGCCCCTTATTAACAGTTGGAAAGAAATGAAGAGTGGTGGAGGCAAGTATCACTTGGAGTGCATCTGCTTCAGCTGAGCTCATTGTCTGATATTCAGGCAAGGGAAACTTTCTCCTCTGACAAGGAGGAAGCCACTTTTGCTGGCCTGGAGGGCAGGGGATATGAGGGTTTGAAGATTCTCAGTCTTGTCCATCCTAATATCCCTATTCCATATTTAAGGGGACCATATTTCCTTTCAGGACCCTCACTTTGACCTTAAGGACCTTTCAAGGCTACATATCCAGTCTCCATTGCAGTTCTGCTGTTCTTACAATCAGATCCTGGGCATAATATTCAGTACAGTCTGCCTGGCAACTGAAAGAGATTTTCATCTCTTTGATGAAAATCATGAATTTTCATCATCAAGGTTGTAACCAACTTTCATCAAGGTTGTAACCACCCAATAACCACCAGCAGTGATGTCTCTTGTGCTTTCAGGCCACTGAGTAATCCACTACCAGAATCTAGTCTTGAGAGTCTGCTTTCTAGGGTCACTCTTAGTACCCTCTGTTTTACACTAGGTTCATCTGGATGCAGAACCCAAAATAAAGGCCTACATGCTACTACTTTATTAGGGAGTGAAACTCCTGGGGGAATGGGAGTAGTTAGGAAAGGAGCAAGTGAAAATATGAAGGTACATCACCATCTGGATAATGCTTCACATCAAGTGCAACTGACTGTTCAATCTTATGAGATCATCTTTTGAGGTTGTACGAACCTCAGCATAGTCCATCTGGGAAGATCATTAAATCTCCTATTGTCAAATTATTGCCCCAAGGGCACTAACTTCACCACACTCTGGTTTGGACATGCATGGGGTATGTTTAGATACAAAATGGGTCCGTGGCATCTTGTGCCTCAGCAACAGGGATACCTGAGGCTAGATGTGAGAAGCCGGTACCATGGAAATGGGAAAAAGGGGCTTTGGGTTTGTGTTTTTGTGAAATTTTTATGGTAGAAATGGAGTGGCGTCCATGTAGAGACATTGATGAAGATATTGGGGTAAAACAAATGGTCAAGGGTCAAGATATAGGTGAAGCAGAGAGGAAATGAGGTCATGAATATGATGTGGAGTTATAATACCCATCTAGTCAATATGCAACCAATGTATTTGTGTCAAAAGAATATAACTTAAGTTGCCATTACGAAGCAAACCACAGTAAGATCTGTGACTGGTATACAGATGAAAAATATATGGGGTGAACTAAAAAAGGCTAACATTTCAACAGCATTTCTTCTTGAACATGAATGAACCAAGTGATGCTGCTATAAAATGTGACCTTATATTAGAACAACAAAATATGCCCAGCCTCTTTCACCCATTTATATTACTCCTCTGGCCCCGTGAAGTACTTGTGTTTTTGACTACTGTAAAAAGGAATAATAATAGCATATACCATTTACTGAAGCTTACCATGTTCTGGGTGTTTTATGTAACTTATTTATTTAATCCTCTGAATAGCCTTAAAAATAACATATTGCTTCTGTTTTAAAGAAAAGGAAACTGAGGCATTGACAAGTGACTTTAACTTGCCCTAATTACACAGCTAATGATGGCAGAGTAGGAAGAAAATCCAGAAACATCTGGCCCATGAAGCATATCTACTAAGCAGCTACTGTGTGTGTTGAGGGATAGATAGTACATTGTATTAGTCAGGATTTTCCAAAGAAACAGAACCAACTAATATTATATTATATTATATTATATTATATTATATTATATTATATTGTGTATATTATATTATATTATATTCACAAACACAGATTTATCATAAGGAATTGGTTCATGAATTATGGGGGCTGGTAAGTCCCATGATTGGCAAGGTAAGTCAGCAAGCTAGAGGCTTAGCAGAGCTAATGGTGTAAACTATTATCTGAAGATTGGCAGTCTTGAGGAGAAGAGCCAATGTTTCACTCTGAGTCGGAAGGCAGAAAGAAAAGTCAATGCTCCAGTCAAACCCCATCAGGCAGAAAAATTCTTACCTACTCAGGGAAGTAAAATTTTTGTTTGATTCAAGATTTCAACTGATTGAATGAGGCCCACTGGAAAAGCAATCTGCTTTACTTAGTCTACTAATTCAAATATTAGTCTCAGCCAGAAACACCATCGCAGATACACCCAGAATAACGTTTGACCAAATAATCTGGGCACCTTGTGGCCCAGTTAACTAGACATAAAATTAACCATCAGACACACTTTGCCTTACTCAGGCTCTTGTCTGCCTGTGACTCCTATTTTGTAGTTGAGATATGGCCAGGGGAAGTGGTGGAGATGAAATGATTTTCCCACAGTCACTCTGCTGGTTGCCAGAAGGTCTGAGCTCCACACTCAGCACTCCTGGGAGCCAATGCTGGAGTCATTTCTCCTGCATGCTTCTTTCAACAAGAAAATTTCTGTTCTATGATGAGGGGTTGTCAAGGAGAAGAAGATAGGGATGTGTGTTCAGCCTTGTTTGGGGAAGATTAATTAGCAGGGAGTATGGAATGGATTTGAGTTTTGTCAAGGGTAGTAGACAGCTGGGAGACTAATGTTCATTCTAGAGCTTCATTTAACCATGGGTGAATTTCATTGTTGAGACTTTGAAGCATAATCCTAGGGTGAAATATTGTATTAAGCCTCTTCTCAATTTACTAACAAAATGGATCTTAAATAATTTTTCTTTTGTAGTAAATATATCCTGTATTTCTACAGTGAGTTTGTTTAATTTAGATAAGTTATATTTCATTATTGAATTGCTTTCATTTTTCTCCTCCAAACACTTAAGATTAAATATACATATTATCATTTACTTCTAACACATTGGAAAATTCATTAAAATCCATACTCAAATATGTATTGGTACTTCATGTTAAAGGCAGTAGAACACAGAGCTGGACTCCGGAGACTGATTTCCCTGATTCAAATCCTAGCTCTGCCACCTACCAGCTGTGTGACTTTGGGCAAATTATTTAACCTCTCTGTGGCTCAGTATTTTCATCCATAAGTGGGTTGTATTAATAGCACTTAGAACAGTGCCTGACACATATTAAAGTATCTAAGGGTTAATAATTTTTATCATCATTATATGATAGGCATTATTTTAGGTATCAGTGAGACAGTAGCAACTAAAATAAATGAAGTCTTTCTGTCCTTCACTTTTGTGAAACTCACATTCTATCAGAGATGACAGTGCTTATCGTTTATCCAAAAAACCAATTTTAGTTTAAAATATTATTTTTGCAATTGATTAAACACACATGGCATGTAAAAACAAAACATATCTAACCTCAGTAGCAATGAAAAAAACCTAAAACAATTGAACGTTGTTTGCTTATCAATTTGGCAAAGAGGAAAGAGTATCACTGAGGTGAGATTTTGGGGAAAGAGGCGACAGCACATTGCTGAGTACCACGACTTTTCTAGAGGGTGACCTCAATTGCCTCTATTTCCCTCATACCCCACACCCAACCATCTGCGAGTCCTGTCGTCTTAACTTTGAGATGCATTCAGAAGCACCCTCTCCCTCAGGGCAAGCCACCCTCATCTCTTGTCTGGACTATTGTAACAGACACCTAACCGAACCCTTGCTTCCCATCGTCCATTCTCCATCCAGCAGCCAGCCGTGTTCTGGTCGCTGCCCAAATGCCATGTACTCAGAGAGGCCTCCTGACCGTCCTCTGTAACACATCAGGCCCTATCACTGCACACTTGCCTTTTGTTTCTTTTTCTTTAACCCACTTAGTACTCTCTGAACTCACATCATGAATTTAATTTTTCACTAGTGAATTGTAACCAGAGTTGCCTGTTTTAGAAATTTTAGCATTGAAGTTCCCTGTCAGCTAGCTAGGATTCTGGTGGGTATTACGGACTAAATGTTTTTGTCCCCCCAAAATTCATGTTAAGAACTGAACCCCAGGGACACCTGGGTGGCTCAGTCAGTTCAGCATCCAGACTCTTGATTTCTGCTCAGGTCATGGTCTCACAGTTCATGGGTATGAGCCTTGCATCAGGCTCTACACTTACAGTGTGGAGCCTACTTGGGATTCTCTCTCTTTCTCTCTCTCTGTTGCTCTCTCCTCCCTTTCAAAATGAATAAATAAACATTAAAAAAAAAAGAACTGAACCCCAGGTGATGATATTGGGAAGTGAGGCTTTGGGAGGTGATTAGGTCATGAGGGTGAGCCATCCATGACCCACGAAGTGGACCTCACTATACTGAATCTGCTGGCACCTTGATCTCAGACTTTTCAGCCTCCAGAAAGAACTCTGAGAAATAAATGTTTGTTGGTTAAGCCACCCTGTCTAAGGTATTTTTGTTTTAGTAGCCTGAACAGACTAAGATAGTGGGTTTTAGGCAAATTAACGGGTTGCCCCACATAATCCACTATATCTCACAGTGTTAAGACTCTTCTCTGAACAAGGAAAGAGCTGGGCAGGAAGTAGGCATTTTACTAAGGTAATTAAAAAATGCATGGAGAAGAAAAATGCATGGAGTATCATGCTGTGTAGGAACAGAAGAGGGAAGGAATGAATATTAAACTCATCATGAATTAGCCCAAGTAGACAGATGTTGAATCAACTTACAATAAAACCACATTTCTTTCTTTACTTCCCCCAATCCACTCTTAGGTTAATCTGCAAGTTTTGGCCAGGATCCCAGGGGATTCTTGTGAAGAATAAATTTTGCCTCAGTTTAAATTTGCTCTGTTGATGGCACAGAGTGATATTACCTTGGAAGTAGCTATAAACTCTGGACAAATTTGTAAAATTTGTAAAACTTGCGGCAAGTATGAGTGATTGCTGATGCCATTTCTTATTAGATGATCTCATGGTGGCATAAAGTAGTTTCATTTTAACAGAAATCTGTAAGCATCTATACTTTAAAAATAAATTTATGCAATATTATGGCATAATTTCTTGTGCATTTTCTGTACATGGACTATAAGCATGAATTGTTTTCTTAAAGAACAGATTATGTCATTTTGTAACAGGACTCACCCTTGAAATAAACATCCTTAGGTGCTTTTCATTATTCTGTGCATGTAATGATATGGAAGGAATCTAAATTTCCCAATTTGAATGCAGTTTATGGAGCTGCAACTACCTCGGGGAGGGGGTCTCATGTTTTGGGGGCAATAACTGGCATAAGGAACCCCAGTGTTATGAGTTGTAGAAATGAACAACATTCAAGAAAAAAGCAGTATACATATCTCCTTACTGTTCTGCTTCTGACAGAAACAAGGAAAAAACTAGAGTTCTCTCTCTCTTACTACAATTAGTTTTGCTTGAAAATGCCTAGCAATGGGGAGAAGGGCTGCAAAATCCACGAACAACAGGTCACAAGTGAATTGAAAAGAGCCTCGAAGGGGGTATAGCTAACAGCTGATAGGTAGCCACCACATGAAAAAGATCAACTTTAGGAAAGAGAAGTCTGCAATGAATTTCATTTTCTTTCTTTAGAGATATTCTGAACTTTTGGAAAAAGGTCTAATAGAGAAAGAAAGCATAGATCTTCCAAGAAGGTCTGGCTCCTGGGATAACAGATGAAATCCTCTTCGTATAGTGCCCTTGGCATACTTGGCTTCTCTCATGCCCAGGAGCGTCAGGAAGATTGAAGCTTTTCTCAGAGGTAGAAGCCTCCCTTGGGGCAGCCTCTACCTGAGGGGGCACCTGGCTAGGGCTCTGTTTGCTGACTCGGAGTGGTCTGGCATTGGCTGTCCCTGCTGCGCAAATGTTCCTTTCAGGATTCAGCTCACTGAGTCCCAGAATACACATGGATACACACAAAATCCCTCATTTTTCATGGCTGTGGAAGCCCTTCAGAGAACTTGGGCCTGTCTCTCGAGTCCCACCAGTAGATGTCTCTCCTGTGTCTAATGGCCAGGATCCTCTCACAGGCTTGTGTCTGGAGCCAACTTGGGTCTTGATCTAATTTGACCCTCTCACTAGTTCTTGGTCAGGGAGGCAGTGCTTTGCACTGTTCTGCTTTTAAAGACATTTTCCTAAATAATAATCAAGAAATAAGATGTGTTTTGAAGTTATTTTTAAATATGTCTAACTGGGAAAGACAAGTTTCTTTCATTTACAAGTGACAACATAATACAATAATTTCAGTAAGTTTTGCCACAAAACATTCTCTACAAAAGAACGAAGTGTACAAGACCGAGTTTTGAGCAGAATTTCTGCTTTGTGACTCTGGGTAGGTCTAAAATGTAAATCTGATTAAGTGATTCCTCTGCTTAAAACCCGTCTGGCCTCTTTATTGCCCAAAGTTAATCATCAGAAATTAATTAACAATAATATAAAAAATGTAATAATAGTGGAATATATGATATAACAATACTATTGTGTTAATTTTCTGGATTTTGTGATGCCTGTGATATTTATTACCTTTTAAAAATTGTGATTTGTTAGAATTACTTTTCTAAATAAATACTAACTTTCTATAAATGTCTTATTGTTTTAAAAATAAATATGAAATATTAAATGAAAACAGTAATTTTGTATTATTTTTCTCAAAGTGGAATCTCCAGGTGTATTCAGGCTCCACAAAACCTAGATCCTCTCCTGGTCATACTTCAGTCAGAATTTGCTTAGAGTGGTCTGGCTGATTGCACTCCTTGCCAGGCAGATGTTGCTTTCAGGATGGAGTTCACATGGCATTTAGAGACCCAAAACACATACATATACACACAAAATCTTTAATTTTTTACTTCTGGATAAGCGCTGTGACTATAGGCATCTGGAAAAACTAGAAGTGGGGGCAAAGGCCAAGACTGGGGTACCTGGGTATCTTAGTTGGTTAAGCATCCAACTCTTGATTTCAGCTCAGGTCATGATATCACAGTTAGTGGGTTCAGGCCCTACATCGAACTTTGTGCTGACGGTGTGGAGCCTGCCTGGGATTCTCTCTCTCCCTCTCTCTCTGCCTCTCCCCTGCTCACGCATGCACCCTCTCTCTCAAATAAATAAACTTCAGAAAAGAAAAGCCAAGGTAAGAAAGTTTCTTATTGATCTTATCTCTCTTTGAGAGAGGAAATTGCTTTGTGTTTCTTGAAAGGATCCTTTAACCCAAGTTTGTTTTCTTTGGGGATTCCTGGGAATCACTTTTTGAACATGACCTTCTAATACTGTGTCTAAACCATGGGCAACCTTGGGCTTCCCTGTGAAACATATTCATGGAATATGTATATGTTTAAACTTGCAGGTGTGTCACAGCCGAGGAGCCTTTCCCTTTCCAATGGTCCCATCCCCCCACCAGGCCCTCCAGATCCTCTTGTGGGATGCTGTCTACCCTTCTCCAGTCCAAGCCAGCTTGTCTCCTCCAACCCAGCTCCAGAAACAGTTTCATGTGATGCTGTGGAAAAGACAGACACCTCCTGGAGAAGAGACTGACAAATCATGGCCTACTGTGGTGGGTTCATCTTTTTAGAAGATTTTAAATCCTCCCATTGTACAGCTGAGTCCTTAATAAATAACAGAAGGCATCAGCTAAATTTTTATTATTAACTAGTATCCTCTTTTTTCTATTTAGCCTCCCACTCTGTGTCAAACACTTCCCATGAGTAAACTTTAATAATCTAGAATAGATTTAACAACAAAAAAATTCAATTCAGTACAGAGGTATAACTGTAAGCCCCCTGTTTCCCCCCACCAAAATTTAGGAAAACTTAATTTGGGTGAGATCAGTCTTCTGAAAAAATAAACTTTCTCTAACCAATAATTTGAACATAAATGGCTGAAATGTTTAACCTGAGGGTAGCTTCAGGAGTGCATATGACTGTACTAGTCTTGTTTAAAATCAAGACCTGGTCAGTTGTGTCTTCCCAGTCAATACAATGGGATTGACTGAATAAAGTCTAGAAGATGAGAAGCTAAAGAGGTAGAATTTTTTAAAGCATTTCTATCACTGTCTAGAGAAGGCAGCACTCTGGCTGGTCTGTGGGCCCATTTCCATCTACTCAGCAAGGATAGAAATACTGTGCTAAGTAGTTGGATGGATGAATAAATTGGGCTGACTCCTTGCTTACTCCATGCCTATCATGCCAACCTTCTGATTATAATCTTGTTTTCCCCATATATTCTCCTCCTAAAAAAAGTGCTGACTACAGAAAGCTGGCAATTAAAGTCTTTGGCAGTTATATTTTTATGGTTAATTAATAAATTGGTATTCTTCCAAGCCTAAGCACCAAGCCTGAGACCAAGTGGAATTTCAGGATTGTGGAGCAGATCCTGGATGGTCGGTCTATAGTTGCCTCATTAGACACTACCTCTGAGGTGATGTGATCTGAGTGGCTACTATACTTTCTAGGGAGCTCTTTATCTTCCTCTTTCTAAAAATGTAAGAGAGCTAAACATTAGTGTGTTTTAAAGCTGTTGAAATTCTGGTTAGTTGGGATTTGGTTTGTAGGCATAACTATATTGATGTTCTAAATGTTCTTCATTCATCAATTCATTCAATTATATATGTAACAAATCATTACTGTTCCAGCTATTTTATTATGTACTGGGGATACAATGATGAATACAACACAACCCTTGCCCCCTAGGGCTCTCAGTCCAGTTGGAAAGGCACATATTTTAAACAAATAATCACCTAATATATTAAATACTATGGCAGAGTTATAGAAAATATGTGGAATAGGAAGGCTTAATTGTTCACAAAGCAAAGTCAGAGAAGGTTTCCCATAGTAGGTAATACTTGAGCAAAGTCTTGAGGTTGGCCAGGAGTTTGCCAGGCAGATGGAATAACTGGAATTTTTTGAACAGAAGGAAGAATATCTTCAAATAAGTAGTTCGGGCAGGATGAAATTTAAGTATACTTGCATATGGGTTGGGGAATAGAGAAAACGAAGATGGATGAAGTTGAGAAAACAGGCAGGTGTCAGGCAAAGGGTTTGTATAATAGGCTAAGGAATTTGTATTTTTATCCTGTACACTAGAAGACGAGTCCTTGAAATACTTGCCAGGGAATGTCATGGGCCACATCACATTTGCCTTGATTATAGAGGATGGATTGAATGGAAATGGGCGTGGTGGCAGAAAGACAGGTTAGGTGATTGTTCCTGGGGTCTGGTAGAGGGCTGAGGGTTTGAAATGAGGCAGTAAACACAAGAAAAGTTGAAACAGACCTCAAGAAAAGTTAACACAGGAGAAATGTCAGAGCTAGGATGAGGAAGAAGCCTTGCATGATTCCCACATTTCTGACTTCAGGGGATGGGGTGCCCTCAACCTCAATGGGAAAGTCTCTTATGGTGAGGTGGAAGGTGTGTTTTGTATGTGTTGACTTGGATTAATCCAGGTATAGATGTTTAGTCAGTGACTAGAAATAAGAATTTGAAGGTCAAGAGAGATATCTAGGCTGGAAATAAATGTTTGAGGATTAAAGAATGAGTAGTAAGTGAAGCCAAAGGAATGGTGACGTTGTTCAAGATCTAATAAAGGGAGAAGAGAATTGGACCAGAGGCAGCATTCTAGCGAACTTGAACATTTAAGGAATGAGCTGAAGAGTAAGGGTGTGAAAAGAAGGAGTCAATTGATGATTTGTTTTGCAATGTTCTCATGTTCAATTTTCTTGTTGACTATTACCAGAACTATTCTTCCTTAATGTTTTTTTTCTCCTTTCTTCCCCTTCATCTTCTCTTCCACCACTTTTTCTTTTTCCTCTTCCTCTTTTTCCTCTCCTTTCCCTCATCTTCCTTCTCCTTCTTCTTCCCTCTCTTCCTTCTCTCCCCCTCTTTCCTTGACGCTCCCACCCCTCCTCATTTTTCTTCATCTTCCTTTTTATTAACTCTTGACTCTTCCAAAATAAAATCTAGGGACACTGAAGAAGCACTTCTTTTACCTAGCACTTTTTTCTCCCTACTCAATCTCATAACCTTAATATAGACAAAGCACCATTTGCTGTTATGTAATTGCTACATAACAGCTAACAGTAAGAAAAACTAACATTATTGAGCATTTATTAGGTCCCAAGAATTATCTCACTTGAATCTCACACAATCCTGTGGGAGAGGTACTCTAATTATCCTCATTTTAAAGAGGATGAACAGAGGCTCAGAGAGCTTACACAGCTTGCCAAAAATCACACAACCAGATGTGGTGGTCAGGATTCAAACCTATGTCCATGTGCCTAAGTCCTACATCATATTTCCCTTCCCCATTTCCCATTACTTGCTCCTCTTGCCAATTCTAGTGCTGTGATGTTCCATCTCTTTGTACCCAACATCTCTTTGAATCCCTCAAGTCTTAACTCCTATTAGCCCAGAAAAAAAAAAAATAGTCCCTTTCTGAGTCTTTTTCCAGCAGTGTCAATAAGACCTGTTGGCCTCTGGATCTGTTCCAACTTTTTCTGTCTCCATCCCAATGATTGATTTTGGATTTCTCTCCTGATGGTTGATTATGCCACCGGGGCAGGTGACCTCACTCCTGAATAAAAATAATACTAGCAAATGTTTGCCCTTATTATGTGTCAGGCATGTACTAGCTCATTTTCACCTTACAGCAGCCTGCAGGTCATCTACAGGGCTTGCTGTACTCACCACAATGCCTTTGCATCTCAATTTGGCCCTGGCTGGCCTTCCAGGACTCTCACATGGGGTCGACTCTCTACTCTGATGGGTCCATGGCTAAGTCCCAGCTGGTCCCCCTCCTGCTGGCGGCTAAGACCTTCTCTCTGGCTAGGCCTTCCTGCTTAACCCCCAAGAATGTGATCTCTATTCCCTGGGACTTTTGCCCCAAGTTTCTACTGCTTTTGAAAATAAACACCCCCAAATCTGTCTTAACAACTTGCTGACAATGCTGCATAGTATTAATGTGTCTTTCTGCCACAGACAGAGTAATAAACAGAAACAGCGTCTTCTGGCACTGACTGTGGGGGAGGCAGGACTGTCCTGGTAAACCTATCATCCCAATTTTCTGGAGACAAACATTTCTGAGTTAGTTGACTTTTATTTTATTTGCTTGATTTCTCTGGCTGTAATAAACTGGGTAACCTCCCAGGTTTCTTGTGACCTGGATGGAGTTGGGAAATAAGTCCTATCTTTCCATCCCAGGTCCTTGCCTTCAAAACTGGAGGATTCCATCTCAGAGAGACACAGAAGTAGACTGGGGGTTTTCATACCACAGGATTCATTAACGTGCTGCATCTTCCTGTAGCAACACTTTTACTCCACAGCAAAAACAAAGCCCCTGCTTATGGACTAGAACACAAAATTCACGTTAATTTTTAAGATTAAATGAGACTTCAGGCTTCCTACTTGCTACAGACTAGATTCCCAAGGATCCTTGTCACTCCTCTGAGGGCAGAGGAACTTTGGTGGAAAGCTTTGTGAGGGTCTGGCTTGGGATGTGGATGAGGTGAAGCAAGTGAAAGAAGCTAGTACTTGTCAGATGCTCAATAAATTCTCTCTCCTTCCTTTCCTCTACCCCTCCCTCCCTCCCTCTTTCCCTTATCTTCCTCCCTTCTCATCTTTGTTTTTTTCTTCCTCTCTCCCTCCTTCATTTCCTTCTTCCTTTCTTCTCTTCTTTTCTCAGGCTCTAGCTCTTCTGTCCTAATGAAATGTTCTCTTTATTGGGGACAGTTTGTCACTGTCGTTTTTGAAGCCTAAATGAGCTTTGGGGATTATGTAACTGTCATAGACACAGAATGCAATAGCCTGCAGTGACCACAGAGGACTACACCTTCCACTTCTTAGGTGAACAATGGGAGATGACTCAGTCAAGGTCACGTGAATGACTAAAGGCTGAACCAGACTAGACCCCAGGGCTCTGGCCTTCTGTTCTAGTGCTTGCAGTGAGTAGGGAAAATTGTCAAAGAGACTTTCAACCAAGGCACCAGCTCTCATTTCATGAACAGGTTGTGGGATTTGCGGCTCGTCTGGTAGTGCTGCTGTAAGAACAAGATTGTAGTGATGACAGGAGGTGTCTGCTCCAGATTAGTAATACAACAGCTCTTCTGGAAATGCAGGGCTGGAAGGTGACTCTTGCCAAACTATAGCAACCAGTGCCCAGGAATCCAGATCCAGCCAAAACCAGGGCCAGCTGCTCCAGGGGAAGGAACAATGTGTTCTTTCCCTGCCCATCTGGGGAGCTGGGCATGTCCTGAGGCAGTTCACTGTTAGTTACCACAGCTGCTCCCCTACAAGGGAGGACACTGTGGGTGCCTTCACATTCTTGCATACTCTCACTCTTTGGAAACTGGCTCAATTATTTTTCTCAATGATTACATAGTAGATTAATAACCAATGCACTTTTTTATTCTATAGGCAAACACAGAACTCTTCCTTCATAAACTATTACTATGTGAACCACAGACCCAGGAGGATCTGGAAAATATGGGTGGGCAAGATAATTCTATATCCTATCTTTTCTTCCACAAATATATCTAAGAACTACTCTAAGACAAGTTTTGTGAGAGGAGCTTGAAACATGCAAACCAAAGACATGATATCTGCCCTCTAGGATCTGACCCTCACAATTAATTATATTCATTTCTTATTGGGGCTGTAACAAATTACCACAAACTTGTTGCTTAAACAGCACATTTTATCATCTTGCAGTTCCAAAGGTAAGAAGTCTAAAATGGCTCTCATTGGATTAAAATCAAGAAGCTGGCAGGGCTGTGTTCCTTCTGGAGTCTCTGGGGGAGAATCTGTTTTCTTGCCTTTTCCAGCTTCTAAAGGCTGCTGGTATTCCTTGGCTTGTGGCCCCTTCTTTTGTCTTCAAAGATAGTAGTGGCCAGCCACATTTTTCTCCCTTTGCCATTTTGCTGGTTCTCACCCTTCTGCCTTCCTCTTCCAGTTGTAAGGACAGTTGTGATTACATTGGGCCCACCTAGGTAATCCAGGATTATCTCATCTTAAAGTAGCTGATTAGCAAACTTAATTCCCCCCTTGCTATGTAACATAACCTAATTATAGGTTCTGGGGATTAGGACATGGACATATTTGGAAGGCCATTGTTCTGAGATTTAGACATGTTCATAGATTAGCATTAAGCATTAAGATTGGTGCCCTGATGGAAAGAAGGGGAGGCAACTGTGGGAGCATGTTAGAGGAACCTAATCCAGTATGGGGGAAGTGGCATGATGGTGGGGCAGCAGGAAGGAAGTCTTCCCGGAAAAGGTGACATCTGAGTTCAGATTTTTTGCTTTGTGGTCAAGAGAGAGGGAAAGCATTCTAAGAAGAGGGAAAAGGGTACCGGAGATGCAAAGTTATGGTAGCATGACAGGGGATGAAACTGTGCTGGAGTATAGGGTCTGGGGAAGAGAGTGGGCATGATATGAAAGACTAGAAAAGTTGTGCCCTGGGAGGTCCAGGCAGGCAACATATAGCACTCTCATGGGGGCAATGTTTGAATGAGGGGGTCCTTTGGGTTAAGGGAAAGCAACAAGGGGTGATGAAGCACCCCAGGGCTAGCAGCAGCCAAAGGTGATACCATCCTGGGGACAATGAGAAGGAGTCACTGGGAGATGGCAAGAGTTATGACTTTAGGAAGGGACCACCTCCTAGAAAAGAAAAGAAAAGGGGCGCCTGGGTGGCGCAGTCGGTTAAGCGTCCGACTTCAGCCAGGTCACGATCTCGCGGTCCATGAGTTCGAGCCCCGCGTCAGGCTCTGGGCTGATGGCTCGGAGCCTGGAGCCTGTTTCCGATTCTGTGTCTCCCTCTCTCTCTGCCCCTCCCCCGTTCATGCTCTGTCTCTCTCTGTCCCAAAAATAAATAAAAAACGTTGAAAAAAAAAAATTAAAAAAAAAAAAAAGAAAAGAAAAGAAAAGAAAAAAGGAAAAGAAGAATAAAAACAGCCATGGGTAAACTATAGCCCAGCAGGACAAGGAGCCTGGTAGACACAGACTCTGAGCCCCCTGTGACTCACAAGAGAGTGTATCTGAAGGGACCAGACAGGAAGGGACCAGAGAGGAAGATTTTGTATGTTGTGAATAAAGAATTTGAATTTTATACTGAAGGCCACAGAGAGCCCCCAGAAGCATTATAAGTAGGCCTTTGAACCTTTCTGTGAGTTTATTTACCATCCCATTTTCTATATGACTTTCATCCCATAAAAGGATAGTTATCTAGCCTCCATCTTGACTTTATCCCATCTCTCAGAGTCTTGACAAGTTGATTTTATACACTGTTTGTCATTCAAGGTATTAATGTCCAATAACGTCTTAATGTGCTACCTCTTTCAGATAATGTTTAGATTTATTGGGAGCCCTCAGTACCTGGATCAGTTAGCTATTGCTAAAATTATGTCATATTACAAACTGATTCCAAACTCTGAGGCTTCAAACAAGAAGTATTTATTTACCTCAGAAGTGTATAGGTTGGTGATTTAGGCTGGGAACTTTTTCTGGTCTTAGCTGGGCTTGCTCGCACATGGGGGACATGTAGCCTGTTGGCTGAGGACTCACACGTCTGGGGATTGGCTGGCATTCAAATGGTTTTTGATGCAGCTTGTCTCCCCATGTTTCTCCCACCTCTCTAGTAGGCTACTCCAAGGTGGTTCTAAGTACAATTACTCAGGTGCAAGAGCAGGCCCAGATGTGCAGGTTCCTGACCAAGCTCTTGCTTGTGTCACAATTACCATCTTCCTTTAGGTCAAAGTGAGTTATGTGACCCAATAGACTCTGACTCTTGATGGGAGAAACTGCAAAGCCATATAGTAAATGACACGGGTAAAGGATCAGATAAAGAACTGGCACATTCATGCAGTCACTCTGCCAATCATTGTTGGGTACCTGGGTGCCTTTTTATCAAGTTATTTATTTATTGTCAGAATATTCCACTAAAATATAAGCCTTAACAGAGTACAGCTGTACCTTCCAGTGACTCTTATGAGCTCTGACAATTTTCATTAAAGCCATAAGTGAATTCCCGGGGCTCAAATGGGAATTTTTTGGGGAATGGTCTTTATTCTAGTTCACCAGCTCCCCATAAGCAGACAATTGTCCTTAAAAATAAATGATCATAAATATGGTTTCCTCCTGCACATTTAGGCCTGCTACACTGCAATTTTGCTTTATCTCTTTCAGGTTTTGATCAAGCTGGGTGAACCTAGTCAAAAGATGAGGTACAAAGAGAATATGAGGTATCCATCAGTCAAGGCCTTGTCTCAGCTGGTCACTTTCAGTTAGGGGTTGGGGAGTTGGCTTAGTTGTGCAGCTTGAACAGATGATATCACTGAACTGAAGTGTGTGATGCCCCCTGTTGAAGGCCTGAATTGTGCTCCCCCTCAATTCATATGTTGACATCCTAACTTCAGACGTTAGGTCAACCTTAGATGTTGACTTCCAGTATCTCAGAATGTGGCTGTATTTGCAGATAGGGTCTTGAGAGGTAATTAAGGTAAAGTGACATCATATGGATGGTCCTAATCAAACATGACTGTGTTCTTATAAGAAGAGATCAGAACACAGACACACACAGATGAAAGACTATGTGAAGACACAGGGAGACATGGCCATCTACAAGCCAAGAAGAGAAACCTCAAAAGAAACCCATCCTGTTGCCACCTCCATCTCAGACTTGCAACCTCCAGAATTGTGAGAAAATAAAGTTCTATTGTTTAATAGTGGTACTTTGTTTGGCAGCCCTTGCAAATGAACACATCTCCTTTTTGAAAAGGGACCGGTCAGAGGGAAACTGATTTGGAGGGATTCCCTCACCCCTCTCCTAACGTGAGTCAGAGGAATCCAAGCTGACTTCTGAGGAGAGGTTTGCTCATAGAGGAAAGCTCCATGTACTGGAAAGCTCATGGGACCGTTTCAGAGTGGCCAGTGCAGGCTGGGGACAGATGGTGCCGTGGCCCATTCACGTGGCCTTCCCTGGGGCTTTGTGAGCAGTTCTAACGTGTTCCTTGTAGGCTGATGCTAAATTCCATTCATTAGCAAGTTTCCCAGTGGACTGATTTTTATTGATTCCTCAGGAGTTCCTCTCTTGCCCCCAGTCATCTAAAATGTGGTGTCTTCAGCAAATTCGCCCACCTCATTATGCATGATACCTCTTATAGGCTGTTTAGCCCTTCTCCCGGCTCCTAATAAATAAATACTGATTCTAAGACTGAAACCCAAGAGGCCATACATTTAATTGCTTTCCATGCTGAGAAAGAATCATTTATTAGCGCTGTGCAAAGCGCTGTGTTTGAAAACTCCAAACCACATGAAACGCCACAAGTTGGGAGCCAGAGCCTGACGGAGAAACAGCCAAGTTTCATCTGAACTTTGTTAGGCCTCATGACCTTTTACAAAACCTCAAAGCAAACATAATTCAGCCCCTGGATAGGCTCAAACTCTGAGTTGAATCCTGTCATTTGTTTGGTTTTGTAGCAGCTGCTTATATCACAAACCCCCACTTCTGGTTAAAACAACAACAAAAAGATCCATGAGATGGCTTCAACCCAGTGTGATGTTCTGTTTTTTTTTTGTTTTGTAACATGTCTATTAATTGTGAAATCCAAAACTCTGTTGGAAAGCTAACTCTATAGAACAACTTGTGGGGTTAGAATTGCCAGGTAAATTGGGACTGAGAGATTTAAATGGAATTCAACAAGAAGCCAATTATGAATATGACTGAAATGATGAGAGAAGGAATAGATGGGGTAGGAGGAGGGATACCAGAGGAGAATAATTCTGTTTTGTTTGAAAGAAGAAATGTTTGGGGTGCCTGAGTGGCTCAGTCAATTAGCCATCCAGCTTCGGCTCAAGTCATGAACTAGCGGTTCGTGGGTTCAAGCCCCACATCAAGCACAATCTGGAGCCTGCTTCAGATTCTGTGTTTCCCTCTCTCTCTGCCACTCCCCTGCTCAAGCTCCGTCTCTCTCTCTCAAAAATAAATATTATATAAAAATATTAATAATTAATAAATATTAAAAGAAAAAAAGAAAAAAAGAAAAAAAAGAAAGCAGAAAGGTTTGGTGCTGAGGCATTGTCTGCAAGCAGTGGGTGCTTGTTGAGAATTTGTTCCTGACCTCTTTAACACCTGTAATGTGTAGTTTCCCGTTGTCCTGAACTTAATCCAGAGATCTCTGACAGAAATTTCACAGCCATTTCTATATGACCAAATGCCCATCTGAGCCTGCTGGACGGCTGCCTGGCTGACTTAGAATGGGCTTGACAGCAAATGCTATTCTAAGAAGGAGGCCTGCCTGGGGCTCATCTTGTTACAGCTGGACAGAGAAAGAGCAGGGATGTGGCCAACAGGGAGCATTTAGACTTTGAATCAGACACGTCCACTGCATTGAGACAGGTGTCTGCAGTGGAGGCAGACCCAAGAGCAGGTAATAGAAGTTTGGTTGTGTAGACTGAACATACTACCTGGAGATGATGGTGGTAGCTTAGGCCAACAGAGATGGTCCAGAACAAAAATAGGGTCTTCCTCTGACAGGTGGAGCCTTGTGATAGATAGCCATTCTAGTGGTCAGCCCAGGTTGGCCTGGTAGCAGATGGCTGTCCCCAACATGGGACGGAGTTTGGGGGCAGATGCTGATCAGTGTGTCTTAAGAATTAGTTTGGCTAGGAAGAGATGATAACCACAGTGATGATGGAATTGCAGGAGGAATAGTGGGTTCATCTGGGTTTCAGGATGGGAACTTAGCTCTAATAGCTAGCAGATGCCTGCCCGTTACGTGGAGTCTCAAAATCAGGTACATGGATGCTGACTCATGTTTGACTTAGACCAAAACTACTTAATACACTTCTCTTTTCCAAAACTTCCATCCTGCTCCCTCAACTCTGCTCTGCCACAGATGTGGCCAGGAAAGGATGTGGGGGTGAGGGGGGGCAGGGGAAGGGGTTGAGGTCACAGAAGCAGGGGGTTCTAGATCAGGTGGGGCCTTATAAGGCCCCTCTAAGAACCTGTGAGGTAAGGAGGCTCCAGCCATTTCACTCACTGCCTGCTCTTTTCTGCTTTGAGGTCCCCAGGCCCCAGACAAGTCTGAGCAGGACCTGCAAAATTAGATTAGACACCTTTTCCTACATTCAAGGTGATATGTGAACCAAATCCAAAGTATCTGCATTGGCAACTTTTCCATAGATATCGATTCTCTTCTCAACAGCAACTACTTGCATTCGCTAATGTTAATGCTTATGTAATTTTACATCAGTCCCATCAAAAGGAACAAAAGAGCAAACAGGATTTTCACCCTGCTAACCCCACAGACATTTCATTCCTTCGTATAAACACAAATATTTATAATAAGGATCGCACCAAAATTGATGGGTTTTTATTGAAAAGCCTTTTTTTTTTAAATAGGATCAGCCTTTGTTCAATCAATTCAGTTCTTTGATAACATTTCCATAAACAGTTCAACCATTTTTATTTTTTTATTTGTTTGAACAAGAGAATTATCATTAGGAGCAACTAATTTTCGGGTTTGAATCATTTATTTTGACTAACCTTTTACCTGGTTGTACATTCTGTCATTGAGTTTTCCTTTGCTGAATTTATTTCTACCATGCTTATTTCTCAGGTCAAATTTTGTAAATATGTTAAGATTCGATTCTTCCCTGCACTCTCAGCTAATAAGCATTTTAAATCATGTGCAATTTTGGATACTGTTGGTTTTGAATAATTATTTCTGCCAAGCCTGTTTCCTATGTTTAATTGTTCAGTTTTTCATCTGTAACAAATTTTACCACATACAGTTTTAGCCAACTTTAGTTTTATTCTTTGTTATTTTTCCCAGTAAACGTTCAATAAGAATTAGATAAACGGCTGCTAGTTGTTAAGGTTTTATTAGAGCAATGGGCAAAGAGCAGAATCCTAGGCATTGGGTACAGGGCAGAGTACAAAGTGGGATCAAAATGCCTTGCACCAGGCCCACCCCACCTCCCCAGCCCACAGTGACAAGCCTGTTAACTTCCTGCTTGCAAGAAGTGAGACCTGTCTCCAAGAACTTTTGTTAGCTCTTTGATATACATGCTAATTTCACCAATAGGTAGTAGTGGTGGGTGGCTGGGAAGGAAGAGTCTAAAAGACAAGTGACTGCTTCATTATGACAAAGTTTCAGAAGAAAGAAAAAGTTAGCATGTCCCTTTGACAATAAATTTTGGTTTAAGATTGTTGTTCACAGGTTCCAAAGCTGCTGATATGCATGTCTTTGATTTATCATAAAACTTTATGAGAAGCCTAAGAACTTAATGGATACAGTAGGAAAGAGACTGTTCTGAGCACTTTAGGAAAATTCTAAAATTTGCAGAGTTGGAATAAAAAGATTGCCCTGACTGACGTACATGTGAAAAACAAAGCCTATGAGTTGTATTAGAAAGAAGAGCAATGTGGGGCCAGAAGACTTGGCTTCTGGTCCCTGAGAGTCTTTTTGCTGTCTTGGGGGACTTAGGACCATTTACCTGGCAGCCTTGGCTCTCTGTTTCCTCATCTACAAAGCCCTGAACAATTTTTAGGGTGGTTGTAGAGTTTAAGAAGCCAACACTCTGACTAATGAGAAAAGTAAAGTAAACGGCAGTTCTTACTGAGTAGTGGTCACGGGCTTAGGAAATGAATCACCTTTTCAAAAGAAAGCTTCTTTTCCTGACCTGTCCTGTCCTCTTCTTTCCTTTCTCCTCTCCTCCCATCTCTCTTCCTCCTCCTCCTCTTCCTCCTCCTCCTCCTCCTCCTCCTCCTCCTCCTTTTCCCTCAGCTGGCCACACCTAATAGTCTTAGGATGGGGCTGGCCACACCAGAAAGAGCATTAATGAATTAATTTTAGTTAATTTTAAAATTCTCTTTGTGGAGGATTTAAAATGAAAAGATTACCCTTCTGGGCTCGAAAAAGTAAGTTATTAGTTATTGGTTCAACTTCTTTGATACAGGCCTACTCAGATAGTCTGTTCTTGTGTGAGTTTTGTCAGGTTTGTCTTTCAAGAAATTGGTCTGTTTCATGTGGGTTATCAAATTTCTGAGCATAGAATTATTCACAGTATTTTTTTGTTATCCTTTCAATTTCCATGGGATTTGTAGTGATGTTCTTTTATTTCTGGTATTTGTAATTTGTGACTCCTTTTTCCTTACTGAGCCTGACTAGAGGTTTATCCATTTTACTGATCTTTTCAAAGAATCAGCTTTTGGTTTCATTGATTATGCCCACTTTTCATAACTATTAGGTAGGAGTTCTTCCTCTCTTTCTAAATAAGTGTTGAATTTCTTTTAAAAGCCCAGACTGAGTGTGAATTTAGCACTTGTGTTTTTGTTGGCAAACACATGCAGAAGCCTGCCTGCTATATACACTCATACAGTTCTCATATACACAAATGATTCAGGGGTCACGTCGTGTACTTAAATACTCATCTCCTAATCCCTAAGGTACTGACTTTAAAGTTGTTACAGTATTTAATTAATCTTTGTAATATCCCCTATTTTCAGCTAAAGTAATTTTTTTCTGGCTAAGAGCCAGTGTAAGAGATGTGACCAAAGTGTGTGCCTTGTCATGAACAAGGGTGTCAAAAATATACATCACATTTCCATAACAGACTTACCTCACACACTGATCATCTTTGCCACATCAGTCAGTACTTTTTAAGACTCAAGGGAAAATACTAGGAGTATGTGGTGTGCTGTCTGGCACCTGATTATGGCACTAATAATGTTTCAAGTATGTCATTTATCACAGAAGTAATGAGAAAAAACTTATATGCCACTGAGTTCCCTGAAATCTATTAAAAAATCATAGAGTAATCTTGATTTTTCCTCCCAGATTTTTCCTTAGAGATCACGTAATTCAATCCCTTCCTTTTATGCTTAAGAGAATAGTGTTAGAGGAGTAAATGATGTGCTCCAGATCATAGAGCTGAAGCCTGGTCAGGGTCCTCCACTGCTAAGCTCTACTTTTTTTTTTTTTTTTAATGTTTACTTGTTTTTGAGGTGGGGGGGAGGGACAGGAAGGAGGGGGACAGTGAGTCTAAAGTGGTTCTGTGTTGACAGCAGAGAGCCCAATGTGGGGCTCAAACTCATGAACTGCGAGATCATGGCCTGAGCAGAAGTCTGACACTTAACCCATTGAGCCTCCGAGGCATCCCCCAGCTCTGCTTTTTAAAGAAGCTCTGAATAAGTCTTTTTAATTGTAACTAACCCTTCCCCATGTATGTTATGTCTGACAAAAGTGTGAGGTTTCCAGGGTTAGTTGCTCACTTGCACACCTGGAGTCAGGGTCTTGGGCAGACACTGCTGTAGAACATGTGCCACATATAGCCCGTCTTTCTTCATAAGAAAAACTCTTGGAACTGAACTCTTACATGCCAACTCAGTCTTTACAAATTTGCAGTTTTGTGATGCTGGTTGACAAGACTACTGAACTTCATTCCCAGAATATTCCAGCTCTTCAGAAGAAATTATGTCCAGGCCAACTTGTTCATCCAATATTGGTTGATGTTTTTCATAATGGATGATTGAGACCTTTCCTAACCTGAACTCATTTCTTACACCCTATGTCAAATCATACATATTATGCTACAATGCACATGTGGGACATGTACCACATCTGCAACTTTGCTGGAGCCTACAGAGGTTAAACCCCGTCCTACTCATCTTTTCCTTCATTTAACTACCAGAACTGAAGAATATGACAAACTAACAGCTCCTTTAGAATTGCCTTTTCTGATCATCTGTGGCCTCTTGTTTTGGTTCTTGTTAGAGATTTTCTGGGAAAAATCATAGACAAACAAACTTCGGGAGGTATTTTCTTTTTTTTTTTTTTCTTTCTTTTTTTTTTATCTATTAAAAAGCATTTTATTTACTTAATTATTAAAACAAAATTTATTTATTTATTTATTTATTTATTTATTTTTTAATATATGAAATTTACTGTCAAATTGGTTTCCATACAACACCCAGTGCTCATCCCAAGGGATACAGGAGTACTGATGCATAGGGGCACTTGTACCCCAATGTTTATAGCAGCACTCTCAACAATAGCCAAATTATGGAAAGAGCCTAAATGTCCATCAACTGATGAATGGATAAAGAAATTGTGGTTTATATACACAATGGAATACTACGTGGGAGGTATTTTCTTGACATGATTCCTGGGCATGTTCTACTAACATCCCAAATACTCACTGGGCCAATGGGGTTCAGCTCCTGAGTTCTTGTTCTATAAATAGCAATGCCAAACTTCTGCTTGTGTCCTATACATTGCTGTGACTGTCCACTTTTTGTGGAATTACTAATTACTCTTTAAAGCCTAATTCCTTGATTTCCTCTGCTGTAAATAACTAGAAAGGAGGAGAATCTAAAACAAATACAGCAAGGCTGTTTGCTTTGACCAAATTGGCAATTAATTAATTCCACATGCTGGAAGTTGCAATCAATATCTGCAGCAAGAGCAGCATCTTCTGGATGAACAGAAGAAATGAAAAGAAAAAAATGGAGAAAGGGTCTGACATCTTAGTGCATAGGATTCAGGGTTGTGTATCCAGGAACTGATGTGAATTTTCACGTGTGTGTGAGCAACTCTCAGAGAGTAAGAACTAACCAGCACCTGTGTACAGAACAGAAGGAGGAAAGCTTTAATTATATGTGTCTCAAATGGGAGATGGAGAAGGCAATCTCAGCACCTGCTCGATTCAGACGGTGTGGTCCAATGGGCCACCCTCTTCTGTTCATGTGTATGCCTTTCAAGAGAACTACATTTCTAGCAGGAGTTCCTTTGAACATGAAAGAATCCCCAGGAGAGGATTCCTTTTCCATAGTATGTATGCATGAGGGTGACACTGACGTAGAATTGAGAATGGAGGCTGAAAAGGCAAGGTAGTTGAAGAGCAGCTATGTCAAAGCTGGAATGTGGGTAACTATGGGACTACCACTCCCCCTCCCACTTGGTGCATCTTACTGGGGGAAATTTCTCTTTTTTTTTTTTTAACTCATAATCTCAATTGCTTGAAAGACTACACACACACACACACACACACACACACACACACACCATCCCTTCTCATTACACGGATGCTTATTCTCATGGCTTCCACCTTTAGGGCATGGATGTTGATTCCCCAGCCTTCTTGTTGAGATTGCTCATGCTGTGTGATGGCCTTGCTCTCTATCCCTGTGTAGCAGTGCACAATTCTTGTTGGGGACATGATTTGTTTTTCTTTCATTTATTTTACTTCCTATATTCTTCCTTAAATGAACAAAAATCTTGGCACATGGCCTATCTTAAAAAAAAAAAGGCTGTTCTGGTTTCCATTTCTAAGAGAATTTTGGCAGTAAAATCCACAGTGCTGGATATTTTACTGCATTTATCAATCGAGCAATGTGCATATGGAAACAGTCCTATCTAGATAAACCCTCAGAGCAATCACTGTTCACAAAAAAGCCATTTCAAAAGAAGAATTTTCTAACCCCAAGTGGAGCAAAAAAGAAAACTATAAGGAATGGGCAAAAGGAAAGATTTGATGACCAAGAGGAATGATACACTTTTCTAGTTCATAAAAATAAAGTCTGGTCAGGTTTGATAAACCTGCTTTTTCAAGTCAGGAATCCATTGTTTGCAAATCCAGACACCAAACTCAAACTATTTTAATCACAAATAGGGATACATTTTATTTTTAAAAAAAAAATTTTTTTTCAACGTTTTTTATTTATTTTTGGGACAGAGAGAGACAGAGCATGAACGGGGGAGGGGCAGAGAGAGAGGGAGACACAGAACCGGAAGCAGGCTCCAGGCTCCGAGCCATCAGCCCAGAGCCTGACGTGGGGCTCGAACTCACGGATCGTGAGATCGTGACCTGGCTGAAGTCGGACGCTTAACCGACTGCGCCACCCAGGTGCCCCAGGGATACATTTTAAAGATCCTTGGTTCTCTCAGGGAATCCAAGGAAGAGTTAGACTGTAGCTATACAAGTGATCAAGATGCAAATAGTTCTCCATTACAACCAGAACCATCTCTCTTGGTGCTGCCTGGCTTTCTCCACATGGCAGAAACAATGGCATGAGTTTCCTTCTTTACCACTGAGAAGAGACTGATCTAATTCCCTCAGTCTCAAGTCCAAATATGTAATGTGGAACTTACTGGCACAGGTACAGATGTTCCCCCTGGGACCATCAGCTGTAGCAGAAGAGATGGGACACTAGATTGGCCTAGCTTTGATCTGGTGTCTACCTATAGGCCAGTGAACTTTTGAGGGGGCAAAGGTAGGTTGTGTTGTATTTACATGGAAGTTTCCATGTTAAACCTGTGGATCAATGCAAGACAGCAGAAAATACCTTAGGTGCCATCTACACAGTTCAACACTATTTGGAGAACTGTCCTTATTATGCTAGTTTTCCTTACAACTTTGCTGATTATAGGAAAATGTTTCTTCAACTTAGTGTGGAATGGAACACGTGTTTTTGTTTGTGCCTGGGGGATATTTTTGACTCTAAGAAGTTAGACTCACAATCCCACCCCCCTCCCACCCTACCCCTGAGAGTGAGTTCTGATGGCATTAAATATTAGCCTTTGTGAGAACCAAATACAAATGGATATTAGCCAACATCATGGTTTGAAGAGTATTGTGTTTCTTCTAATTAAAGGCTCTTAAGCAGCAGCTGGGCTGAGGAAATGCTCAAATCAGAGATCAGCATATTATAGCATGCTGATTTTCAGTGAACTGTGAGCTGGGATTCATTGCCACACACCTCTTCCTGCCACTTGGAGAGTCACTGGTCTCTATTTCTATTTTTAAAAAAGTGTGGCCAGTAATGCATTCTCAACATACTCCATTCCCCTTATGACTCTATACAAACAAAGACTGCCACATGAATATAAAGATTTGAAAGCTTCTCATCCTTAAAGATTATCAGGGTGACTGGTTAATAATTCCAATTTGCTTTATTATACAAGCACTCATGAAAATCACTGAAAGCAATGCAATATTCCAATAGGAATACTGGTCAAGGGACTCCCATTCTGTAGGAAGAATTTGCATGAATCTAATCACATATAGAATCCTGAAAGATATAGCAGAGTTAGAGAGAAATACATTGGGAAATCCCAGCTATTTCTACTGCTTATATCTACAGGTAATATAATCACACTTCTGAAGAGGAAGTAGACAATCAGAGGCACGTGAATCAACAAAGGAAAAAAAACCAACAAATGGCTTATGAAAATATTATGTGATATAAGAAATGGTAAATGGTTCATTAAAGATTAAAAGAAAAAAATTTGTGTAAGAAAATAAGTTAACTAAAGGAATCCAAAGAAAATCTTTGAAACCATCTGTTTTGTGTTCTCAATAAAATTCTCAAAAATGTGTCCTGTATGAAACAAAAGAGGAAAGAGAAGATAATGACAGTAGACTAAGATTAAAAGGGAGTTAGTTGCTTAGGATGTAGGAAGAGATTAAATAGGCTCAATGAGATATAGGTAGTAAATACATTTAGATGTTTCATACATTTTTAAGTTGATGTCATAAGTTTAAGTAGTTGCAAAGTATCTACTTTTTAGTATATTTTGAACATTAGTATTCCAAAACAAAAAAATACTGTCACTATTTAATATGTATCTAACATAATCCACATGACTTTTTTTTTTCAATATATGAAATTTATTGTCAAATTGGTTTCCATACAACACCCAGTGCTCATCCCAAAAGGTGCCCTCCTCAATACCCATCACCCACCCTTCCCTCCCTCCCACCCCCCATCAACCCTCAGTTTGTTCTCAGTTTTTAAGAGTCTCTTATGCTTTGGCTCTCTCCCACTCTAATCTCTCTCTTTTTTTTTTTTTTTTTACTTCTCCTCCCCCATGGGTTTCTGTTAAGTTTCTCAGGATCCACATAAGAGTGAAAACATATGGTATCTGTCTTTCTCTGTATGGCTTATTTCACTTAGCATCACACTCTCCAGTTCCATCCACGTTGCTACAAAGGGCCATATTTCATTTTTTCTCATTGCCACGTAGTACTCCATTGTAATCCACATGACTTAATCACTTTTCTAATGACCATTTCTGCTGTATAAAGTACTTGAACATGCTCATCTTTAATAGTGGGAAATTTAAAATAGTTCCTCACATTTTCAGTTCACTTTTCCCTTCTCTGTAGGATTTATATTAATATAATGTAATCTAAGCATTTTTAATTGATCATATTTTCAACACCAGAAACATGGATATAAATTTAAACTTAAACTTAAAAAAATTTCAGTGACCATAGGTTCTAAAAGTTACACAGTTTTATTCTAGTTTGAGCTATCATTAATTTTTTGGTATCCAACTAATCAAAATAATATAAATATATCACACATTTTGACAGTTATTAACCATAAAAAATACATGGTTTTATTGGGAATGCAGTTCTTAATGAGATCATTAGGGCTATTTATCTTTTGGTCAATCAGTTCATATCATGATTAATAATATTTATTGTTTGAATCATATATTATTCAGTACCCATTTTATTCTTTTTAAATTTTTTATAGATGAAAATCAGAACTCTTATTCACATAAGTAAGACTACAAGGAATTTTGCTACAGAAGTGCCATGTATTTTTTGAATTCCTTCTGACTTGTAAACCAAAAATCACATAACTATCAAATACAAGGTTATTTAAATTATCTAGCAGTTGATAAAGCCATAAAGTTTTTGTAAAATTTTGTTGAAAGCAAAGAATCAGAAACAATGTGACATGGAACAATATGTGCACCCAGTCACTGGACTCTTTCTCTTTGTCAACATCTACATCAACATGTCAAATTGCCCCTTTGTCACTTCAGAGGCTTTTAAACCCTAGGCCAATGCACCTGTTTCAGTTACTACTGCTATTTAACAAACCACTCCAAAACTCAGAGGCATAAAGCAACCATTTTGTTGTTTACAGATTTCTGTGGGTCAAGAACTTGTAAGGTGTTACTTATTCTCCATAAAGTCTGGGACCTCAGCTGGGGTGACTCTTAAGGCTTGGGCTAGAATTGTCTGAAGTTCCTTCACTTATAGTCCAGTGCCTGGACTTGATGACCTAAGATGGAGCTCAGCAAGCACTGTCCATCAGAGGGCCCACACGTAGCCTCTCCATATGGCTTGGGCTACAACATAGTGGCCTTAAGAGTAGTAAGACTTCTGGGGCACCTGGGTGGTTTAGTTAGTTCAGCATCTGACTATTGATTTTGGCTCAAGTCATGATCACATGGTTCATGGGTTCAAGCCTTGCTTGGTATTCTCTCTTCCCTTCTCTCTCTGCCCGTCCCCCATTTGTGCACATGCACACACACACACACACACACACACACACACACACTCTGTGTCTCTCTCTCTCAAAATAAATAATGAACTTAAAAAAGAGTAGCAAGACTTCTTACAGGACTAAGGCTGCCAGGGTCAGTATTCCAGCAAATAAAACAGAAGCTACATTATTTTGTATAACCTGGCCTTGGAAATAATATAACACCTCTTCTGCTACATTTTATTGGTCAAAATAGCCATAATCTAGCTCAGATCTAAGAGGAGACATACACTCCACCTCTCTATGGAAGGAGTGTCAAAGAACTTGCAGCCATTTTTTAAAAACTGCAGCAGTACCTAAGATTTAGATGAGTGGGAGATATGTTTCTTTTCTAATATGGGAAAAAGACAATTGTCAAAGGAAAGAAGAACCTTACGATGTCTTGATGGTATGTCTTTTGCTATGTAGATCAATTTTAAGAAAACTGACATGTAGAAGCTGAACATATGGGAATTGGTTTCTTTAAAGGTATCCATCTCCTGTAAGTACATTGGAAAGTCTTTCTATACACCAGGGGTATGTGAACTTCAGTTTGAATATCACTGCTGTAGGTTTCGGTATTAACAAAGCTGATTTAAGTGTATTCTAGAAAAAAAATTAAATTATACAAACTCCTCACCATCAAATAAACAGCAGCAACAACAATAAACACCATTAACAATAACAACAACACAAAAATTACTGTAAAAACAAGAGGAAAAAAAACCCTGGTATTTAATTTCTCTTTTACAATACAAAAAACTAGATTGTTATCTTAACAATTAAAAAGACCTAAAAGGAAATGGTTGAGATTCAAGAATTCTGCATACAGCAAATTTTTATGTGAACAAAATTCCAGGATAAGAAGAGCTCAGAAAATACATCATCTATGTATCTTCCTGACATAAACATTCTAGAACACTAATAGAAGGTGCTCTAGAGCTAATCAAGTGAACACAAGTGAGTAAAATCTCAAGAAAGGGGATATTAGGGATGATAACTTTGGTAGCGGCCGTATAGCTTTTGGATCTTCTTAAATCCCCACACAAAAACAGATGGAGCATGTAGACTGCAAAACAACATTCATGGATATCATTTATAGCAAAACCAACTGACAAGATATCTTCAAAAAATCAAATATAAATGAGTGGCAAAACCACTATAGCAACAAGATTGTATGTTATCCATGTCTGTGCTAGAGAAAGCAGAGGAACTGTGGATGGGAGAATGCACAGCTCAAATTATTTACTGGGAAGCACAGTCAGTTGATTTGAGAAAGATAAAATTGGGGAGGCTTTGGTGTATAAGGCAGTGGATGAGTGTTGGGGCTCACTATAAGCATAATATGGCTGAAGCATTATAATGCATGAAAACAGACACAGCAGGACTCCCTTTAGGATAGGGCTCCATACCAAGGAGAAACTGCCAGGAGGAGAAGTATAGAGGCAACAGAGTTCAGGAGTGTTTAGAAAACAAGCCCCTGTATTTTTAAAACCTATACAGAAACAAGAACTTATTCTGTGCAGTTAGAATTTCTCTCTGAATCAAGCCTCCCTCTAAAAAATTCAGGAAAACTAAATTCACATAAAAATAAGCAACATAAAAGTAGTGAGGCCAAATCTCATACAAAGTTATTATAGAAAAAAAGAGATTAAAAAGTAGAATAACATCCCCACAGACAGGGAAAGCATGCCAGAGAGACAGGTTCACAAAACAGATAAAACTGTAATGAATTATTTAAAAACAAACTAAAAAAGATTAAGGAAAGATACCAGATATTAAAGAATAACATAAATAAGAATTAGAAAACCTAAGAAATGTGATGACAGACTTAGTAAAGAATTAAAAAATGGAAGAAAAACACCATTTTAGAAATGACTAAGCTAGAAGAAAACCAAGAGTGGATAAACACAACAAATATCTGAAGTGAAATAAAACATGAAAGAGAGGAAACATTAAAGTCAAGAGAAAGAAAGAGACAAAAGAGGTGTTGAAAGAAAATGGCAAATATGAAGATCCAAAATACTGATAATAGGAGTCTCTGATGAAGGGAAGTGAAGGAAGAGGAAAATAATGCAGGCTATAATTCAAGGATACTTTGTTGAAATACAATAAGATTTTGAAAGCACATTGAAAAAGTACAACGTACACCTAAGAAGAAGGGTCAACACCAAGACATATTCTAGTAAAATTATTGGATGTTACAGAAACGGGAAATATCCTTTCAGCTTCTGGGCAAAACTAGCAAGAATTTACAAGGGAAATAAAACTAGATTATCATTGGGCTTTTTGATATTAATGCTTATGCCACAGAAAAATAGAGTAACATATTTAAGATAGTCAAGGAAAGAAAACATGAGCCAAGAATATGATATCCAACAAAACTGGCTTTCAAATATAAAGAACACAGAAACAGTTATCAACACTCAAGAACTCAGGAAATATGTTCCCGTGAGATATTACTAAGGAATCTACTGGAAAATAAGCTTCAGGCAAGCAAAACGACTAGTGAGGCATTGATCTAAAGACTTGTGACTTGTGGTAAATATTAAACATATAGTTATTGCAGAAATAAGACTAAATGAGGTTTAAGAGGTTAAAATATGCAATGACTAAATGATTTGAAAATATAGATATATATCCAATCATAAAAATGTGTAAGTGGGGTGGTGACTAGTGGCTCAGTCGGTTGAGCATCAGACTTTGGCTCAAGTCATGATCTCATGGTTTGTGGGTTTGAGCCCCACATCAGGCTCTCTGCTGCCAGCACAAAGCCCACTTTGGATCGTTTGTCCCCTTCTCCATCTGCCCCTTCCTCGCTCTCACTCCCTCTCTCTCAAAAATAAATAAATGTTAAAAAAATTGGGGGGAGAAGGAGGAGAACACATGCAAATAAAAATTGTAAGTGTTTTCAGTAATTATAATAGGTGGTGGTAATATTAAACTGTTATTCTAAGTATTGTATGTGAAGAGTGGATAAAGCAAATGAGAAATTATGAGATAATCTAATTCTGTCATTCCTTGTATCTTTGATAACTGATTCTCAGAGTGGAGTAAAGGAGATACAGGTCTATTATAGAAGAGGTTAAGCCAAAATCTTGTAGTTATGAATTTGAATTGGAAATATCAGTATGATCTTACAAAGTATCTGAATATATATGTAATATGTATAATTAATTATATAATTATTTTATGTGCTATACCAGATAGTGAGAAAGTTGTCAAAGATTATTAGAATGTAAACAAAACAAACAAAAAACAAGAAAAAACCTAAAGCCCTCATAGCCAACTTGAAGAGAATCCTACTAGAGAAAGGTAGAACATTTTGAGTTTTTTAAAACCACTTTATTGAGATATAATTAACATACAAAAATTAAGTTTTATTAAAGATGAAAATTGTAAAAGATTAAAATCCATCTAATATTTTTAAATACATGGAATTTTTTTTTGACAAACAAATTGGTCACCTTCTGAGGATGACAGGGAACCAATTCATTAATTTGAAAATTGGGTGAATAAAAGAAAAGAATCAAAAGTTTATCCTCCTTTTTCTGTATGAATTCTACCACATAGTAACCAAACGGTAGATGAGGGAAAATGTCTCTGTATGAAATTATTTCCAGATAATAAATGGAAACAAAATGATAGAATTTAATGTTGCCATTTTTCAACCTATAATGCTGACCACCAACGGTTACTAACATCATAAGAAGAAAGACATTATGTACCTCCTACTGTCTAAATAGTGGGGTTGAATTTGTCTGCAGATCCAACTGCTCATATGCAGAAAACACAAAGGACCAAAAACATGTTGAATTGAACTATGAGTATGTGCTCAGCAAAGAGAGATTTATAGGAAACTCTATTGGTTAAAATCTTTGATTTTTCAGCACATAAGTTATAAGGAAAATGAAAGAATGGAGGGGAAAATGAAGTTAAAAAAAGAATTAAAAGACAAATGATGGTCTAGACCAAAGGATGCTTATGTGACTGATAAAATCCTAGTATCTTTTTTTTTGAGAGAGAGAGAGAGAGCATTCACAAGTGGGGGAGAGGGAAGTGGGGGCGGGAGAGAGAGAGAGAGAGAGAGAGAGAGAGAGAGAGAGAGAGAGAGAGAGAGAATCTTAAGCAGACTCCACACCCAGCATGGAGCCCAATGTGGGGCTCAAACCTATGACCCTGGGATCATGACATGACCTGAAATCAAGAGTCAGATGCCCAACTGACTGAGCCAGCCAGGTGTCCTGGGTGATAAAATCCTAAAGGCATACAAAGAGGAGATTACAAGGAAAGTCTGGATAGAGTTATTTTTTGGAGGGGAGGCTAGCAACCCTAATTGGGATGGGACACATGGAAGGTTTTCTGGGGTATCTGGCAAGATTCAGTATGAATCCTTAGTCTTAAACACTGATACATAGAAAAATATAAGCTAAAAATATGTATATTTTAAATTATAAAAGTACCTATGAGAGTAATTAAAAATTGCACGTATTCTTTCTAATTTATTTTTTATTTAAAACTACATAATTTTTGGGTGCGCCTGGGTGGCTCAGTCGGTTGAGCATCCGACTTCGGCTCAGGTCATGATCTCATAGTCTTTGAGTTCAAGCCCCGGGTCCAGCTCTGTGCTGATAGCTCAGAGCGTGGAGCCTGCTTCGGATTCTGTGTCTCCCTCTCTCTCTGCCCTTCCCCTGCTCATGCTCTGTCTCTCTCTCTCTCTCTCTCTCTCTGTCAAAAATAAATAAATATTAAGAAAAAAATTTAAACTACATAATTTTTAAAATAAAATATAGAACAGAAAGGAAAGAGCAGGGATAAATAAAAGAGATAGCATAATATTGAGATCACAGATGACCAAACATGTAGAGCACAGCAAAAGGGCCCACAGTGACCACTGAGCTGAATGCAAACAGGTTCATTAAGCAACCCACCTTGAAGTAGCCATAGGCCCTAACTGACCAGTTAAAACCAGGCACAATTCCTAAGATTACCAAAACAGGGAAAATTCCATACATCCCCATTCTCCCTCACTCCACCCTATAATTGTGGCTCCTCACCATTGCCTCATGGCACACAGCCTCTCCTTTGCTGTCCTGCCTGCTGCTCTCTTGCAGTGCCTTCAATAAACTATTATCTCTTTTGTTCTGCCTTGTGTGAATTCTTCCACTGCCAACACCATTGGCCCTCATTCGACTGGGATGCTCTACATTTGGTGACTCCCATCCAATCAGAGCACCTCACAGAATATAATAGGTTTTAAATAAAGTAAATTTATGGACTTCCCATGTTACTAAACAAAGGTTATCATTTTAGATCAACACACAAAACTGCACTTTGTGCTATTTTAAGAAACACACTATATTATATAAGTTTCTCCAGAAAACAGGACCAACAGGGTGTGTGTGTGTGTGTGTGTGTGTGTGTGTGTGTATGTGCATGTGACCAATCCAAAATTATAGAGGGAGATTTTAATATCCTTCTCTCAAAATTAATAAACAAATAGAAATTTAGTTAGGATATGGAAGATTTGAAAAAAATTATGTCTATTCCAATAGACACCTATAGAAAACTAGGGCACACATTTCAAAATGCATGTAAAACATTTAAAAAATTATTTTGTTCTATTTTTTTCTGCATCAAGAAATGCTGAGGTTTCAGTCCAAAGGCAGGAGAAGACCAATGTCCCAGCTCAGTTGGGCAAGAGAAGTTCCCTCTAATTCAGTCTTTTTGTTCTATTCAGCTCTTCAACTGATTGAATCAATTCCATCCACATCAGGGAGAGCCACCTGCTTCACTCAGTCTACCAATTAAGATGCTAATCTCATCCAGGCACACTCAGAATAACGTTTGGTCAAATGTCTGAGCACTCTGTGACCCAGTCAAGCTGACACATAAAATGAACCATCACAGTTATTTATTTTACTCATAGTATTACTTATACTTAGATCTAAGACAACCTATAGAAAAACTATTAGATGAAATAAGACTTCAGCTAAGTCAGTGGACATTGGATCAACATAAAAAAAATCAATAGTTTGTATATACTATCACCAGCCAATTAGAGAATGTAATGATAAAAAGAGATCATATTCACAGCTACAGAAATTGTATTTTGAAATAAGGCTAACAAAAATATGTAAGATTTTTATGAAGAAAATGATAATTTATTGAAGGACATGAATTAAAACATACATAAAGGGTAATACACTATATACATGGACAAGAAGAGTCACTTTTCATAAAGAAATGTATAAGTTCATTGCAATTCCAACTTTTAAAAAAATCAGTGGGATTTTTCATGAAATTGAGCAAGTGATCCTAAAATTGTTTTAAAAAAGTAAAGGTCCAGGGGCGCCTGGGTGGCGCAGTCGGTTAAGCGTCCGACTTCAGCCAGGTCACGATCTCGCGGTCCGTGAGTTCGAGCCCCGCGTCAGGCTCTGGGCTGATGGCTCGGAGCCTGGAGCCTGTTTCCGATTCTGTGTCTCCCTCTCTCTCTGCCCCTCCCCCGTTCATGCTCTGTCTCTTTCTGTCCCAAAAAAAAAAAAAAAAAAACGTTGAAAAAAAGTAAAGGTCCAGGCCAATCTAATCATGACAAAAACATCAGAAAAATTTCAATAGAGGCATACCTTACAATATGTCTGACCAGTCAGTATTCCTCAAAACTGTCAAGGTCATCAAAAACGAGGAAAGTCTATTACCCTATGTTATTAATATGCTGTATACCTGAAACTATTATAACATTGTATGTTAATTACATTTCAGTAAAAAAAAAAAGCAAAAACAAAACATCCACTGCTACCTGAGGGAACTACAAAAAATAATTGAAAATAAATACATAAAATCAAGTCATTATTTAAAAACAGCAAAAAATCAAAAGCAAGAGCAGTCTTAGAAACTGTCACAACCAAGAGGAGCCTACAGAGACATGGTGACTAAATGTGATTTTGTATACTGGATGAGATCCTGGAACAGAAAAAACATTAGGTAAAAACTAAGAAGATCTGAATAAATGATGAAATTTACTTAATAATAAATCAATATTGGTTCAATAATTGTAACAAATGTGCCATACTAATGTAAGCTGTTAATAATAGGGAAGACTATGTGGGTGTGTTGGGGGGTAATATAGGAACTCTACTATCTGCTCAATTTCTCTGTAAATCTAAAACTTTCTAAAGGTGGACTCATCACAATACCAATAGCTCAAACTAAGGAACTAGAAACAGCCATATTCTGAGGATTTCATATATGACACATACCATTAAAAAGCATTGGGATGAAGGAGTGTTATGTCATAAATTGTGCTAGACAATTTGATCTCCATATAAGAAAAAAATTACATCTTAACCACAGAACATACACAAAGATAAATTCCATGTTTGGTAAATGTGAGAAGTAAAGTTTATAACTTTTAAATGAAAATGTAGGAGAATATCTTTCTCATGTTGAAGATATGGGAAGATTTCTTAAATGTGACACAATAGGCACAAACCATAAAAGAGTTTCTAACACATTAAAAAAGTAGACATTAATTATACATAAAAGATTTGTAAAATGAAAGAATCAATAAACAAAGTTGAAACCAATGCCACAGGGGCGCCTGGGTGGCGCAGTCGGTTAAGCGTCCGACTTCAGCCAGGTCACGATCTCGCGGTCCGTGAGTTCGAGCCCCGCGTCAGGCTCTGGGCTGATGGCTCGGAGCCTGGAGCCTGTTTCCGATTCTGTGTCTCCCTCTCTCTCTGCCCCTCCCCCGTTCATGCTCTGTCTCTCTCTGTCCCAAAAATAAATTAAAAACGTTGAAAAAAAATTAAAAATGAAACCAATGCCACAAACTAGAAGACCTTTATGATGCACTAAGAAGAACCTGATAATTCAGTTAGCGAAGAAATTGTGTACATAATTTGGAGAAACGTTGTACATGTACACAGAGATATACAAATATATACAATATTATTTATAGTAGCAAAATTATGTAATCAACTGAAATGTCAAATGCTAAGAGAATGGATATATAAAACTTATTTCCTATAGTCAAATATTTACTATATGGCAGTTGAAAAGGATGAATTAAGATTACATGTATAACACATATATAGCTTGAAATCATAAACTTGAGTGATAAAATTACTAACATATTTAATATTATACCACTAATAACACACACATAACAATATTGTCATAAAAATTGAAAAAATGGACAAGATGGACAAATAATTTTTATAATTGTGGTTATACTTGGATAAAGCTATAATAAAGGTTCAGCTCTGTCTGTAATGCTTTATCTCCTTTGGAAAATGATCTGGATCAAGTATGGCAAAAATAACATTTTAAAAATCCAGATGGTGGTTAGATGAATTTTTGATATAGCTTTCTTTATAATTTTGTATTTATAAACATTTCATGGTAAATATATCTTTGATGAAACCTGTTTAAACATTTTCAACAGAAGCAAATGCTTTGGCTATTAAGACGAAGCCACACAAAGTAGTTTTTATTAACATTTTCTGACCAATAGGAACTACGGTCTTTGAATTTGAAGCAAAGAGGACCATGAAGTGAGAAGCTTACTTCCTGAGCAATGTGGTTGTCATCCTCAGCCATCCCCCCACCCCGCCCCGGAAAAGAGAAGTCCTGAAGAATACAGGAACCACATGTGACTAAATCTCTCTTGGTCCTAAAGAAGAATTTTCTATAGAGTGGGAATTCTCTCTGTAAAATCAATGATCATAAAAATGTTAGGTTTAAGTTTATTAAGAGGATACTTTTTGTCTAGGAGGATAGCTCTCATTAATAAATCATTAATTAATTCAACAGCAAATATTTACTGGACATCTATTTTGTTTGGTTCTGGAGATACACAAACAGGGCACATGAGGCAGATGTGCAAGGTAAGAATTCTCTAGTGCAGTGAAATTTTTTATTATTTTAACAGCTGTTATCTGAACTTCTCTCAGGGAGTAAACTATGTTTGACAAATTACTTTAAGTTCTTTTAAGTTGAAGATATCCTAAGCAAAAAACAAACAAACAAAAGTTCTTCTGCATGAGAAAATGTGAATACCTCTAAAAAGGAAGGAGGGCAGAGACTGAGATGAGAGAATAGAAGGCTGAGTATGCAAAGGGGAGGAGGACACCAACAAGACAGCAAAAGGCTGCATAGAGTTAAAGGACCATAAGTAGCCCTTTGATATCTAAAATGAATTTTAAGGACAGGAATAAATATCACAAAATTGTCATTTGCTTTTCAGAATAATGCAATGGAATCCCTCACTATTATACCCATATATTCAGTAAGTTGCTATAAGGACAAATGCTGTAAGGGAGAGACATTTCTTTAAATGGAGGCACTAGATTTCTGTTTGGGTCAAGGCTGTCAGGACAAAGACAACACACACAGTAGTTAGAGCCCAGAGGTTGAGTTGATGGTGAGCATAGAAGTATTCCCAGGGAATACAGAAATACTGGGGAAATTTGAATTCCCATTGCCTGAAAACCTGGGGGTTAAGCCACTCTTTTCTAGATCTCAGAAGGGCAGCAGAATCCAACTTGAGTATAGTAATAAAGGAATGTGACACGTTTGCTGGGAGGAGGAGGTATCTAATTCCTTGTTGGAGTGATGAAGGTTTCATAGTGGATGTGATAGTTGATCTGGGTATTAAAGTATGCATACCTGTCTGCTGGACTGAAAAGATGATAAGAGGGAGCAGGATAGGCAAAACCCTAAAACCATAGTGCAGTGATTAAGAACACAGACTCTTGGATAGATTACTTGGTTTAAATTCCAGTTCTGACACTAATTAGATATAACACCAATGACTATTACTTACCCTCTTAGAACCTCAATTTTTTTTCTCTAAAATGAGGATAATAATAGCATCTATCCCCTAAAAGTTGTTTATGATAATTAAATGCATCACCACCACAGAGTAAACTCTCAATGTGTTGGCTATCATTGTTACATTCAGAGGAAAATGAGTAGTTCAGGATGAAATGCATTGGGGTGCCTAGTGGTGGGCATTGTTACACCAGACTAATTTAAAACTGTCTTCTATTGGTGACCACAGTTTTTAAAGTGTGGTCAAAATTATGCTTTAAAAAGATGTCTGTGGCACATCCATAGGCAAGGACAGGAAGTGAGAAAGAAGAAAAAGGGGAGTAGCTGGGAGGTTTCTGCATTGATCTGCATTGATTGCAAGGGAGGAGACAAGCTCCTCATCTAGGGAAGTGCTGGACTGGGTGAAGGGAACTGTGCTTATGTTAGAATTGGCAATTTCCCACAGAGCCTCATTTCTGCCTCAGAATCCACAAAGCTCTAGACCAGAACTCTGCAGTGGAGATATAATGCAAACTACAAGTGTAAGCCATGTATGTCATTTAAAATTTTCTCATATCCATATTAAAAAAAGTAAAAAGAAGTAGGTGACATTATTTTTAATAATATATTTTATTTAACTCAGCATATCAAAAATATTATTTTAACATGCAGTTAACACGAAAATTTATTAGTGAGACATTTTGCATTCCTCTTTTTATTTCAAGCCTTTAAAATCTGGTGTGCATTTTATATTTACATTACCTATCAATTCAAGACATCATATTTCAAGTGCTCAATAGCCACATGTGGCTAGTAGCCAATGGACTAGGCAAGAAGAGAATTTTTCTACCATCACTATTGTCTTTCAGCTTAGAAACCCTCCAGAAGTTTCTAGAAAAAAACTGTCAACTTTTTGTTCTGGCCAGCGATGCAAGGAAATATTTTATCATTTATGGGATCCCTTAAACTGGCACTGGTGATAAGTAGATTGAATTCACTCTAAGGGTAATAGTGTGTGTGCTAAAAATCTTTGTCACTTTCCAACTGGTCCTGAAGAATGCTATTAACTAGAATTTCTGAGAATTTGTCTTCCTGAAAATTTGCAGGGCTTACCTGTATTGTATTCTAACTCTATCACCTAAAGCCTCTAGGGTTGCCTCATAAAGATAGAATTAGCTTTTATACGGGCTAAAAAAATGACCTGAAATGTTTAGACTAGCAAGGGTAGTGTTGAGATTTCTTTCTATATTGAATCATTTATTTATTAAAAAAAATATTAAGTGCCTACTAAGTATCAGGCACTAGGAAGACACAGTGCTGAACCTGAGACAATTTCTTCTCTCATGGAGCTTCTATCTAGTTGGTAAAAGTTTGAATCGTTTGTGCTTAAGCCACCTGGTCCTGTATGGACTGCATGGCTCCAGAGGGGTTCTTTTTCATCTGGTTATTCTAGGTGTCTGTCCTTGTCTTGGGGGATTATTTGGGTTGTGGGCAAAATAACTATGGCAAACAAGTACTTGGCCCACTTGATGTATGGCACAAGTACCTGGCCCACACTTCCCCAAACTCCCCTGAAGTGGGTTGACTGGTGATCCTCCCAAAGATATGTCCATTCTAACCCCTAGAACTTGTGAATGTGACCTTATTTGGAAAAAGGGGTTTTGCTAATTAAGGATATCAAGATGATATCATCCTGGATTACTGACCGGGTCCTAAATCTCATGATAAGTGTCTTTATAAGAAACAGAAGAAGTGAAGACACACACAATAAGTAGAAGCCACATGAAGACACAGGCAGAGACTGGAGTGATGTATCTACAAGCCAAGGAATGCCAAGGATCTGACACCCACCAGAAGCTGGGAGAGAGGCATGAAATGGATTTTCCCTGAGAGCCTCTAGAAGGAACTAATCCTGTGTCTATACCTTCATTTTAGACTTCTGGACTTCAGAACTGTGAGACAACACATTTACTTTGCTTTAAACCACCCAGTTTGTGGTAATTTGTTACAGCAGCCACAGGGAATGGATACATCCTCTTTTCCTTTTGGCTTTGAGCTTTGTGGGAGGAAGCTACTTTGATCATCTTCGTCAAACACTTATTAAGCTCTCACTGAATTCCTGGTGCTAATCAACATACTTAGATAAGCTCACCAAGAAATCTAAGTACTCCAATTCATCAGTCCACCAGCTCGTTTTGCTTAAACATCCATGGGCTTTCACTTTTCTCCCAGTTTGTTAACTTTTTGATGTCAAAAAAGAAATCCTTACTGAAAAACTTTAGGAAGCCCTGGCCAATAAGATGAAATACAAATGCTAATACTATAGCAGACAACACTATGGGGTGGGGGAGAGTGAAAATTTTCCTCTTTAGAGCCATTGCTCCATAAGAAATATTTGCTTCAGTCCAAAAAATTGTCTCACAACTCTTGAACACACCTTACCATTCAAGCCCAACTGCCACTGACTCTGTTCTCTGCCTACTCATCCTTCCTCCCCATGTCAAATATTATCTTCTCTGAATAGTCTCTGATTTACCCTGATCTCCAAAGAATTTGACTCAACAGCTGCTCCCATGGTAGTTCAGTGTATTCATTTACATGTTCTTCTTTCCTTCTGTACTACAGACTCTTCAAGAATTGGACCTGGGTTCATTCATCTTTGTGTCCCCAGAGGCTGCAACTGGTAGTCACTGAGCAATTACTTACAGAATCACTGAATGATGGAATAAATGACCCTCAGGTGTGAACTTATATAAAGCAGAACTGGAACAAGGTGGTGTACAAAAGAGTGACACGGTTACAATCAGGCCGTTTTATTAAATGCAAATGCAGGAAGCACCTAATAGTTAATGCTTTAAATATTAAATCAGAAAGAAAAAAGGCTAGAGCCAATTTTCCCATAGATTCTGAGACTTTCAAAGTTGCAAGATGGGTGGCAAAGCTAAGAGCGGTGCCTCTTCTACCCTGTGAGATTTCTTGGGCACATTCTCTGGGCACATTCCTTTCCTACCCTTTATCAGAGCCCACCAGTGCTGCCAGCCAGATCAGAAATCGCCACAGCTAGATCTGAGCCCCATGCTGCTTTCATCTTTTTCCTGGAAAGGGATGAGACTCTCTTGTTTCATCAGTCATTTTCTCCCTGTCAACAGGCCTGCTGCTAGAAGCCTTGTGTGGCTCAGGTGGCTGCGGGGAGAAGTCCCAGTGGGGCAAAGGCCATTTGGAGTCAGTAGAAGGCCCCCAAACCAGCAGGTGTTTAGCAGCCCAAGAAGAAAGGAAACAACCTAGACGCCTTCCCCTAAGAGGTGGTTTTACCAGAAGAAGGATGAATAGGCCGGAAACCATCCCGCCAGCAAAACTCCCCATGTCAGTTCCAAGCTGGACAAAACAAATGCGCTTTATCTGCAAGTGAGATTGGCTTCCGCGGGCTGATACATCATGCACAGACAGAGTGACTCCCTCCCAATGAGCTTCATGTTCTCCCTCCTCAAAGTGCCCTGCTCCCCTGACGGCCTTCCTGCTGGTGGCCAAACAAGTTCAAAAGGGCAGAGGGATAAGGCAGACGCTACCTCTCTTCCTCCACCCATCCAGCCTGCATTTGACCCTGAGGCCCAGCCTGGCTCTGGGGGCAGGGGTTCTGCCTCTCTCTGGCATTGCTTGCCAAGAGCCTGTTGGGCTGGGAATGGCTGACCTCCAAGTGCCTCATTTCCCTCCACTCACCCCACCTAGATGGCTCAGAGGAAGCTGGAGTTCTGGTCTGCTTAGTGTTTGGATATGGCCTTTCATCTCTGGTGGGAGGATTCTGGGATCCCACAGATCAGCTGCTCAGCTTTGGGGATTCAGCTGCATCGGTCATGGGTTTTACCCAGCATTGCTGGGGTTCCCACTGCATAGTGGCAGGTTGGCAATAGGTTAGAAGAAGTTTAATTTTGAGTTAAGAGCTCAAATTGAGAAAGAAAAGGGACCTATGATGCTTTTAGTTTTTTCTCCATAATTCTAACCACCTTCTTAGCCAGTAATTCTGACCATGTCTGTCCCCCCACTTAGGGTGAAGGAAAGGAGACAGTGAGGGCAATGGAAAGGAAAGGATGAAAAGGAGACCAGCAGAGAACAGGACACATAGAAAGATGAGGACAATGGGAGGGTTGCAGTTGTTTGGACAGGAGCCAGGAAGCAGAAGATACCATAAGAACAGGACCTCTGTCCTATAGAATGCACTTTTCCATTCTTCTCCCAGATCCTATTTCTTTCTATCTTGAACACTGTGCTGGTTTTGGAAATGCTTGGGAAACTCTCATGGGCAGTGAAGACTGCTTTCACACTGGGGGAGGCCAACCTTGCTACTGCCTCACGAGCAGGAAATCTTTATTCTGGAATGTAAAGTCTTGTGCGAAACTCTTGATTCACAGGACTGTTCAACAGCCATCTCTCTTTTGAGACAGACAGTGTGATGGAATGGAAAGAATCCTGAACTGCCATAGACTCAACACTACCCTTAACAAGCTGTGTGATACTGTGGCACTCAATCTCTCTGGACCTCAATGTCCTCAACTGTAAAATGGCACACCAGATTCTAAGATCCTTTCTAGCTTTAAAATAGCACAGGATCTGATAATATCTTTCACCTGCTTAAAAGTTCTACAATGCTTTGACCACCACCCTCACTGAGCATAGCATGATGGGTCCTCATCTGCCTCTCCAGCTGTGTCTTCTCTTCTTTCCTAACATTCAGTGTCCAGGCCATGCTGAAGTATTCACAGTCTCTCTCAATTCTGGTCTTTCAACATGCCATTCTGTCTGCAGAAACCCCTGCTCTCCTACCCCTTCTTCCTAACTCCTATTTTCCCTTCCCATCTCTGCCTCTTCTGGGAAGTCTTCTCTGGCCATGCCCTCACTTCAGGTGAACTAGGCGCTCCCATGAATTCTTAAAGCTTCTATGTTTATCCACATGTCACTTTCCAGAGGATTTTGTAATTACTCTTCCTAGCAAGCTGCCTTGTTAGGCCTTGATCTCATTGAAACCCTTTGACAGCATGAGCTGTCTCTTGTGTTTTTATATCCAGTTCACATCCAGTTGCATACATATAACATTCAAAAATATATAAAATATAATTTATACAAAAATATAAAAAACATAACACAGTGAATTCACCAGTGAATTACTGAAGCTGGCCTTAGACCCTTGTCTATATCTTTCTGAATTTTTTCTTAGAAATACATGGAAAATATTCCCTTTGGTAAGAGAAGCAAGGCAATGGGAGTGGCAGAAAATGGGCAATAAAGAAAATGTATTTGGACCCCAAAGGCCTCTGGATTCTGTTAAAGAACTGTATATACTCTTGGACTAAAGATACGATGTGGCCTGTTTCAAGGACTTGGATTGCACAGGGCTGAACTCAGCAGGGTTAGTCCCTTAGCGAAAAACATGGTGATATTAACTAAAATTAAAATGTGGAGGGGCCTGTGAAGAAGTGAGCAAGAGAACTTATCAGGGTATATTTTATGAATCACTTTTCTCATTTTCCAGTGACTCTGTTACTCATGCTCTCACTCATCCTCATTCCTAACTACAGAAGCATAGAACTGGACCCTCATCCAAATCATGGCCTTTCCACATTATCCAACAACAGTGAGAAACCAGGCTTTGGAGGAACCTGGGGGTGATTCCAAAAAATTGCAAGAGAGTCAAAAGGGCACATGAGTGTCATTACTTAGTGAGCAAATGGGAGGCAGAAACTTTGGAAACACATGCTCATTAAAGAAAAAGTGAAAAATGGAGAAACATAGCAGGAAGGGGAAAAAAAACTGACCCAAAGTCTACCTGCCCCTCCCTAACAACAATTACCAAAGAGTTTGGTAGGCTTTATTAACTTCTTTTTTTCCATGTACATTTTACTCCCTTTGCTTTATTTTAAAATTAATTGTCTTTCTCCTGTATATGCATTTAAGAAAATTTTTAACTTCAGTTATAAAAGAATAATCTTTCTTTATATGTACTTTTTAAATTTTATTTTTTATTTTTTAAAATTTACACCCAAATTAGCATATAGTGAAACAATGATTTCAGGAGTAGATTCCTTTATATGTACTTTTAATAAACCTTTTGGGTTACTTTTTACTGGCTCAGTGTCTCCATTTTTTAAAGGTAATAAATAGACATATATCCCAGATACACAGCAATGAATGGAGACTGAGTAAAAGTAAAGAAAAGTTTGAATTGTAATCAAATAAAATTCATGGTACATTTAGTAAGGAGTGTGAAAACCTTGTCTATGTAGCTCCTTTTCTGGAGTCAAACCAAGCACTTCTAGAGTTAACTCGGGTAAGTAATTGGGCTTGCAAAATGGGAAGAAAAAGAAAAATTTGTGGTTCCTGGCTTGTTTCTCCCCCAAAGAAGGGAGGAATCAGCTGTTGTTCTTTTTTCTTTATTATCAGGCCAAATAGCCCCTAAAGATCCAAACTGCTGTTGCTTTCCAATCTCTGAGGGTGAGTGAGATGGTCAAAAAGGCCCTGGGCCAGTGGGTGGTACATTCTCTCCTGCTGGGGGCACCTGGAGGCAGAGACACCTCAGACCTTCTGGAGCAGAGACATGGCTCTCTCTTTTCTGCCAGGAGCCATCTGCTCTGTTCAGCTGGGATGATGTTGGGCTCACAAGTACTTCTCTCCATATAAGAGGCTGAGGGGCAAGAGGGAAGGAAATGCTGCTCACTAAAGTGATTTCCCTCCCAGCTCCCTGAAATGCTAGGAAAGAAAGCTTCATTCAAGTAACATCTCAGAAAGGATTAACAGGTGCGCATTAGTTATTCACCAACACAGAAGGCATTCAGACATGCATGGAAAATGTAGGAATATCAAAAGATAAAGGAGTTAGTTAAACAATAGACAAAGCCTTTATGACAAGGTCTGGAAGAAACTGTAAATTTCTGATTATTACTTAACTTCACATAAAATCTCTTTTATTGTTCATTCCAGCTATGGACTAACAAAGCTAGTAAAAGTGCTTTGGTTTGTTTTTGTGTTATTCCATATCCCTATTTAGTTCTATCTGATCTCTCTAAGGAAAAGGGAGAATTTTTTTTTTTTTTTTTTTTTTTTTTTTTTTTTTTTTTTTTTTTTTTTTTTTTTTTTTTTTTACATTTTTTATTTTATTTTTGGGACAGAGAGAGACAGAGCATGAACGGGGGAGGGGCAGAGAGAGAGGGAGACACAGAATCGGAAACAGGCTCCAGGCTCCGAGCCATCAGCCCAGAGCCCGACGCGGGGCTCGAACTCACGGACCGCGAGATCGTGACCTGGCTGAAGTCGGACGCTTAACCGACTGCGCCACCCAGGCGCCCCAAAGGGAGAATTTTTTTAACATTTATTTATTTATTTTGAGAGAAAGAGAGAGAGAGAGAGAGAGAGAGAGAGAGAAGGGGAGGGGCAGAGAGAGAGAGGGAGAGAGAGAATCCCAAGCAGGCTCTGTGCTGTCAGCTGTTCATGGGGCTTGATCCCATGAACCAAGAGATCATGACCTGAGCCGAAATCAAGAGTCAGCCGCTTAACCAACTGAGCCATCCAGGTGCCCCGAAAAGGGGAGAATTATAAATAGCTAATTCTAGCACTTATTAAAACAAAGGTGGCAAGTAACTAGGTCTCCTGATAGGACACATGGCTGGAGAAAATCCTGCTATTTTGTATCAAAGAGTTTTTGATATAGAGAAATCACTTGATCAAGATTGAAATAAAAGTTCAAAAGCAGTTTTTTTCAGTACAATATTTTAAAAAATGAAATAGTATAGAGATGTAGAGTTATTTAAAAATACAAGCAATGGAAACCAATTTGACAATAAATTTCATTAAAAAAAGAATACAGAGAAAAGTAAAAAAAATAATACAAGCAATTAAATTACAGATGCTTGGGTGACTTTTAATTATTTCAAGTACTGTTTTGGGACTTTCCTGATAGGACAAAGGGAAGAGAAATTTCAAAGAGGGGTTGTGAAGAGGAAGAAGGGAAAGATTGTGATGTAATTTTTGGTCAAGAGGCTTCTTGGATGATGACTGGTCATGTTTGCAACCCTAAATTCACGTTATATCTAGAGTCTTCTGAGTTCCAAAATGGTATTTCATTCACCTAACAGTTATTGAGTATCTAATATGTGTCCATCAGATTTAAGACTGCCTTCTGAGTGCCTGTATGTCCAAATACATTCATTGTTCACTTCGGAGAAGGAGAAAGAATAAACACATCTTATTTCCCTGCCCACCCTAGCTGCACCTCTCAATCTGTTCCTTCTCCATCACAACACCGTGCTTCCTTCCCTCCAGCTGGGAATCTCTTGCATTGGTCTGTTCCTTCTTCTCTCTTACTTCCTGCATTGTAGTCAGTCACAAAACCCTATTAAGTCTACACTCAACTGTGTTTAGACTCTTATCTCTATCTCTTTGAACTCTGCTTTGGTAAAGAGTGTGTCCATATCTGGGGCACCTGAGTGGCTCAGTCAATTAAGCCAACTCTTGATATCAGTTCAGGTCTTGATCTCGTGGTTCATGAGTTCAAGCCTAACATCAGGCTCCATGCTGACATTGTAGAACCTGCTTGGGATTCTCTCTCTCCCTGTCTCTCTGCCCTTCCCCCACTTGTGCTCATGCTCTCTCTCTCTCAAAAATAAAAAAAACCTTAAAAAATAAAAAAAAGAATGTGCCCATCCCTAATCTGGATTATTGCATCTGCTTTCTAGCCACTGGCTCCAGTCCTTCCTCATTCTGGGCCATTTCTTTCAACATTGATGCCAGTTTGGTTCATATCACTTTTTTGCTTGCATTTCGGTAGGCTGAATAACTGCATTTAACCTTCACAGCTATGTTCTCTCTCTCTCTCTGGAAAAGTACCACTTTCAGATGACTAGTCTTTTACCTATCTTGCCCTGCCAGTTGATTGGAGTGCTCTGAGGCAGGGCCATGAATTTCCCTCATTTGTATCCTCGGCACCAGCAGAGCAGGGAGTAGATGATCAGTGACTGTTTGTAGAATAGAACTGATTGGAGAACAGGGGAGGGAAGAGAACAGAAGTAGGAGGTGAAGGGAGGGGACTCCTCCCCTTCTCAGGTATCAGCTGAACTCTTCATGAATGATTTTCTATTGCATACCACTGCTTCCCTCATTCTGTCAGGTATGGTAGAGATACTTGACCTCCCTGCACACTCAGTCTTTCTGCTAAGCAGCTAGTAAGCACAAGATGCAAACACTGGAGAGTAAAATGGTTAGAATGGCTATGCTCATGGGCTCATTGCACCTCTTAGTTTAAGGTGTAAAGGCAGCTTTCTATTAGGGTCAGTCTCATAACTGTAATATCTGGAAGCATGCATGGGTTCAAATAACACAAAATTAGTTACAAATAAGTTTTTTTTGTAGAACAAATTCTATGCTTTTGATGACTTCCGTTATAAATGGAATGGAAGAAGTACAATAAGGTACTTTAAGAACTGATGGATGACCTCTTTCGGAGAAAAAGTTATTGTTTCATAAAATGCCATGATGCGTGAACAAGTTTGATTCTGGAAATGTTGCTCACAGGGGGAGTCCAAAATGAGCCAAAAGTGAGATAGAGATAATTAATCTACTTCTGAGTAAGAAATGGACAGACAGTATATGGGTTGTTGGCTGATGGGCTAGATTGTAAAGGTAAGGAGGTCAAAGGAACAAGAAAGAGACATTTCTAAAGACAGAGAAGAGGGGTGCCTGGGTGGCTCAGTCTGTTAGGTGTCCAACTCTTGATCTCAGTTCAGGTCTTGATCTTGGGGCCATGAATTTGAGCCCTGCATTGGGTTCCACACTTAACAGCCTACTTAAAAATAAGTATCTCATTGTGGTTTTGATTTGTATTTCCTTGATGGTGAGTGATGTTGAGCATGTTTTCATGTGTCTGTTTAGCCATCTGGATGTTTTCTTTAGAAAAGCGTCATTCATATCTTCTGCCCATGTCTTAAATGGGTTATTTGTTTTTTGGGTGTTGAGTATGATAAGATCTTTATAGATTTTGATGTTAACCCTTTATACAACATGTCATTTACAAATATCTTCTCCCATTCTACTGGCTGCCTTTTAGTTTTGTTGATTGTTTCCTTTGCTGTGCAGAAGCTTTCTATCTTTTTTAAAATTTTTTCTTATGTTTTAATTTTATTTTTGAGAGAGACAGACATACAGAGTGTGAGTGGGGGAGGGGCACAGAGAGAAGGAGATACCGAATCTGAAGCAGGCTCTAGGCTCTGAGCTGTCGACACAGAGCTGGACGCAGGGCTGGAACTCATGGACCACGAGATCATGACCTGAGCTGAAGTTGGACACTTAACCAACTGAGCCACCCACGTTTCTCAAGAAGCTTTTTATCTTGATGAGGTACCAATAATTAACAACTCAGGAAACAGATAGATGTTGGTGAGGATGTAGAGAAAGGGGAACACTTCTGCACTATTGGGAATGTAAACTGGTACAGCCACCCTTGAAAACAGTATGGAGGTTCCTCAAAAAATTAAAATTAGAACTACCCTATGACCCAGCAATTGCACTACTAGGTATTTATCCAAAGGACACAAAAATGCTGATTCAAAGGGGCACATGCACCCCAATGTGTATAGCAGTGCTATCAACAATAGCCAAATTATGAAAAGGGCCCAAATGTCCACTGATTGATGAGTGGATAAAGAAGATGTGGCATGTATATACAATGGAATACTACTTGGTAATCAAAAAGAATGAAATCTTGCCATTTGCAACAACATAGATGGAACTAGAATGTGTTATGCTAAGCAAAATAAGAGAAAGACAATATCATATGATTTCACTCATATGTAGAATTCAAGAAACAGAACAGGTGAAATAGGAGAATGGGAGGAAAAATAAGATAAAAATAGAGAAGGAGGCAAACCATGAGACTCTTAAATACAGAGAACAAACTGAAGGTTGCTGGAGGGGAGGCGGGCTAAATGGGTGTTGGGCATTAAGGAGGTCACTTGTGGGGATGAGCACTGGGTATTGCATGTAAGTGATGAATCACCGGGCTCTACTCCTGAAACCAATACTACACTGTATGTTAACTAACTTGAATTTAAATAAATAAATTTAAAAATAAGTAAATACAGACAGAGAAGAAAGATAAAATTTGATTGACAGAGAGACCATTCAAAATCCTCCATGCAAGAATGATCCAAGAATGGTTCAGACTAGGGATCTGTACAATGCTGCTATAATTCATAATGACATAATCCCTTTTCATTGCCTAAAACCTTCAGCCATGGCCCCTCACATATAGCCTTTTGGGGGAATGAAGTACTTTGGAGAATAAAAAGACCACAGTCATGCCATGGAGGGTAACATGAAATTTAAAAAACTAGTACACAAGAAATGTAAAAAACTAGAATGGCATTCAAAAATTCAACAAATAAGTAGATTCTTGGAGGCAGAGGCAACAGGTAGAAAATATGAGTGCTCAGTCATACCTCATACTTCAACTGTCCCTAGGGAGTCATACAGGTTTCACCCACTACACTGGGTATGGTGCTTGAGCCAATTTTAACTAAATCTAAAAAGATACGGTAAAAAGCTTGATATTTAATAGCCCCAAACTAGAAACAGCCCAAATGGATTCAATGGGAAAATGGGAAACAAGACTGTGGTACACCCATATGATGGAATACTAGTCAGCAAAACAAAACAAAACAAAAACAAACAAACAAAACTATCAACAGATTCAACAGCTTGGCTGAACTTCACAGGCATTAGGCTGGGTGACAAACGTTGCTGTCAAAGTGTTACAAACTGTATATCTGCATTTATATAATCTTTTAAGTAATAAAATTATAGTTATGGAGATCAGTGGATTCCAGGGGTTAGGCACTAGAGTTGAGGGGAGGGTATGACTACTAACTGGTAACACCAGGAAGATAAAACCAGAAAGTTTCCTTGTAGTGATGGAACAGTTCTGCATGCTGACTGTGGTGATGGTTATATGAATCTACACATTTAATAGAATTCCATAGAAATATACATATATATATATGTATATTTCCATTCCATTCTATAGAAATACATATATATACACATAAATATATATATACACATAAATATATATATGTATATACACACACAAATATATATATATATATATATACATATATGTATATATGTATATATATATATATATATATATATATATAGCATTGGAATAAGATCTGTACTCAAGTTACCAGATCTGTACTCAAGTAACTTGTATCAAGTTACTGGTACCAGTTGGTACCAGTATTGTACCAATATTAATTTCCTGTTTTTTTTTTTTTTGAAAATAAGATATTTCATTTGAGACAGCCAAATGAAGCATACACAGAAACTCTATTTCTGTAACTTCTTGTGAGTTTTAAATTATTTCAAATAAAAATATAAATAGTCAATTCTCATTATTTACAGTAGTTATGTTTTTTAAATTCTCCATGAACACTGAATTAGCAAATATAGAACCATGGCTCCCAGGGGAAATACAAGGTTTTGCTTCTGCGAGCCTCTGGTCACAACATCTTCAACAACCAATCATAAGCTTGTCTTGTGTGTGTTTCTGTTTAAAGACACTTTATGCAGTATCTATTGTTGACTCATTAACATTGAAATCCCAGCCAACAGGACTATAATTCATTCCTGAATAAAGCTTATCTAACACACATATTTTCTCTGTAAGGCTCATCACAACATGCTGGCATTTAGGAACATTAGACAAGACTCCAGAACTATGCTTGGGCCACTTTAAACAGTGAAATGGCCATTTTAAACAGTGAAATTACCAACAAAAAGCACAAAAATTCAAGAAATGTAGTGCTAAATAGACCACAAAAAGGACACTTGTTTACAGTATGATGATATGGGAATGGAAAAAAGAAGGCAGAATATTGCCTTGTCTAATCTCAGTTGGGAAAGTGTGTGTTAAGCGACTCAAATTTTTGCCTGTCTGCACATATCTGCAAATGACTATGAAAGAGCCACAAGTATTGATTCTGGGCTTATGAATACATTTTAGTGAATAGGTGAATTAGAAAATACAGATTCCAGGGGCACCTGGGTGGTTCAGTCCGTTAAGCGTCTGACTTCAGCTCAGATCATGATTTCCCGGTTTGAGTTCGAGCCCTGTGTCGGGGCTGATAGCTCAGAGCCTGGAGTCTGCTTCAGATTCGGTGTCTCCCTCTCTCTCTTCCCCTCCCCCACTCACACTCTGTCTCTCTCTCTCAAAAATAAACAAAAAAAAAAAAAAAGAAAATACAGATTCTGTGAACAATGACGATTGATGTGTATGTCTATATATGTCTCTCTCTCTACATGTATATGCAAACACACACACATATATATATAGTGACACACACATATACATTATACATACACACACACACATATATACACACATATGTATTTATTTTTAATATGACATGGTGACTACAGAAGAGGCTGGAGCCCAAATTTATGTAATGATATATATTGTATAATAAAATTGTAAATGTCATCTGATAGGAAAACAATCTCTGACAAAGTGAGTCAAAAGATGTTCATTTTTTAAAATATAGTTTAGGGATTTGCAGCTTTTTCTGAATTCTGGGATTTCTTTGGCTTCTAAATTTTAACTGCTCTGCCTTTATCAGCATTATTCAGAAGGCTAGGTTGGTTTTCCTTCCCTCAGCCTCTCCTGTTTATGCCCCTCTCTTTCCCCAACCCATAGTTAAACATTTGAACTTATGTGACCAATGGCCCTAAATTCCAGCTTCCCCTTCTAATGACCCACACTAGTTCTTTCAAAAGTAGCTAATGACAGGTGTAAATGACTGATAAAAATTAATGAGGGCCCCCTATTAGGGACCAATTTCCTATTTGACTTAGACAAAGGAAACCAAGGTCACATAGGATATAATTTTAGGCATTGAACCACTGGATGGAGAAAAACAAACAAACTATATATATATATATATATATATATATATATATATATATATATATTTAGAGAGAGAGAGAGAGAAGCCAAAGAAATCCCAGAATTCAGAAAAAGCTGAAAATCCCTAAACTATACTTAAAAAAATGAGTATCTTTTGACTCATTTTGTCAGACATTTTGTCAGAGATGTATGTGTGTGTGTACGTGTGTGTGTGTGTGTGTGTGTGTGTGTATAATGAGGATCATGGAAAAGCATTGTAGGTACTCTTGAAGCCATACCTCTGAACTTCCTTAATCTATTTTAAAAACCTACCCTAATAATATTAGAGTTGGGTACTCCATTAATAAGGCCACGGATATACATAATTTTCTGAAAAGAAGTGGCTGTTCTCTTCATTGGATCTGTGTGACTTTAACTGCTAAAAAAAGGGGAGCTTTTAAAGGTCCCAAGAGGAATCCCATTTCTCACTATTATTAGGAATACTGGGAATGGTCTTTTAGTGATGGTAAGTCTGAAGCTCTTTTTGACAATCTGGAATGGCCCTTCTCAGACTTGGTATCTATAACTATTATACTCTCCATTATGAGTAAATTGCTTTTCTTCACTTTGGTTTCTCTCTAATCCCTTGTAGGCATATGCTAGTTCTGGAACTCTTATATAGAGTCTCTGGTTAGTGTATTTCTGAGAAGTTAGATAAGGCCAAGCTTTAGTTAAGCTCCACATAGCTGAGTGACATAGAGCTGTTTTTGGCTAAAGGCCCTTTAATTTTCCAAGTACTCAAATGGAATCATTTAAATATAAAATGTATGAACATCTTTCCTCTGAACTAAATGGTGCTCTTTTTCTTGGCTTAATTTCCTCTAGACATAAAAATTAAGACTCTTTCACCAGTACCAGCAATCACTAATGCTGTACATGTTGCCAGACTTACAGATTAGATAAGCATTTTGGTTTCCAGTAGTGTTTTCATGGAATTATCTCTCTTCAGGTCAAATTCTATTTTGAGAACTCCAGCTGATTCAACAGCCCACAATTTGTACTTTTGGTCTCAAAGTAAATACTTGATTTAACTCAAGCCGAGAGAACTGTACTTGTATTTGAGCCCTGACCCATGTAATTTTAATATCCATTAGCCCGTACTATGGGATGTAATTGGATGGATCAGACGCTTCGTAGGTTCATGCAAACAGTGGGAGAAAGCATCCAGGCCATTTCCCTTCCAAAGCAAACAGTGTGAGTCTATTGGTCTAAGCAGGAATTGCCAATTAGGCTTTGTTTCTCCCTCTACCACTTCCTTCCGATTTGTATTGTGGGCCTAAGTGTAGAAAGACAAAGCAAAAGGATTTTTAAACGGGTATACAACTGCTTTAGCAGATTCAGATTCAGATATAAATTTGCAGTCAAGATGTATTCAATAATAACATGGGAACCCATATTATCAAGCTGTTGGGCTTTACAGTCTGACATAAACATGGATTCCACTAGGACCTTCTACAGTCATTTCTCCTGAGACACAGGGGAGAGGGTGGAACAGAAAGGGAGTCCGGGTGGGAATTGAGTCATTACCAGGGATTACCTCTAGATTAGTGAGGAATCCATGAAAAGTTGATTTGCAAGTGGTTAATGTTCACACAAGGGAGAAAGACACATTTGAAGTTCAGAAATAAAACCGTATGAAACCCTGAGGAGACCAGGCAATCATCAGAAACAGCAATAGAGACTCAAGCATAGATACCCTGGCAACATTGCTGCCCTTTTGCCCAAGATGAAACCATCAGCATGTCTGCTCTGGCTTAAGGGTGCCATAAGTAGAGTAGGCCATAATTCTGGAGTCAATGCTTGAAAATGACCATTAATAATAAAATAATACTTATAATAGTTACTTATATTTGAATGCTTATGATGACATGCTATGTACGACTTCAAGCACTTTCCATACGTACACTTAATCTCACGCAATCTTCACAATATCTCTTCCCTTATACTGGTGAAGAAACTGAAACTCCAAGAACTTTAGGAATTTATACTAGTCAAGTAGCTTGTGAGTGATAAGATCAGAGTTTGAGACCATGTCAATTTGACTCTGAAGCCCAGTGACAGATCAGAGCCTCATATTTTCATAAGGCCCTCAGCTTGTGTTTATACATCTTTGACTCTGTGTTTCTGCATTTCATATCTATCTATCTATCTATCTATCTATCTATCTATCTATCTATCTATCTGGCATAGCTACACGATCCTAGTTTCCCTTCTCCCCTTGAGAGGAAATAAATGTAAAAACCCCTCTCTGATGCAGCAGTGCTGAAGCTGTCTGGTCTTGATGGTCTTGACAAAAATGTTGGTAATGTTCTCTTTTACAGCACATGCATACTTTTAACACTTTGGGCATTCAGTTTTATGAGAGCAACTTTATGACACTGAAAAGTTAGGAACTGACCACTATCTGCAGGAATGGAAGGAAGCCCATTTCCTGATTACTTTATATATTTTTTAAAGTTTATTTATTTATTGTTGAGAGAGAGCAAGAGAGAGAGCATAGGGAGAACAAGAGAGAGGGGGAGAATCCCAAGCAGGAGCCACACTGTCAGGGTAGAGCCCCACATGGGGCTCAAACCCACAACTGAGATCATGACCTGAGCTGAAATCAAGAGTTGGATGCTTAACCAACTGAGCCACCCAAGTGCTCCTTTCCTGATTATTTTAGCCTTAGATTATGTTTTATGCATCTTGTCATATGGAACTAACAGCACTATCCATTTCAAAAAGACATCTCCTAATGCCATCTGGGATTTTGAGTCTTTGGGCCATCTATTACTGCATTATGAAACTATTAAGGCAAGATGTATATTTTATTCACCTCTTGGTTCTCTAAGTTCTTAACATTGTGACCTGAGTATCACCAGTATTTAAAAACATTTGTCAATGCCCAAATTAATTAATGATTAGACATGTAAATTGTGGAGGTTCAAGTTATACCCATGTAACCTTTGACTAATGGTAGTATTGATATTTGCCTGGGACACTGGTAGACCATCAATCACTAGGGTTGATTTGATTACTATTTCTACTACTACTACTACTGTATTAATTGTAATTGACATTTATTTAACACTTGCCATGTGCTAGGCACATGAGAAATTAAGCTCGGGGGCGGAGGGTGTTCAGTACATTTGTACACTGGAGAATAGGCAAGTGGATCCTGGATTTGAACCCAGTAGTGAGGCTCAAAAGACCATCTTCTTTCTTAGTGCAATCTTGATCATCATAAAAAGGTTCTTAGCTACTTAGGGTCAGTGAACAGGATTTTCTGGACTCAACCCAAGACACTTGCTTAGCAGCTCAGTTTCTCAATGGATGCCTTTAATATGATACAAGAGACTAAGTAGGAACAACTAATGGCCAATTGGGCTCCCCTATATTTTTTACACGGAATTAAATGAAGTGAAGTTGGGCCCAAAACAAAGTTCTTCCTTCCATAAATTGTCCCTAGTTGGTTAGGATAAGTCAGTGATCTGGAAAGGGTACTGCTTATTATTCCATAAAATGGAGGGTGTGACCATGGAGTGCAAAGTCTGGGACAAGACAATAACAGAGAATCCAAAGGAAGAGAAGACACAAATGCTTGCTCTTACATAGTGTTTTCAGTCTAAACACATAAAAGAATTTAAAAGGAAAAGGAAAAGAATAGGGACATATAAGAATCATCACATAGAGGACAGCAAATCCCTATAGTTTATACTGAGCAAGCAAGAATAGCATTTTATTCATGAGCATTCACATAGTATGGTGTAGGGAGAACCCACATACAACCTAGGGAATCTGTATTTTGATTTTGTTCTTTGATTTGGAGTAAATTTTTTACTTTGGAAAGAACCCAGAGATTATTCTTTAGGGATGTTTCCTTTTACTTACATATAAATACAGCTATATTATCATATACTTGTTCCTGATTATAAGATCTTCTAACATCCATTCAACGGGAAGCTTCTATGTGCCAAGTACTTTGCACAGATAAAACTTAGAAATTGGAGACTGGAAACTTTTGCAAAGTTAGTATTTTTTAAATCTGTGGATGGTAGAATGATGTGTTAAGATTAATTTTTCCAATTACACGATTCCTGTCTTTATTATAATTTCTGGAATATATAATACTTTTATAATCAGAATGCAAAAATTAAAATAAACTAGCTTACACAAATTTAGATTTATGACATATGCAAAAAGAAGACAAACCATAATAATAGCAATTTTGAGGGTTTCCTATATAACAAACACTATGCTGAGTGCTTTATGTGAATTGTTTTATCTAGTCCTCACAATGACTTTTTTGCTTTTTAAATTTATTCCCATTTTATTTTATCTTTTTAAAAAAAATTTTAAAGTTTATTTATTATTGAGAGAGAGGGAGACAGAGCATGAGCAGGGGAGGGGCAGAGAGAGGGGGAGACACAGAATCCGAAGCAGGTTCCAGGCTCTGAGCTGTCAGCACAGAGCCTGGCATGGGGCTCGAACTCACAGACCATGAGATCATGACCTGAGCCAAAGTCAGTCACTTAACTAACTGAGCCACCCAGGACCCCTAAATTTATTCCCATTTTAAAGACAATTATGTTGAGGCTAAAAGATGAAACCCAATATTATATTACACAGCCATAAATGGTTAAGACACAAATGTACTACTTTTTAAAAAGCTCACAAGTACACTAATCTGATAAGTAAAAGCAAAATGGAAATAAATTACATATTTTTTAATCTTGAGAACTCTCTTCACTATGGAGTGGTAGATATACGCAGCCAAGACGCTTTTTGTACCTCTACATATTCGATGGTGTATATTGTTATTTTTGGGAGGTTGTCCATAAAAGATAACTCAAGACCATGAACCATATCTTCCTTATTCCTTCATTAGTTTGTGGTATTCCTTCCTTCAAGTTGCCTATCAGGGCCACATTTGGATAATACTGTTGACTGCCTGGCACAGTGATTATGCTGTCACAAAGGTCTCCTGCTTTGCTGAGAGAGACTACAGATTCTGATATGGTCTTCAGCTGTGCTCATTTTTTTTTTAGCTTCACTGTGGGACATCAAATAAATATTAGTGTTTTTCATAATAATATTTATTAAGCATCTACTTGGTTCCTAGTATTGAAAGTAAGATCTCAAATGGGGAAATGAATTGCATACAGAGTGTTTAGGTAGCTGTGAAAGTTCTTATAGTTACATCCCAGGACTGCTGTGAACCTCCATGTTGCATTGATGATAAGTGCTTTAAGCTTCTCTGAGGAAAACAAATATGTCAGTTATATTGGGATTTTGGTTTTGTTTTCAATGACTGGGTGACTGGTATGTTAACCTGTACCTTTTCCACTTCAGAATTTTGTCTGTCTGAGAAGAAACTCTCAGATTCAAGAGAATTGCCGACTTACTCTGTGAAGTTATTTAAACCTGAAAATCTAGGTATTGTAGTTAACAGTAAATTCTGAATTGCCCTTTGTTCTTCTAGTTTTAAAGTGATTATTCATTGAGCACCCTCTTCATGCAAGGCAAGATGCTAGGTGCTTCGGATAACAGAAGGATGACTAAGACATGATCTCTTGAATTCAGACACTTATTATCCCAAGTAATACAGACATAGGTAACTAGAAAACAGCTAGAAGTGGTAAGATACGAAAAGTACAGGACACTGACACATTCAATGCTTTTGCACAGGAGGTCAATAGCAGTTGTCAGAGAAAGCTCTAAAATGGGTCAGAACAGAGCATTATTTAAATGTACATCTGTGCCATGTTGTACCCAAGGTCAAACATACATTATTACCACTCCCATTCCAAAATATTTCCAGCCATGTGTAAAATATAGGTAGAGATTCTGCCCAGAATCAAAATGAAATATTAAGATGGTCCAATACTAAAATACATAAATACATGTTAATAATGAAATGCCAATACAGTAGAAGGGTCCCAAATTTGAATGTGAAAAGCTCTCTTAATATCAATTGTCTTGGAGTAACTGAAGCCCCCAAATTAATTCCTCTTAAAAGTTAAAGATTCAAAACATTCAAGTCCAAAGAAATTAATAACATCAAATTATCTTAATCTAGTGGGTTCAAAGAAATTCAAGCCCAAAATTCACACTCTCTGAATGTGGAGGGTTGTTTGCAAGGTGGGCAGCTGAAATTCTTCCAGAAGATGCTGCCTGGGCTGGGCTGTGTCTCTCTCTGTAGTAGAGTTCCTTCAGGACCTCTGGAGATGAACTAGTTCAATGCCATGCCTCTAACTTGCTTTCCCTCAAAAGGAATTCAAGGTCAGGCAAGTTTATGATGACAGAGGCCTCATGCCCACCATATTCAGGAAACAAACCAATTCCCAGTTAGTGCCAAGTAGTAATGGCAATCTGAGGGAAGATATGGTTTCAGTTTCTTTAGAGGTGGTGGGACTCTGTCAGTCATCCAGATACATGACCTACCAACTCATTTGTGGTAAATCTTCCCTGAGACTGCAATGACCATATATGAAGTGAGAAGTCATTCATCTATGGACACTGTCTCTTCTCTTAGAGAGTAGCCTTTGAGACATTGTAACTACCTTTCTGCAAAAGGTAGACATTTTCAATGGAGCCAGCCCCAGCCACCAGATCATATTTGAAGTGTTTTGTGTTGCTTTAACCAACATTCCAAACTTCTTGATTTTCAGCTTCCCTGTGAGACCAACTTTCTTGCACTTTGGACCAGCACTGAGGTGGGCTCTGCATGGTGACATGGGATCCATTTCTCTTGTGAGCCACACTGGTTGCTCCTCTGCCTGCTACTAGGGGATTATTTAGTTCTGTAGCACTTGCCTCTATGGACAGTGCTTCTATGCCTGCATTTGTTCAGCTGGAGAACTGCCCCTGGCAGATTCAGGAACTGGAACTATTGTTGCTTCTGAAGAGTGTGTCCCTGGGAACCTGGTGGCTTCCAGTACTTCTGCCACATGCCTCATGGGACATGGTCCTTCTTCTGTTCTTTCTTAAAAACTCATTTTTTTTTAAAAAAATATATTTTATTTATTTTTAAATTTACATCAAAGTTAGTTAGCATATAGTGTAACAATGATTTCAGGAGTAGATTCCAGTGATTTATCCCCTATGTATAATAGCCAGTGCTCATCCCAACAAGTGTCTTCCTTAATGCCTCCTGCCCATTTAGCCCATCCCCACCCCCCACAACCCTTCAGCAGCCCTGTTTGTTCTCTATGTTTGAGTCTCTCTCTTTTTTTTTGCTTTTGAAATCTTGCCCTATTTATTTATTTATTTTTAAAAACTCATTTTTAATAGAAAATTTCAAACATATACAAAAGCAGATAGATTAGTATAATGACTCCTTCATCTACCCATTACACAGTTTCAATAATAATTAGCTCATGCATGATTTTGTTTTCTTTGACTTTTGAATATTCCAGGCCTTGAGGAGCCTTTCTATCTATTGCATCTTTCTCTATAGCACTGGAATATATCTTCATTGTTTCTGCTATATCTGCTCTTCCCCTCCTCCCCTGGAAAAGCTCATTTGAGCTTCTAACAATTAAACATTTTCTTCCTCCTCCTCCACCTCCTCCTCATTCCCCCTCCCCCTCCTCCTCCTCTTCTTCTTCTTCTTGTTAATTTATTTATTTTGAGAGAGAGATTTAGAGTGCAAGCAGGGGAGAGGCAGAGAGAGAGGGAGAGAGAGAATCCCAAGCAGGCTCTGCACTGTCAATGCAGAGCCTGACATGGGACTCCAACTCACAAACTGTGAGATCATGACCTGGGCTGAAATCAAGAGTTAGATGCTTAACCAACTGACTGACCACCCAGGTGCCCCTAACATTTTCTTCTTTAATACATACAGGCCTAGAGCTGTTGGCTGAGAGACAACACTTTTATTTCCTTTACTTTTTCTTTGCTTTTAATCTTGCACTGCTGTTTTTCTGGTATTTTCATTTAGATTTTGTTAGACGGATCCCCCATAGTAAAAGCTGTGGTATGAATCAAGTGTAGGCCTGTTGAAAGCATCCATTATTCAAAAAATCTTTCAGTATGCTCAAAAATACGTTTTAAGCATCTACTAAGTACAAGTCATTTTCTTTGCCCTGAGTCATTAGTGGAGCAAAGAGGCAAATATCCCTGCCCTCAAAGAGCATATCTTCTATTGTAGGGAGCTAGACAAGAAACATACATTGGTAAAATCTGTAAATCAGATGATAAAAAGTGCCATGAAGAGAAATAAAAGCAGAGAGGCATATAGGAAGTGCTTGGGGTTGGGGTAGGGTTGTTGTAGTTTAAAATAGGGAGGGTCAGGGGAGGCCTGGCTGAGAAGGGGTCACCTGAGCAGAGGCTTTAGGGCAAGGTAAAGGATGAGCTCTGCACATATCTGGAGAAGAGTGTTTCAGATAGAGGGCACAGAACGAGGAGTAGTCCTGCAACAAAAGTGTGCTGGAATAAAAGGAGGCTGTTGTGACAGGAGTGGAGGATACAAGGGGAGAAACCAGAAGAGGCAGAGAAGTAAGGAGATGGGGCAGTCTATGAGGATGTAGGCTGATCTGAGGGCTTGGATTTTCTTCCATGTGATGTGAGAACTTTAGGAGGGCTCTGAGCAGAGGAGTGACAGGAGATACTCTCCTAACCACTAGACAAACATTGAATACAGGCCTAGTTTTGATCTTTCATTATTCTGCCTGGGATCCCTTTTACTATGGCTTATCTCCTAGATAAGTGCCTTTCCTTAGAGTCCAATGTCATGAATTTCTAGGGCGTGTTTCTTTAGAGTCTATGCAATATCTGTATCTCTACCTACAACGGTTATACACCTTGAAACTCACAAATCATGCTTGGAGAATTTTCTGATTGCCCTAGTCTTCACTTCTCCAATCTGCTCAAGTTTTCCACAACCACTTAATATAGCTCTTCTGGCCTTCCCAAGGCAAATCTCTGCTTGTTTTCACTATGGACTTGTTACTTATGGCTCAGACTCTCAACAGTTACCTGGAATTTGTCCCTTTCTGGGTGAATAATTTTAGATTCTGCCTCTGGCATATTGCATCTCCTCTTCTGTGAGACTTCTTTAGGTTCTAGTAACTTTTCCTCAAACAACTGTAATTAAGCTACTTCTCCTTTTACTAGTGCTCTATTTGAGAGCAATTTGATCTGGGTATTACTTTTCCTTTTTACACCTGTTCTGGCCTTTGGGATCTCATTTCTGTTTCATATTCATCTAAACTATGTTCTAAGACCTCGCCTTTTTCTTAAGGAAGCAACTCTCCTTCTCCAGTGAAATCAGCTGGTCTTCCTTGGTTTGCTTTCATTCTCAGAGCCCAGCAAGGCTAGAACTTGGATTATGGAGCCTCCAAGCAGCCTTCTGGAATTTATCTAATTCCCAGAACCAGCTCTGAAATGCTAAGTAATTATTATCACGGATCAGCAAATCACAGAAAACCTGAACTTTTCACTCTGGAGCAAGGTTGCTCATTTTCACCTTATTTGAATAATGAATTAACAGAACTAGGACCCCTGAGGTTCAGGACAAATCTATGTAGGCATTTCTGTCTTGAGTTCATAGAAGTTGAAATTTAAGGAGGCTGGTGGGAGAAGAGAGGAAGAAGGTTTCCCTTAGAAATAATCTCCATTAAGAACAAGGAAGCAATATCTCACTGTCTGGAACTGCCAAAACTCATTTTTATAGAATCAAATCCATGAAGAATTGGCTACAGTCCATGTAATATTGTGAGTGTTAGAATTTGCACTTGGTCCCTCTAGTTATTTGATCTGTGTGAAAAAAATGCCTTTTGCCAGCCTGCTCCCCATTGGCTACTCATAGTATTATTATTCCACTTAGGAATTATACCTAAAAAGAGACTTCTATTAAGGCCATTTTCCAATGGTAGAATTTGAGGATGTGCTAGGCCATTTAATCTCCTAGTACCCCTCCCGCACCTGCCACTCCATTCTGATTCTTCTCTAGCAACAAATGACCCATTTTGAAAAGCCCAGCATGAGACTTCCTGCTTCTGAAGTTCACCAGGCACAAATATTACACCTAAACACTTTGGGTCCCTTTCAGCTTGACCACTGGCAATCTTGCTAAGGTCCTTAACTGGAGAGGTTTTTCAGCTGGGTCAGTACATTTTCCTGAAGTAATTTCACTTGGGGCACCTGAGCATTAATTTCTGGAGATTCATGGTTCGTATATCCTTAGTGGTAGGTAGCCTGAGGTTGTGAATTTTGACAAACTGGTTACAAACATATTTGGACAGGCTGCATGTGCATTTCATGCTGCTCATTAGCAGCAGCCTTCTTATTCATTAATTCATACATTCATTCATATACTTACTGAACAACAACTCTATTTCAGGTGCTAGTTTCAATGTTCATTGTGATAAACAAGAGCCTAAAAAATGTTGCAACCCTGCCAGTGAAAAAAATCAGCACCTCCCAATCACATGTTTGAGGTCACTGTACCCTTTGAATCTCCACTACAGCACTGCTCTAGAGGTGGGCTCTACTTGGCAGTCTGGCTTAGCATTCCAATTGTACACGCATCTCCCACTATATTTGTAGTCATGGCATCAACCAAGCATCTGGAAAGGCAAATACTGCTGAGAACATCTGCATAATATAAACTTTACATGGGCCTAAATTTGCACTGTTATACACATGGGCTAAGTTGGTGATTAATGGCCCTTCCTGGGATGGGAACAGAATCATAGAAACATGTAATTTTAGAGTTAGAATGGATCTTAGATACTGTGCAATCCAAACCTTGGTATGGCCCAAGAACTATAAAGCCACCTACTAATTCAGTCATGATGTAAGTATTCAATAACTATCTATTCATTAGCTGTTATGCTATTATGTTATAGGCACTGGAGATACAGTAGTAAACAGGATAGATTAGGAAGGGAAGTAAACATTAAACAGCTATTTACACAATTATGTCATTACATGGAAATACAAATCACTAAAGAAGCATCTAATAGGGAAAGCACTTCCCTTGTCTGGGGAATCACGGAGGCTTCTCTGAGGAAGTGAGGGTGTGAGGAACAGTGATATTTGCAGAGGGAACTGTGTGCTCTGAGGCTGGAAGGTGTATGTCACATCAGAAACTCTGGAAGGGATACTGAGTGGAAGGGAGAGCAATTCAGCATGAAGTTAGAGGAGCAGGCCAGGGGCCTTTTATACATGGTCTTTATAGGTCAAGTTAAGTATTTTAAATTTCATTCTAATTGCAATGTGAATTCATTTAAAAGAGTATACTAGGTAAATTATATGGTTTCACTTATCAATTACTTTTGCATTTATAATTAACTTTACCTATATGTACTGTTCTCAGAGAAGGTTTAATACATAGAGAAAAAAGACTCTGAATCTTGACCTTTGAGCTCCTACATTGATTTTTTAAATTATAGCAAAAAACATATAACACAAAATTTTCCATCATAACCATTTTTAATTAAGCTGACTTTTATAAATATACAGTAGAGACAAGGGCTGTAAAAGCCATGGCTTTCAATTCGAAGGGCACAGATTTGAGAAAATAATATTCTTTTGCCTATGAAGAAAGGGAGCACAAAGTTTATCCATTAACAATAGTTGGAAAGAATATGTCCAGTAATTAAGAGTTGGTTTTAACATAAATAATACGTGTTCAACTAGCTAGAAGAATGAAAATGTTGGGGGTGAAAGCAACTAGAACTTTAAAATAGTGGGTCTTTGAAAAGTGCTCAGCACTTTGACCCCTCCTCCATAAAAGAATTCCTGAAAAGAAGGGCAATGAGTAAGTTTTGGGGGGATCCTAGAGCCACCAGCATCATTGCTGTCTACTTAAGAGAAGCACAGGACACCATACATATACCTGTTCAAAGAGCCCTATCCTTAATCAGTGAATGATATCAGCCATCTCTTTTTGTGTGAAAATCACCCCAAAATATAGTTGCTGAAAACAAGAGCTATGATTTAATTATCAATCATGTTTTTTTTCCGGGTCGGGAACTCTAGAAGGGCTCAGCTAGGAAATTCTGATAATAACGCTGTTCAAACATCAAACATCATACGCTAGACCAGCGTGGAATGAAGAATGAGGGTGAGGAGAAGAATCAGAGACCGTAAGAGTCATCTGCTCTTGAGAAGTTTGTCTATAGTGCAAAGGAGAACAACATGGTAGTGGATGGGGAGCTGGGTGGAGGCCTCTTATTTTAATAACATAAATTCATCATGAATCAGAATTAGGAGATTGCTATTGTCTTATGCTTTCATTTTTTTTTTTTTAGTATTTATTTTGAGAGACAGAGAGAGAGAGAGAGAGAGAGAGAGTAAGTGAGTGGGGAGGGGCAGAGAGGGAGAAAGACACAGAATTAGAAGCAGGCTCCAGGCTCTGAGCTGTCAGCACAGAGCCCAATGGGGCTCAAACTCACGAGCTGTGAGATCATGACCTGAGATGAAGTTGGACACCTAACTTAACTGACTGAGCCACCCAGGTGCCCCCCTTTTTAAAAATGTTTATTGTCTTATGCTTTCTTGTCATCTTGTCTGTAATTTACTTTAAATTACTTAAATAGTGTGATATATATGATTGTTGATTTTGACTTACATTTTAAGGGCTGTCAGTCTTCGGATTAGCAATATACTATTTAGGAGTGTTCAGTTAGTATGTTAAAGGTTCTGATCAGAGGCCCAGACATCAGAGGTGGCTCTATACTAACAGAATGGATAAAATAAGTGGCTTTTCATCAGTGAAAGTGGGAAGTTCAAGATATATGCATAGGTTAGAAATATTATAAAGGTATCCCTGCCCTTGCATAGACAAAGTATAAAATCTCAATAGCCTGTGCCTTTCAGAACTGCATTGAAGCATAACTCTAAAATGGTCCCATGTTCAGCTACTGATGAAAGTTTCTTGATTACTGAATTGGGCTACAATGTTGGCCTAACCCTGCCTCCAGAATAGTGCAGTGTTTGTCTCAATGAACCTATTTTGAAATGTGCTATGAAAGCACCTAAAAGAACAAAGACCTGTGGCTTCATCAAGTGTCGAGTTATGGAACAGGTTGTATGACTGTTTATAACTGCTAGTGAACAGTCATCTGCATATGGGGCAGAATTCAATCCATAACTTCACTGTAACTTCTCAGGTTGTGGAGGGTCTTACCTGTAGATTTACCTGTAAATATTATAGGCTACTAATTACTCCCCCAAAGATCTTCATAATTTTGAATGACCAAATTGGCATAAGTCAATCAAAATCCTTTGAAGCAGGTGATAGAAACCTCAGATAGTTCTAAAGTAAGTTTTAAAACAGTCAGAACTTAGGCATAACTTGAGGAGAACACAAAATTCAAGTAGAAACCCATGATGCCTTAGCAATCCTGGATGGAGGTAGAAAGAAAGGTTGATAAACTGATAATACACTCAGTGTTGGCATGGGGGGGTGGGCACTCAATAGATGTTACTCAATTCATTAGTCAGGGTCCTGGCAGGAAACAGATAGCCTACTATAACTGAGTAATTTGTGAGTTTAAAAAAAGAAGTGCTTTAAAAATTATTTAAAGGCTATGGGATAGCCTTTATGGGATATCCATATGGGATAGTTTGAAGAATCTAAGAAAGATGCTGATGAAGCAGAACGAATCCATTCTAAGTCACACCCATTGTTGTGGTTTGAATGCTTATGTCTCCCACAAATTCTCATGTTGACTTCTCCCATGCAATTGTATTAGGAAGTGGGATCTTTTGGAAGGTCACTGGGATGAGGTCATGAGGATGGAGCACTCATGAATGAGATTAGTGTCCTTATAAGGTGTTTGTTTGAGAGAGCAAGAGAGAGCAAAAGAGAGCACGCAAGCAGGGTAGGGCCAGAGAGAGCGCTAGAGAGAATCCCAAGCCGGCTCCATGCTGTCAGTGCAAAGCCCGACACGGAGCTCAATCCCACAAACCCTGAGATCATGACCTGACCTGAAACGAAGAGTCTGATGCTTAACCAACTGAGACACCCAGGTGCCCTGGGAATAGTGTCCTTATAAGAGTCATAAGAGAGCTTGCTTCCCTTTTTGCTTCCTGCTATGTGAGAATTCATTGAAAAGTTGGCAGCTACAAGCTGGAAGAGGGCCCTCAGCAGAACCCGATAATGCCTGCACACTGATCTCAGATTTCTAACCTCCAGAACTGTAACAAATAGATTCCTGTTGTGTATAAGCCACCCAGCATATGGCATACCTTGCTATCTCAGCCCTGACTAAGACACTCATCTTGTGACCTTCAGCTCAAGATATGTAGTTCAGTCTGACTAGTTCAATTGGCCTAGCTTGTGTCATAGGTCATAGGCTACCCTGTGACCAGGCAAAATAAGTGTCTTGTTTTTTATTATAGTAAAACATATATAACATAAAATTTACCATTTTAACCATTTTAAGTGTACAATTCAGTGGAACTAAGTAAATTCATAGTGTTGTACAACCATCATCACTATCAATTTCCAGAACTATTTCATTATCTTAAACAGAAACTCTATCCATTAAACTCCCCATTCCTTGCTCTGCTCAGCCCCTGGTAAGCTCTATTCTACTTTCTGAATCTATGTTTTTTTCCTATTCTAGGTACCTCATATAAGTGGAATCATACAATATTGCTCCTTATATGTCTGGCTTATTTAATTTAGTATCCTGTCTTCAAGGTTCATTCATGTTGTAGCATATATCAGAATTTAATTCTTTTTTAAGGCCAAATAATATTCCAGAGTGGATATTGGCTGACAGTTCTATGAGATGGCATAGAAAGGGAGCTGGCAGGTAGTTGAGGTCTGGTAAAGGAATAGCCAAGAAGGGTTCACATAGATCTTCCAACAGTCTCATCTCCCTAAGGCCTCAGATTCCTTCCTCCACAGTATACAGGAAGTTCTGGCCTTTCATTCTCACTGGCAATTAACCTAGCAGACTGTTAACACCACTGCCAGGTGCCTGAGCCAACTCATTAAATCCAAATGCTAGATGGATACATGCATGCCAATAAATTCTGCCCAGTCAAGCTTTATATTTTTTCCCTCCTTGTTCAAACACCCTTAGAATTTGCTCCCATGTGCTCCTCAGATGTCTGTAGATACAAATTGGTAAGGTCCCACAAGTCTCTTGATATAGAACACAGAAAAAGTCCTGTGTTCTCCATTGGCTTTCATCGAGCTCTAACTCTCATTATAGGCTTGGAGGCAATGGGAGGTGGTGGAATTGGACTCTTAAGAGAAGTTGCATCATGGTGAGGCTCCTGCCCCAGGTGCAGTCATTGAAATGCTTTAAGCAGGGGATAATGCCTGGGAGTAAGAGGGGCTTTCCTCCACAGGCCAGGAAGGTTTATGTGGGTTCATCATTCTAGGCCTTGTTAATGTCTGCCTAAATGTCCTTATTTCATGTGCCAGGGTCCCATATCTTTCCCACAGTGCCCTTGCCTTAGAGCAGGAGACCTGACTGATAGGGTTGAGCATCTATATCTTGCTGCAGCTCAGCCACTGTTATTGCCAGGTGCTGCACCTAATACCCAGTTATATCTATTCTGTAACTGCAGGAGATAAGACTCTTTCAAATCCATCCTTGATGGTTTCTCATTTCCTTTTCTCTTCTGAGTAGAACACTCACCATCTTCTGTTTCTCCTTTTCCCTTTTCATCCTTACTAGGACACTAAATATAACCTCTTCTTTATAATTACCATTTTGCCATAAGCAATTAAGTACCACAACTGCTTGATGACCCAGTGCCTTGTCCTACTCCTGTACTCTATCCTACAATTCACTGGTGATTATTGGAGTAATTGGATGCCCTGCCATGGTCCAGATGACCAGCAGTGACCCCATCCCATACAAGGAGGTCATCTGTGTTCTCCTAAAATATGTGAGCAACTGAGTCAGAGGATGCCATTTTGAGGTATTTAGAGAGTACCTCTAGAACAATGTACTCCAAGGATTACTGATACAGCTGCCTCTAAGAAAGAAGCCTCAGGAGCAGGGACAAGAGGACAGGAAACTTACTTTTTATTGTGTGCTCTTTTATACATGTATAAATTAATAATAACAGTGAAAACACCACCAGAAAAATTGCTAGAACTGATACATGAATTCATTAAAGTTTCAGGATACAAAATCAACATACAGAAATCTGTTGCGTTTCCACACACCAATAATGAAGCAGCAGGAAGAGAAATTAAGGAATCAATCCCATTTACAATTGCACCAAAAACAATAAGATACCTAGGAATAAACCTAACCAAAGAGGTAAAAGATCTGTATGCTGAAAAATAAAGAGCAATTATGAAAGAAATTAAAGATGACACAAAGAAATGGAAAAACATTCCATGTTCATGGATTGGAATAACAAATATTGTTAAAATGTCTATACTAAGCAAAGCAACCTACACATTTAATGCAATCCCTATCAAAACAGCACCAGCATTTTTCACAGAACTAGAACAAACAATACAAAAATTTTTATGAAACTCAAAGACCCTGAATAGCCAAAGCAACCTTGAAAAAGCAAAGCAAAGCTGGAGGCATCACAATTCTGGACTTCAAGTTATATTACAAAGTTGTAGTGATTAGGACAGTATGGTACTGGCACAAAAACAGACACATAGATCAATAGAACAGAAAACTTAGAAATGAACCCACAACTATATGATTAATTAACCTTTGACAAAGCAGAAAAGAATATCCAATGGGAAAAAGACAGTCTCTTTAACAAGTGGTGTTGGATGAATAGACACTTCTCTAAAGAAGACATCCAGATGACCAACAGGCACATGAAAAGATGCTCAACATCACTCCTCATCAGGGAAATACAAATCGAAACCACACTGAGATATCACCTCACGCCAGTCAGAGTGGCTAAAATGAACAAATCAGGAGACTATAGATGCTGGAGTGGATGTGGAGAAACGGGAATCCTCTTGCGCTTTTGGTGGGAATACAAACTGGTGCAGCCACTCTGGAAAACAGTTTGGAGGTTCCTCCAAAAATTAAAACTAGATCTACCCTATGACCCAGGAATAGCACCACTAGGAATTTACCCAAGGGATACAGGAGTGCTGATGTACAGGGGCACTTATACCCCAATGTTTATAGCAGCACTTTCAACAATAGCCAAATTATGGAAAGAGCCTAAATGTCCATCAACTGATGAATGGATAAAGAAGTTGTGGTTTATATACACAATGGAATACTACTTGGCAATGAGAAAGAATGAAATATGGCCTTTTGTAGCAATGTGGATGGAACTGGAGAGTGTTATGCCAAGTGAAATAAGTCATACAGAGAAAGACAGATACCATATGTTTTCACTCATATGTGGATCCTGAGAAACTTAACAGAAGACCATGGGGGAGGGGAGGGAAAAAAAAAGTTGGAGAGGGAGGGAGCCAAGCCATAAGAGACTCTTAAAAACTGAGAATAAACTGAGGGTTGATGGGGGGTAGGAGGGAGGGGAAAGTGGGTACGGGCATTGAGGACGGAACCTGTTGGGATGAGCACTGGGTGTTGTATGGAAACCAATTTGACAATAAATTTCATATTTAAAAAAATGGTGTTGGGGAAACTGGACAGCAACATGCAAAAGAATGAAACTGGACCATTTTCTTACACCACGCACAAGAGTAAATTCAAAATGGATGAAAAACCTAAATGTGAGGCATGAAACCATTAAAATCCCACATAATATTTTTAAAGCTTCCTGATGATTGCAATGTGCAACCTAACCTAAGAAACACAAATGGTGAGCTTAACTAGTTGAATTCACTTAATTAAGTGCCCTTATGATACAATTTTTTAAATGTTTACTTATTATTGAGAGACAGAGAGAGACAGAGCATGAGCATGGGAGGGGCAGAGAGAGGACGAGACACAGAACCCAAAGCAGGCTCCAGGCTCTGAGCTGTCAGCACAGAGCCTGACACGGGGCTCGAACTCACAAACCGCGAGATCATGACTTAAGCAGAAGTCGGATGCTTAACTTGACTGAGCCACCCAGGCGCCATGATACAATTTATTTAATCAAGAAAACTAGTACTTACTAGAAATTTAAAAAAGGAGTTTACATGGGTTTGTAGTGATGAAGCAAACTATGGTGTTATGACATGCAGATGCTAAATCTACGAGAACAGCTGTATGTCTCTTGAAACACACCTGACAGAAGGACTGAAGATACATCATGATAGAGACAGTGACACTGCTGACTATTTCTTGAGAACATTTATCAACTCTCTAGGGAGGAGGCATTGTTGATTAAAGTTAAACTCTCACTTGCATTGTATGTTTGAAGTTGGTTGTCATGTTTAATTTAACTGTTAAGTAAATTTAGTTAGAAATTTACAGACAGTGGTTAATTAATTTATGTTTAAGAGTGCCTCCTTCTATTACAAATCCTAGCTAAAACCACAAAGAATACTTTGGTAATATGAAAAAGAGGCCCATATTTGCTCGCCACACTGGTTTCCAGGAAGTGATGACAACTTCTAGTAAAGTTGTCCTTGTCTATTGTAAAGAGAGGGCAACAAACCACAAGAGACTCTTAACAATAGAAAACAAACTGAGGGTGGATGGAGGGAGATGGGTGGGAGGTGGACTAAGGGTGATGAGCATTAAGAAGGGCATGGTTGTCATCAGCACTGGGTGTCGTATGTAAGTGATGAATCACTGAATTCTATTCCTGAAACAAATATTGCACTGTATGTCGACTAAAATTAAAAAAAATATGTATATAGTAAATTCTTAGCTTGTGAGCATAATTCATTCCAGAAACATGCTTATAATCCAAAGCATTTGTATATCAAAGCAAATTTCCTCATAAGAAATAATGGCAGGGTGCCTGGGTGGCTCAGTCAGTTAAGCGTCCGACTTTGGCTCAGGTCATGATCTCACTGTTCATGAGTTCGAGCCCCACATCAGGCTCTGTACTAACAGCTGAGCCTGGAGCCTGCTTCAGATTGTGTCTCCCTCTCTCTCTGTCCTTTCCTCGCTCATACTGTCTCTCTCTGCCTCTCAAAAAAAAAAAATGAATAAATTCTAAAAGAAAGAACGGCAAGTCAGATGATTTGTTCCACAACCCAAAAATATTCATATAAAAATGATTACAATACTGTAATACAAAATAATAGAGAAAGTACAAAATATAAAGACAAATAAACAAATTAACCTGCATTTAGTTTTAAAAACCTTTGTGGCTGGTGTGAGAGAGACAAGAGAGGGAGGGTTATTGTGTAGGATGACTTTCACTATCACTAACGGATGTTGACTACAGTACAGTATTAATAAGCTCTTATCATATACTGTATTTAATGTAACTGGCAATAAGGCAGCAGAGGAAAGGATCTCTATATATCTATATCTGGGAAAGGGACCTAGAATGAAGCAAAGCATTCCTAAGCTTACTCTTGTATGGAAAAGCAATGGACTGTCCATAGGTGCTTTGAAGTGACAAACAAAACAAAACAAAACAAAACAAAACAAAACACTAGTGCCAGTTGCGGACACCTTCCAACATCCTGAAAAATCACTGATTTCTGCCAAACACTGCGGCCTGACCGAGCATCCAATCATGGGAGATGCTCACCCATAATCCCGTAGTGAGAGAAAGAGAGGGAAAGAGAGAAGAATCATTGGCTCAGTTGTGATCATGTGACATTCAGTGTCATGTACTATTCCTATTGCAAGACATCACTCATTGATTAAGTTAAAATTTATTAGAAATGTTTGGTCATTTTTCAGAACACTTGCAGGACAAGTTATTCACAATCCAAGGTTTTAGTGTATATAAAAAGAGACAGTGTACGGAAAGAGGACTGGGGACCACAGCCTTGAATAGGGGCAATTCCAAGTGAGTGATCCTTAAAAATTCAAGATGCCTTGGGTTATCAGCCAAGGATGCACGAACTCATTGATGAAATTAGTGCTCAAAGGGAGAATTGGCTGTGTTTGTCTCCCAGGAGCAGGAATCTGGTAGGGAGGTAGAACAGGAAGCTGTGGTTTCTTTGTTATTGTTACAAACCTTATCGTTTTTGATTTTGTAAACCATAAATGTGTGTTAATTTGATAAAAGTTAAATGATTAATAAAAATGTCTGGGAGGATACATACTTAATTTATTAACAGTGATCTTTCCTAAGGAGAATATGGGATTGGAAAAAGGATGACAGTTATTCAAGTTTTTGCTCACAATTGCTTGTCAATTATCCAATTTTTTACAAGAATATATTGATGCATCACTTCTATACTTAAAATAAAATAAGATAAAAGTGAAGGAAATAAGAATATTTGCTAGGGAAAGAGATTTCATTTGAATGAAATGAAAGCTCAGTAGACCTTGAAATGAAAATGACATGGTAGATGAAAAGGGTCTACCAATTGCCAAGCAATATGAATAAGAAGAGACTCACATCCAGACAGAATATAGTTTAATTTTGGGGATGCAGAATATAAAGAAAAAAAATCCTAAAAGCTTCCAGAAGAATAAAGTAAATCCCTATATTATACGAAGTATAGACTGATAATGTATTTCTCACCAGCCATACTAGTTCTAATGAGATAATACAACAATACCTTCAAAGATCTAAGGAAAAACTTGAACCTAGAAGTCTTTATCTAGCCAAACTATCATTTAAGCATGAGGGAAAATAAAGATATTTGAAACATTTAATTACTGGAGACATTTTTACCTACAAACTTCCTCTACAAATATTAATGGCAGATGCATTCTAACGAAATGAAAAAAATAAATCCACAAGGAGAGCAAAGGGTACCAAGGAAATAATAAGGCAAGAAACAAATAAAGCTGAATGTTAAAGTCTGAATGTTAGAAGAACAAGCTTAAAAAATAATCTGAATTTAAAATACCATTGATCGCAATCCTACAGAGGTATAAAAGTCATAATGTAACCTGCAACTAAATACATTGCTTTCAAAAATATACAACATCTGTTAGAAGCATATAAATAGAAACTGATAAATCCGTGACCTTATTGATAGGTATTAATACACTTCTCAGAAGTTTTTTGACAAAATTAAGTACATATAGAATTGGAATAATCCAATGATAAATTCCGATTCTCTATCTATACTTATAGTTACGTATCATTGCATCCAGTAAAAAGAATAAATGTCTTTTTTCTTCAAATACACATGGAAAATTCACACACCAAAAAGCATAGATGACACATTAAACCATAAAAGAAATCCCGATTGATTACAAAAGTAGAAACTATACTAGCCACACTCATTATAATAAAATTAAAACCTGTGCCAAATGGATAGAAAAAATACTATAAACTTTGAAATTTAAAATCAATTTCAAATATATTTTGAGTTACAGAGTAAAGAAAAATATAAATGATAAACTTCTCCAAAGTGCTAACTGAAAGTATAATACAGTTAAGACAGTGGAATTAAAATAAGTTGTGTTCAGAGAAAAATTTATAACCATAATCCAAATATTATAAAGTAATAGTAACTGAAAATAAACTAAATGATCTTCCAACTCACAAAACTTTGAAAATAATACCAAAATGGGCTTTAAAAAGTAGAAGAGAGGCATTTTAACAGATAGAAATAGTAATTAATGAATTAATCCATTAAAGTCCATTAAAAAGTAATTAATGAATTAAAAAATGAATTAATGAATAAATCCATTAAAATTATTTTAAAACACTAATAACATTACTAAAACCTTTGGAAAATCTTATTAAGAGTAAAAAAGACAACTGAAATTCCATAGGGCCATAAATACCAATAGAAAAGGGAGAAAATGTTAGAATATTTGTGTATTTGTAAGTTATATGAAATGGATAACTTTTTAGGAAGATGTGATTTATATAAAAATGATCTCAAAGTAGACAACTGAATAAACCTATAACACAGTATAATTGAAAAGGGAATCAAAGGACTAATATTAAAAATGAAGGAAGGACCAAATAGATATACAGACGATTTCTACCAAAACTTCAAGAAACACATAATCTCCATGATCCATAAATTATGCCAATACATCAAAAAAATTATAAAGCTATGTAACTCATTTAACTAAATTTTAAAAACTTGGAAAGAGAAACAATAGAACAGGAAAGCACAGAACTTAAATATGGGGCAAAAATTTACTTAAAATATGGGGCAAAAATTTTAAATGAAATGTTAGGGAGTAGAACAGAACTCTATTAAAAGAATAAAGCACACAACCAAGTTTTTCCCAAAAATGCAAAGATGACTCAACACATGGAAATTTTACCAGTGTAATTTAGTACATTAGAAAACAGATGAAAGGAGGAAATCTTTTCAGTCATCTCAAATACACATAGAAAAACCATTTGATAAAATTTAATGACCCATAAATCATACACAACTTTTAATCAGCTAGAGGTAGGATAGGTTAAAAATTTTTTTTTGAAGAGCATCTAACAGAAATCTAGAGCAAACATCACATCTAATGGTGAAACATTACAAGTATTTCTTCTAATTAAGTTAGAAAAAAGACAAGGTTGCCTATTATCACTGAGACTGAACTTTGTGCTGGTGATTTTAAGCCAATGTGTAAAGATAAGAAGAAACAGGAGTTATAAGCACTGGAAAGGAGTTGTCATCATTTATGCCCAAAATAAAATTTTATACTAAAACCCAAAGAGGAATACCTTATAAAACTAATAAAAGAGTTAAGCAGTGGCTAAGATATGGGAACCAAATATTAAAATTAATTGGTTTAAGAAATTTGACTAACTCGATATTCATTTTTTTTTTAATTTTTTTTTCAACGTTTTTTATTTATTTTTGGGACAGAGAGACAGAGCATGAACGGGGGAGGGGCAGAGAGAGAGGGAGACACAGAATCGGAAACAGGCTCCAGGCTCCGAGCCATCAGCCCAGAGCCTGACGCGGGGCTCGAACTCACGGACTGCGAGATCGTGACCTGGCTGAAGTCGGACGCTTAACCGACTGCGCCACCCAGGCGCCCCGACTAACTTGATATTCAAATAAATGCAATTCATTTTTATTTTTGGCCTAGTTCTCAATGCAATAGGTAGCAATCGCTTCCACATTCTGAAGTTGGTACTGCACCACCCATAAAGGACTAACCCCTGAATCTCTTACCCAACTCAAAGGAATGAAAGTATTAAAATTTTGGAGTTGAAAATTAAAGACATTGTTTCTTTGGTGTGAAAGAGACTATAGGGACCCACTTAGAGAGACTGATACATGCTTCCCAGAACTTGAGGACTCAGAGGACAGGTGTTTGACACACATCTGAGGATTCTAAAGATGCAGTAAAACTATACGTATTTCTAATATTCACATATGCATTTGTAAATCTATAAGGATATATCCTACATCTCTAGTAGTTACTTTGACATGGGAAATAGGATTGGGACAAGGAAGACATAAGCTTTTTTTGAACCGTCTGAAAGAGACTTTACATTGCTGCATCAGTGGGTAAATTATATGCTGAAAACTTGTCTTCTGAAGAGACTACTATAACTGCATATTCATTAATAACCACCACTTTTGATAACAACCCAAAGTGCTTTCTGAAGTCTGAAGACATAATTCACTTACATAAAAAGACTTCATTTTTTATCATTTTATTTCAAATGATATAGAATGATGTAATTAAAGTTAAGATTCCCCATTCACTTTTCCTTTCTCTAGTCATCCACTCCTTCTCAGAAGTTAGCCACCATTATCAATCCAGTGTGTATCTATTGAGATAAACTGTGTGCACTTCCAAGTATATTTATGTGCCTATAACACATTTACATAAATTAACCCAAGCTTACAAATTATTATTGTGCAGCTTACTTTTTCACTTAATAATCACGGACATTGTTCCATGTAGATCTTCCCCATTCTTTTAAATTCTGCATAATATTTTACAATGGGTGCCTTATAATTACTGCTCTGTTAAATATCCAAAATTTAGATTTTTACCCAAATTTTTACTGCAGTGAACATTCTTATAAATGCATCTTGGAGTACAAGTTAAAATAGACAGATGGGGATGGGATAAAACGGTTTCTTAAAGGTGAATCCAGATATTGTTATTGCAGGAGAAGGAAGGAAGGAAGGAAGGAAGGAAGGAAGGAAGGAAGGAAGGAAGGAAGGAAGGAAGGAAGGAAGGAAGGAAGGAAGGGAAAAAGCGTGATCAAAAGCAAACCTCCAAGATTTGAAACCTTACATGTTTAAATAAAATGTTTGCTTCTGTAATTTGGTTGAACTGTGTGAGAATGCTTATGATATGCTTGGGTGTTAGAGCTAGGTTGAAAATAACCAACCTATAACCCATGAATGTGCAAACTTTGGTCTTTCAGAGATAAATTGAGACTGAGCTTAATTTTACCTAAGCACCTTTATCAATGTGAGAAGTAAAATGACATTATGTATTATATTGATATAATCCTATATGAGAGGCAACATGGGCAGGTCTTCAGCTCATTTTGATGATGGAAGAATACTGATTAAGGTAGGCAAGTTTCCACCGTGGAATATCTATACTAATTTTGTAGTAGAGTTTCTGTGAAACCCTAAAAAACTTGATTTTATTTTATTTTATTTTATTTTTCAACGTTTTTTATTTATTTTTGGGACAGAGAGAGACAGAGCATGAACGGGGGAGGGGCAGAGAGAGAGGGAGACACAGAATCGGAAACAGGCTCCAGGCTCCGAGCCATCAGCCCAAAGCCCGACGCGGGCTGGAACTCACAGACCGCGAGATCGTGACCTGGCTGAAGTCGGACGCCCAACCGACTGCGCCACCCAGGCGCCCCAAAACTTGATTTTATTGACTGATTATTAACTCTACCTTTGACTCTGAGCTTTGTCAATTCAGTCTTAACAACTAAATTCTTTTGATTTAGGGGTTCTACACCAGATTTGAGGATTCTCTTTTCCAATCTTCTTTTTTAAAATATATACATATGTTCATTTATTTTGAGAGAGAGAGAGTGCAAGCAGGGGAGGGGCAGAGAGAGAGAGAGAGAAAATCCCAAGCAGGCTCTGCACTGTCAGCACAGAGCTCGATGTGGGGCTTGAACTCATAAACCGCGAGATCATGACCTGAAATGAAATCAAGAGTCGGGCGCTTAACCAACTAAGGTATCCAGGTCCCCTTTTTTTTCTTTCCTCCACTCACTCTTTCGCCTGTTTCCTAATGGTGTGGCTTGAGTGATAACCTGTTAATGTGGTCTGTAAAATTGGGCCCTTCTATCTCTGGATGGGGTGATGATCCCACCATTCCTTAGCTCATGGGGAATGTATTGCAGCTGTCTGAGGAACACAGATCATTAGTGATTTTGGCAGGATTTTGTTGGAAGCACAATGCTAAAGATGAAAGGTCAGTTTTATTTAACTGATGAAAACAATGAGTAGCAGATTAAGCTAGTTTTCTGGTAAACAGTGCCATTACTTTCCAGTAAATAGTGTCAAGATGCCTTGATGAATAACATACATGGAGATAAAGAAGAACATCTCTCAGTGATGGAAAATTAGGTATCTTCGTGAACTCAAATATGCCTTTAGTTTTCTTCTTGCTATGATCTGTTCCCTAAAACATTTATCAACAGGTCATTTGGTTGTACTAATGGAAAAAATGATGTTCCGCTAAAGACACAGTCTACAAAGAGCGGCCAGCTTAAAGACTATTCTTTTCATCTGAAGTGTTAAGACATCAAAACAAAGCACTGTGTTCCGTGCTACTCCTGTATTGCCCACCCATCTGTTGAAGCTCTAAGATGAGCTAGAATGCAGGAAGAAAAGAGCCAGTCTAATAAACATCGAATGCAGCATACCAACTCATCAGTGTCCTTCACTGCAAGATGGAAGACAGTTTTCTCCTGATTATATGCTTTTCTTTCTTTCTTTCTGTTTGTTTTGTTTTGGTTGGTTTGGTTTGGTTTGGTTTGGTTTGGTTTGGTTTGGTTTGGTTTGGTTTTGAAGCACACGTTAACCGTCCATGCTGAAAGGCAGAATCTTGAGACAAGAAGCTACATGGTGCTTGTTATATGGAGAGTTAGATTCTCCATGGTATCTGAGTAGCTCTATAGTAGTAAATGCTTAGGGTACATGTTTCTTGATTGTTTTGTTTTGTTTTGTTTTTTTGCTTTTAGGGGACATGCTGAAGGGAGAACATTGACTCTTTCAAGGTGTTCAAGGACCAGTTAGTAATTTTTTTGTCATGGTATCACTAACAACAATTAAAATAACAGCTAATATTCATTGAACACTTATTGTATGCAGGCATTGTTTTCAATACTTTTCAGGGATAATAATATTTAGTCCTCACAATAACCCTGTGAGTGGAAAAAGAGGCACAGAAGGGTTAATAATGGAAGTGTTTGAAATCACATGGCTAGTATTAGAGGTGGGATTCTAACCCAGATGGTATATAGGTCTCAGACCACACTCTCACCATTATACATAATACCGTTAAATTATCTCCTAGAGGCCTGAAGTAACAATCTCCAATCTTTTATATTTGTGGTGGCTGATTTTTTTTTTAAACTCGCCCTGACTTCCCCTAAAGGACTGTGTATGGTATAAATAAATTAAAGGAAAAATAACTTGAACCAATTAACTGTGGGTTTTTTCCATTTATTTTAGTATTTTGCAATACCCCTCAAGATATTTGGAGACACCCCACTGAGTGGTAAAGCAGATAGCAGAGTGAACGGGTCTGTGACTTTCAGTGAATGAATTTCCCAAGCACTTACGATGGCTAGGTTTTCCACTTAAAACGTTTTGAAACATCCTGATGCCTGAAAAAAAGAGGGAGCAAAAGAGAGCGGAGAGCTGGCCAAGGTGAGGGAAATCTAGCTGCTTACCCATGTCTGCTTTGTTCCCTCAGATGTTATGGGAAAAATCTTTTGAAACCATTACTTAAAAATGGAGCTTTTTGGACACTGATTCAGAACTGTTTTTGATCTTTCGGCCTGTTTTTGTTGAAAGGATATATTGTTTTACAAGCAATGTTGAGCTCCAATCCCACATTCCTGCTGACATAACTATTATTATTTCATGGTTCAGCATCTTCTCTGGTAACCCTATGCATAATTAAAAAAAATACCTAGAAATATGTTGTACACGTGTATGCACTTGTGTGTGTTTTGGTGTGGTGGTGGGGAAAATCCCTCAAGGGAGTGCTACACTTGGCATTGAGTCCATTCAGGTTTTTCTGAGTATGGACAGCAAAGCAGATGTACCCAAAGCACTGTCTTTACAAAATAACCAGTTTGTACAGTAGAAACAAATTGATTCCATAGAATGAGTGCACAGAGTTGGATGTGTGTTAGTAGGGCAGTATCTGGCTTTAGGAGAGTGCAAGGGAATGTTATTTTCTTGGGTGAGAATTTTTTCCCTTGGAATTTTCCTATCGAACTCTCCTAACTTGCTCCTTCTTACTTCCACTTTCCAAATGGAAATACGGTAAGAGAACAGAAATCAGTTGTCTTGTAGTTCTTTGAGATCCTAATGGGTTTCGCTCAATTCGCTTGTCAATTTGTATCTTTTTTAAAAGTTTATTTATTTATTTTGAGAGAGAGAGACAGAGAGACAGAGAAACAGAGAGATCAAGTGGGGGAGGAGCAGAGAGCGAGGAAGAGAGAGAGAATTCCAAGCAGGCTCCAACCACACTGTCAGCACAGAGGCCAATGCCCTGCTCAAACCCACAAACCAGAGATTAGGATCTGAGTTGAAACCAAAAGCCGGTTGCTTAACCAACCGAGCCACTGAGGTGCCCCTGGCCAATTTGTATCTTAAGCAAGAAATAGAGAAATGTAATACTTCAGTAATGCTTCTTACATCATTAACTATAACAGCACTGCACATTTCTGTAGGATGACAATTATAAACAATTTCAAATAATTTTATTTTTTTATTTTCTCTCAAATTGAGGAAAACCAAGGCAAGCAGTATTATCCCTATTTTACAGATCAGAAAACTGAGACTCAAATTAGAAGTTATGATGAATGGCACCTAGCTGGTGAGTGTTAGATCTGAAACTAGATCCATATGTTTTGATTTATTTTATTCACTATTACCAAGATCCCTCCAGTATTTTAAATATGACATTTATAGTTCTGTGGTTATAATATAAAACTATTGTAGAAACCTGGAAAATATAGAAGAGGTAAAATAGCCAATAATAATACCAACCAGAGGTATTTGTTATTAATATTCCATATTTTTCATATATATTTATAGGAATATGAATGTATTTATTTATTTAATATAAATATTTATTTATTTAATATATTTATACGAATATTTATATGAATATATAAGTATATTTATATAAATATATATTTATGCACACTTATAATTTATGTATATTTAATTGTACATTATACACACAGACATATTTTTTAGGTTAGTACCTACACACAGCTTAAATTTCATAAAGTTAACTACAGGTACTATGTTGTATAGCAGATCTCTAGGACTTACTCATCTTGTATAATAGAAACTTTAAAAAAAAAAAAAAAGAAAAAAAAAGAAAAAAGAAATATTCCAAGAAATAGGACCACAAAATTACTTAGCTCAAGAATTAAATTACTGGCAAACTTTAAAAAAAAAAAAAAAAAGAAACTTTATTGTGTACTTTAAAATGTGTCAAGAGAATAGATCTCATGTTAAGTGTTCTTACCAAAAGACAAAGACAAAAACAAACATAAAGAAACAACAGCAACAACACCACAAAAGAATGCAAGAAAATTTTTGGAAGTGATGAATATGTGTAGTAACTTGGTTGTGGTGATGGCATCATGGTGTATGTATATATCCAAACTCATCAAGATGTATACATTAAATGTGTACAACTTTTGGTATATCAGTTATATCTCAATAAGGCAAAAAAATAAAAAGAGAATAGTTTCAAAAAGCATATAGAGTGTAAGTCTTTTTCCTACTATTCTCTAGACTTACAATGTCCCTCTCTACATGTTAAAGTAATATTAGTTTCCTGAACAGTTCTCTAGAGATATTTTATTTAGAGCTATTTTATCCATGAAAGTGAAGATGTACATACACGTATCTGTTATATACATAATTTATATGTAGGTATGTATTTGTATATATGTGATACACATGCATACACATACATATTCTCTTCATATGGTAAAATGCTATGCACTCTAATTTGCATTTTCCAGAAAGATCAAATGTCTTTGCTTTTCTTAACAATTTATCATTGAGGGGCGCCTGGGTGGCGCAGTCGGTTAAGCGTCCGACTTCAGCCAGGTCACGATCTCGCGGTCCATGAGTTCGAGCCCCGCGTCAGGCTCTGGGCTGATGGCTCGGAGCCTGGAGCCTGTTTCCGATTCTGTGTCTCCCTCTCTCTCTGACCCTCCCCCGTTCATGCTCTGTCTCTCTCTGTCCCAAAAATAAATAAAAAACGTTGAAAAAAAATATTTAAAAAAAAAAACAATTTATCATTGAAATTTTTCCATATAAATATGTAAAGATTTTCCTAAGTTCTTTTTTTATGGCTGCATGGATAAACATTAGCCTTTTATTGACAGATATTTAGATTGTTTCCAAACTTCGCTATCACAAACTACTTGCACTGTGCATAGTCATATATAAGCCATTTTGAGTGTGAATTTGTATTTTAGCATAAATTCTGAGAAGTGAATTTACAAGGTTGAAGATATCCAACTTTGTAATATGTTGACAAATTGCCCTCCACAGAGGTTGATCCAATTTACACACCCACCAGAAATACCTGAGTGTCCATATCTACTAATAGAGTGTATTATAACTTTTTGATATTTGACAGTTTGATATATAAAACATGGTTTCTCAGTGTATTTTTAGTTTGCATTTCTCATATTATGAGTGGAGTTACTTTTCATGTTTGAAAACAAATGTATTTCCTGTGAACTCTTTGCTTATTTTTTCTATTGGCATGCTGGTCATTTTCTTCTTGATTTGTAGATTTTTTTTTTTTTTTGTATTAGGGACATTAATCCTTAATTTGCAACATAAATTGTCAGTAGTTTTTCAATCGGTCTTTTTTTAAAACTTAACTTGGGAAAGTTTTTGCTGGTTTGCAATTAAAAAAAAATTTAGGGAACCAAATCTATCAACTTTTTCTTTATAGCTTCTGGATTTTGTGTCATTCCAGGAAAGCCTTCCCCAATCAAAAATTGTAAGAGAATTTTCCCTCTTACAGAGGTTTTTTTTTTTTTTTTTTTTTTAAATTTCAGTTATTATAATCAGATACTTGATCTTTCTGGAATATACTTTAAATAACATATGTGGTGTAAACCTACTATCTAGTTTTTGTTTCCAGATGGGTACCTCTTTGTTCCCTTACCATTTAATAATTATTTTCCTTACAAATTTGAGATACTCTCTCAACATATTTGTGTTTATTTCTTTGCTTTTTATTATGGTGAAATAATCTCTTTATTCAAGTGCCAGTACCATACTGTTTTCATTCTTGAGCCTATAATAGTATGTTATAAAATTTATTATACTGATGTTTTTTGCCTCTCTAGTACATCTTCAGACTTTTCTCTTTTTCAAAATTCTTCTATTCTTGCTTATTTCACCATATAAACTTTAAAATCATATAAACTTGCCTAGTTCCAGAAAAAAAAGTGATGCTGTTTTTATTGTGATTATGTTGTATTTATAGATTAATTTAGCAAGAACCGGCATTTTTATAATGTTGAATCTTCCCATCCAAGAACATGGTATGACTTGCCATTTGATCCAGTATTCCTTATGTCTCTTAGGAGTGTTTAGCATATTTATTCAAATAAAAAATTTGCACATTTCATGTTCTTTTAGCATTTTTTTTTGTTTTTCTGCTGTTATAAATGGAATTGTCTTCCCTATTTCTGTTTGTATGTATATAATTTATTGATTATATATTAATTTCACTCAGCCACCAGCAAAATGTGATAATTTTACTTCTTTGTTCCTAACTTTTGTATCTTTATTTCCTTCTTTTGTCAAAATTTCTTTGGCTAGTACCAAGAAACGATAGTAAATTAGATATTAGTGGTGATAGTGGAAATTATGGTACTTTTTTCAGATTTTAAAAGCAATATTTCTAGTACCTTATCATTGAGCATTACACTGGCTTATGTGTTGGAGAGATATTTTATCAGGTTGAGAAGATTTTCATCTCTCCTATTTAACAGTTTTCTTCAATTATTTGTTAAAGTTAAGAATAAATGTTCAAGTTTACCAAATGCCTTTTGAAAATCTATGAAGAAATTATCCATTGTTTTCCTTAGATCTATTAATATGATGAATTACAATAATAACTCTTTTCATTATTGAACCATCTTTATGTTGCTGAAACAAATAACTAGATAATAGCATATGATTCTTTTAATGAGCTATTGGAGTCTGTTTATTAATATTTCCTTGGTATTTGCATAAATAATCACAAGCAAGATTGGTTTATAGATATTTTTGTGCAATTATTGTTGACTTTTGTAATCAATGTTATGCTTGATGCATAAAAAAGGTGGGAGTTTTCTTTTTTCTATGGTTTGGAATAGTTCAACTAGTTGTGGAGTTATTATTATTATTAATAATATTATTATTATTTTATTTATTTATTTTTAGGACAGGTAGAAGCTCTTCACACAACCATCTAGGCCTGGTGATTTTGAGGGGAAATAGCTCTTTATTAGCATCCTCCATTTCTTCTATAGGAATTGATTTATAGGAATTGATCTACAGGAATTAATAATCCCTTAGGGACTACCCATTTCATCAAGCCTTCCTAACATGTTTGTAATGTTCAGAAAATCATTGTATATGATACTGTTTGGTTTCTTCTGGTATTTGTATTTGCAGTTCTTCTGTATTTGTTATTTCCCCCTTATTTTATACTTTTTAGATTATTATATTTTATTACATTCAGTACAGATTTCTTTTTTCCCCCAGATTTCTTTTTTTAAAGTTTTTTTGTTTTGGTTTTTAATTCAATTATAATTAACATACAGTGTTCTATTAGTTTCAGAGGTACAATATAATGATTCAACAATTGTATACATTACTCAGCGCTCATCACGATAAGTCTCTCCTTTATCTTGTTTTGCATTTATGATTTCTCTTTTCACTTTTCTTGATTAGGTTATTTTAAAGTTCATTAATTTTATTGACTTTCTCAAAGATTCAGACTTTGAATTTATGTACTAGTACTTTAATATTTTCCTGCTTTTATTAAGTAACTTCTTGAATTGGATACTTAATTCATTTTTAAAACTCTTTCTTATTAATGTAAGTATTGTAGACTATACATTTTCCTCTGAATACTACTTTAGATGTTCTAATACATATTTTCATCATCATAATTATTATTATTTTAAATAATCTTCCTAATTTATTTGGATCTTTTTACCTCCTTGGATATTTTTACAGTTTATCACCCCACATGCATCTTAGAAACCCTAAAGACTAAATTGTGTTGCTCATTAAAAAATAATTGATATGTCTTTCACATTCTTTTAACCGACAGGTTGGCCTTTTATCCCTTTCTTCTCCTTACAGTTTATCTATGGAAGGACTTGGAGCACATGACTTATAGAGTTCCCTACAGTCTAGATTCTGCCAATTGCACATTTGTGGAACAATTCAACAAAATCCTCTGACCTTCGTATTTTCTCCAAATTGGCAGCCAGCTTAGCCTTGTGTTCTATCCCTTTGGCAAGACTACATGTGATAGTGTGTTCTTTCGTCAGGAGGCACTGATTGTCTCTCCTTTTGTTGTGCTGGCAGCCATTGATGTTCACCATTTAGATTCATTAATTTACTGGGGGCTTCAGAATGGTAATCATCTAACTTCATTACTTCTTTGTCATGTAGTACTCATGCTTCTTTTATAAAGAGTTTTTTTTATTGGCTGCCAGTCATGTAGGAAATATGGAATAAGTCCTCAGATCTTTCCCTTTATTTACCAGTTTATAGTGGCTCACTACCATCCTCTGAGAGTGACCAATTTTTTTAAATATTATCATAATTCATGGATTTAAACATATATGGTAGGTTTCAATCAACTGCAGTTATTATCTTTTCTAAAGTTCAAGTTGTTCTATTTTTGGCCAGTGAATGTCCCTTCGTGTTATCTCCTGGATCCTTTTGAGACAACACTGGTAGTCTTTTATAGTTTCCCTACTTTCTGGCATGATGACATGTTACAGGCTCATCTTGTACATTTCCAGGCCTGGAATCGGGTATTCCTGAAAAAGTAATGGTTTCCTTTAGTGAGAAATTATATTTTAGGATCACTGGCTGGGTGCATCTAGGAAAGCTCATTAGTAATGAGGATGTCTGACAGAGCCAGAACCCAAGGAGACTTCATGAATTTCAAATGATAATTCTAATTCCAATTCAGTATTTCTCTTTTATGCCCCTAAAACTTTTCAGTACTATACCTATTCATCTCCTTTCTTCCATACTGAAAATCTAATTCTGAAGACATAAATATTTTGTCTGTGTAAGACACTGCTTTTGCCTAAAAGCACAAAGGTTTTTTTTTCTCTAAAGTCCAGTAATGTAGAATATATTTTCATGTTGGTTGTTTTGCCTCAATATTTTCAGATACATGGTATGTCCTTTCAATATGCACTCTTTCTCTTTTTCTCCTGAAGTTCACAGCAAAATAAGATATTTTATTTTATTTTATTATTTTTTAATATGAAATTTATTGTCTAATTGTTTCCATACAACACCCAGTGTTCATCCCAACAGGTGCCCTCCTCAATGCCCATCACCCACTTTCCCCTCCCTCCCACCTCCCATCAACCGTCAGTTTAGTCTCAGTTTGGGTTTTTTTTTTTGGTTTCCAGTTTTCACATTTTTTTTAATATAAAATTTATTGTCAAATTGGTTTCCATACAACACCCAGTGCTCATTCCAAAAGATGCCCTCTTCAATACCCATCACCCACCCTCCCCTCCCTCCCACCCCCATCAACCCTCAGTTTGTTCTCAGTTTTTAAATTTTTTTTAACGTTTTTATTTATTTTTGAGACAGAGAGAGACAGAGCATGAACAGGGGAGGGTCAGCGAGAGGGAGACACAGAATCTGAAATAGGCTCCAGGCTCTGAGCTGTCAGCACAGAGCCGGACGCGGGGCTTGAACTCAAGGACCGCGAGATCATGACCTGAGCCGAAGTCGGCCGCTTAACCGACTGAGCCACCCAGGCGCCCCTGTTCTCAGTTTTTAAGAGTCTCTTATGCTTTGGCTCTCTCCCACTCTAACCTCTTTTTTTTTTTTTCCTTCCCCTCCCCCATGGGTTTCTGTTAAGTTTCTCAGGATCCACATAAGAGTGAAAACATATGGTGTCTGTCTTTCTCTGTATAGCTTATTTCACTTAGCATCACACTCTCCAGTTCCATCCACGTTGCTACAAAGGGCCATATTTCATTCTTTCTCATTGCCACGTAGTATCCATTGTGTATATAAACCACAATTTCTTTATCCATTCAATATGCACTCTTAATTGTTTTAATATTTTAAATTTTGGATAATTTTTTTTCTTGGATTATAGAATTTAGTGTTTATTCTCCTTCCTTGATTTAGTTTTCTTTTGGTGGGGATGATGATTATCTACTAAATATGTATTGCCTCTCTTCAACATAGTACACTTTTTCCAAAATCCTTTTTATTTCTCCGTTTCTCTTTCATTTAATAAAACTTTCTCCTTTTTTAAAAAACCTTCCATCTTAATCTGTTAAGGGTACCATAACAAAAATACCATAGACTGGGTGGCCTATAAACACAAATTTATTTCTCAGTTTTGAAGACTGGGAAGTCTAAGATCAAGGAACCAGAACCTTCAGGGTCTGGTGAGGTCCAATTTTCTGGCTCATACATGGCCATCTTTTTGCTGTAACCTCACATGTCCGAACAAGTGGAGAGCTTTCTGGGGTCTCTTTTATAAGGCATTAATCCCATTATATCTGTATTAGTATTAGGCCACTTGATATTATCCCAGCTGTCATGGATACTTTCATACTTTTTTTTTTTCTATCTTTTCCCTGTGTTTCATTCAGGTATATTTTATTGCTACTTATTCAAGTTTAAGTGTCTAATCTATTAAGTGTTTAATCTTAATTTGTTTCTTAAGTGTCTAATCTATTAAACTCATCTAAATATATTTTTCAATCAGATATTTTATTTTTCTTTATATGTTCCATTTGAATTTTTAAAAAGAAATCTTCTAATTTCTCTCCCAATAATGTTCATGCTTTCCTTTATATCCTTGAGCATAAATGTAACATTTATAATATCTTTTTGAAGAGCCTCATGTGCCAATCCATCCTTTCCATTATGTCTGGGTCTGTAAATAGTGACTAGATTTTCTCTCAAGTATGATTCATCTTTTTTTGCTTCTTTGCATGTATGTTTATTTTTTATTGGATGATGAACATTTTGAGTTTTACATTGTCGAGTGATGTATTTTGTTGCATACTTTTGAAGAGTTCATCTTTTTTCTGGCGTACACTTAAGTTATTTAGGATCAGTTTGATCCATTTGAGGCACGCTTTTTAAATTTCTGTTAAATCAGGCCTAAAGTAACCTTTTCTCTAGAGATAATTTAGTTCCACTACAAAGGTGAAAGACTTCTGAGGATTGTTTCGAATTTCTTGTGAATTACAAGGTCTCTCCACACTGACTGCTTTGTGAGCCCCAAAAATTGTTTGGCTTATGCCTTCCAATGTTTCTTTCCCTGGCTTCAAGGAATTTCTACTCATGAATGTGTACATCACTACTCAACCTAAGATTCAAGGGAACCGAACCCTCTGCTCATTTTCAGAGCCCTCATTCTGTGTATCTCCCTCTTCTCTGATACTTTTAACCTAAAAGTATCAAACATTTGAGTGGCAAACATTTGAGCAACACTGAGAAGCTCTGGGTTAAACTCTCTGAGCTGCATTTTCAAAACCATCTCCAAATAGTGGGATGTTACAAGTGTAGGGCTCATCTGATTTGCTTTCTTTTTCTTAGGAATCATGTGCTACTTGCTTACCGTTGTCTGAAAACAGTTGTTTTATATACTTTGTCCAGTTTTTTATTAGGATAGCAAACCCCATGGCAATAAATCTTTAAAGGAAAGGAGTCAATGTCTCCTACTTTCTCTTTTAAAGACAAATTTTCATAGCCTAGTAATTTGAGAGATGTCCTGCTTTAGTATATTATGATGTCTTATTACAAGTATAATGCCTCCTTTTTTGGTGCCCACGTGTGTGTGCATGTATGCACATATTTGGAAAAGAAAAGAGGGAGGATTTCTGGCTTAGTATGGTTATTAGTTTGGCTTCTCTTAAAATCAGAACATGAGACTAGTCCTTAGGTGCAGGTAGTTATTTGGAAAGTAATTCCATGAAACAGATTTGAGGTAGTGGGGATGTGAGGTCAGGAGGAAAATCAATGTAGAAAATAGAGTGTGGGAGCGCCTGGGTGGCTCAGTCAGCTGAATGTCCGACTCTTGATTTCAGCTCAGGTCGTGATCTTAGGGTTGTGAAATTGAGCCCCATGTCAGGCTCAGCTTGGAGCATGGAGCCTGTTTGTAACACTCTCTCTCCCTCTCTCTCTGCCCATTCCCCATTCCTTCTCTCTCCCTCTCCCAATAAACTTAAAAAAAGAAAATAGATTTTGATTCTGCTGTAATCTCTTTAAAAAATTTTTTTTAATTTTTTTTTTAACGTTTATTTATTTTTGAGACAGAGAGAGACAGAGCATGAATGGGGGAGGGTCAGAGAGAGGGAGACACAGAATTGAAACAGGCTCCAGGCTCTGAGCTGTCAGCACAGGGGCCCGATGCAGGGCTCGAACTCACGGACCGCGAGATCGTGACCTGAGCGAAGTCGGCGCTCAACCGACTGAGCCACCCAGGCGCCCCTAATGTTTATTTTTGAGACAGAGAGAGACAGAGCATAACAAGGGCGGGGGTGGGGGGGGTGGGGAAGGGGCAGAGAGAGGGAGACACAGAATCCAAAGCAGGCTCCAGGCTCCGAGTTGTCAGCACAGAGCCTGATGGGGGCTCAAACTCAAACTCACAAACCGTGAGATCATGAGCTGAGTGCAAATTGGATGCTTACAGGACTGAGCCACCAGGTGCCCCTGCTGTAATCCCTTAAGAAGTATAAAGAACTGTATATCAAAAGCATCAGAAGTTGGGTTTTCTCTGGGAACATTAACTCCTTTGTACTGCCTGGCTGTGTTCATACCAATCAAACCCCCTTGGCAAAGGAGAAGTCCCTGAGGTTAGAATGTAGAAAGAAACTAGGCACACTGTTGAACAGGGTGCTGGCAGTGAGAGGGGAACTGAAGACGTTCACTGTTGAGAGCTCCAGCTAAAGTCAAGGAGAGCTGAGGAGTTATGGCACAGGCACCAGAAGTACCTGCTACCGCGTGATTTCCCCACAGGATCAAAACACAGTACTCCTCAAAAGTAGAATGTGAAAGAAAGTCTGACCAGTCCATAGCCAAGGCTTGGTCTTAATGTAGTTTCCTGTTTAAAATCATAACCTTGGAGATAAAAAGATCCTATGGCATGGCTATAATTTTAATCATTTATGCCCTTGTCAAAGAGGAAAACAAATGAAAGATATAGCTGAGCAAAGGTTTGGAGGTAGGTGGAGCCCTCATTTGATACAGAAGGCTAGTATCCCCTTGGAGAACCGACTTCCTTTAGCTTGGATTCTGGAACCTCTTTTCCAAACATTTCCTTTTCTGCACCTCTTGCCCTACTCCTAGAGTTCCAGTGTCTTTCTGCCACACAAAACAGCACTGTTAAGTATAGCTCTAGTGGAAAATAACCTTAAGTCTTCAGATTTAGCAAATCCTGTCCAACCAGATGCTGACCTGCTGTCATCATTGACAAATACATTTAGAAAGACTTGATGCCTATTAAAAAGCTACAGAACACTAACCGGAAAATGAGTTAACAACTTGCCGCTGCCCAAATTCTTAATCTCCATTTTTCCCATGTAAGGACATACTTGTTCCCTTGCATTTCCTGACTCTAGGCAAACCAAGTCAAATTTTACAGCCACAACTGACTTCTCCTTCCAATGCAACTCCTCTACTCCCTGCAAGTCAAGCCCATATCATAAAGGCTGCTCTGGATCAATCTTAAGATCCTGACCACAGAGTAACAGATGAAACACAGCACATGTCCTACTTGTGATAAAATAACTGGAAGATGGAGGAGCGTATTGGGGCATTTTGGTATTGACAGTTAAAATTCTGCTCTGCCCAAGGTGACAAGCTGGTGCCTAGCCTAGGGAAGAAGATATTATTTATGATTTTAGAAAGTACTTGAATGTTGAGATGGCGATCTATTTTCCTGGTAAAGTCCTCTCCTATTTTAGAATTTGTTTATGAGCATACTGGAGGACCAGACTTCTACCGATCAAATGTTTCCCCTTCCCTCTATGACCTACCTTAATTTCTGATAAAACTGATGGATCCCCTCTAGCACTTTCATGAATTTATACAGTCATCAGAACAGGGGCAGAGTAGGTAATGACATTAGCCAGATGAGCCTATATTAGAGTCCCAGGGTATGAAATTGAATTGCATCAGGATGTTACACAGAGTAGCATGTATTATACATATCTAAGCAGTAAGTAACAATCATAGTTGAAGAGTGGAACAAAAGTTGGTCCCATAAGAGATTGTGAAGACGTCCAAGACAAGAGTTCAAGTGCTGAAAACCTAAAAGTTTTAGAAGCAGAGTGCAGGTCAGCATGAGAAGTCCAGAATGGAAGGTTCAAGTTCTAGAGGGCTGGCAATTTCCTAATGAATGGTAATCAGGTGGGGATGATGGGTGGAATCAGATAAGAAAAGGTGGTTTTGATTGATTGGTTTAACTGAAACTGAGCTGCTGTGGACAGGCTCTTTTCATACCCTGTCTTGTATTCTTGATTGAGTATTCCATCCAGACCGTAAGCACTTTGGGGATAATGTGGTATCGTGTAATTTTCTATAACCAACATACCACCCAGCACAATGTTTTGTTCCCTGCATGTTTCCTAACTGGCTAAAAACCCTCCTAACATATCAGCCATTTCATTCAGTCTGGCATAAATAACACTAAGTGCTAGTTCATGTAAACTACATTTGACAAATCGGTGTTAAATGTTTTATGATTTATTATACCTGGCAATATTTACTAAACCCATTTTACTCTTTAAAAAGTAAATCAAGAACATATTTGCAGGAGGTGTGTGAATTTTAAATCACTTTCACCCACATTAAATGGTCTCATTTAATTTAATGAGAATAGTCTCATTTCCATTAGGAAGTTCTCTTGTGTTTTACTACCTCAGTGCCCTAAAGAGGGAGTCAAGTTTATATTCCAGCAAAAGGGCAGAGTTCTCTGTGCCACTTTCATAGAAAACCTGCCTGTGTTATATTGAAAATTCCATCCTGCACTGATTACTGGTCTCAATAAACACGTTATGATGGCTTTTACGGTTACCAATGCTTGAGAGTTATTAGAAAATATAATGAAAAAAAATTTAATATTGCCATGTGATTGCTCCCTACATTTTTTTCTATTTTAAAGAGTTGGTTAAAATGGTCATGTTCACCTTTACCATCCTAATACTCTGCAGTTATTCGAAAACTAAGAGACACCCACGAACTTTAAAGAACAGCTGAACAACCCAGGTTTGATGCTTTCCAGATGACTTGATGTTAGGCAAAGGGATCTCTCAATCTCAAGGCCATCAGCACTCTGAGTGGACAGTAAGGACAGGCACACTCACTTCACCTCCGTGCCATAATATGACATTTACCAAATATTGAAAATACATGAAGGGGCGCCTGGGTGGCTCAGTCGGTTAAGCGTCCGACTTCAGCTCAGGTCACGATCTCACGGTCCGTGAGTTCGAGCCCCACATCGGGCTCTGGGCTGACGGCTCAGAGCCTGGAGCCTGTTTCCGATTCTGTGTCTCCCTCTCTCTCTGCCCCTCCCCCGTTCATGCTCTGTCTCTCTCTGTCTCAAAAATAAATAAACATTAAAAAAAATTAAAAAAAAAAGAAAGAAAATACATGAAGCCTGTGAAATGTTTATGGGCCACAGGTTAGTGCATGTGTGTGTTCGTGTGTATGTGTGTGTGTGTATGTGTGCTCACATGCATATGTGTAAGACAGGGGGTTCTTCTTGACATAATAGATTAACTTCTATAGCCTTTAGAACAGGCTGTCTTAGGCCTTGAGAATTCAACTGAGATGTCTGAATAGCTAAATTACTTTTGAAAGTAACAAGAATTGGGGCACCTGAGTGACTCAGTTGGTTAAGCGTCCGTCTCCAGCCTAGGTCATGATCTTGCTGTTCCCAAGTTCAAGCCCATGTTGGGTTCCGTACTGACAGCTCAGAGCCTGGAGCTTGTTTTGATTCTATGTCTCCCTCTCTCTCTGTCCCTCCCCTACTCATGCTCAGTCTCTGTCTCTCTCAAAAAACTAAATAAACATTAAAAAAATTTTAAAAAAAGAAAGAGACAAGAATTATTTTTACTTTGTGAATGATATGAAGTGAGAAAATAGTCTGTATTCTGTGGACTTTTAAATCAGTCCAGACTGGAGGAGGCATTCCCCACAGAGGAGCTGCACAGAAATCAGAGGCAGAGAGGTGTAGTATCTATCTGTGGCAGCTTCATAAGGTATCAACTTGGCTAGTCTGGACTACAATTCCCAGAATTCCCTTTCCTGTATGTTTCTAGGAAGGGCAGCCCACAGAGGGATGTGGGAGATTTGGCGGGTGGAAGTGAAGCAACAACCATCCTGTAGCTCGCTGTGATATTGCTGATCTGCTGACTCACCTCATTGGTGTGAGGTAGTAGCTACATCTACAACTGTTTCACCTTTCCCTGGATGCTCCTTGATTCTCCAACTCCTGTGCTAGGTTTATGTGTTTAGTTCCATGATGAAGGGCCCAGTATATCCATACCATTAAAGTCAGAGGCAACAAGAACTGACATAGGTTCAGTCTGTCTTTGTGAGGCTCTAGCCCATGCTTGTGGACTCTCCCCCATCTTCCCTACACACACACACACACACACACACACACACACACAGAATCATAATTCACTCAGGAAGTAGAGCCACAGTCTGTATCTATAGGTATATACACTGTGTATGTGTGTATATAAATAAATGTAGGACCAGTATATATACATCTATGCATTACATGTGGTTCTGCTTCCTCAGTGGATCTTGACTATACATCTCTCTCATTGATATCGAGGCTTTAGTTGAAGGCTTAGATGTGTTATTATCTTTGTTATTGAAATATGTTCTTCATTTTGTTTTGAATGATCTGTATTAGAAAAAGTGTCCTTAGAGTGGATTTCCAGAACCTCCCTTTAGAGATTACTTTAAAAGAGCTACAGTTGTGAAATCTGGGAAGCTTTCCAAGGCTCTTTTATTAACCTCTCCTCAATCCTCTTCTCCACTGCTGTCCCTCTATTGGCCAGTTTATTTTATATTACAGAAAAGAGATCATGTTTAAGATAGTGGCTGTGGAAACAACATCTTTATCTATTTGATGATTTATACACATCACTTTGGAGAAGAAAATTCAGAAAGAATTTTTCCAGTGGTCAGTCCTGAGAACTTGGTCTAAAATTTGAAAATCAAATTATGTTTAGTCTTGCACATGGAAATTTGGCTCAATTCTCCCATATTTCTTTTTCACTTTGATCTGATATTCAACATGCAGGACACAGTTGGATGCAGGATTCCAGACCTGATGACCTGGCCTGTCAACTCCTTTGTTACCTCATCACTCAGGAGGGGGCATTTGGAATTTTGTTGATAGATTGGCTTATATAGGAACAAACTCACAGTGATCCAGCTTCCTCATTCAGATCAATGTTGGCTCAGTGATGCTGACAGTAGCAAAAATTGCTTGTGACTGCAAGAGTGATTACCTTTAGCCATAGGGAGTGGATCTGTTCTTTCTCGTCAGTGGACATAGTGCTCTGCCATTACTGTCATGGAAGTCATCTTGAGGTTCCCAAATGCTTTCGGGTCAGATGTAAAGGCATACTGAGCTTGGATTGATCTGGAGCTTCATGAAAGCCAATCCAATTTCTAAGAATTTAAGCTGAGAGTCATAACAGCTTGCATTTACAAAGTGCTGATTCAGGCTTCATGCCAAGCATTTTACAGGCATTTTCTCATTAGAACAACTCTCTGAGGAAGTTATTATTGTCCCCACGTTACAGTTGAGAGCATTGAGGACCTTAGAGGTTAAATAACTTGTCTGAAAGTCATATGGCTAATAACTTGAAGAGCTGGGATTTGAACCCAGAATGTTGAATGCAAAGGCCATGTGTATAATCACCATGCTACCCTGGGAACTGAGGGTAAGTCCAATGGGAAAGAATAAAATAACCCATACTATTGATTTGCAGTAATAGGATAGAAGCTTACCCTGCTCTACTTCCCATCCCACCTCATGGTCAGAGAATAGACTGGGGAGGAACTGGAAGTTCATGCTTATCATCCTCTCACTGCCCTCTGAGACAAGGCCAAAAACAAAAATGGACTCAGCAGGTGACCAGCTACCGCAAGGGCACTTCCTGCAATCTCTCCCACCCCTGGCCGTTGCCCAGTCTGCTGATAGGATAACAGATCAGAATAGTGGTGATGTTTCTCTGAAGTTTTACTAAACAAATGGGGAAGCTGTACATACAAATTTTCTCAGACTATTAAGTTACAACTAAGTTAGGGAGCAAGAGTGAGGCAGGGTGAAGATTCTACTCTTTTTGGCAAGACAAGCAAAACAAAATCTGGTCCACATGATTCTAGTCAAATATGCTAAGTGCCCTGTTACCCAGAGAACACATTTTATGCTCCATGTTAAGCTGTCAGGACTTATTCCACTGAGTGGTACGTGGAGAGGAAAGCCAGTCCCGCAGGCTGCTCTCTGGGCCTGCAGACACACTTGGATTTGTCCCATGGTTCAGCATGACCCTGCTGGTTCTCATGAACATTCTTGTTGCCTTGTCATTGATAAAGAAATAAAATCAATATTATGACTCTCATTTGACTTATCATTTGTAGCTTTCAGCATTGCCTTTGCCTTTCAGATCTTTAAGAATTAATGAGAGATATTCAAAACCAGGATTCCAGTTCCAAATCACTGCCATTTTGTAAGCTCTGATGCCCCAGTCATTGTATCTCAGTCCCACCATAGATATATATTAAGTGTCTCTCTGTGTTAGGTGCTGAGGATACCAGGCGAAATGGTCATTTACCCAGGGAGAGCAGTGTGGCACAGGAGACCCGTGGCTGTGAATGAGCCACAATCATCCAATGGCTCAGATGCACTGGAGATCTCTGGAGGAAACTAGCATCTCTGTATAGGGAAAGGATTTTAGGAAACCTAAAGAAAAGGGAATGGTAGATTTGAATTTTGAAGGATGCAAAGGAAAAGAGGTTTGAGAAGCAATGAGAAACTGGATGGCTTTTGAGTAGTGTGAGTAGATAAAGAGCATAGGTAGAGGCATTGCCAGAACCACATGGGAAAGTAGGCAAGAAGTCAAGAGGACTGTTGAATGCCATGATAAATAATTTTTATAATGGGGAATCAGGAACATGGAATGTTTTGAAGCAAGGGAGATTTATGATCAGAGTAGTATTTTAGTATTTTGAGGAGCTCTCTCTGCAGCAATGTTGAGGATGGATTGTAGTGTCCAGAGTAGAGATGGTGGGCGGGGGAGCAGTTAAAAGCCGCCACATTTTTTTTTTTTGACAAGAGATGATGGAAAAAAGAAGCCAGTAAGCAGACTGCAAAATTGTGTTCATAGAAGCAGAAGTAGATTCGGTGATTAAGGATGACTAAACTAGGCATTTGAAATCAAGGCAGGGAGAGTTTCATGATGGAAGGAATGGCGGACAATGTCAGAAGCTGCAGATACATCTGAAAAGATAACAGGTAGCTACTGGATTTGGTATTTGGCAGATAACTGGTGACATTGGTGAGGTTAGTCTCAGTGAAGCAGTGCAGCAGAAGTCTAACTGCAATGGATTGGGGAAAGTGTAGGAAATGAAGACATTGGGAAGTCAGTATAGATTGTCATTTTGAGAGAGTTAGCTGAGATGAGCAGGATGATAGGTTTTTTTTTTTTGCTATTTCCATTAAAAAAAACAAACAACAACAACAAAAAACCCCCAAGAGATGGAAATTGTCAAAATGGAACCAAGTCAGCTCCCTGTTGTCTTGTTAGTATTGGCTCTTTAAAACTCACAACACGCTGCAGCTTCTGAAGGATGAGCCAGCTGGACTTAGTCACCATGAGAATAACTATTCTTTTTTGTCAAAAGCAATTGTTCTGATCATTCTCTTGTATTTATGCCTGAATCCCATCTTCTTCCCCTGCTACCTAAATGTTAATCGTGTTTCCTTGGTTGATGCTTGTGCCCTGAATTAGTCCATAACACTACTGTTGACCACATCACACTCTTCTGGCTCAGGCTCTGGTTCCTGAACTGTAGACAGACTGTATAAGGTCATCCTGGGTTGCAGTTCCACTTATACCAGGATCTGAACCTCTCTCAGGTTAACATCCTCCAAAATGAATACCAAATGGCAGTACATGGTGGTAGGTTAAGAGTCGGGGCTCTATAGCCAGGCTGCCTGGGTTCAAATCCTAGCTTTGCTACCTGTTACCTGGGAGATCTTGGACAAATTTCTTCACCACTTTTTGCCTCCATTTCCTCAACTTCTCCCTGGGAATAATAGAACCCACTTCATGGCATGGTTTCAGGGATTACATGTATTAATATATGCAAGGTGTTTAAAACAGTATTTGGCACATAGTAAGCCTTCAGTGTTTGTCCTTAAAAGACAAGTTCCACAGTCAGTTCCAGCAAGAGTTTCTTCCTTTTTGCTGCCCTCTGGTGGCCAGTGAACACAGTGGAGGACTTAAAGTGCAAAGCTGACCCCTTGTGTGTTGGACACAATGCAGATCAGATGATGATGAGGACGATGATGATGCTGATCATCATCGTCATCACGATCATGAAGAAGATGATGACAATAGACATGTTTGCTTATTATTTCATTGAATCTTCCCAGTAAGCCTAGTGAAGTAGGTAGGGATCATCATTCCTTTTCCATAAAGAAGAAAAATAACAGGGAGAAAAAAAAATCCCAAGATAAACTATATGTGTATTGAATTAAATATCATATGCACTAAAGTAAGCCTTATTTGTAGCCAGGGATTCAATTTGAAGGAAATAAAAATTTATTTGTTTAGTTTAAATTCAGGGAATATTTTGATCTGATTTTGTTACAGTTCAATAGTTTCATAAAACATACAGTTTGGCTTCAAATCAGACTGGTTCAGTAGGTTTTTTCCCCCTTCCCCCAGGATAGTTGGTTCAGTTCATGGTTTAGTAATACATTAACATTCAGGTTCACTTCTACTTGGATTTTGGATTGAAGTTAGGTTTGGTTCAAGTCCTGCTTCCAGGAGTCTGGTGAATTTTAGATTGATGGACATATTCAGGAAACGGCCAATGGCTAACAAGAATGCACTGTGCCTTTTTCATCAAAAACATTTCCACAGCCCTCTTGCCTGAACCAGTATGATATCTGGTTCTCTTTAAGTTGGCTGTCCTGAACTGGAATAATAACGCTAAACATAGTAGTGAGTAGTGATTTTGCAACACTGACAAATGATCTCACTTTTCTGGACAGACTTCTAAACTCACAAATTTATAAATTTAGTCACACATGCATTCTAAAGGATCGTACATCACAGATGGATGGAATTTGGGGGTTCCATGCTTCTTGTACTTACTGTCTTGTCCCTATTGTAACTGTGCAAACAGTATGTGATTGTGACAACTGTCTTGAATATGGATAATATGTCAAGAATATGGATAATATCTTGTAAGTTTTTTTTCAATGTTTTGAATTCTGAAATATATATATATTTCAGAATATATATATATATTTGAATTCTGAAAAAAAAAATATATATATACAATGTGGAAAATTGGGTTTTCAATTTTATAACAAAATTTAACAGCAAATAGGATTCACTTTATGGAAATGTGTTTATAGCCAACTTAGGTGTAACATGCCCATTCCATTAAGCAAGGTGGACTGAGTTAAGATTTTGTTTGTACTAGGAGAGTGGTTGACGGTGTCAGAGCATCAGAAGGATTGGGAAGCTAGGACCTGAGAATATAGGCTGAACCAGAGATGTTGTAATAGTGACATTTACTGGGTACAGACTGTGTACCAACCTCCCTGTCACATAGGTACTATAATTATTTCCAATTAATAGTTGAGAAAAACAAAGCTTAGAGGACCAAAGTAACTTGTCTAAACTATGCTGGGTAGTAAGAAGCGGGATTTGAACCCAGGCTAATCCAGAGCTCAATCAGGTAACCATCAGAGTAAATTTGCAGGTAATTAGGAACTGGGTACAAAATATAAATTAAGATCAAGGCAAAGGAGAAATTCAGACACCAAGCAGGCAGGCAAAATTCAGGGCATGTGCAGCAACCAAGAGTCAAGAGAAGTCAAAGGTCAGAACCTTTTCATGCAGATGAAAACCAGAGGGGAAAACTAGTCTGATGAAAAAAGAAAAAAAAATAGTAAACTTGGCTAGACAAACAAGGGGGCTAAGAGAACTGTAAGGCCTTAGTTACAAAGAACCCTCGACTGAAACGCATCTTCCGTCTCAGCCAGATGGCTTCAGCCAAGAAAGGAACCAACTTAATATTGGACCCATTAGGCCTAATCATAGTATATAGGTTCATCCTGCTTGGGTAGACATGTGAGGTCAGAAATAAGAACAGGTTAGGTTAACTTCAAGCCAAAGAATCTTCTATTTTGCCACAAGTCATATAGTTCAATTGCCTACTCAAAGCAAGAGTTTCTTCTATGGCATTTCTGACTAGGTTATTCAAATCTTTGGACATTTCCAGGAGTGGTAAGCTCACCACCTTCTAGCTAGCTCCCTCCTTTGGTTATAACATTCTAACTGCTGGAATGTTCTTTTTTATGGGCCCAGAATCTCATCTATATGACTGCTATCCAATGTCCTGACTCTATCTCTGTGGTCACACAAGAACACATCTGCTCTTTTTTTCTACGCAACAATTTGTAAGAGATGAAGATGTTTAAAATATCTAAAATAAAAAATCCAAAATCTTCCAAGAGATAAGAGAAAAACAAGCAAACAAATCCTGAGATTATTAGGGAAAGAACTCAGAGTGGGAAGAGATGCCATTCCCAATCCCAGTCTGGTGTCTTTTTCCATTTTCATTCCACCCCAAGAAAAATTTCACCCTTCTAGATACTACCTAAGACATACCAAGTCTTAGGTAAAGCCCTGCTGTCTTTGCAGAACCATGAAGAATTAATAGTGCTTTCTTTTTCCCATTAGTTTGTGGAGACAAACCAGCATTTCTCAAAAATAACTGTATTAAATGACAGAAGGAAAAAAAAGTATAAAAGAAATACCATGAGCACATGAACAACAGACATTTGTCACAAATTTGGCTAGTATTTCCTGCAAGCCAGAGTGCCTCCTTCTTTGTGCTGTCTACAAGAATGGGGAGGGGAAGACTGCAGTGCAGTTGCATCTTTCCTTTGAAGGATTATGGCAGTGTCATATCATGTGTTGAGCAAGGGGGGCTGCAGTATTTTTGCGTTCTGGTAGGTGCTAGAAAGTAAAGCAGTCATTACTTCTGTGAAAGGAGAACTAGAGGAGTCAATTTTTGAGGAGCACATACTGTGGGTTTCTTAATCCTCATAGTAACCTAGTAAGGAGGCAGGCATCATGCAACCCATTTTACAGTTAAAAAAACCTGACGTTCTGAGAGAGTAAATTGCCTTAAATGCACATAGCTAGCATTAATAATAGTAATAAATATAATACAAATATCATAAAATAAAGGTGACATCATTTATTGCATGACTTCTATCATGTTAGTATTTAACTTAATTAACACTCTCCTCAATTTGCTCATTAAATCAACAAACACTTATTATGTAACTTAGAGCCAGTATGTGGCCAAAATTTGAATGCAATCAAATTTCAATGTATATAGATTGAAGGCCTCTTGACAAAACAGGCATATGCCAAGCACCATATGTGATCAACAAAATATAATCCCATTTTCCCATTTACCCATTTACCCACCATCCCATTTACCATCCAGTAGCTGAGACTAGCAAATAAATAAGCAATTATAATAACAGATGATAAATGGCCTAAAGGCCATGATCTTTCCCCTCCAACCTACTGAGAAACACGAAATCTGGAAATATGCTCATGGTGCCTCAGGCTGAGCTCCTAGGAATTTTCCTTTTTAAAGTCATTGAGCCTGGCAAGCTCCCCTGCCTTCCCTGCACAGCGTAGTCCCAGGAGAGGATGAAGTGGCCATGGAGGTGGCAGTGTGGTACCCAAGAACGTCAGCAGGCAAGCACTTGGAAGTGGTTGCCTGGCCACGTGTGTGTGCAGGGGCTTCCAGACAGCTGAGCCCTCCCAGTGAACTGCTTGCCAAGGTATGAGTGAGTCCTTCTGTAGGGCACTGGAGAATTGCCTGGGCTTGGGGGGTGGGGTAGGGGTGAATGGGGGCAGGGGACTGGCGTGCTGTGGTCCACAAAGACAGGAACATAAATTTTTTTCATTAAAACAATCTTGAAATTGTTGGCAAGCCCATAAAAAGGATTGGTTAGAGCCGTCTTGGGGCAGCTTTTCTTTGAGTTCAGTTTATTAATGTAGGTTTTTACATGGTTTTTTATTAAGAAACATATGGTACTTTAGGCCATTTAACACCAAGGAAAAAGCTTCATAAAGAAACATTCTGAACACCAATATAATATAAACTTGTACTCTTGCATTTTACAGAAAAGCAAGTTATTGGAAGATTTGTAAATAATCTCTAATGTTCATTGACAAGATATTTTATCTTCATTTAGAAATATATACAGAGCCTTTCAAAAAGGGGAAAGAAGAATCTGGGTCAAAAAGGGGGTGTGTGTGTGTGTGTGTGTGTGTGTGTGTGTGTGTGTGTGTTGAAGGAAGATGGAAATTTGACAATAGAAGGTTTTACATATATTTCCCCTCCCCCTAAATGCCTTATTGACCCTTTGAGGTGTTTTCTTAAAGCAGATGAGGAAGATGTCTTATGTTCCTTGAATTTAGGGCAAGATACCATAAAACGAGACCCTTCCCAAACTATTCTCTACAAAGAAATGCAGCCTAATTAGAAAAAGAGCCTGGGGTTGACCTTATTTGCCCATTTGTTTGGCCATTGCTAGACCCTGGTTCAGAGAGCCAGACTCAGTGGTAAAAGAAGTCTCAAAAGTATACAACCTCAACAAAAAGTCTGCTGGAAATATGCCCCTCTCCTTTTTGTTCTATCTGGGAGTCACTACCAATGCCACAGATGATAGCCTTTCCCCCATCCTGGAGGCAGCCATCCAGGAATGTGCAGAGGCCAGGGGCTGAAGCTATAGACACTGACCTCAAGAGAAAACATACAGCTGATCAGGGCTACTGACTGGAGGAATGGAGCAGGAACCAACAGAGTCCTAGCCTGACAGGTGTCAACTTTTATGGCAATGTGTGGAAAGCCCTAAGTCAGTAGTGTTTCTCAAACAGGAGATTTTGCCATTCAAGTGCATTTGGCACTATGTGGGGACATTTTTGGGTGTCACAAATGAGGGTGGCGGTACTATTGGCATCTGGTGGGTAGATACCAGGAATGCTGGTAAATATCCTATAATGTAGAGGATAGCCCATACAACAGATATATTCAGTTCCAATGCTGATAGTGCCACTTCTGGGGTTTGGATTTGTATACACACATTGAATTGGGGGTATTGCTTTTATTTTTCTGCTGTATCCAGAAAATTCCCAGAAATTCACCTTGACCATACCTAAGAGTCCCTCAAAGCACTAAATCAATTCTACCTTGTTGTAGGGCTAGAGAGTATTATACTTGCCAGATAATCGGGTAGCCAGCCACCTTAGGAAGGTGGACAGGTAGCTGTGTTATATATTTCAAGGTTATAAATAAAAAAGCAGAGACAAATAAGGTGAGAAGGGAATGGGGAAGGGAAGATGTTTTGATCCTCAGCCCATGATATGGGGACCCACCCTCTAGATGGTTTTGAGTCCAGGAGCAGCTGTGCCTGTGACAAGTGGAAAGCATCACTGCTGTCCCAGACCAGTGGAGGAAGACAGGCCCAAGACTAGGGACTGGTACAGGACCTCCCCAGGACAGCTGTTGCCCTCCTGACCAGTGTGCTCCCTTGTGGCCACAGGAAAAGGTGTTACATTGCTTCCCTAGTTGACTGAGGGAGTTGGCATTCCCATCATCCTCAGGGATTGTCCTAGAGTGGATATTGTCTTATGAACTAGGAAAGAGGAGAGTAAATACTCCTTTTACTCCAAGCTCAGATTTTCATCACTATCACCTAGCAGTAAAATTCTCAACTATTGATTCAGTGCCTGCTATTAGCAAGACACTGTTTTGGATTCTCTGGTAGAGATATATAGAGGAATGGCTCCTTCCCAAAAAGGTTCATTCCATAGTAGGGGAGACAGACCTATCTCCCACACTATAGAATATAACTATAATAAAAAACAGATCAGTGTAAGTGCTATAATAGAGGTAGTACAAGTCAAATGTAGTGGGACAACAGGAAGAAGAAAATAAATTTATTCCAACTGGAGGCGTGTGGGAAGACCTTATAGAGAGAGTGGCATTTTTATAGGATCTTGAAAGATGGCAGGACTTTGACAGATAGAGAGATTAGTATATGCCCAGAGGTAAGAGAGCACATGGTCTTTTTGAGAAGTCACAAGTAATTTGGTGTAAGTAACTGAAGCAGACAAAACTTTCAGGGGAGCTGCAATGAAGACTACAAAATGAAGAGCTGACCACAGAGGACGTGAATACCAAGATGAGGAGTTTGTATTTTATCCTACTTGCAGCAGCACACTGTTTGAGTGTATTTCAGTAGGAGAATGATGTGATCAGCTCTTTTCTTTAGAAAGAGAATTTGTTAGTAGTATGTGAGAGATGGACTGAAGAGATGGGAGGCCGGACTAGCAGGCAGGAAAATTTGAAAGCAATTGATGGCTTTTTTCTTTCTTTTTTAGAGACATTGAGGATGAAACTGAAAGGTCCAGCCAATATTTGAGAGACTGGCAGTACAGTGTAGCAGATAAGAGCAGGGGCTCTGGAACTCTATGCCCACATCCAAATCCTAACTTTGTCACTTGATGACTGATTTGGGGCAAGTGTCTCAATTTTCTAATCTGTAAAATGTGGCTTATACATATAATCTTCCTTACAAGGTTATTGTCAAGAGTTTTAACTGGGTTACATGCAAACATTTAGGGTAGACTTAGAGCTGATTATTACATTTTAAGGAGTTTTGTAAACTATTGACGTCACTTTGGTAGCTTGAAACAAGACATGGTGGGAATACTTACAAATGGAAATTGGCAAATGCCACAAATCAAAGAGATAGAGAGAATGAGAGAGGAAGGGAGAGATGGATGGATGAAGAAAGGGTGGGATGGAAAGAAGAAGAGAGAAAAAGAACTCATTTATGATTGAGTTCTAGAACAACCTCAAATTTTAAACCCAGAGTCTCAAGCAACCTGAGTTCTTTGAGTGGTACTAAACATTTGATGGAAGGAAAAGGGTCTCAAAAATTAGATATTATAATATAGTCTGCATTGTTCATCTCATTACACTTCCAAGAGACTTAATATATGTGGAACATGGAAAAGTGGAATTTGAAGCGACTTTTGAGAAATGAAATGAGAGTGATTTAATTCAAGCAGCAAGTGCTACAGGAGATACTTCATTGCTATATTAAGTGTAGGACCATACAAGATAGATAATACCATGGTTTAATTGAAGGTAAGGTTCAAGGATACCATAGCTGGTTTGGAAATCAGAATACCTGAGTTTGAATCCCTCTTCTAGTATTTATTAGCTTGAAGAAGTCATTTTTCCTCTGTGCCTGAGTTTCCACATCTATAAAATAGGGTAATAATACCACCTCTCTTGCAGGATTGTTATAAGGATTAAATGAGTATGGATTATTATATAGACCACATAGAACAGTGCTAGCTCATGGTAAATACAAAAGAATTATTGGCTCTTATTATTATGTTTCCAAATATTAACTGTTGAATTTCACTAAGTCATGCAATTTCTTTGACCCTTGGTTTTCTCATCCATAAAACAGAAATAATATTAACAACTGGCTCATCTATCTTATAGGTGGTTGTGAGGATTGAATTAAATACATAAAAGGTAAAAGTGCTCTGAAAACCATAAAGCATTACAGAATCACCTTTGGTGATAAGAATAAATATAGTGCAAGGAAGCAGTCTTGGAATACAATTCCAAGGAATGAGATAGCTATTTCTGAGCAAAACCCACAGGCTGATTGTGAACATAAGAGGGAAACTGCAACAGGCTGTGCAAATTAGGAGTGCCTCTGCCAAGCACACATCAGCATCCACATGCACCCAGCATGGAACAGAGTCTGACCACACATTGGTCTTTTTGGCTACAAACCCATAAACAGATAGCAATCGTAACCAGTACTAACACACGGTAAAAAAAAAAAAAAAAAAAAAAAGGGCTCACTGTCTTGGTTATATCTGAAACTGGGAGAGCAACCACACAGTGAATAATGATGTGGCATTAGAGCTCTAGGAAAGTCTTTAGGCTCCCATTCCCTTCTTCCAAGCTCACTTACCTTAGCTAAATAATGTCTGACCTCAGACCTCAGTACATCATTCCTTCATTACTAGAAAAGCTAACAGTTTAATAAGCTATTATCCACTATTTAAACTCAGGGTGAATGAAGAATTAGAGAAAAATCTTCTTCCAGATCTGGTCTTGCTAAGTAAATACTCTCCACAACTCTTCTTAGATCACTTCTCAGGTGTCAACTTTGTGTTGACAGGCCAACTTTGTGACTGGCACATTAAACTCCTTTACCCGCCACCCCCCCACCCCCACTTTTTAAAACTCTCTTTTCCTTGAGTTCCATGACATCACTTTATTTGGTTCTTCTTTTTGCCCTATGGCTTCATTCTTGTTTCATTCCCATTGATACTTCTTCCTAAATGTTAGTGTATTCCTCTTGATGAATTTCTCAGTTCATTTTAAGGTCTCTTCTGTGTATTCTCAGTTATATATTTGTGTCTCCCACATCTGAATCTCTAGCCCAACTCTCTCTCATGAAGCTCCCTTGTATTGTGGATGATTTGAAAGAACTTTGAGGTCAAATGTCTAAAATCAAACTCATTTTTTCCCTCCCTGCCCCCAACTTTTTTCCAATTATATTTCCAACCTGTCAACCATAGTCAAGGTCTTCACCATCCACCTAGTAACCTGGGTTAGGAACCTTCATATCTTGGATGATCTCTTCTTTCCTATCTTCTCCACATTTAAATAACTACCAAGTCACATCTCATCTTCTGCACATATATCAACTAGTTCTCTTTAGTGTCCTTCTCTTGCTGCCTTCATTTATGTCCTCATAATGTTCCATTTGCATAACTGCAATATTTTAACCTATTTTCTGGACTGGAACCTTCTCTCCAGTGGAATTAATTTTCCATAAGGCCAAAAAATTATCTTTGTAAATTGTAAACATTATTATTCCACTCTCCGATTTGAGCCATCTATTAAATATTAAATTATCTCCAAACTATTACATGATCTAGCCCTACATACTATTCCGGCCTCCTCTCCCATCTCTGTCCAAACATGCACTCTATGTTCTAGTTGCAGAAAAATATTTATTATTGTTCTATCCTGCATTCCTTTCACCCCTACCCCTACCCCCACAGTTCAGCTAAATAATATCCCTCATGAGGAGGCATCCCCACTTCTCTAGTCTCAGTGTTAGAGTCCACATTTGGATGGGTATGGCATGTTTAAAAATAAATATCTGTAAATGATGACTTTGTCTCCAAGGTTACTGAAAAAATTGGAGGAGTCATAGAAGAGTTTCCCCAGAATCCTACGACATCTTCCCACCATCATTATCTGCACTGACATATTCTGCACTGACACAGCTGCCATGTTCTGCCTCCCTTCTTGCTACTGTAGATTCGCATTCTATGCCCCTGTATGAAGCCAGTTCCTCTATTTGTATCTTTGCTCCTATCCTACATCACCAACTGAAGGGTAGCTCTCCAGCAATTCTTTTCCTCTCTCTAGAACCATCAATTTTTTTTTTCACTTTCTACTGGATTGCTTCTGTCAGCATTCAAACCAGTTGTTTCTCCTGACTTAAAAGATAACCCTTTTCTGTGATTTCGCTTTCTTCCCTAGCTTCCAGCTCATTTCCTTCATTCTCTCAGCTGAACTCCTCAAAAAAATTTTCCATATTCAGTTTCCTATTTCCTTTCTCCTATTTTATCTAAAACTTAACTCCAGTCTAGGCTTATGCCCATGACTACCTCAAAACCACTCTTGTAACTGTCACTAATGATGCAACCTCTTCCTGATTTACACTCCCACTTGTGGTAAATCATCAGCCCCAGTGGCTTACTAGAATTAAGGACATCATTATGCTGATGACTGCTGATTTTATATCTCCACCCTATACCTCTCTCCCCAACTCTAAATTCCCAAACTCTGCTCCACCTGCCTGCTTGACAACTCCACTTGAATGTACAACAGGCATCTTAAAACACGTCTGGAACCAAACCCCTGATCCTTTCCCCATGCCTTGCTCCCCACAAGGCTGTCTCCATCTCAGGTGAGAGCAAGTCTAACTTGCCAGTTGCTGGAGATGTAAAATCTTAGAACCTTGACTCCTCTGTTTCTCTCACATTCCATAGCCAATCAATCAGGGAATCATGCTGGAGGTACTTCAAAATATATCCAGAATCTGACTGCTTGTCACTGCTTCCACTTCTACCGCCTATCCCGACAACTCTGTCTCTCTCATCTGGTGCATTGCAGCACCTTCTAACCTTGCCCCACTAGAGTCTATATCCAATGCATCACTCAGAGCCATCCTCTTAAAATGTAAGTCAGATTATGTCACTGCTCTACTCAAAACTCTGCTGTGCCTTATCATTTTACTCAGATAAAAGGCAAAGTCCTTACATGACTAAAGGATGTGTCAGAATTTGCAAATTCTAGACCTCTTTGACCTCCTCTTCTATTGCTCTCCTCCTCGACTCACCACCCTTCAGCCACTTTGGTCCTGCTCCTCAAAAGTTCCTCAAAAGTTCTAGGCATATTCCTGCCTTAGGACCTTTGTTCAAATTTGCCTCTGCCTCCAGAGCTCTTGCCTACTTGGGATACTCATCTCCTTCAGGAACAGAAGTATCATTTACTTTGTTCCTTCATGTATCTTAAGTGCTCAGAACCATGCCTGCACGTAGCACATGCACAGTAAGTCTCTCTCTGTCTCTTTTTCCTTCCTTCCCTCCATCTCTTTCTTTTATTTATTTCTAAATTTACACTTTTTTTTTAACATTTATTTATTTTTTGAGACAGAGAGAGACAGAGCATGAATGGGGGAGGGGCAGAGAGAGAGAGGGAGACACAGAATTAGAAGCAGGCTCCAGGCTCTGAGCCATCAGCCCAGAGCCTGACGCGGGGCTCGAACCCACGGACCGGGAGATCGTGACCTGAGCTGAAGTCGGACGCTCAACCGACTGAGCCACCCAGGCGCCCCTCTAAATTTACACTTTAAGGCAACAAACAACCCAATTTAAAAAGTGGGCAGTGAACAGTCACCTAACCAAAGAAGATATAGAGATGGCAAATAAGCATATTAAAATCACTCGTCATTAGGGAAATGCAAGTTAAAACAACAATAAGATACTACTAGATACCTATCAGAGGGGCAAAAATCCAAAAACTAACAATATCAATGCTGGCAAAGATATGAAACAATGGGAAATTCTCTTTACTGCTGGTGGGGATGCAAAAATGGTACAACAACTTTGGAAAACAGTTTTACAGTTTCTTACAAAGCTAAACATGGTCTGAACCAGCAGTTGTGCTCCTTGATATTTACCCGACTGATTCAAAGATATATGTCTATGTAAAAATCTGCACACAAATATTATAGCAGTTTTATTTATAATTACTAGAATCTGGAAGCATATGTGTGATGTCATAAGAATGACATTTTACTTCCGTGATTCTCTTATTAAAATCTTGTAACTCCAGACCATTCACGAGAAAAATGTCAGAAAAATCTTAATTTGCAGAGATTCTACAAAATATCTTACCAGTGTTCCTTACAACTGTCAAGGTCATGAAAAAACAAGAAAAGTCTAAGAAACTGTCACAGCCAAGAAAAGCCTAAGAGATACGATGACATAAACGTAATGGAATATCCTACATGGGATCCTGAATAGAAAAAAAAAATGTTAAAACTAGGGAAATCTGAATAAACTGTGGACTTTAGTTAATAATAATGTATCAATATTGGTGCATTAATTATGAGAAAAGCACCAGACCAACGTAAGATGCTAATAATAAGGGATCTTGGTACACAGTAGAAACTCTCTGTACTGATTTCATAATTTTCTATAAATTTAAAACTAAAGTTAAATGTTTCTTCTTAAAAGCTCTAAAGTGATCTCAAATTTACAGAATACTTGCTAGTACAAAGAACTCTTTTATTTCCTAAACCATTTGAGATGAGGCTCCCAGATGCCTTATCACCCCCAGAAACTCGAGTGTGTAATTCCTACAAACAGGAAGATTCTCCTGCATACCCACAATACAATCACCAGTATCAAGAAATTAACATTGATGCATCACTACCACTAATCCACTGACTCCATTCATGTTTCACCAATTATCCCAATAATGAATGTCCTTTATTTCAAGGGAGCCAGTCCAGAATCATACATTGCATTTAGTTGTCAAGTATCTTTAATCTCTTTTAATTTGGAATGTTTCCTTAGTATTTTCTTGATTTTTCATGGCTTTGATATGTTTTCAGAGATTACAGACCAATTATTTGGAATGTCCCCAAAATTGAGTTTGTATAATGTGGTTATATCTCTTGTGGTTAGATGCAAGTTAGGCATCCTTGATGGAGATATTGCAGAAGCAATGCTCTTATTGCATGATATCAGGAGGGGATTTGCTGCCATACTGACAATGTTCATTTCGATCACTTAATTTAAGGGGTGTCTGCCAGACCCCTCCACTGTAAAGTTACTCTTTGTCCTTTTGTGATTAATAATTAGAGAGATATACTTTGAGATGCTGTAGATATCTCTTTCTCATCAGTCTTTTAATTTGTTCATTTATTTCTTTATAACATTTTGACCTCTTGGTTTCCTATTGTATTCAGTGGGTTGTATAATCCAGTACTGTCATTTTTTATATTAATGTTTACATTGTCCCAGATTTAAGATGGTTTTTATGTCCTTTGTTTTCTCTTTTTTCTCCTCTTTTAAAAACATTTTCTGTATCCTTTTGGTGTCTCATCATCATTCTTACTTTCTGACACAAGTGTTCTAAACTTATCTAGCCTTTCCTGCCCCAGCCTTGTAATCAGCAGCTTTTCCACAGAGTCCTAGTTCTTTTCAGTGGAGAATGGTTCCAGAAAGTAAGATTTGGTGCTAGATGTGCTCATTGTCCTTGCTCCCAAGCCCTCTTACTGGACAGACATCGAGAATTACAGATAATTCTCACTGAGATCTCCAATTGTAATCCAAAATTAACATGTTTCAGTCTAGTTTTCTCCTTTTCCATGTTTGTAACTCCCTCATCAACAGTGACAATCCTGGCACCAAGTATTCTTAACATTTTGCTAATTTTATCAGTCTTCCTCATGCAGGCAATCTCCCATCCCCACTGCCTCCCCTCCCAGCATGGATGCCCTCTTTATCCCACTGGGTTTGGGTACTCTACTTCAGTCTCACAGATGCCATCCTTATCACACACAGGCTCTGACAGCCCATACCAAGCTGCAACTCCCTGCATCTGTGTCTCCCTTACCCTTGTGGACTTCCATATAGTGTGCTGGGCTCTCCTCTGGAGGGATGCTTTCCTCACTCTGCTTAGGGTCTTGCACCCCATGCAGAATGTCCTCCTTTGCTGACACTCACTCTCTCACTCCATGTGGACTTCCACAGGTGCACTGGAATTACCTCCCCGCCCAACCCCTGCATGGCCACCTGCCTCACTGGTCAGGCTCTGGTCCCTGTACTCCCTTTATCCTGGTGAGGATGCCTACATTGCTCTGCTCATAAAAAAGTCTTTAGGACTGAATTGTTCCAAAAGGGAAGAAAATAGGAAGAGGAAGAAATAAACATGTCTTGAATGAATGAATAAAAAAGTCTTAAGTTTCTTCTGAACTACTGCACCTTGCAGGGTTTTGTATAGGGACTGTTATATCAGTTTAGGGGAAGGGGGGGTGTCAAATTTTACCTGAAATTCAAGATGGAAGTCATGCTTCTTCCCAAAGAGGTTTTAAAATAGCCTTTCATAATCATAGTTCTCTGTAGATTGGTGGCTAATCTGGGTGCTGGAGTCTAAAATCTCTTTAGCTGCTTGGCCTTCTATGCCTAGGATAGACTCTCTAGGCTCTAGGAAGTGATTAAACACCAAAGTCCTGGGTTCCTCTACTGGGATGGGGAAGGCTTAAAGTTATTGCATGGGAAGTGCCAGCTGTTGTGCTACTAGGTATCCATTTTCAGCTCATCGTCTAAGCAGGAAGTGACTTTTCCTGCCAAAAGGACTTCTAAATTTCTCTTTCATGCCACAGCATATATGACATAGATGAGGCAAGAAAAAGAACAGGGTCTATAATGATGATTAAGCGGCTGAGTCACTCTGCAGCCATTTTGTTAGCAATTGAAATGTGTAGCAAGCAGCATGTAGGACAAAGCCTTCTGAGATCACCAATGACTATTTAAAAACTGACCTTGAGGGGCGCCTGGGTGGCGCAGTCGGTTAAGCGTCCGACTTCAGCCAGGTCACGATCTCGCGGTCCGTGAGTTTGAGCCCCGCGTCAGGCTCTGGGCTGATGGCTCGGAGCCTGGAGCCTGTTTCCGATTCTGTGTCTCCCTCTCTCTCTGCCCCTCCCCCGTTCATGCTCTGTCTCTCTCTGTCCCAAAAATAAATAAAAAATGTTGAAAAAAAAAAAAAAACAAACTGACCTTGAGTCATGAGTAATCAAAGTTTAAAAATTATAAAAAAAATTAGTAGCAGGAGTAATAAAGTAAAACATAGTTAAATCTGTTCAGACGAAGTAAGCTAGACAATACTAGAACTATCCCTTTAGCCACAGGAGGTGAGGGTTATCACCAGGCCATGACTTGGTATGCTGGACTGTCTCTCAGGAACTCAACACTATTTTTCTTGTTCCATGCACTGCCCTCTTGTATAGTTGGAAGCCTGGAAACTACATTCTCATTGTTTTTTCCAGAAAATTCTAGATTAGGTTTCTTTGATGAGAGACACTGTATTAAAATGTACGGCTTGTGTTGTTGTTATTACTCCTCAGGTATAGTGAGGCCAACAGATCAGCAGACAGCTGCCATTGAAAAGACAGTCTGTTATACTCACAGATCCCAAGAGGAAGGGGCATGCCACACGACTGGGAACCATACCCACACAGGAAGTATCAGTGTCCATCAGGAGGCAGAGGGAATAGGGAAAATGTGAGCAAGATCCTGTACTGTGGTTTCCAGGGGAAAGAACATGGAGGCAGGCAAACAGGTTTAGGACTGGCTAGTTTGAGTAATTTCAATGTGCTCTAGGTCACAGAAGCTTTTAGTTATCTGGTGTCTGGTTATAAGGTGATTAGGGGAGGAGGATAGTGACCCAGAGAATTAGAGTCAATAAAGGAAATGACTGGGGGTATGTGGACTCTGGATTGGTTGGTTCACATATGAACAGGTGATTTATTTGCTATCTCTAGGAATTAGCTAACCCTGGGAGGGACAGTCCTTCTCAGAATTTTGTATGATTCTTGACACACTACAAATGAATGGATACAGTGCATAGTAAGTGGGTATGTCCTGTCTTGGCTATATACAGGAAGTGCATACAGATAATCATAAAAATTACTCCTGTTGATTGGTTGTACCATATATTAGGTGTTTTACATCTGTCATCCCACTTAATCCTCACAAAAACCAAGTAAGGTAACAATATCTGAGACTGAGGCTTCGAGAAGTTTGGTTTTGCTCAAAGTCACACAGCCAGTAAGTGCCACAGCCAAGAAGTAAACCCAGTTCTGACTGTCTCCTAAGCCTCTTTCTTTCCACTATACCACTCGCCCTCCCTAAAAGCAAGGCAGGTATCAAGAGCAAGGGAAGTGGCAGTAAAATATAAAGGTTCTGAGCAAATAATATGAGTTATGAATGTCAGAATAGGGTGGAGCATCTGTAAAATGTAGTCATCCACATTTCAGAATGAGGGATTAGAAGCTAGCAGAGTAATAGACATATTGTATGAGCAAGAAAGCTCAGAGACCAGGAACCCTAAGGGACAGAGAAAATGTGGGAAGAATGGTACAGGAGCAGTGGAGGGGGATTAGGCTACCTAGAGCCTTTTTTTTTTCTTGTCCTCTAAAGGATGCCAGAGCTGCACCGTACTGGAAGGCCAGGTGAAGAGAGTAGAGACAGTGAGTGGCCCTACTCACTAGAAGGAAAAAATTGCTTAAAGAGATGCAGTCCTGCCCTCCCTCTTCTTCCCCTCAACATTGAAACAACAACAAATGAAGACCATGGAGAACTACTTAAATCTAACTGAAATACCAACACCCTTGGAAGAATGGTTTGGGGCAAAGCAAACTCAAAATTATTCACTTTTGGAATGAGAACAAAGAAGAAAATGAAGAACTTGGCTTTCAAGGATTTTAGGAAGCTACACAGAAGAACAAATTCCTGGTTGAGTAGGGATTTGTTTCTTCAACTTACCTGAGATCAGAGTTAAATGCCTTGGTGGTTTGGAAGGACCCTAAATGTTTCTTCCCACCTGGGAGGAGCTATTTTGTAACTGGATGCATCTCTTTGTAAATCACATTATACCTTAATGGTTGCCCACCTACCTTCCTAAGAGCTCTTTGAAGAAAAATGTAATGTTCATCTTTATATTTTTTTCACTTAGCACAGTTACTGACTTGTGTTCATGAAAGGAATGCATGATAATGAATGAATGCATAAAATGTAAATAAAGACCTAAGTAGATAAATGCAAATGAATTAATTTCCCTAATATATTATTTCTGTTCTATATTAAAAGGCATAAATAAGATACTTGAGTCTTGATTTTTTTTTTTTTTTTTGAGGGAGAGAGAGAGTGCATGCATGTGCATAGGGAGGGGCAGAGAGAGCTCCATGATATTAGTGTGGAGCCTGACATGGGCTTGATCTCAGCAACTGTGAGATCATGACCTGAGCGGAAATCAAGATTCCACTGCTTAACTGACTGAGCCACCCAGGCACCTCAAGTCTTAAATTTATATATTATAATGGGAAATATTGGACAGACTCTAAAAAATATTCCAGCCAAGCAAGGTTTGTGGACTGATAGCTTCCAAAACTTGATCTGCATGACCATTTCCTGTTTGGTGGTCTGGCTATTAAGATCTAGAGATTGTCACAGGCAGGTGAGCTGATAGAACTAACATGAAGTTTCTCCATCCAGGATGGAAATGCAAATGAAATCCAATCTTAGAAAAATGATGGGTACTGAGACTGGACAAAAGGAAAAATTCTACTTGCAATGACCTTATTATTTTCCTTTAAAACTACGAGTATTATTTCTTCCCTTTACTTTTTCTGCCAACTTCTCACAGAGTAGTATGCACACATTATCAAATTGTACAATACTGTGTATTGGTTTTCCAGGGCAGAGTATCAAAGGCTCTCATGAGGAAAGAAAAGGTTTTTGTAAGAATGACACTGGATACTCTAAACATTCTCATGTTCTTTGCCTTCCAGAGCTGGAGCTCTTTTTTCATCCGATTTTACATTTGAATATTTTGAATATAAGACATTTAGGGCAGAGGAACAGTGTCCTCATTCTGCTAACATTTTGATGTATTTTAGGAAACAAGAGAAAAACAAAAAAGCCTTAAGGAAAAAAAGAAATCTTCCATAATAATCAGTAAGGGATTTCTTATTTTTAATTCTTTTATGTATATAAAATTGGATATGTCCCTAAGTGATCTTGCCTTTATTCTGTTCATCACCTGTATTATTTCAGATCAATGGCGAACTCTGACAATGATTCATCTTATTCTATTTAAAGTTATCCAAGTGGTTTACAGTTGAATCATTTCCACCTTTACTTTGGGGGCTTAGAAGAAAACACACATTAGATTTGACTTTTTAGGATTTTTTTTTTAGTTGACTAGGCTAAAATATTACATTTAAAAGATTTGTAGTTATCCATAAATCTGACTACCAAATTCCATCCTAAAGTTCAATCCTACAAAATGTTTTTGAAGAATGTATTCTAGCGCAAAAATTTCCAACACAGCTCCCAAGAATGAGATCTTTTTATTGATATTATTAATCTCTTTTTCTATGGGCTAGCAGTACTCTCCTTGTCACCTCCCTTCTGCTACCATCCCAGAACAGTCTAATCAGAAGAGAATAGTCCCAGAAATATGGTCCTGATAGATCATTGGCATTCTGTAGGACACTTGTTCCCAAAGGAGATTTTCCAGATGTGGATTGAGAATACTAACAAGCAATGGGCAGGTCAGGACATGAATGTCTCCATAATTAATAAATGTTCTTAGATGCTAAAATCAAAGAGAGTGAAACTGAGACCAGCATATTTCTATTTTTCCATTAAATCCATAAATAACCCTTTCTACTCACATATATTTGTTTTAGATATACTTGAGCTTCTAGAGGCATTTAAGAGCACAAGTCTTGCAAATGAGATAAATTCAGAGGATCAAGTAGTCTTAGCATCTTTTTAAATAAGAAGATTAACAAATACAACTCTTTAAAATACTCTATGCATCTATCAATATTTTTACCAGTCCACAATTTTTTTCTAGTATATCCCCCTAACCATGTCATTGCTTTATGTTTCCCTCCTTGAGTCAAAGTGGTCTAACTCATAAGGAAAATGAAACTTTTTGTAACAGAAAAACTTGTTTTTTTTTAAAGTGATTCTCAACTTTCTGTTTCCTATCTTTTATGCACAGAGAATGTTGGCTAAAGTTAGAGTCTACAATAAAACATGCTTCTGAGTTTTCTATAGAAAAGATAGTACTAACCAAAGAGACTCCTTAAACTGGGAAATTGGGTAAGTTATCATTCCTGGTCTCTGTTTCAGAAGCTAACATCTAGCACCATAAAAAATGATAAAGTACTCCTAGGCTATTCATGGCAAGTGACAGTGAATGGAGTGGAGAATGGAGGAAAAACATATGATCAGAGGTGACAGAGGTGTTAGTAGAACAGGAGTGACCCACTTAATCTTCACAGAGGAGTGAAATCTAAGTTGGGTCTTCAGTAACAGTGTGTTTGATTCCTGTGGCTGCTGTAACAAAATACCACAAACTGGGTGGCTTCAAATTGGGCCATGCTCTCTCTAAAGGCTATAGGTGAGAATCTTTCCTTATCTCTTCCATCTTCTGGTGGTTGCTGACAATCCTTGGCAGTCCCTCGTAGCAGCATAAATCCAATTTCTGTTACCAGTCATAACATGGTAGCCTCTCTGTGTGTTTATTTCTGTGTCTCTCCTCTTATAAGGACACAAGTCATTGGATTAGGGCCCACGCTAATCCAGTATGGCCTCTTCTCTCTCTCTTTTTTTCAAAATATAATTTATTGTCAAGTTGGCTAATATACAGTGTATACAGTGTGCTCTTGGTTTTGGGGGTAGATTCCCATGATTCATTGCTTACATACAGCACCCAGTGCTCATTCTAACAAGTGCCCTCCTCAATGCCCATCACCCATTTCCCCTCTTCCCCACCCCACCCCCCATCAACCCTCAGTTGTTCTCTATATTTAAGAGTCTCTTATGGTTTGCCTCCCTCCCTCTCTGAAACTATTTTCCCCCTATTTCTTCCCGCATGGTCTTCTGTTAAGTTTCTCAAGTTCCACATATGAGTGAAAACATATGATATCTGTCTTTCTCTGACTGATTTATTTCACTTAGCATAATACCCTCCAGTTCCATCCATGCTGTTGCAAATCACAGGATTTTATTCTTTCTCATTGCCCAGTAATATTCAGTATGGCCTCTTCTTAACTTGTTTACATCGACAAATGCCGTATTTCCAAGTATGGTCACATTCATAGGTACTGAGAGTTAGGACTTGAACGTGCCTTTTTGGGGAACATGATTCAAACAAACAAACAAAAAACAGTATCTTAGATCATGTTTCCTAGAACCAGGAAATGAGGAGTTGTAAGAAGATGACTTATGGAGAAAGTATTCTCAGGAGATGGAGAGTGAGGTAAACAGGCCAGGGCAGAGACAGGAAGCCAGTGAAGGAAGGGGGCATAAAACCTCCTGGTGAAATTGGTCCCATTTATCCCAAGGCAATTCTGTGGAGCAGGGGCAGCTCTGAGCATCTAGCAGCCTTCATGCACAGAAGCTGGGGACTGGGGACATCATCCTGGCGAAGTAGACCTCGTGGGGCTCCAACAGCATTTACCTCATTCCACCCCTGATCCTATTCAGGTCTGCTTGCCTTCCACAAGAAGTTCCCTCCATCCAGGCACAATTACCTCTAGAATCTGGTGGTCATATTTTATGGTAGAGCTTACAAAGTGAGGATTAATAGTTAGTGGCTGCTGCAGTTGGTCCTGGGGCTATAGCTGATTCTGACTACCTCTCTCCCTTGACATTTCCTCTACATTCCATACCCCTTGAGTAGAACTTCTGCTGATCTAAATGCTTTAAGTCAGGGATGAGTTTGAGCCTCTGTCTACCATCCCTTATAGAAACTCAGTTGCTCTACGTGGATGGAACTGGAGAGTGTGATGCTAAGTGAAATAAGCCATACAGAGAAAGACAGATACCATATGGTTTCACTCTTATGTGGATCCTGAGAAACTTAACAGGAACCCATGGGGGAGGGGAAGGAAGAAAAAAAGAGGTTAGAGTGGGAGAGAGCCAAAGCATAAGAGACTGTTAAAAACTGAGAACAAACTGAGGGTTGATGGGGGGTGGGTGGGAGGGCAGGGTGGGTGATGGGTATTGAGGAGGGCACCTTTTGGGATGAGCACTGGGTGTTGTATGGAAACCAATTTGACAGTAAATTTCATATATTAAAAAATAAAATTAAAAAAAAAAAAGAAACTCAGTTGCTCTACTTGATCATTTATAGTGAAAGTCTGGCATGGGAGTATTGAGTGACCCAGTAGATCAAGAGTATCCCACATATTTCTTCCTGCCTCCATTTGGTAGCAGCAGTCCCACCTCCTCATGATCAGGGTTAATTACTCCTGCCCTTGCAATGATTCCTCTCTGTGCCTGCTGGTCTATTGCCACGAGTAGCCCCGAGGTATCAGGTGGCAGCCTTAGCTTTAGGTTTAGTGGAACTCTTACTGTATCCCCTGATAGAAATATCTCTCTTCCAGGACCCAGGACTTTGAGAACCAAGTAAGACAAAGCTTGGGGGATGGGAAGCACAAATACCACAGATAGGGGTTTCACTAGGAGTGATGTTCAGCTAGGCAACCCTTTACCTTCACATCTTGGCTTTCAGACCTATGTATTCTTCCTATGGGAGACACAGCACCATATGATGGTAATTGGTTTAAGATATATACCACATCTAAGAATGGCACCCTTTCATTGCAGGGTCATCTCTAAGCAGAAACCTTAGTGGTGTTTTCAAGAGGCCATTCCAAAAGCAGCTGCTGGATGATGCCATATATGATTGTACCAGGAATCTGACACCAGATATGTGGGTTTTTCTACACCAAACAATTTTCCAATTCTTGGTGGGCACTCACTAGATGTCCTATGATTTAACTCAATTCTCTGAATACTTTCTTTGGATTTTCTTTCACATCCAATAGCACTTTTCTAGCACCATAATCTTGATCCCAATTGCCCACTAAATGGTGACTTCACTGACTCCATTTTAATTCCTCCTCTAAACCAAGCTAATTTTTAAGAATAAATTTGGCTTCAAATTGATCAGTGACTTGAATAGAGGATTATTTCAAAGGTAGGCAATTGGTGGCTTTGATAAAAGAACATTAATACACATTTCTTTTTTTTTAATTTTTTCTTTTTTTAAGTTTATTTATTTTTGCAGGGAGAGAGAGAGAGAGAGACAGAGAGACAGACAGAGAGAGAGACAGAGCATGAGTGGGGGAGGGGCAGAGAGAGAGGGAGACACAGAATCTGAAACAGGCTCCAGGCTCTGAGCTGTCAGCACAGAGCCTGACGCAGGGCTTGAACTCACGGACAGTGAGATCATGACCTGAGCCGAAATCGGATACTCTACCGACTGAGCCACCCAGGCGCCCCGATAACAGAACAATATTAGAATTGACATCTATGTGCTTTCTCTTGAGAATTCCTATTGGATAGCAAAATGTCTACTACTATAGCTACATCTATCACATCCATGTTCAAGGCAGGAAGAATATAGGGATATAGCCAGCTGCATCTATAAACATTTGTCAAAACAAACATTCTCAGGAATTCCTGAAATTTCCCCTTATTTCTCATTTGCCAGATCTGGAGGGAAGCTGAAGACATGGGTCAGAATTCTGTTGACTGGTTTAGACTATCATGATCCAACTCCTTGAGATGGGCACAGAGCAGCTGTGGATAAAATTGGAATTTTTTTAATAATAAAGAAAAGAGAAATGGATATTTTGGTAATCAACACAAATGCAACAATTATCCAGATTAATCTTCAGATATGCTATGAGAATAGTAGAGGAGAAACAGAGTTTTTCCTTTCAACCACCATGCCGTCACAAAATTAGTAATTCTTCAACATCACATAACAGTTGCTCTATGTTCAAATTTCTGCAATTGCTTCAAAGACTGTTTTCCCTAGCTGAGATGTTTGAATCAGGATTCAAAGGCCACACCTTAAATGTAATTCTTTTTCGTGAGCAGATTCTTTCTTGCCCTTTTTAAAGTTGTTGATTTATTAAAGGAAGGAAGGAAGGAAGGAAGGAAGGAAGGAAGGAAGGAAGGAAAGAAGGAAGGAAGGAAGGAAGGAAGGAAGGAAGGAAGGAAGGAAGGAAGGAAGGAAGAAAGGAAGGAAAAAAAGAAAAAACTGGGTCATTTGTCCTGTTGATTCTCCCCCTATCCTGGATTTGGCTGATTACTTCCTTGTGGTGGTGTTTAACTTGGTTTCCCTATCCCCTTGTATTTCTTGTAAATTGGCAGTTAGATTTAGGGTCTTTATTAATCTTCCTAAAACATCAATTTCATCAGTTCCTTTTTTTCACTCCTGCTCAAAATTCTTTAGTTGTGCTTGCCTAGAGCAAACTTTCCAGGCATGATTGATTAAATTATTGGCCATTAGTGATTAACTCAACCTCTAGCCTTTCTTCCCTCCCTGGAGGCAGGGGGTGGGGCGAAGTTTCCAACCCTCTAATCGGAGGATGGTTCCCTGGCAACCAGTCCCATCCCTAGAGGCTTTACAAAAGTCATCTCACTAACATAAACTCGGGTGTGGTTGAAAGGGGCCTGATATGAATCACAAAGATGCCTCTTCTACCCTTATTACTCCAGAACTGTTTCTGGAACAGGGGACAAAACTCAAATAGTATAACAAAAGATACTCCTATTGCATTTAGGTGTTACAGAGATTGTAGGAGCTCTACCCAGGAGCAAGGAATGAAGACAAAATATATATTCCTTATTATATCATACTATCACACCTGTGATAAAAAATGAAGTCCGTTTTACCTTTTAGGCAATAATATTGCACAGTGTTGCTGCACATTTCCTACTGCATCACACTATAATGTATGTAAATTTTAGTGCTGCCAACAGTCAGTCATATCATTCCTCATAAAGTTGCACCTAATGGTTTTAGCATCCAATGAGGATCGCCACCTGGAGTCATTTGTTTGATTAGGAGCCATTTATTTCATTATTTCATTTATTTCAATGGCGATTCTCTCATTCCATTATTCTGTATTTATTGGCTGGAATTCCTCTATAAAAAAGAACATTACTTTGACATCTATTTGGTAACTCTGAAATACAGCTTATATGGGAAAGGCAAGATAGATGCTTGATTCTTTTCCTTTATAAAGTTTCATAGCAAATGGTTGATGTTTTAACTAAATGAAAACCAATTAAGTCTTTTGTTTTTGTTTTGGGTTTTTTTTTTTTTGAAAGGTGGCATTATAAGCACGTGGAATTTTAGATATTCATTGTGTTAAAATCCATTGCAGTCATTTTAAAAAAAAATTCTTTTGTCACTAGGAATCCCTTCAAGTTGTCCTTTTGACATGACCTAGTCGGTCTTTGATAGCTTTCTTGCTTTCTGGCACAAAACAATGCTCCAAACCAAGAGTCATTTATTTCTTCAAAGATCTGTTGTTCCTCTCCTGGAAATGGTACTAAGAAGGCTCAATGCTACTGGATTATCATTGTGTCTGAGTCTTTTCGGTAAAGAGTACTAAGAAATGTGCATTTTTAAAATAAGAGACAAAATCATGCGGTCATTTTAATATTTCCAATTCAAATTAAATATCTATCATAAGCCCTAACCCAGACAGTTAATTTTTATAACAAAATTAGGATAACTACTATGTGTTAGGAAGAGTCAGATGACAGTGGAAAAAATAGTGACCTGAGAGGCAGTGAGACCCAGCTCTCTGCTCTGATTTAGTTTAACAAGTTTCCAGCTAACATAGTCATTTAAGCTCTTTAGACTTTGATTTCTCTCTATGCTAAAATGGGTGGGTGGAATGAACATGATGGTCACTTTACTCCCTGCGGAGGCTGCTTTTAAACAACAAGCTTTAACAAAGGAATATAAAAAGAGCCCGCAGGGACCACCACTCTGAATATAGACAGGACCAGCCACCCACCTCAAAATATCCATAGGCCCTAACTGACCAGTGGGCTACTTCTAACCAGGCACAGTTACCAAAAGAGGGAGAATTCCATATCTGCCATACCTCCTCCCCGCTTTAAAAACAGTCCCCACCCACTGTCTGGCTGTAGACAGTCTCCTCTATTGTCTTGTCTATCTCCTTTGTTCTGCCCCAGGTGAATTCTTTCACATCCCACATCACTGGCTTCCATCCAAATGTTGCCCCACATTTGGGGGCCTGCATCCTATCGAGAAACACCCCATTTAGACACCACACTCCCTCTTAGCTATAACATTCTCTGCATCCATACACTTAGTCCATCTACATAGATCAAGCATTTTGTGCCCTTAACAAAGGAGTAAATGAATGAACAATGTGCTTAAAAGTAACACCATAATTAAACTTTATTTATTTGTAGTGTTTTGTGACTAAAAAACATTTGTTGAATGATTTCTTTGGATTATTACTGAATGCACTGCATTATTTTAGGCATGGTGAGGAATTAAAGTTAGATCCCTGTCTTAGGAAAATTGGGGCCTGGGTAAGAAAATAAAACATGCCCATGGGCAGTCCTTGGTAAAAACCTGCTGAAACCCAGGCTGTATATTAATCAAGGGTGTTATCTTCATGGCATGAGAAAGCATCAGGCTGAGAGGAGAGCACAGCATTAGGAGACAGATAAAGATTTCCACTTATCAACAGCTATCAGTTTTGGATTGCTCAATAAGTGCTAGAGATCATGCTTAACACTTTTATTATTTTTTTAACTTTCTTTTTTTTTTTTTTTTTTTCTGAGAGAGAGAGAGATAGAGGAGACAGAGTGTGAGGGGGGAAGGGACAAAAAGACAGGGAGTCACAGATTACAAAGCAGGCTCCAGGTTCTGAGCAGTCAGCACAGAGCCCAAAATGGGGCTTGAACTCACGCACAAGCTGTGAGATCATGACCTGTGCCGAAGTCAGATGCTTAACTGACTGAGCCACCCTGGTGCCCCTATGCTTAACACTTTTAAAGCAATGTCTGATTTCAACTTCACTTACTAGTATAAAATATTGGTGTATCAGGTTAAAGATAGCTTCAAGTTTTGATGTTCTTGTCAATAAGAGGCACAGTTCTATATCTTTCCCCAGGATATAAGCTAGACTTTTACTTCTTTGGCCAAGTACAGAAATTAACTCTATCCCAGTTTAGGCCCAGCAGCTTCCAGCTTGCTCTCTTTGGACCCTGAGTTTCCCTCTAAAAACTTTGATGAGTCTGATGGTGAGACCATATGGAAAGGTCCAGAGGCTCTGTGGAGGTGAATAGAGCCTCAATGATCTCCCAGCCTGAGACATCTCTACCAAGGTTACATATGTGAATCAAGCCATATTAGACCCTCCACTCCAGCCCAGCCACCGGCTGTGACCCCAGTCAATGCCAGTGGAACAGAAGAACTACCTAGCAAAGCCAGGCCCTAAACTTACCCTCACACACAAAGTCATGAGTAAGAATAAAATTGTTGTTATTTAAAGTAACTAAAATTTGAGTAGGTAATTATTCAGCAGTTGATAATTTGAACAGTTGGGTAAATAATTTAACTTCTCTAAAGCTTGGTTCCTCATCTATATAATGGAGACACCATTGTCATCATCAATATTACTTTTGCTTAACATTTACTGGAAGCTTACTATGTGCCAGGCATGGTTCTAAGTACTTCACACTTGAACTTCACAAGAGCACTGTGAAATATGTTTGTACTATTAATATTTCTAATTTCCAAATGGAAATTGAGACACTGAGAGGTTAAGAAACTTAAACAGGTCACACAGCTAGTAAGTGGGAGAAATAAGATTCAGACGCGTGTGGCCTGACTGTAAGATGAAAAGAGGCTTATAAAGTACATGGTATAGTGTCAATCACATAGCAAGGGCTCAGTTCCTGTGTGGTGATGGTGATGGTGATGGTGATGGTAGCTAGCAGTAGCAGTGATTGTTAACATCACATAGAAAACTTTCTTGGGGAGTCTGGGTTCTGAGCAAACACTTCAAGGAAAGAAAACAATCGAGGTGTATAGGGTGATAGAAAAAATGCCTTGACTGGAAAGCAGGAGCATGCAAACACGGTAGAAAATGCTGCCGGATGAGGTTGAGTGTGGGGGGTAGAAAGTGGGACTAAATTGATGCTTATGCAAGTAATTCAAAGTGGTAGCTCTGTAGGATCTTTTGATTCAAAAGGAGAAAGTGACAGGGCCAGCCATGGGTGATTTACTATGGCATCCAATCAAGCCACATGTTCATGAAATGAGTGACTTTACCACTGCGGCGCATTACCAAACTTCCTTTACCCAATTCGGGGAAATGCCCTTTTCATTTATGAAGTGATGCGTGGGCATCTGCATGATCCCACCAGTGAGAAGACCTGATGGGAGTCATATCAACATGACCAAGGTCAAGTAGTCAAAAGATATTTATAGCCCATTAGGTGCCGTCAGCCAGGCATATCCTGCACAGCCTTCCTGAATGAAGTAAATATGCTAGATCCTTCCAGTATGGCTGTGTGGCCAAGGATGCGTAAGTTATTTGAGAAATCCAAACAGCAACAGCCAAAGTGGTGGATCATCATGTTCCAGATGAGTGCTCATGGAGCACCTATCTTACTTACCCTGAGTAAGGGTCATATTTTTTCTTCAGAGATTCATCAAATGGTAATTCTGGAAAAGACCTGAATTTAATCCACTCATTGAGAGCTACATAAACTGACAGCTATCAAAGCAAAGGGGCTTGTCTGTTAGTGTCAGAGGCCAAGTGTAGAACTATAACACTTTGTTACTTCTACTAGTTTTCCTTTAGAATATGAGGAGATTCAAGATTACTTAATAAATGCCATTGGAATAGCTGCCTGCCTACCAATTGAGGCAAATCCTTTAGATTCACATCTTATAATACAAAATAAACTCCAGACTAATTACTTACAAAAATGTCACCCCAAAAGGTAATAGTGGAAATATATTTATTGTGTTTCTAGAAGCATGCTATAATTATGTCAGATTAAAGTAATAAGATAATTTAACAGATGTGACTACATAAAAATCTAATACTATACAATAAGAATAGGAAACATGCAATCAAAAGATATATCACAAATTGGGAAGTTCTTTCATAATATAATAAGATTAGATAGATAACTGGCAGGGAACATAAATAAGATAATTTTCCCAAATAGAATGTAATTATTAAACACAAGAGGGAATGTTAAACCTCATTAACAAAGATATAATAATTAAATAACAGAAAAACAAAAGTAAGAAAAAATTTTAATTTCCTTTATTATTGCAAACAATGTTAACTAGATTATAGTGAAATAATTTTCTGATGGCATTATATATTGGTACATTTTAGGAAATGATATGACAACATTATAGGAACCACATAATATTTTTACAACTTTGGCTTGGTAATCCTAGTCCTGAGAATTTACCTAAAGTACTATCTCAATTAATTAATGGCCCCTGAATCTACTGTTCAATTTCTGTTCTTTAGATGTGTTCTAGTTTCCTATTTCCAACCACCTTTGGTACTCTGGTACTTTAAACCCTTTCTGTCCAAAGTAAAACTCATCCTCTTTCCTCTAAACTATTTAGCAATCCACCTTTAATCTCTACATCACTGGCACCTAGACTATCCCTGGCATATAACAGGCCCACAACAAAGTTTGCTGAATGAATGAACTACTCCCATGTTTTTACCCTCCAGGCCAGGCTAAGAAACTGTAGTTACCTTTCACTGTCCTCCTTCTTCCTTACACAAAAACTGTCACAGGATTTTGTTATTTCACAGTATCTCCTGATCTCTCCTTTCTTCTCATGTCCTTCTTCTATCTAGCTCCCTACGGCCTTGTACTTTGTTAACTGGAGTAGTCTCCTGGTTTATCTTCTGATTCTCAAGTTCTCTCTTTCCCAAATCATCCTATGAGAGTGTAACCTGCAATTTATCAGTCTCTTGCAAGCCACAGAAAATAATTCTGGACAACTGAAGCAATAAAAAGGGATATATTGGAAAGTTGCTGGTGAGCTCATAGAATGGAAAGAAGAGCTGATCAATCAGGTATCAGAAAGATTGGAAACTGGGACTATTCCCTGAATTTCAGCAGCATGAATTTGTATGGTCTCCCTTGGCTACTGCCATTAGATAGTTACCTCTAAGTTCTTTGCAGGAAGACAATAATTTTCTTAATGTTTAAAGCATTATGCTTTCTTACTGTACTGTAAGTCCAACAGCAAGGATCCTGTAATTTATTTTGCAATCTTAGAGTATTGAGCATACAGTATGTACTTGACTGAAGCAGATCAATGACAGGAAAGGAAAATGAGCTGGCTTGTGGCAGAGCGTGGGATTCGATACTGGGGAAGAGTGATTCCAGAGGAAGAAAGTCTCACCTGGCATCCCAGATTGTTGATCCTTACTCACATACATGAGAGCCACTGTGTTCTAGGTCTCCGAGAGAGAGAAAACAGTGAGATGCTCTGGAAAAGTGATCTCTTGTCATTACTTGTTACTACTTTGGGTCCACATTATTTTGTAACCCTCTATTCTGATAAAAAAAAGCTGGATCAAATATGAGATGGGAGAGTTTTTTAATCCTGTTGGCCAGCAGCAGGCCTCAGAAACCTGCTCCAGCCTTTTTTCTCCTGAGCCATCCACTGGGCTGCTCTGAAGCCCTATGAGTGCACTACTATGCCAAAAAGAGGACAGAAAAAGGAAGAGCCCCTTCAAGCACCTGTATAGGAAAGGTCTCCAGAAGGATGAGAAGATGATCCTCCAAAGGGCAATTCTAATGGAAGTTCAAGCTTTCTCCTAGCACAAATCCTCATCCCTTGGCACTTGTCTAATAGTAAGCCTTTTTGTTGTTGTTGTTAAAATTTTATTTATATATTTTGAGAGACAGAGAGAGAGAGAGAGAGCGAGCGAGCAGGGGAGGGGCAGAGCAAGGGAGAAAGAGAAAGAATCCCAAGCAGGCTCCACACTGTCAGTGAGGAGCCTGACTCGGGGTTCTATCTCAGGAACCATGAGATCATGACCTGACCTGAAATCAAGACTCAGATGCTTATCCAGGTACCTCTAATTGTAAGCCTTTGATGCAATCTGGTGCTACTCTCCTAGAGGGAGGAAATCATACTTAAACTCCCTCTTTCCAGTACAATGACCGTCTAGTCTGGCTGTGCATGAGGATCACCCACAGAGGCCTCATTCTGGGTAGAATTCTGGAGAGGAACCTAGGATCCATATGGTAACAAGTTCCACAGGTAATTTTTAGGCAATCAGCCCAGCATGGGTACATGGCTTGATTTGGTGGTAACTGCTGCCCCAGAAATGGGACAGGGCCATTGCAAGCCACATTTTTTAACCAAGACACTTTGCTTGGGTTAACCCAAGAATATTGAGGCTCCATGATCAATTAGAGATGTGAGTGATGTTTTCCATGGAGGCGAATCACCACAGTATCAGAAAATTCCTGCGTATGACATAATAAGGATGCTTTTCCTCACCCTTGCTCATATGTATTCTGATATAGACAATGAAACTAGAATATTGTTAGAAATTATGATTTCTTGGTGGACTCCAAAATATAGTTTATGTATTTATATGACCAAGATATATTTTCTCTTGCAAAACAAATTTAGATTAACTTTCAAAATGTATGATACAAGGTGCATGTACTTTCCTATGAAAGAATTTACTTATAAAATTAAAATACATTTTCTAGCAAAGGAATATATTTAACAAGATTTATCCTTCAAACTTTCTCTTTCCTCAGCCTTTGATTTCCTTATGCGCGGGAAATACTAGCCGCTAACATTTAGTGAGCATTTGCCATGTTCAAGGCACTGTTCTAATTGCTTTACATGTGTTAACTCATTGAATTATTGCAATAACCCCATGAAGTCTATCCAGTTTATCCTTTTCACATGAAGTCTATTCAGTTTTTCCTTCTCACCCTGGGGCAGAGTGAGGTTAAGGAGCTTCTCCCAGGTCATCTAGTGTGTAAATGGTGACACTTAGATACAAATCCCAGCAGTCCTGGGCCCAGGTCCTTATTAGTCAATCTATGCCGCTTTTGTAAGTTCTTCTATATCAATGGCAGCACAGACCTCTCTTCCTGATTTACCTTTCCTGTTAAATCAGATCCTCTCTGTTCCTTTTGGATTAATTTGCTCATCCTGTAGCCCTACCATCCATGGTGAAAAAAGAAAATTGAAAAATCAAATATCATTCCATCTACCCAACCAAGAGCCTGCAGATGACCTTGCCCTGAATCTAGAACTGAACACTTGTTAATGCCAAGACCAGATTCCTGATGATATTTATGAGATGTCACCCCAAAGTCTAAGCAGTTCTACACATAGGTAGAGAATGCCTGTTAAGAGTAGACTCCATCTTTTAAAATCTGTCTCATCATTTCTCTGGAACTTTGCTCATGAAAAGATAAGTTGCTGTGGCTCTAAATGAATGACTGAACCTGCTTACAACAGACTACTTCCTCCAGATCTTCTCCCAGTGCAGGAATCTTGGTTCCCACCTGGGAATTTACACTGATAGGCTGGGCTGTTGCTGCAGTATAATGTCCCTGAGTGGACCTTCCACCCAGATGCTAGTCCCTCATGCCTATATTTGCCCTGATCTGCTGGACTATGTCAGATATGCACCACAAGGAATGACAAATCTCCCAAAACTGCAAACCTTCAGCCAGCTACCCACTGTGGGTTTCAAAGGAAATATGCAAATGGGACTGGACAAATGTACACTTTCTCTGTAGCTCAAATGAATCTGGAGACCATGGTGGAGACCCATGTAGTTCAGTCTCAAACACTGTCGTGTTTCCAAAACAAATTCACATCCAAGAGTAAATAAAAGGGAGTTCTAGTCTTTACGCTCCAATGAACATTAAAAGGGATCCACAGAAATGTTTACGTGAACTTGCTTTCTTCTCCCATCCATATACCTTATTCAAGAAGCTGCTCCCAAACCTTCCTTCCTGCCCACATAGTCTTTCTTTTGTCCTTCCCTCTATTCCTGCCTCTCCCCTCACCAGATCTCATAAAGTAGATCTAATTAGCCTTGCTCTCAAGAAGAAAAAAGCTTCCTTTAAGAAATGGAGAGGAGGCTTTGGAAATTGAGTTAACAAATAAAGGATTTTCTCTAGTGGTAAGGTTTGGGGCACGAGTCTCTGAATACTGCTATCTCAATATTTATATAATTTTTAAAACCATGCTATCCATTACATTCCTATGACTTATTTATTTTATAACTGGAAGTTTGTACCTTTTGAGTCTCTTCCCCCATTTTGCCCACCCCTACCTTGTTCTTGCCTCTTGCAGGCATACTGCATTCTGTAGGTCAGTTTGAACAGCTTCTCCACCTTATTGAGATAGTAATAAATTGAATCAAGAGTGTAGATTAACAACTGTAATCTTCAAAAGAGAAAGAAATATTTTGGGTCTGTGGGGAATAGTCATCCCAAAATAGATTATGATACTTTTGTTAAAGTTTTGTGTTTTAAATATTTTTGTGTCCTGAATCATTCCCAATAATCTGTACTCCTTAAAATGCAAGAAAAACTAGGATGTTTTCACATATAGATCTTTTTCAAAAATTTTATAACAAACGTATTTAATGTGGTGTTGCCATAATATAATTTTAGTATTCTTGCTGGACAAATCCATCTTACCAACATTTTTTTTTAAATTTTTTTTTAACCTTTATTTATTTTTGAGACAGAGAGAGACAGAGCATGAATGGGGGAGGGGCAGAGAGAGAGGGAGACACAGAATCGGAAGCAGGCTCCAGGCTCTGAGCCACCAGCCCAGAGCCCGATGCGGGGCTCGAACTCACGGACCGTGAGATCCTGACCTGAGCCGAAGTCGGACGCTTAACTGACTGAGCCACCCAGGCGCCCCATTACCAACATTTTATAGAAAAATTTGGAGTATGTTTGGGGTGCCTGAGTGGCTCAGTCAGTTGGGTGTCCGACTTTGGCTTGGGTCATGATCTCGTGGTTCGTGAGGTTGAGCCCAACGTCGGACTCTGTGCTGACAGTTCAGAGTCTGGATCCTGCTTCAGATTCTGCACCTCCCTCTCTTTGCCCCTCCCCCACTCATGCTCTGTCTCTGTCTCTCAAAAATGAATAAAACATTAAAAAAATTTTAAAATATAAAAAATTTTGGAGTATGTTTTCTTTCTTTTTTAAAAAAATTTTTTTTTAACGTTTATTTATTTTTGAGACAGAGACAGAGCATGAACGGGGGAGGGGCAGAGAGAGAGGGAGACACAGAATCAGAAGCAGGCTCCAGGCTCCGAGCCATCAGCCCAGAGCCTGACGCGGGGCTGGAACTCACCGACCGCGAGATGGTGACCTGAGTCGAAGTCGGACGCTTAACCGACTGAGCCACCCAGGCACCCCTGTTTTCTGTTTTAATGATCAGAAATTTCGCAGCACTCAATTCCTTGTTGTAAATCTCTTGATATACAGTTTATTACATCAAATTAGTAATTAATTTATGGCATAGTGTAAACTAAAGTTGAGAAATATAATACTGATTGCTTCTGGCAACCACTAATCTGTTGTCTGTATCTATACTTTTTTTTTTAAGATTCCACATATAAGTGAGATCATTTAGTATTTGTCTTTTTCTGCCTGATTTATTTCACTTAGCATACTTCCCTTAAGGCCCATCCATATTGTCACAAATGGCAAAGTCTCATTGCTTTTCATGGCTGGATAATATTCTATCGTGTGTGTGCGCACGTGTGTGTGTGTGTGTGTGTGTGTGTGTGTGTGTGTGTCTCACATTTTCTTTATCCATCTGTTGATGGACACTTAGGTTTTTTCCATATCTTCACCATTGTAAATAATGCTGCAATGAACATGGGGGGAGGGGTACCTGTATTTTTTTGAATTAGTGATTTCCTTTTCTTCAGATAAACATCCAGAAGTTGAATTGCTAGATCAGATGGTAGTTCTATTTTTAATTTTTTAGGAACCTCCATACTGTTTTCCATAGTGGCTGCACCATTATTTGTCTTGTCACTTATTATTAATTGGAGCTTTTTATGAAATGCCTATCTGATCCCCTTTCCTCATGAACTAGTTTAGACTGTATTTGAACTGTGAGAATCCTTTTGCCTAGACTATCATAGCAGCTACATGGGCAGGAAGAGAAAGAAAAAGTGAAGCAATTTTTGAAAAGGGCTTTTCTAAGAAAGCTAATAGTGCAAGGCAGATTCTGAAGGGAGAGGAGTCCCAATGGGCACTCCAGGCAGGACCAAGAGCTTTGAACCTCATTGGTTGTCCCACAAAATGCTCCACCTTAGTCCAATTTGTGTTTCTGACCCACAAGTCACAATAGAAGTCTTCCTTTTCAGGGTTTGGGGACTTGAACTCCCCCTAGAGGCTGAAGTGTGCCACTAAGAGCAAGTCATTAATGCATAGGGGTTGAAAGAAAGCCAAGTGTGAAAAACTATGAGAATAATAAAGAGGCAGTGACTAGGTCTAATCCCTAAAGTTGAAGAGGGCTTCATAGAGAAGGTGACAGAAAGAGTGAGTGACCGACTGAATGAGCGTATGGATGTGACATTGCTCTGGTTTGTACTTGTTTTGCACAAATCTCATTCTAAATGTTTGAAAATATACAAGAACTACGGGGTGCATATTTCTGTTTGGAAGATGAGGCATTTCTTGGTTCTCTTTTGGGAATTTCTCTAACTTTCTCCTTGCCATTCGATTTCCCAGCCTGCCTGGCTTCTGTGCAGGAATGCTAGGGTCTTCCTGAGATATGGTATATGACAGCAGGCCTCTTGAGTCTCTGCTGGGCAGGTATAGCTTCAGCTTATGTCTCCAATCTTCCAAAGGGTTTTGAAACTTCCAAAGGCTCTAAATCCAGGACCATTCAAAACTCCCATTTTGAAATGGGACAAAGAGATAGGAAGAAACAAAGTGAACTGTATCTACCATGCTCCTATCTCCTCGATATTAGCTTAAAACAGGATGATGGCATTTAGGAGAGACGAGCCACCCAACAAGAAACAGAGTGATTTTTGTGGGAAATAATGGCTTGCTTTGAATGTTGTGTGCTGGGGGTGGGGGATGGCAGAGTTAAACCACTTTCCAAGTTGTTTTTAACTAAACTCTAGCCCCAGGGTTTAAGAAATCTCCCTCTCTAATTGATGTCTTTAGTCAGTGACTGCTTATAATCAAGAAGATTGCACTTAAAAGGTATAGAGGTTGGTCTTATTATTGGCATTAGAACATTTTGCTTTGTAATTAGAAGCCAGAGAGTCTAGGACCACTAGATCTCATACAGAGAGGACAGGAGATATTTTAGGACAAACTGCATACTCACCAAGAAACACTGTACTGTGCTGTTTGTAACAAGAAGTACTATTGGGTTTTCATCTTCTGTTATTCCATTCCATTGGTCTTATGATGAAATTATTTCTTATATTAAATATAACCAATACATATTCAATACAACCAATATATAATTGGTTATACATATTTAAAATCTATTATGTGTATATATATATATGTAAAATATATACTAAGCATTTATTGAACATCTAGTATGTTACAGGCACTGTACAGAAGCTTTGTAAACAATGGCCTCTCTGAAGATACAGATCCAGTGCAAACAACAGATTATTGGATTCAAGGCATTATGATCAGGAAGATTTGGGGATGATATACATCAGGGGTCAGAAAATTTATCCATGAAAGGCTAGATAGAAAATTTGAGAGACAGAGAGACAGGGTGTGAGTGGGGGAGGGGCGGACAGAGAGGGAGACACAGAATCTGAAGCAGGCTCCAGGCTCTGAGCTGTTAGCACAGAGCCTGACGCGGAGCTGTATGGAACCCATGAACTACGAGATCATGACCTGAGAGGAAGTCGGACGCTTAACCAAATGAGCCACACAGGTGCCCCAAAATTGAAAATATTTTAGGCTTTATCTGTCTTTCTCTATCAAAAATAAATAAATGTAAAAAAAATTATTAAAAAAGAAAGGGATGCCTGGGTGGCTCAGTTGATTAAGTGTCCAACTTCGGCTCAGGTCATGATCTCTAGGTTTGTGGGTCTGAGTCCTGCGTTGGGCTCTGTGCTGACAGCTAGGAGCCTGGAGGCTGCTTTGGATTCTGTGTCTCCTTCTCTCTCTGCCCCTTCCCTGCTTGGGCTCTGTCTCTCGCTGTCTATCAAAAATAAATAAATGTAAAAAAAAAATTTTTTTTAATAAAAAAGAAAATATTTTAGGCTTTGTAGGCCACATGGTCTCTATCACAACTATTCAACTTTACTCTTGTAACATGAAATCAGCCATAGACAACACATAAATAATGAGCATGGCTATTTTCTAGGAAAACATTTCTTTATGGTCACTGCAATTTGAATTTCATATAACTTTTCTGTGTTACAAAAAAATACTCTTTACTTTAAATTTTTTTTTTTAGCCCACTAACAAATGTAAGTACCATTTTTAGCTCACAGGGCTTGCAGAACCAGGCAAAGGAACAGATTTGTTCTATTGGCTGTAGTTTACTGCCCTGTGACCTGAACTAATCTCTAGGACAATCTTGCCCCTGTTTGGGAAGTATCTGACCACACAGAGGAGAGAGAAGCTAGAGAATTCCTTTGTCTCAGGTGTGACCCAGAGGCATTAGAGTTGGTAAAACGTCAAAAGATATTTAGAGAAGGACATTCTCTTTTCTCCACTCCCTCTTCATAATAAGAGTTCCAATGTGTAAAAACATTCACATGAGGGAATTCTTCCCAAGTCTAAACTCAATTCATCATGCAAGAAGTAAGGCATTATCACCAAAATGAGACCAAACTCCAAACACTAGTACATCTGAATTGTTTTTCCATAGAACTTGATGGCACAGGAAGAGCATGATCATAGAAATGGATCCTAAATAGGAAAGCACTTTCTGCAGTGTGGGTTTAGATGGGTACAACCTTTGTATATCAACATATCAGCCTTATTGTTGCCACCTGGAAAGAACCTTTGTCAAATTTAGAGTCCATCTTGTACCAAAGTTTGATGATGGACTGAACTACTTGCAGAGACAACGAATTCCCCAAAGTGGAATTATGTACAGAGGGGTTAGAGCTCACTTAGTGATAATGAGGAGAAGGTGATGTGGGATGTGTAATTTGAATTTATAAATCCTAAGACCATCACAGATGCTGACATTGTGGTACGTGTCATCTTGTCTCAATTAGAGAAACAACATGAAAAAAAAAAGATTAAAATGCAGTATGTTGTCATGTACAATATTTTACATTTCAGATCACATAGGCCCAAACTCACAACTTGGTAGACATAATTACCAAGACCCACAGTTCCCTGGATCCCTGGAATGGGTAGATGATCACCAAGCGGGTAAGTATTTTACATCCAGGTTGGGGTTTTCTCAGCCTCATGAACAAAGCACCAGGCATACTTAAAAAAAAAAAAAAAAGATGAAAAAGAGGAGGCGTTTCATTTCATTTTATAACCTAGCCTAATGTCCTTTCCCTTGTTGATTTCTGATCTTAGAAACCAAATACTTGCTAAGGGGGATGAAGTATGAAAAGAGAAAATTTAAGCTAAGTTTTAGTTAAGTATGTCCCGGTGGTAAGAATTTAAATTAAAGCACAAGAAAAAAAAGTCTTATGAACCAAGTGGTGAAGCCTTCCCTGACCTGGACTTTTAGGGTCCAACCCTAAGAACAGGGCAGGTCCCCAAGGTAGCTCTCTCTTGCACTGGCTGGCTGAACTGCTGTGTCAGCAGCACCATGCATCATTAGCTGACCTGGACAAGCTCCAGCTGCCTTCCTTTTGCACTCTCTCTGTACCTCTCACTTTAAAAAAGCTTTCATCAACATCATCCCAAACATCTTTTGTTTTCCCAGCTGGAGAAGCCTTTCTTTGGGTTTGTATCCCATCTCTAGCTAACTAAGTTCTTTTGCCCTTAAGAACTGCAGCCATGAATCAAAGGGAATCATCACCTGTAAACTCTAAAGTGAATCTGAGCACTCTGGGATTCCACATCCCATCTATCTTCTTGGAGCTGCCATATTTAGTTACCTTTTTTCTATCCACTGTTGGTGGTCATTATCTTCCCCTTTTTCCATCCACCATATTAGACACAAAATATGAAGATACTCCTAGCAATAGTTTCTTCTTATTCAGCTCCAATACAGCATAATCTTCTCTTTGCTTGGTGGGTTTCCCAATCTCTCTGTCAAGCTGAGTAAGATACCTGTCTAGCCTATGACTGGAGTTATTTACTACATAAAATGATCTTCTGATCTAAAGTTTTCCTCTAAATTCCCTGAAAATGGCTTTACAATAAATCCAGGAAAGAAAATCAGAGTTTTTCTTTTCTTTTCTCTTTCCTTTTCTTCCTTCCTCCCTTTTTCTTTTTCTTTCTTTCTTTCTTTCTTTCTTTCTTTCTTTCTTTCTTTCTTTCTTTCTTTCTTTCTCTTTCTCTTTCTTTCTTTCTTTCTTTCTTTCTTTCTTTCTTTCTTTCTTTCTTTCTTTCTCTTTCTTTCTTTCTTTCTTTCTTTCTTTCTTTCTTTCTTTCTTTCTCTCTTTCTTTCTAGGATTGATACTCATTCTTTGTCCATAAAACCTCACACAGAATTTTTGGCTTTTACTGTCTTCATGTGTTATAATCCTCGTCGTATAAAAGCTAGATGGAACTTTAAAGAGTCATCCTTATGCCTCCAGGGAGGAGATTCTGTTTTGATTTTAAATATGGTAAAAGCACAAAATTCTTCTACTTCACTCAGGAACCCTGGTACCTCAGGAATAGTTCCTTGTAATGATTTCTTACGTTGATTTCTTGTTATTAAGGATTATGGAAGAAATGGTAAATAACCTATAATTATTTTCTGTGAGACATAACTTGATGTGATGAAATTATTTTCTAGATGAGCTGTTTCCAAGCTGGTGGGTGAGATTGTGTGTGTGTGTGGGGGGGGGGGGGACTGACATTTCACTATCAACCTGCCAATTACAGCTAGCCTTTAATACTATGCCTCTTAACCTGCCTATAACTTGTTTTTTTCTCTTTAAATCTGGAAACTCCAATACCTAGATTATAAGAGGAGGAAACCCAGGGGACTCAGCATAACTCAACCTAGATACATGCAAAATTGTTAGTGCATAATTTATTGCCTGCTAAGAGAGTTTAAATGCCCATGTGAGTGGGTTTTGAATGAGATTGAAAGCCCTCCCTGGTCCAAGGAAACTTTTCTGGATTTTTATTCTCAAATAAATTTTCATGGCCTCAACTGGTCATTTTTAAAAGCTAACTTAATAGTGCCAAGCTACAAGTAGTAACTCTGATTATGTGAGAGAGACTTCCATTACCATCTCAGATAATTTCTGAGCAACAGCAAGGGGAAGGGAAAAGAAAAGACAGTGAAAGGAAGCTGACACCATCCTGCCCCTTGGAAGTTTACAGAACCAGTAAACTTGGAAAAACTGCTAACATGACAATGATAATCCCTTGTACCTCTAAGTACCTGTGTCTAGTGGCCATGCAGCTTTCACAGTGATTAATGAACTAAAGCCTAAAGAGATGTTATTAGACAAGACAATATAGCTCATAAGTGGTAAGACTCACATTTCTCTTAACAGTGGCTGATAAATAGCTGGTGCCTACAGGTATATACCACCAGCTGCACTGGTTGTTAAAATATGGAATAGGTCTATACAGTTAGTAAATAGCTGTTTCCTTGAGCCTCATAATCTACCCCCCACCCCCCACCCCCCAACCCGGCTACTCCAATTCCTCCAGCCTTTTCTTCAGAACCAGCTCTACCACCAAGCCTCCTCCACAATCCTTCAGCTAAGGGCTAGCCTTAAACATAGCAGAAAGTCTTCAGGGCCCTGCTCCAGTTTGGTGATGGCTGATATTTATACTCATTTGTTACTGTCTGTAGGGTATCAGTGAAATATTTTAAACATCAATCTTGCTCTTACTTGTGAAACTTTGCTTCATCTGTTATGCTGGCATGTGACCCACCTCCTGTGATCTCTACCTGGTGAGTCTAAGAATTTCAGCAGCTCTTTTGAAGAGCCCAGCTATTCTCAGATGCATGAACTGATTTTATAAAAACTTTGATCTTTGTTTAGGAATCAGTACATGCTATGGACTGAATTATGTCGCCAGCCCCCCAAATTCATATGTTGAGGTCCTAACTGCCAATATGTCAGAATGTGATATATTTGTGGATAGGGTCTTTAAAGGGGTAATTAGACTAAAATGAGGTTATTAGGGTGGTCCCTACCCAAATATGACTGGTATCCTTCTAAGTAGAGGAAATCTGGACACAGAGAGAAGACACATGGAGAAGACAGACATCTACAATTCAAAGAGAGATGCCACAGAAGAAACCAACCCTGTGGACACCTTGATTTCATGTTTCTGGCATCCAGAACTGAAAGAAAATAAATTTTTGTTTTTAAGCAACCCAGTCTGCCTATTTCATTATGGCAACCCTAGAAAACTAATAGAGCACCTCTTCCTGACCTTGTCATTAATCCATGCCATGAACAGGTACACTTTCTTTGCAGCATTAGGTTCCTCTGCCAAAGAACATTGTGCTTAGGGTGACCACACGTGTTAATTTGCCAGGGGAGTTCCAGCTTGTGCCTGCTGTCCTGGCACAATGTTTACAGTGCCCCCTTTATCTTTCAAAAGTATCTCAGTTTGGACAATAAATTGTGTGGTCACCCTAAATTTGTTTAACTCTTGGCTCCAATATTTGTAATTTTCTTTCACATTCTCAGTCTCCTCTCTGTCAAGTACTTGTCCACTTCTTCCTTTAAGCCCTGATATTTTCTCTGTCCCTTTGGTACCCCTAAAATAGTCCAGTTCATGACATGACCTAACAGGCAATGGTATTACTGAGTAATAGGCAGGGGATTGAACAAATTTCTGTGGAGAGTTGTACAGAATGAACACTCCACTTCTTCTCTTGAAGAATGGTGACCCAATATGAAACATACATAAATTAAAGTCATCCTCTGTCATCTTATTTCTAGCCTACACAAATCATTATTTTATACTTGATTTATTTTTTGGAAAATGTTCTTAAATGCTGTTTAATCTCCCTATCTGGATTCACTGCAGTGAATTTATGGCAGGCTTCAGAATACAATTAATACACACTTCTATCTCACCCTATCTTGTAGCTGGCTGTGGCAATATAATGCTTTTTGGCAAGCTGACATGAGGAGAGAAGAGAAGGTCTGTTGTCAAGGAAAATGTTAGCGATAAGTGAATTGGCAGTGTTTCAAATGGTACTGGGAAGCTAGTTTATGGTTATGGTAGCCTTACCCAAATATATCCACTGAATCACTGCAGTAAATACCCTCTCTTCCTTGCCTCCCATGTGAAACTAAAATAATAATAATTATAATAATTGCATGAACAGCTTAAGAAATCATTAATCTACCAGGTCAAAACAAGAACCACATGTGAAGCCTGAAGGTTTGGCTGGATCAAGAAGGACCAGAAGACAAGAAGACATAAAACTCTTCCTTCTCTCCATGTCCGTTCTTTTTCTGCAGTAGAATAGCTTCATGAGGTATAGGGTGATAGACATGGTTCAAGAAGCTCTGCTCTAAATCAATTTCAGGATTTCTTAATGGCAACATTCCTTTAGAGGAAGGCCAGTTGGTAATATTACCTGAGGTCTATTTGGCTAATGAGGATATAGCTTAAGACGGAGTCTACTTAGCTCCATCTCTAAAGAGCTTGTATAAATTTGAATTTGGATATATGAACTCATCTTCATGGACTTCAGTTTCACTGCCAGTACAGTGAGCAAAAATGACACCAAATGACCCCTTTAATTGGAATGCAAAGTGTAGGCCAGGTACCAGTGAAATTTGCTGTACATATCCACATGGACCATGGGCCCTGGACAGCCCTGCAGACATGTGTTGATGATTCTCCTGGCCAGTTTCCCACTGACAATATTTTCTTCATCTGTCCACATATGGATTTAAAAACTTGTCCTTTTGAAATAAGGATTGGTGTTTCCAGCCCCAGGAAATAATTTATGTAATTATGGTGAAGGAGATGAACAGAGCACAGGATGGTTTCCAGCCTTTATGTCCTGTATTTTGTCAAGACACATTCTGGCAAGCTGGTTTTTTTTGTTTTGTTTTTTTGTTTATTTTTAAAATTTTTGTAACATCTCTATCTAAGAATTGAAGAAAACTGTGTCTACAAATGCATTTGAAAGGAAATGCTTTAATTGGACATCATCACTGTCTATCATATTGGGTGTGATAGAGGGAGGCAAGCCATTAGGATGGGAGAAGGAATGAGGAATGACCAGATCATGTTTGTGCACAAAGCTCTTTCTGTCTGCCTACTCCATGTCTTGATGGGATGTATGTGGGGACAGGGGGCCAATTCTCAAATCTCTGCTCAGAGCTTGGAAACGTTTCAGAATACCATTGGAGGGCTTTTTCTTTTTCTAAAAGAAAAATACTTTAGACCTACATCTGTCTTTAGAGCTCTGTATCTTTTACTCACAGAATTATAAAACAAATATACAAAACAAATAACAAAAAAGAAAAAAAAATCTACTTATTATTGTGAGGACCTGCCTGGCAGGAAGAAAAGCATCCTCACTGTTTTTTCTGTTTATTTTTGCCAAACATAACCTGAAACACCACTATTAGATGATCTGTTCAGGTGCCCAGAAATCCTACTCTCATAAAGGCTTATGAATTGGCCCTGTTCTAACCTCATTTGGTTTGAAGAAAAAGCATCCATTTTTCTGAGACAGTCATTTAATTTCTTCAACCAAAGAAAGGCCTTTACCTTGTAAGAGTCTTTAACCTACAGACCATGGGGTTTAGAGTTAAGGATAGACATGCTATGACTTCCCCAATGTCATCAGGATGCAGCCACTCCCCATTCTCCATATTCTCAAGATGGAGTATTGCCTCTGTCTGATCTACTTCCATCTGGGTCTCCTGGGGTCCTTGGGATTTCTATGCCACTGGGCAGGTGACACAGAAGTGGGACCTCTTATCTTTATCCCAGCAAGCTTGTTCTGCTCCTCCTTGCCTTATTTCAGGAATGAACTGGCAATGTAATTGACACTGGTAATAACTTCAATCTGCTCATCCAAAGATTGTATCCAATCCCTTATTACTGGGCAAAATGCCCCTTTGGTTCTCAATGACTGCCCTGGAATTGGATTGATTCAGACATAGCCTTGGATTTAGGGCCCTTTCTTTGGGGAAGCCCTTGACACTAGATACCATGGGAGAAATGGTGAAAAGCTCTGGGACAATGCAATTAAGTCTTTTGGCCAAAGAAAAGAGAACTGCCCCTGACCCTTAGGGATGGAGTGATGGTGTTGAGAAGGGTCCAAGGAGACTATTAGGAGGAAAATTCAGGATACTGCCACTCAAATCTTTCTAGCCACTCTCTGGGAAACTCCACATTTTCCCAGCAAAACCTGGTTAAAAAAGAAAAAGAAAAAGAAAAAGAAAAAGAAAAAGAAAAAGAAAAAGAAAAAGAGAAAGAAAAGAAAAAGAACAACTAGGAAAAGAATGAAAAAGGCTTATATCTGGGGGGCCTGGGTGGATCAGTCAGTTAAGCGTCCAACTTCAGCTCAGCTCATGATCTCACGGTTTGTGAGTCAGAGTCTTGCATCAGGCTCTGTGCTGACAGCTCGGAGCCTGGAGCCTGCTTCAGATTGTGTGTCTCCCTCTCTCTCTGCCCATCTCCTGCTCGCACTCTGTTTCTCTATAAAATAAATAAACACTAAAAAAATTTTTTTAATTAAAAAAAAAAAAGAAAAAGGCCTATGTCACTTAAATGCTAAAGGAGCAATGGCTCTCCCTCTAGGAGGCAGGACATGGTCTCTTGCACAGAGCAGAAGAAGCAATCCTTGAAATAGCAACTGAAGAGAATACTGACAGCTGTTAAGAAACAGCTCATGGATTGGAAAAACAAATATTGTTAAAATGTTGACACTACTGAAACCAATCTATGCATTCAATACAATCCCTATCAAAATAACACCAGAATTCTTCACAGAGCTAGAACAAACAATCCTAAAATTTATATGGAACCACCAAAGACCTTGAATAACCAAAGTAGTGTTGAAAAAGAAAACCAAAGCTGGAGGCATCACAATCCTGGACTTTAGCCTATATTACAAAACTGTAATCATAAAGACAGTATGGTATTGGCACAAAAACAGACACTCATATTAGTGGCATAGAATAGGGAACCCAGAAATGGACCCACAAACATATGGTCAACTAATCTTCAACAAAGCAAGAAAGAGTATCCAATGGAAAAAAGACAGTCTCTTTAGCAAATGGTGCTGGGAGAACTGGACAGTGACATGCAGAAGAATGAAATGGCCCACTTTCTTACACCATATACAAAAATATGAAAGGCCTAAATGTGGGACAGAAAGCCATAAAAATCATACTGGAGAAAACAGGCAGCAACATCTTTGACCTTGGCCACAGCAACTTCTTACTTTACATGTCTCTGGAGGCAAGGGAAACGGAAGCAAAAATGAACTATTGGGACCTCATCAAGATAAAAAAGCTTCTGCACAGCAAAGGAAACAATCAACAAACTAAAAGGCAACCGACAGAATGGGAGAAGATAACTGCAAATGACATATCAGCTAAAGGGTTAGTATTAAAAATCTATAAAGAACTTACCAAATTCAACACCCAAAAAACAAATAATCCAGTGAAGGAATGGGCAGAAGACATGAACAGACAGACACTTTTCCAAAGAAGACATCCAAATAGCTAACAGACACATAAAAAAATGCTCAACATCACTCATCCTCAGGGAAATACAAATCAAAACCACAATGAGATACCACCTCACACCTGTCAGAATGGCTAAAATTAACAACGCGGAAAACAACAGATGTTGTCAAGGATGCAGAGAAAGGGAAACCCTTTTGCATTGTTGTTGGGAGAACAAATTGGTGCAGCCACTCTGGAAAACAATATGGAGATTCCTTAAAAAATTAAAAATAGAACTATTCTATGACCCAAGTTAATTGCCTCCAAGTTAAGTGACAGGAAAATAAGGATCACACAAGAATAGAATTATTTAAGAAGTATAGGGGTGTGTGAAAGATTTCAGTCCAAAACTGACCTACTTCAGGAAGTCTTCTTAGATTAATCTCATCCAATTTCCCACATGTAATAGGGATCAATTAGTTTGTGGTTTACTCTTTCGTTCAACCCAACATTTAATGACAGTTGACAATTTCGACTATTGATTACTCTTACTACTAGTGATTTATACAAAGGATACAAAAATGCTTATTTGAAGGGGCACATAGACCCCAATGTTTATACAAGTGCTATAAACAATAGCCAAAGTATGGAAAGAGCCCAAATATATATATATATATATTATATATATATATATAATATATATATATATAAGTATATATACTTATATATGTATATATGTATATATATACACACATATGTATGTGTATATATACACATACATATGTGTACACATATGTATGTGTATATATATATACATGTGATATATATATATATATACATGTGATATATATATACACATATATATGTATACACACACAATGGAATACTACTTGGCGATGAAAAATAATGAAATCTTACCATTTGCAACAATGTGGATAGAACTAGAGTGTATTAAGTGAAATAAGTCAGTCAGAGAAAGACAGATATCATATGATTTCACTCATATGTGGAATTTAAGAAACAAAACAGATGAACATAGGGGAAGGGAAGGAAAAATAAGATAAAAACCGACAGGGAGGCAAACCATAAGAGACTCTTAAATACAGAGAACAAACTGAGGGTTGCCAGAGGGCAGGTGGGTGGAAGGATGTGCTAAATGGGTGATGGGCATTAAGGAGGGCACTTGTTGGGATGAGCACTGGGTGTCATATGTAAGAGATGAATCACTGGGTTTTACTCCCAAAGCCATGACTACACTGTATGTTAACTAACTTGAGTTTAAATTTAATAAAATAATAATAAAAAAGCAAAGAAATAAATAAAATAAAAATAGCTCTTTTGCCAAAAAGAAAAAGAAAAGAAAAAAAGGAAAAAGAAAAGAAAAAGAAAAACACTAAAGAGTGTGAGCCACCCAGGACCCACAAGAAGGGGGCAGGACTGAGTACTATGGAGTCCCATATTGGAATCCTCCTCCATTCTGATTGCCTCCAAGTTAAGTGACAGGAAAATAAGGATCACACAAGAATAGAATTATTTAAGAAGTATAGGGGTGTGTGAAAGATTTCAGTCCAAAACTGACCTACTTCAGGAAGTCTTCTTAGATTAATCTCATCCAATTTCCCACATGTAATAGGGATCAATTAGTTTGTGGTTTACTCTTTCGTTCAACCCAACATTTAATGACAGTTGACAATTTCGACTATTGATTACTCTTGCTTTAAACCCCTTAGGAGTGTAATGAAGGGAGTTATATACAGCCAGGCTGCTGTGCATCTCAGCTTTATCCTTTGAAAGCCCAATTTCCCTTTAGCATATGATATATTTTGTATGTACTTGTTCATCTTCATCCCCATTATTTTATTCATTCATTCCTTAATCCATTCATTCCTTATCTACTTTTTGAGTACTCACTAGGGGCCAGATCTTGTATTTGGTGTTGAGGTTGTCATGGAGACTGATGGACCCAGTTACTTTTCTCTCCACGTGCTCAGCCCAGCTCTGCGCTAGCACCATCTCATAAGCCAGCCCACCTGTTTTCTCCCAACTGTATTTCATAGTTCATGGGCTCAGTGAAGGCTATGCCTGGCTCTGCCAACACTCCGTGACCTAGACAGCTCATGGTTTATTGATGCACATGTGGGTGTTGTTATATTATCCTCTGGACTTTAAACTATTTTTCTAAATTGACAAAAAATATTTCATAAACTTACATACATGTTGGTTATCTTTATAGTCAACTAGATTGTAAAATGTCTTGAGCACAAGTACTATAAAGAATGTCTTTTAATTCCTCCTGCACTAGTATAGGGCTTTGGATAGTTAATATATGCTAGTTAGTTGAATAAATAAATAAATAAGCCTCACATATAGTACCTGTGAGTCTGTAGTTAAAAAGGCCATTTGAACCCAATGAGGTTTCTCTTGAGGGGCTGTGAAAACTTGCATCTGTACATTCTGACTCTACTGGGCACTCAAATTAAGGAGAAAATATGTGTTGGAGTTAATTACCTTCCTTTTTTCTTGTACTTCATTTCAGCTGCCAAATTCTATGATATCAAAGACATGATGAGGCTAGAGGAAGTCTGCAATGACAGACACAGCAACAGTGTCATGATTCTACTGGATCCTTTTTCTAAACTGCCTTCTGATATTGTAGTGTTCTGTTCATGACGCTTCATGGAATCTCCTGCCCTAAGATCCCAGAGTTTCCTTTAATTCTTAGAATAAATCTTTAATCTAGTTCCTGCTTGTGCAAGCCTGGGTCATTACTGTTCCATGCCTGCATTTTTTTTTTTTTTTCATGAAGATTCAGAGAGTTTCCTAGAAACAGAGAATTAAAGTGGAAGCTGAGACCTCAGCTAAACTTTGAGGTCCTAGAAATCTAGATGGAGGTAAAACTAACTATACCCCTGTGTATCAGTTAGGGCTCTCCAGAGGAGCAGAACCGAAAATATGTACATACATGGAAAGAGATTTATTATAAGGAATTGGCTCATTTGGGGCGCCTGGGTGGCGCAGTCGGTTAAGCGTCCGACTTCAGCCAGGTCACGATCTCACGGCCCGTGAGTTCGAGCCCCGCGTCAGGCCCTGGGCTGATGGCTCGGAGCCTGGAGCCTGGAGCCTGTTTCCGATTCTGTGTCTCCCTCTCTCTCTGCCCCTCCCCCGTTCATGCTCTGTCTCTGTCCCAAAAAATAAATAAAAAGCGTTGAAAAAAAAAATTAAAAAAAAAAAAAAAAAAAAAAAAGGAATTGGCTCATGTGATTATGAAGACTGGCAAATCCAAATCTGCAGTGTGAGTCAGCAGCCTGGAGACCCAGGAGAGTCAATGGTGCAGATGAAATCCAAAGGTGCTCACCTGGAGAATTCTCTCTCGCTAGGAAAGGTTGGCCTTTTTGTTCTATTCAGGCCTTCAACTGATTGGATAAGGCCCACCCACATTATAGAGGGCAATCTGCTCACTGAAAGTTCACCAAAATGTTAATCCCATTCAAAAATACCCTCCAAGTTGACACATACAACTAACCATTACACACTACATGGTGCCAAACAAGAAGAGTCCCCCCAGACAGAAGGATCAGTCAGAGATGGCTCTAGTGTCTGGTATCCAGGGTGGAGAGGGAGGCATGGAAACAGAACAAATGTGTGCAAGTGTGTGTACAAGCTTGATGCTGCTGTGAGGTGCTCAGTGTCTGTGGACACCCTCAGCTTCAACTTTGTGGCAGACCAGGAAACTAGTTCCTGAGGCCAAGCCCAAACACCATAGTTTGCTCCTGAGTGAGAGAATGAGCCTGCATTTTGCTACTGCTCTTTTCTTAGCTTCCCAATGAGTTGGTGAGGATGTTAGGCAGAGATCTCAGTTTAAGACTGCCTGAATGCATTCTCAATGACGGTCATCTCAGGTCACCTGAGCAGTAGCCCAGAGGAAATATTCAATTTAAGCAAATGTATCAGACATGGGTTTCCCTTTATCAATCCATGCCGACTGACCTTTAATGAATTAGAGAGAAATCCATTCCACATTGCCTGAATAAAGATGTAAGGCTGATGCATAAATCTCGACTTTAAGAAGAGGTAAATTCAAACCAGAGTTAGGAGCTCGTGCCTTTTGAGGCCATAGCAAGGATATTAATGACTCATAGTTATGTAATTATTTGACCCCATTTATATCCCAAGAACTTTAAATTCCATTTCTACTGCTTTTGTGTATCAACACAGACTCTGAGTTTAGAGTATTAGTGAAACCCACTGCTTCCCATCACTGTCTTGTTCCGAGTTCTTCACTGCATTTCTTTGTAGGACAGAAGTCTTTGACTTCCTTTGTTCTTTTGTTTATTTGTATTCATTTGGTGGAAGAATAACTCATTCATCCTCTGCTGAGCCAGTCTGACTGAAAAAAGAAATTCAGACTGTTTTCAGTCTGTTCCTTTTAAAACTGTCCCCTTCATCCCGATTTTGCTCTCAAGAGATATGACCATTGTGGAAATTAAATTATAATTAGGGTCAGGGACTTTGAAATAATGACCCCCAGACTGACCTTTCTCCCTGTACTCTTAAGTGTCTCCTGGCAGCACACCCAGTGTTGGGTTCAGGGCCATTTTAAACCTGTTTCCAGAATTGCCACCTGACACTTCACCGTCACACAATACTTTGCCTTAGTAAATGCATCTGTTATATGGTATAGCACTAAATGCTTTCCTGAAATCCAGATAAATTATGTCTGCTGATTTGGTAATGTGGCCCAAGAATTCAATTTAGCTGAATTTATCAGACATGGCCTTTCCTTTATCAATCCATGCTGACCGACCTTTAATAAATTAGAGATAAATCCATTCCGTATTGGTGAATGTACAATCTGAGTGGAAAAGTAATCAGCACCGGATCTACAAACATGCCCCTGCCTAATTTCCTGCCCTTAATGTGCTCCAGTCTGTGACAGGGCGCAGGGAAGCTCATTCAAATTGCTTCATACTCCTGAAGAGTCAAGTGGGAGGAAATGTAAGGTTCTTTATGACTGAGAGGTGCACGGGGTGGGAACATGGCTTAGTCAACTGGGTGGGCTTTGTGAGGCTTGGTTGCTAGGAAAGGTGGCTGTGTGGTTTTAAGGCACTTCTTCCCCATCTCTGGGCTTCTGTTTCCTCCTGGGGAGAGGTGATCTCTAAGGCCCCTTTCCTCTCTTAAAAACTTCCACCTACAGGGAAACAAAGCAGGGAACAATTGCTCATACTCCATAGTTAAAGGAGACTGGCATTAAGACTGGCCTGATGTTCACCTGGGATCCTGAATGGGATGAAACTAATGGGAACATGATGAAATGGATCCAGTTTTGAAGCTCAGAGGGCTTCAGGAGCAACATTAGAGTTCCCTTTTATCCCAGAAGACTTATTAGTAGAAGTGAAACTTGAAAAAAGTGCCAGAGTTGTTCTCTGTAATCTTTGTCCTGGTAATGCTCTGTTTAAATTTCAATGCGTTTAAGATATTGACACCTGCCTAGAGAAAAAAAAACCAACTCATACTCGAATTTGGCAGATGAAATGCTGAAATAACTTCGCAATAGTACAAAATTCTGCACAAATTCTGAGATTCACAATCCTGTTCAGATCCCATTCAGGATCTGAAAAGTCCTACAAGAGAGGAGTCTGTTTAAGTCTGTTTAACTCTATATTACTCAGCACTTTGCAAACTTATTTGTATGGGGACCCATTTTATTTGCTTGTTTTTCTTAAGTGAAATGCCTATTAAAATCACTCAGAGCTGGGGCGCCTGGGTGGCTCAGTTGGTTAAGCGGCCGACTTCGGCTCAGGTCATGATCTCACGGCTCAGGTCACAGATCTCATGATCTGTGCTGCCAGCTCAGAGCCTGGAGCCTATTTCAGATTCTGTGTCTCCCTCTCTCTGACCCTCCCCTGTTCATGCTCTGTCTCTCCCTGTCTCAAAAATAAATAAAATGTTAAAAAAAATAAAATAAATAATAAATTAAAATCACTCAGAGCTAATAATATTCCATATAGCACACTTGGAAATGTTCATCTAATCTGTCCGTGGACCCTCCTGTCTGCTGTGTGTCATGGCCTTAAAGACAGTTTTCATTCACTCTTCCTAGCAAGTGTCCATCTCTGAAGTGAGCTTCAAGGTGAATTCATCTTCAGTTCCTTTGAAAAGATGTTTTCCAATCTGGCTGCACATTCTTATTGGTGGCATCTACAAAAACTTGCCAAATGGGAAAATCCTTGCTTTAGCTCCTTTTGAGTTGCCCTTGGAAGCTTTTAAGATTTAAAAATATGGATTTGGTATATAAATAATGGAAAGGTAAACATTTCTTTATTTAAAAACCAAGGGCTCTTGGGGCACCTGGGTGCTTCAGTCGGTTGGGCGTCCGACTTCAGCTCAGGTCATGATCTCACGATCCGTGGGTTCGAGCCCCACATCGGACTCTGTGCTGACAGCTCAGAACCTGGGGTCTGCTTTGGATTCTGTGTCTCCTTCTTTCTCTGCCACCCCCTGCTCATGCTCTGTCTCTCTCTCAAAAATAAATAAACATTAAAAAAACTAAAAAAAAAACCTCAACGTCTCTTTAATAAAAAGTTTCCTATAGCCCCAATTTATTTGGGAAAGATGATGGTGGCAGAGACAGCCATGTTTGGATTGATAACACTGAGGAGTCCTGGATACATTGTGTCTTACAGTAGCTGAGCATTAGAAATGCTGGATGTGCCCTGGGGATGCCAGGCTGGTGTGTGCTACATCGAGGCTGAAACCCAGAATGCTGCACTGAGAAGGTGAGAATGACCCCCTTAAGCTGGTCCTGGCATCCTCAATAATTGCTAACAGACCTCCCTTCTCCTTACTTCTTTTCACCCCCTACCTCAACTCTTAGCATGCTAACAGCATACTTTATTTCTGAGTTATTAAAAATTACATATTTCTTATATTGATTCTTGACAGTTGCCAGTGGACTTGTAATGGTTTCCAGGTCTGGGGTTTCAAATTTTTTGATCTCCCTTTTGATATTTTAATCATTCTTCTTTCCCTTCCTCCTTCTCTTCCCTGCTGATTTGCCTTGCCTTCAGAATTTCTCAAAGCAGCTGTGAGGACTCTAGCTCCATTTTTCTTGTTAAATATTTATTTACATTCTTAAGGGAAATCGCCAACAAGGAGATAGGCATCACAGTGTCTACACTTCTCTGAGCTGCTTTGAACAATTGCTGTTCACAAAAGAGCTACATGTCCATGAACTCCCTGAGGACATAGTTTTTGGGTGTGGCTTGTCCTCTCTTATTCTCAGGTGATGCTGGGACATATTAAAAGCTTAGCATCAAACCCCAAACAAATCATAGGATAAAATGATAGATTATAGAAATGAATGAATGCAGTGAATTCATTCTAAGCAACATGGGAAAAATGGAATTGGTGTTGCTGTATGGCTAAGTGAACCAAACCCAGGAAAACTGAGATGTGAGATGACAGTGAGCTCCATACAGTCAGAGAATCTATTTGTTTAATGTTGTATCCTTAGTGCCTGGTGCAGCTTAAAGCTAATAATAGGCCCTATATGTAGAAGTATGGGTTTCCTTCTTCATGATTCTAATGAACAATCAGATTTTGGGACAAATTTAGTAAGTAAAATCTAACAGACATTCTCCACACTTCTCCTAAATGACTTTCCAACTCTTAGCACCATTTAGCAGTTTCCTTCTTTAGCTCAAGAAAATATTCTAGAATTTCTCCCTTTAAGAATGCATATTCTAGGGGTGCCTGGGTGGCTCAGTTGGTTAAGCTCCAACTTGGCTCAGGTCATGATCTCATGGTTCATTGGTTTGAGCCCTGCATCAGTTTCTGTGCTGACAGCTCAGAGCCTGGAGCCTGCTTCGGATTCTGTGTCTCCCTTTCTCTCTCTCTGCCCCTCCCCTGCTCACACTCTATCTCTCTCTTTCAAAAATAAACAAATGTTAAAAAAATTTAAAAAAAAAGAATACATATTCTAAATATACAGATCCATAGAATGTTTGAACCTTAGAGTCCACTGGGTTCAATGCTTTAGTTTTGCAGTGCCACAATGGTGCCCTCAGAAGTGAAATGCTCTCCCCAGGAGGCTCCACAGAGTACTGGGTGAGCACTCTATCCATGAAATGAGCATTCATTGTGAGTCCTTGGCCCTATCCAAGACCAGGAACAGCCTCAGGATTTGGAGAAGAAGGTTGTAGTAGATTGTCTCACTGGTCTCCAGCTATTCAAACATCCCTATGTTAAAGTTTATTTATTTTGAGAGAAAGAGAGAGAGAGAGAGAAAGAGAGAACACACACAAGTGGGGGAGGGGGAGAGAGAGAGAGAGAGAGAGAGAGAGAGAGAGAGAGAGAGAGGAAATCCCAAGCAGGCTCTGCGCTATCAGTACAGAGCCCAACATGGGGCTTGATCTCATGAACCATAAGATCATGACGTGAACCAAAATCAAGAGTCAGACACTTAACTGACCGAGTCACTTGGTGCCCCCAAACAACCCTATGTTAGATTTATACATCCAGGCCTTTTGTCATGTGGCTCTCCTTCCTCCCACTAGAGGAAGAGTATATTTCCCTGCTCCCTGACTTTGAATTTGGCCATATGACTTGCCTTGGCCCATAGGATATGACAGGAAGTGATGTGGGAAGAGGCTTGAAATGTGTATTTGGTTTGCTCTCTTGAACTTCTTTCATTTGCCACGAAGACAGACCCCAGGTAGTTGCTGTTCCCACACATGAAAAAGGATATGAGTGGCATACCTGAACCAGTCCTAAGACTAGAGTCAACCCAGCAAAGTCACACCTCAAAGTACAGCCACTCAGCCAGCTGAGCTCAGATTAAATTAGCTGAAACATGGTCTACCTACCAATCCATGAGGTCCTGAGATTTTGAGGCTATTTGTTATGCAGCATTAACTAACTACTACAGATGGCAACATGGGTGAACAAGTTCTGGAAATGCATGGAAAAAGGAGAATCTCGGACAATATGGCTTTACCACCCCAAATCTTTGACCACATGATTAGCAGAGGCTTTGTAAGGAAGCAAATGAACGAGTAGTATGGGTAGAGGTGGGCTATAAATTGGAAAGGAAGGCAATGGGGCTTTGCAACACTTAAAGCAATCAAAATAAACAGTTGTGAAACCAGGAAAAGGCAATCCCCAGCACAGGGGTCTGCTGCTGGGCTGCCTCAGCTTTGGTACATTTAATCTATCGCATTAACACAGCTTTTAGAGTTATAGTCCCTCAAAAGGATTTGGACTCCATTTCTATTGCAGTTGCCAGGGCCTAAAACTGTCAATTAGAAAACCATTTACCAAGTAAACTGCTCCACTGGCTGTCACGTGAAAGTCATTACTCCAACCTGAATTTTGGCCCTTTCTCTGCACAGAGATCCAAACTCTCCAAATCTGCTTCACCCTCCAAATCACATTCCCAGAGCATGCTAAAGAAGGGAATGCACTTTGAAATAGTGTGCAACTATGCAAACATTAGTCCTCATGGCTTTGTCTCAGAGAAGGTGTGACACAGAGGTTCAGTTTGGCATGCAGTTGAGCAAACCTTCTCTATGCTTTTCTTGACTATTTTCTCTCATTCTCAGTTTCATTCTCAGTTTCATTCTCAGTTCTTAACTCAGTTAAGTTTCTTGTTAACTTAATAAAGCAGGTTGAAATGGCCCTCCTAGTCCTCCCATAACATTACAGTCATGCATCTTGTTTATGAAAGAGCAACAAACACAGGTCCTTTCTGAACATGGGCCCTTCTAGTCTGGGATGCAGAGGACAATAGTTTATTCCCTACACCACTTCCCTGAAATGTGTCAATCCCAGGGAGAAGGGAAGTTAACATTCACCAAATGCTTCTGCCTATGTCACCTCATCTCAACCTCCCATCTTATGTGAATTTGCCTGAGAGGTGGGCCCATTAGATCCATTTCACAGAGGAAAAAACTAAGGTGATAAGATAGAGCTGGGATTCTAACACAGCCTGTCTCATTTGAAAGCCAGCTGCCCTCCTCTTTACTCAGTGCTGTTTGGAGAAAGGAAGGTTCTTTCTCCACAGGCAGACCTGTGTCCATGTAGTAGTAGACTAGACCCCCTACCTCTAGACCTGGATTTGGGCATAGCAAACTCAGCACAGTTATTTTTCACTGCTTGAAAGGGTACCCTGCTTGAAGACAGTCGTCATATTAAACTTTAGAGGCACCATATGTTGTGTTGTACCTGCCAATCTCCTTGCTTCTGCTCTTGCCTCCCTAATGTTCACTGCTCAAAAAGCAACACAGCAGTCAGCAGGATGTTTTAAACATGTCAGTCAGATCACCACATCCGCCTTGCCCCCCCCCTCCCCCACACCCCGCTACTTAAAACCTTCTGAGATGTTCTCATCTCACTAGGGTCATATCCAAAGTCCAGATCTTAACCTACCAGGTCTTACATGATCCAGCCCCTGCTACCCCCAACCTCATCTTGCACCCACAGCCCACCCACTTATTCATCAGGCATTGGTTGCTTCTATTCCTGGAACATGCCAGCTTGCTCCTGGCTCAAGGCTTTTACAGTGGCTGTTCCCTCTGTCTAGAATATTCTTATCCTAGATCTTTGCTTAGGTGGGCTTTTCCAGTCCATGAACTCTCTCCTCAGGAAGACCTTCCTCTACTACCTTGGCTAAAGTACATCTTCCTGTTTGCTCCATCCTACTCCATCAGACTCATGATGTAATTTAATTTCTTTCACAGACCATATCATTCTCTGAATGTCTCATAGTTATTCATTTACTTGTGTACTTTCATAGCATCTATCTCCTCTCACCAGAGTATGGGCTATTTGACACAGGGCAGACCTATTTCAGACTTGCTCATGGCTACATCCCCAATGCATGTGACAGTGCTTGGGGCATGGAAGGTGTTCATAAGAATGCATTGAGCAAAGAGAAATGTTTGGATGTACTTTGTACCTAGCTTATTGTGTTACTGTTAATTTTAATTTTAAGGCTTAATCCAGTTACCCTTTTAGCTAGAAACATAATAATCTTACTTTCAAACTATTAAAGAGAATATGGATAAATGTGGGAGCCTGGAGCAGTTATTTAGCCTTGTGAGGGCTCAAACTCTGCTGCCTTGTCCATTGTTATACCCATGCCTAGCACAGTGCCTGGCACATGCATGGTAAGAGAAAGAAGAAGTTCAAGGATGAATGGGGTTCTTAATGGTCCCTATATATTGTCAGGAATGGAACTTTAGAGGAAGAAGAAAGGGATTTTAAATAAAAATGAATGAGGGCAGTATATCTCTTTCTCTCTGTGCTCTCTTTTTTCCATTTCATGATGAACTTGTGGTAAGATGATGCTGGAGCAGGAAGGTGCTCTCAGCTTGGAAGTCCAGGCACAGTTAGCATGGAGCCCCAAAACAGGAAACCTGGAACAGACCTCTTTGTTTTACCTCTTCTCTGGGCCAGGTGCTAAAGAAGCAAGAGGAGTCCTTGAGAATCTCACAGGGTAGGAAGCCAGAGGGAGATTTGGGAATGAAGCTCCCATCTGAAGTGAATTTTCCCAGAGTATCTTTGAATATATAGTTTTAGAAGCCTGGTGGAGGAGTTGAAAATTAAATGGGCACTTAGTTTAGAGTTTTTGACTATAGATTTTCACTTTTGTTTATTGACAAAAATGGTACTTGAAAGCCATCAGTGTGAGCTTTCTCAAATATTTTTTCTCTTGGCGAACGACACTATCTGTTGGATTCATAAGCAGCATAGAAAGAGAAACAAAGCATAAGCAGTATTAATAGGACACTGAGTTAGTTAGCTATCTTGGACTTTAGAGAAAAATTATTTCCAAGGAGAGAATACTGGATAAGGTTTCAGGATCTATTATTTTAGCTTTGAAGAAAAAAAGACCAAAACGTATGAGTACATATGTAAAAAGGACTCAGGAATAGATACTTTATTTTCCAGATTTTTTTCTACTATTAAAAAGGTATGTTTTTGTGATTGGAGAGCTTTAAATTGATTTTCGCTAGAATGATAAAATGGTCTAAGCTCAGATGAAAAATGTAAGGGGTTTGGGATGAGAGTCTCCTTATGAATACAGTGTTCATTTTCTCGTGCATTAAGAGTAAGATCAAATAGATCTAAATTAGAATATATAATTCTAGAATATATATAGAATATACATAGAATATATATAGAATATATATAGAATATATATATATAGAATATATATATATAGAATATATATATTATAGAATATATATATTAGAATATTTTCTCATCTAATATAACGGATATAACAGAGTGAGAAATTAGAATAAATTGCTAACATATAAAACAGATTGGTTTTAATTTAGAAGCTGTATAAGAAAAAACATTCTTGTGAAAAACCAAAGATAACTGAACAACATCAGTTATTAAACAAGACATAGTATTAGCAAAATGTGCCAGTTTTTTTCCAGGGTATTAGAATGATTCTTCCAGTGTCATGATTGCTTTCTCTAGCAGTCCCATACTACAAGTGTATATTTAAATGGAAACATACTATAATGATAGACTCTTTTTCTGTTTTAGGTTGCTAGACATTTGGGAGTCAATCTCCCAAGTGTCCACAATGACCCAACTGAAATAGTGGACCACAAAGTGGAATGACAGAAGATTTCTTACTCTTGGGTATGTGGGTAAAAACTGGGCTACAGTCACCTTCTGCTAAAGCCAAGACGAACTGGAGGTAAATTTCCACCAGTGGATGGTCTCATCTCTACTACAATGTTTCGTTGATGCATTATCTTGACTATTTATACTACTATGTAGTTGATTAGGTAAACAAGACGTTAGCAGCAAGACCTAGGATTATATCTTAGTCTTATGTCCTGACTCATGAACTCTTCTCAACATAGACCAGATAAGGAATGAGACGATTTTATTAAGAAAATATTGTTTTTTTTAAAAAACTGACATTTATGCTATATGTATTAGCATTAAAAGTACATACAATTAATAAAAACAAACAACCTGACACCGTAATTAGATTGAGTTTAATTTTTTAAAGATTTTTTTAATTAATGTTTTTTATATATTTTGAGAGACAGAGAAAGAGTGTGATCAGGGAAAGGGCAGAGAGAGAGAGAGAGAGAGAGAGAGAGAGAGAGAATCCCAAGCAGGCTCCACACTGTCAGCACAGAACCCGATATGGGGCTCAAATCCATGAACTGCAAGATCATGACCTGAGCCCAAATTAAGAGTCAGATGCTCAACTGACTGGGCCACCCAGGCACACTCAAGGCTGAGTTTAATTTAATCTTTACTCTAGGAATAAGAAGATACTTCTTGGGATTTTTAAGGGTTTTCATTATATAGAGAAACCCTGTGTAAAAATGTTCTATTTCTTTGGAAAGCTCTGATTCCATGAAGCCTGAAGGGGGTTGACAAGCTGCAGATCACCCCTCTATAGGGGTATAAGTATTCCAAGAATACTTACTTGGAATAAAACTAATGTTGTGTTGATTCCAACTTTAGGCAACTAAATCTATCTTCCTTGATATCAACTACTCTATGTATTTAGAATTTGTTCATAATCTTTAAGCTGTCAAGGGTGAAAAAAGGAAGCCTGAGCAGAAGTGGAGTCTTTCCATAATGCCCTTTGGGAGACAGGGTAGTATGAAGAAGTCAAGTCAGGCAGCACTGGTAAGATTCCAGACACACTGCTTACCACCTATGTGACATGAGCAAGTTACTAGTTTCTCTGTGTCTCTGTTTCCTCAATCATAAAACTGTGGACATAATATCATGCAGAGGTCTTATTAGGATTAGAAAGAGTACCAAATGCAAAGTTCCCTACATTGTCTTTGGCACTTGTGGAAACTACACACATTTTAGTTCTTTGGGTTTTGTGGCAAGTTTTTAATTTTGCCACTGTAGTGTGAAAGAAGCCATAGACAATACATAAATTAATGAACATGGCTGTGGTCCAATAAAATTTTATAGACACTATAATTTAAACTTCACATAGTGTCTACATGTCTTGATATATTATTTTTCTTTTGGTCTTTTCAACCATTTAGAAGTATAAAATATATCTAAGCTTATAAGCCATATACAAATATATGGATGCCTAATAAAGAAACACTTAGGACTAGGTGGTTCACAGATAAATTATACCAACAATTTATAGAAGAGTTAACATGACTATTTTCAAACTCTTCCCCAAAACAGAATAGCAGGAAACACTTTTTAACTCAGCCCATGAAGTCAGAATTATCCTGACACCAAAGTTCAACAAAGACATTATAAGAAAAATAATCTCAAAATAAAGATTATGTGTAAAAAAATAAATAAAATAAAAACAGGTGGAAGGCTAAATTTAGCCCATTCTTCATAGTTTGCCTTCTTTCCCTACAAATACTATAGAAGGTATAAGGGAAATGGGGTACATCATCCTTATTTTCTAAGACTTTTTAGCTTGATAGGGATGTCTAGAATTACTCATAAAAGTGATTGAATAACTACAAAATAACATACAAATGAATAGAAATTAAAACAATGAAAATGGGTTAGGGAAACATTGAGGGCACAGGACATGAAAAGATCATTCATAAAGGTATTGTTGATCTCAAAGAATGGAAGAGATAGATTTCTATTGTTGTTGTTCATTCAATCATTTCTTTGTTTATAGGATTAGGCTTTGACCTTGGGCATCAAACAGGAACAGACTGAAAATGGCAGAAGGAAGACACAGTTTATGGCTATAAAAAAAGCATGGAGATAAGCATGAAAGCTTTTGTGGGAAAACATAAAATAGACGAGAGACAGAGAACAAAAGTGCAGTATGGGGATGACAGGTAGTAGTTCAGTTAGAGTTAATTAGATCATTTGAAATCAGTGGAAAATGGTTAATCATGGATTGAAAACTGGAGGACAGTTTAAGTGTTTCTTCTGATTTCCAGTTGCATATATTCCTACTTTTTAAATGTTTATTTGTTTACTTTTGAGAGAGAGAGAGAGAGAGAGCGAGAGCAAGAGAGAGCAAGAGTGCACAAGTGGGGGAGGGGCAGAGAGAGAGAGGGAATCAGAATCTGAAGCAGGCTCCAGGCTCTGATGTGGGCCTTGAACCCACGAACTGTGAGATCATGACCTGAGCCAAAGTCAGACACTTAACCCACTGAGCCACCCAGGCACCCTATTCCTACTAATTTTGACTATCTTGTTTTTATTTCTTTTTTAAGGTTATTTGTTTATTTTTAGAGAGAGAAGAGAGAGCAGGGGAGGGATAGAGAGAGAGATGGAGAGACAGAATCCCAAGCAAGCTCTGTGCTGTCAGTGTGGAGCCAGATGTGGGGCTCGATCTCACAAACTGTGAGATCATGACCTGAGCTGAAATCAAGAGTCAGACACTTAACTGATTGAGCCACCCAGGTGCCCCATATTTTGTTTTTATTTTTTATGTATTTATTATTTATACCTATCTTACTAACAAAACAAAACAAAACAAAACAAAACAAAACAAAACAAAAAACAATTGACTTGAGAGAGCTTGTGCATTTTCTCTCTCTGGGGATTGATTGATTACTCTGAACTGGTCTCCATATCCAGAAACTTGTCTAGCCAAATGGCCCATTATCTCTTGCAAAATAATTTAGATTAATTGTAATAATTATTTGTGGTGTGTTAAAATGAACACATTCTTTTAAATTTGGCTAGATGACTTTTTTCCTAATTGATGTATTGTCTACACACCAGGAACATCACATTTACAATTATTCCTATAAATCGCAAATAAGAACTGGGATGCCTGGGTGGCTCAGTCAGTTAAGCCTCAGACTTTGGCTCAGGCCATGATCTTGTGGTTTGTGAGTTCGAGGCCCATGTTGGGCTCTGTTGGCCCAGCTCAGAGCCTGGAGCCTGCTTCAGATTCTATGTCTGTCTGTCTGTCTGTCTGTCTGTCTGTCTCTCTCTCTCTGTCCCTCTCCTGGTTGTTCTCTCTCTCTCAAAAATAAAAATATACATTAAAAAATAAATCTCAAATAAGAACACCCAATCTGACCATGGGTGCTCTACTTCTGCCTTTTTTTCAGCTAGAAAAATCTATCCTTTCAAAATTTGCTGTTTTGAGTCTGGTTTCTATCTAATAAGGTACTTCACCCTCAGTCCAAGATCTGAGCTAATGATCTCTGAGATGTTACCAAAACCATTCTGGAATTCCAAGTATATAATGTCAGTCTTTCCATGGTCACTATGGAAACTATATCCTAGAAAAATGTAGTCACTTATTTCATTATGACCTATCCCTTATAAAATTAAATTGGCCATTTCTAATAAACTTAAGCTTTTAAAATTATTCCCTTACCAAATCATTGGTAATTGTATTCATTAATATTCTTACCATGACCAATAGTACAATTAATATGAAACCAAGGCAGACAGCTATGGTATAGTGGGGATACTACTGGACTTGAAACTGGGACACTTGAGATCAAACCAGAATCTGCCATTTACTCTCCGACCTTGTTCAAGTCACATTCCCTTTCTGAAGCTCCATTTCCTCAAATGTAATTTGTGGGTAATAACATCTACCTCAACAGGACCCTTGTTAATATTTGATGAAATGTCAAATAATTAACCAAATGAGGCTACAAAATACGTATTCATTTGTAATTATGTCTCTAACTTTCTGCTACTGTGAGTGACTCAAGATAAGACAGGATAGCACAGTAAAGAAAATCAGTATAACTTCTTAAAACTCAGTTGAACCACAACTTTTGAACTCTTTCTCCCATCCAAACATTTATCAGAGCTAGTAAATTGCTACAACAGAAAGAACAAAATTTAACTTTATTTTTTTCTCTCTTAGCAAAATTTCCTTTTTGGAATTGATACTGACCAGCAGATATGTGTAGGCATGGAGACCACAGATACAGAGAGATTCACAAAACTGGACTTTCAGTTCTAGGTATTTGCAGATTAAATGGATTTTACTTTTTGTTTTCATTTATTCACTAAAAATCCAGAAAAAAAATGCAAATAAACATTTGGAGCAATTTATGGTGGTATAATTATGGTACAAAGAGACCTAGGTTGGGGGAACACCCTTTATGGAAATCAGTTGAGCTCACTGGGTCATCTAACTTCCTCTTGGTAAATATTCATCTCTCAAAATTCCATCAGATTATTGATACATTTTTAAAAAATCCTTGTTTTAAAAAGTGGATGCTGTATAACTATGATGAGACAAAGCATTTCAAACAAATGGTTATGAAGGATTATTTCAAATACTCAGCATCCAAAATACAGACATGCAATGTTTAATTTTTGACCACCAGATACGGGGGTTTCTATGGATAGAAGCTGTATTTCCTATTTCAAAACTGTGAGTCACTTGGACAAATAACCCAATCTGCTTACAGAGAAATGTCCAATGTCCCCTAAAGCTTTGGGGAGGCGAGTAAAGACATTATTGAAGGTTCACTGTAATTAAAAAAAATAGGTAGACTGTTAGCAATTTTGATGTTGTATTTTAAGATCTTGGTTAACTCGGATAATTTTGAATTCTGCGTGATTAGGGTCCTGAATTATAAAGTTTATTTCTCTTCAATTTATAGGACATGCCAATTACTTTGGCATAAGAATGAGATTGTTTTACTTACTTTCCCCCCAATGACCACCACCAATCCATGTCTTACTCTGATGAACCTTTTTTTATTGTTCCAGTTGATAATGCTGCTTCTTCTGGCATTGAAACCTAAGTCCATCTATTGTCAAATTTCACAGTACTCCTCCTGGCCCTACTGAGGTTAAACATTTAGCTATAGCTGTTTAGAGTTTGTAATGCAGAGGAATGGCCGTTCTCTCAAATTTATCCCACTTCTTTGGGATGACTGTCTTTCTGACATTATGTTAAGAAATACAGAGAAGAAAAAAATACCAACTCCTTACATCCTTGATTGGAGGAGATTGCTAGAACCAAGGATTCAGTCCCAAGCAACTCCCCTCCACATTGGTGTTCACTTAGAAGACTCGCTGACCCTCATCTGGAGGCTCCAGAGTGTACAGGTATTTCTGTATTTTATCATGGTCCCTAGAAAACTGCACACCCCAATCCTCTACAGTCCCATCTATGGTGCCTGCAATATTTAACTACTTGCTCTCTAGAAGAAAAAGAAAAGCTGTGATTTGTAATGAATGCCAGTCTCTGTAAATACTCCTACGATCACCAAGAAGTAATTGAAAATAGGGGTGCCTGGGGGGCTCAGTTGGTTGAGTGTCCGACTTCAGCTCAGGTCATGATCTCACTGCTCCTGGGTGCAAGCCCCACATTGGGCTCTGTGCTGACAGCTCAGGGCCTGGAATCTGCTTTGGATTCTGTCTCTCTCTCTCCCTGCCCTTCCCCTGCTGGCATTCTCTCTCTCAAAATAAATAAACATTAAAAAATTCTTAAAAAGAAGTAATTGAAAGTAAATTTAGAAAGAGATGCATACCCCAGTAAGCTGGAAGAAAAAAGTATATTAATAACTTAAATAACCTATCAGACACAATGGGTGTAAATGGTAGTGGTATCAGTTATTGAGAATTTCTCAACGGCTCCCTTTTGCCATAGGATACATCTCATAGCAGATGAATGAATTTGGCATCTGCACCTCTCCTACCACATCTGTTCCTTTTCTAGCCTCATCTCCCATTGCTCTCCTACACTCAGCCTGTGGTAAAAATGTACAGACATATTCACAATATCTGAATCCTCCATATGTTTTCATGACTTGCTCCCAGGTGAAGACCAATTATGAGTTCATACCCACTATCAACGGGCCTTCTAGGAAATTTTCTCTACTGTTTTGAATTTTAGTTCATCTAGTCGTCGTTACTTCTACAGCTCTCTGTGACTTTAAAAAAATGATGTTGGGGCGCCTGGGTGGCTCAGTCGGTTAAGCGGCCAACTTCAGCTCAGGTCATGATCTCGCAGTCCGTGAGTTTGAGCCCCGCGTCGGGCTCTGTGCTGACAGCTCAGAGCCTGGAGCCTGTTTCGGATTCTGTGTCTCCCTCTCTCTCTGACCCTCCCCCGTTCATGCTCTGTCTCTCTCTGTCTCAAAAATAAACAAACGTTAAAAAAAATCATTTAAAAAATGATGTTAAAGATGTCTCTTTTTTTCTGATTGTTGAAGCTGCTACAAACTACTTCATGATTTCTGGTAGGAGAAGCAAGAAAAGACATTTTGCACTGAACATATGAAGAGTGTAATCTCAGGATGAAGTCTTTCTAAAGAAAAGGGAAATTAATTCTTTTATACAGACATGTACATTGCTATCTTTATCTCATTTCAATGTGTATAGGTAAAAAACTTTATCATCAACCATGGGTCCTTGTTTTGGGGTTTAATTGTTCTAACAGAAACTAAAAACTCCTTGACAGCAGGGAGGTCAGTTTTGTGACATGACAGAAGCTCAAGAAGTGTCTGTGAAGTGAATATATGGATGAATAGTTATGAATAAAGTGCCACAAAAAATCTGAAGTCCTAGTTTTGAAGCTCATTCATTCACCAGGCAAAGAGGGCATTACAAATATTAGGAGTTGCCTCTGAAAGGCCAGGGAGTCATGAAAATATATAGGAGTGAATCTTTGCTGAGAAAAAGAGAAATTAGCAAAGATTTAGTGGTTATAAAACTAGAATAACAAAAACTAGAAGTTTTAAATACATGACTAATTTTCCTCAAAGAATATTTTCTGATTTCTTGGGATGCATAAAATGCTGATATATCAGTCAGTTCCAGAAAAACAGAATCAACAGGATCTGTAAATTGATCTCCATCTTGATCTCGATCTTTCTCTATCACAATCCATGTGCATAGTGGTATGTATAGAATGCATATACCTAGAAAATTGAAATTTATTTAAAAAATTTTGTTGGATATTTTAAAGAGGCATTTTTTTTAAGTAAGCTCTATGCTCAATGTGGGGCTTGAACTCATGACTCTGAGATCAAGAGTCAAATGCTCTTCTCACCGAGCCAGCCAAGCACCCCTTAAAAGGGCATTTTCTAAGAAAAAAGGGTTCAATCCATTTCAAAGATATCATATCCCTAAATTTGACTGCACTCCATAAATCTTAAAAATATTTTTTAAATTGGCAAAACATAAAAAATAAATAAATCATAATCATAGTGGGAGACTTTAATACACTTAAGTCAATAGCTGATAGAACAAGCAACCAAAAAAACAGAGAATGATATAAAAAATCTGAATAACTAATAAACTAAGAAACTTGGATTATTTGACCAACTAATAAATCTGGATTATTTGACAAATATGGAAAACACAACACCGACATTCTTTGCAAGTGTACCTAAAATACTAACCCAAATTAACCACATATTAGGTCATTAAGCAAGTCCCAATAAATTTCAAATGATTAAAATTACATAGAATAGGGCTGGGTGGCTCAGTCGGTTAAACATCTGACTTTGGCTCAGGTCATGATCTCAAGGCTTTTAAGTTTGAGCCACATGTTGGGCTCTGTGCTCAGAGCCTGGAGCCTGCTTCAGATCCTATGTCTCCCTCTCTCTCTCTGCCCCTCCCCTGCTTGCGCTCTGACTCTCTCAAAAATAAAATAAACATGAATTTTTTTTTAAATTACATAGAATATGTTCTCAGATCACAGTGGAATCAAGAAAAAAATTAGTAACAGAAAGATGATTAGAAAAAATTTAACTACCTAGAAATATAAAAAAAACAATAGGTTTATAAATAATCCATGAACCAAAGAAGAAATCAACTGAAAATTAAAATGTTTTGAACTGGATGATGATAAAGACATGACACATTAAAACTTGTGAAATGTAGATAAAAGCACTATTTTAGAAGGAGGATAATTTATACTTCTAAATGGAGAAAAATGAAGAAACTCATGAAATCAATTATTTATATTTCCATCTTCAAGAAATGAGTGGAGGAATAAAGAGCCCATCAAATCAAACTTAAGAAGAGTAAATAGAAATCAGAAATAGAAAGAGTAAAAGACAAATCAATGGTATTTTTAGAAAACCCACACACATATGAAAGAGAAAATCAGAAAAACCAAAAGTTAGTTCCCTGAAAAGATCTATAAAATTGATAAATCCCTAGCAAAACTTACCAGGAAATAAAAATAATTGTTAATATCAGCATTAAAATGGAGAACATTACCATAGATCCTACAGTCATCAAATGATAATAAGAGGCTATTGCGACAAACTTTAACCCAACACATTTGGTAATTTGAATACAATATACAAATTCCTCAAATAAATGTTATTTATTACAACTGACAAAATTAAAGAAAAACTGAATAGCAAGTTAAGATCTATTTTAAAAATGAAATTTGTTATTAAAATTGCAGACAACTCAGAAACATAAATGCAAAAACTTTTAAATGAGATGTTAGAAAATTTAAGCCAGTAATATATAAAAAGAATAATATGGCCAATAGATTTTATTCTAGTTTTGAAAGGTTTACTCTGGCCAATAGGTTTTATTCTAGTTTTGGAAGGTTTACTTAACATTAGAAAAATCAACTAATATAATTCACTATGTTAATAGAAAAAAAGGCAGAAAAAAGATCCCTTCAGTAGAATAAAAGAAAGTATTTGACAAAATTCAACATCTATACATGATGAAAATTCATAGAAAACTAGAAATGGAAGGGAACTTCCTTAATTTGATATGTAAATCATATGATATATTGTATTCAATGGTGAAATCCTAATTTGTTTTCCCTTGAGATCAGGAATGCATATGGTATTCAATTTATATAAAATACAAAACAAGCAAAGTTAGATTATCTGTACTAGAATCCAGGAGAGTGATCTCCCGCTGCAGAAAGGGAGCAACAGGGGGACTTCTGGGGTACTGCTAATATCTAGCTCTTGATCTGGTTATATAGTTATATCCACTTTTTAAGTTGATTGATCTGTTCACTTACGTGTAATTCTCTGTATGTTTATTATACATCAACAGAGAATTAAAAATATTCAGACAGAAATTTAAAAAATCCAAATCACATTTCAAATAGTTTGCATTCTCTCATGAGATAACAGATTGGATTCTTCCCATGCTCAGGCTGTTGTTTGCCATCATGTTGACACAGCCTTAGCAAGGGCTGAATGATGGACATTTTGGGGCCTGTATCGAGATTTTGAGCTCCTCAGACTATGGGAAACCATCCAGGCCTTTCATCAATTTTCTTATAATTAAGTGAGCTTTTCCAGCACCTTTTCAGTCCTCAGATAATGCAGTTCTATTTCAGGAGACTTTCCTAGGGTGTGTAGCTGCCCAGCGACTCTCCAAAGGAAAGTCATGGTGGCTATCATAGATGTTTCTCACTGTCCTGTCCCTGATGGGATGAAGGCAAGGTGAAAAGGCAAAGCCTCTTAAAACTCAAATTATACTTTGGGCAGTGGCAGGAGCAGAGGCTAACAATAGCCTGCCAGGTCCTCTGGTTAAGATAAAGATTCCCAGGAACGTCCACGCCAAGAACAGTAGTTATAGGCCAGAAATGCCAACTCTTGAAGCTATTATCCAAAGAATATATGTTGCACAAGAATCCCTCTCCAAATTTCATTGTATTTTCTCATTTGTTCAGGAGTTCCCATAGGTTTGCTAATGGCCAATGAGTCAGATGGAGTGGTGGCATATTTGCAATGGGTGTTGGTTGACTCCTTCTTTTCTGAGAATGGAAATCAAATCAGCCAGTTTTAGCAAAAGAAGCTATCTGGATTTTTACCCCTTTCCTAGGAGGCAATGATTTTGATAAGCTAACTTACTCTTCCAAGAAATTCTCTTGGACTTATTCCAGTTCAAAGTCATCTCTTCCTTCTCTAAATTCTGAAGGCACACAGGAATGGTACTCAGCTTCCAAACTGATTTCTTTTACACACACACACACACACACACACACACACACACACACACACAGTGTAAATCTACAGCTCAGAGCCCTGCATTTTGTACAGATGCAATATTTGGGTAGTTTCTCAAGATGGTCCATAAAGCCTTCTCAGTGCAAGTGCATCCAAAAGTTTTATAGTTATAATATGATGAAAACCTTTGTCTTTTTATAGCAACATTTATCAGCAGACACAAGCCCTCAGAGTTCTATCTTGACCTAACTCTATCTGTCCTTGGAGACGGAGGATGGTCTTCTTGACCTCCTCTGAATTACTTATTGTGTGACCTACAAACCCAAATTAGGCTCTTTGCTAGTTCTTCAACATCCTTGCTCATTCCAATCTCCAATCTTTTCCTCTTTATTTTTCAGCCACACTGGCTTTTTTTTTTCTTTTCTCAACTATGCCAAGTCACTCCTATCCCAACCTTTTGTACTTGCTCTTCCATCCGCCTGGATTGTTCCCCTGTAAGACCTTCACCTGATGAGCTCCTTCTCATTTAGGTGTCAGCTTAAGCATTATCTCCTCAGAAAGACATTTCTGGAGCACACAGTCAATCTACAAATCATTCTCTAGCCTTTCTATGGTTTTATTTATTTATTCTCTTGCTTGTGGTGTATCTACCTTCACTTTAATGCAAGCTCTATGAATGAAGGTATCCTGCCTGTTTTATATACTCTATGTCTCAAGCACCTACTACAGTACCTGACACACAATACACAGTTGTGTCAGTCTGAGTCCTCTGACGACAGAAGCCAAGATAGGATTAGGCATACAAGAAGCTTATGAGTGGAAATACCTATGAAGAACGAAGGGGAGGAAGCAAGAGTAGGCTGGGGAGCTTTCAAACTGTGACACAGGTCTGATGCCTGTGAATGGAGAAAGGGAAGGAAGGAAGGAGGGATGATTGGGTAGAAAAAGTCTTAGGCCACAGTGAAGTTCTGAGAAAGTCTTCTCCAGGCTGAGAGGGGGGCCCACATAAAGGTTTCCTATTAGAGAAGTCTAATGTTGGGCATGACTGGCCTGGTTCTAAAACCCCCATTATGCTTAGATAGTGGCTGAAATTGATCCTGGGGAAGCTGGGTCCATAGTGGATCCAAAGGAACAGCACCTGCACCTGTTGTCCATGAAGATTCACTTGAAGAGAGATCTGGGTGGTAAACTTCTCTGGCCTCCCAAACCAGTCCATAGGTACTTATTGAAAAGAGGAATAAGTGGATAAATGCATGGATAAATTTCTGAACTCCATGCTAAGAGACACCTTCATGGTTTAAGTAGACAAACTGTTGGATTCTTCAGTTGGTCTCATGCAGGGCTGATATTCCCAGCCATCACTCCAATGTATCGACACACATTAGGAGTATGTGTAGGTCAGGGGTCACTTCCGTGCTTGATACCTCACAATTAACACCTTAATTAATCCATAAATTAGCTTTATTATTATTGTTATTATTCTTATTTCCTCTAACCAGATGATAACCCAGGAAGTGCTAATCTGTCTCTGTTTTCTCTCACAGTTCTTACCATAAGTGCTAGCCACACTGGCATTCTAAAGATCCCAACCTCCAAAGCCTGCCAGAGCCAGGCATGTTATAGAGACTAGTGAAGTAGTTCTGGTAGGGAGTGGTAGGAAGTATGGTAAACTGGAGTGGGCTTGCCCCACCTAGATGGGGTGACTGCTATAGAGCTACAGCCCATTATTGCCAGGTGGGAATGCAGACTTTGGGCTACCAAATCAAGCGATGCCAGAAACCTGGATTTTTACGTGAAATCTGATTTTTAAATGTTGGGAACTAATTAAATATTTCTTAAACACTCTGCAGGCCAACACTAACTTGGCCAAGTAAAACATGCCTGTTGGATGATTTGACCACCAGTTTGTAGTCTCCATTCTAGACCTCAGTTGACAGACAACATTCTAGATCTTTAAAACTCATAGTTTTGTTAAAAGTTTTGTGGCAGTTATTCTTGGAAGTCTTCTCAGAACCAGCCAATGACTGACCATTTATGTCACTCCCCAGTATCCTGGATCCAGAAAGCATGGAAGAGAATAGGCCATAAATGTCTGAGTCACGAAGGTCATGAGACTCATGAGACTGGGGTGAAGTTCTCCATGAAATTCAAAGTGACAGACCATCTCTTTGCCAGTATGTGAGCCAGTCTGCCAGTGAGAGCAAGGCTAAAGATAAACAGATGGATCTTACTTCCTGCCCAGAGGGAGCACAAAGTAGGCTCAGAGGGGATGGAGTGAACTCTAATACAAGGCTCACTTTTAGCAAAGGTTATAGCCTAGAGCTAGAAAACCCACTTTTTTCTTTGGTAGTAAACTACAGGATTAGAAATCCTAAGAGGTAAAGGTAAGAACAACAATGATAAAGCTCATTAGTTATTCAAAATTATGTGAGATTTAAAACAGTAATACTAATTTTTTAAAGTCCCTACAAATAATAAGAGTTTAATCCATTTCTTTCCTGCATCCACACACAGTATATGCCCAATTATATCTTTGGTCCATTTTGAACATGTTGATGAGAATGCTGATATTTGACATAATGAATCATTTCCAATTCTCAGCTGGGACACACGTCCTAATTCAGGACAGTTTTGTGGCATTGATAGCGACCCTCTGCTTGAGTTTTCAGAAGCATGAATAAACACATTGCATTTTAGCAGATTCACGGGAATCCAATATTTGCTAGAGTTTAACGTGCAGGAGAAATACCAGTTTTGAGGTTAATATACTATGAAAACAAATGTTGTTGGGACCTGATTTGCTTTTAAGTCTAAGAGAGGCTCTTAAACTGTGCTGCCCTTTTAGAATAAACCCTTGTTCATTCTTTAAAATTGTGACTGTAATCCAACAAAAATGACAATCTGCTTCTGATGTTCCAATTCTCTTTTCACCATTTTGTAACTACTTTTCATTTTATTGCATGATGATCGACTTCTTCAAAATGTATCTGTCCAGGGGCGCCTGGGTGGCTTGGTCGGTTAAGCGTCTGACTTCGGCTCAGGTCATGATCTTACGGTCCGTGAGTTCGAGCCCCATGTCGGGCTCTGTGCTGAGAGCCTGGAGCCTGTTTCAGATTCTGTGTCTCCCTCTCTCTCTGCCCCTCCCCTGTTCATGCTCTGTCTCTCTCTGTCTCAAAAATAAATAAACGTTAAAAAAATTTTTAAAGAAAATGTTTAAAAAGAAAAAAATGTATCTGTCCAGTTTTAAAATAAGTAATCATACTTCTGAAGGTATGGTAATGCTCCTTGCTTTTTTTCCTTTGAAATTTCAAGTTCAATGTATTTCCATGTTTTTTCACAACTGTAAGAAAGAATCACCATGTGAACAGCAATCACTCCAACAAGTTGGGTTTCTTGGCCTTGCAACTCCCAAAAGTCTCTAATCTGAGGAAGCAACTCCATAAATCGCATTCAAGTTTCCCCATCTGATGGCATAAAAATGAATGGCATCTGCCCATGATGCTTTCACTGCTTCCAAATATCTCATAAACTGGCGATGTCTGTAGGGACTGGCTTGGAGAAGAGTCACAATTGGAATCACTTGCTGCATCACATCACACAATGGACTTGCCCACATAGGTCATGGTCTCAGCCTTTGCAAGATGAGGCAATGGCAGTCTGGCACAACAGCCTGTTCTACTGACTGCAATTGAGTGTCAAGCTGCCTCTTCCTCCTTTCATCACAGATGCCCCAGTGGCAAATGAACTTGTCTTTTCCATGTGTAGAGCAAACTTCTCAAAATCATTATGGACATGTAGTTAGGACTTAACAGCTCATGTATGTCACATAATTAAACATGTCTTTGTACATGCTTGTGTAAGAATCTATACTCATGCTGTTGTAAAACATTTAGAGTTCCAATAACCTAGTGCAGGACACTGTCCTGCAACCTCAACTTTTAGATTTTATCCTTTTATTCATTCAACACATATTTAGTGAGGGCATATCATAATTAAATGCCTAAATGCACCTTTTACTTGTTGAGCTTTTAATTGTCAACCCCAATCTCTTTCCAGTGACAGCACGATAGGACAGAGGGGTTTATTTTCACATGGTCTTGGCAGAAATTGATGTAGCAATTAGCCTCTCTAGAAGAGTCCCCTGCTATTTCATCAGTTTACTAACTTCTGTGCACTGGAATGGAGCTTGCTGCCAAGTGCAGCATTCTTTTTGGAAAAAAAATAAATGCTAGTTTGAAATCCTCTACATAATCAAATTCTGCTTCACTTGGCAAAACTCGTAGCTCCTTTGATTGAGACATCAATTGCTCTTTTTTAAAAACTCTCACATAGTAAATCTTGCATGTTTCTAAATCCTTCTTGAAATATTATATTTACTGTATATGTTCTACCATAGGTAGTATTTTTATAATGTTTTACCAAAATGCTTTGTGACCTGTCTGCATTGAGCTGTCTGCAATCTGCCTTATAGTCCACATCTGCTTACTGCTAAGCAGCTTACCTTTGCTGTAACTTTGTGTTAAACATGACAAGTTATTATCGTGTTTGCTATTTGCTGCCATTTGCAATTGTCATCTTTTAAGACGTGCTGTCTCCCTAGGCCACTTTTGAGCATTTGCATGACACAAAAAGAAATGACTGCAAAAAAATTGCTTAAATGCTACGCCTGGCTGTGGTTTTAAGTGAAACATCTGGGCTCATTCAAGTCACCCTTTCTTCTGATGTGACTTTCTTTGCATGACTAACAAAGGCAGGAGGTTTGGTCAGGTGTCTTTTCCCAAGAGTTACTGGAAGAAGGGAATTCTTCCCCCAGGGACTGTGTTTTTGGGCTCTTTGAGGCTCTTGGGCAGAAATACGGGCACTTCATATTATTCTCAACCTGTCCTGGTCTATGGGTAGCTTTGAAAGAAAAGTCTCTGAAACTTCCTTTGAAAGGAAGTCCAGAGGAGGGTCACCCAGGAGCAGAGGCACAGTGGAGAGAAGTGGAGAAGCCTGGGGAAGACCTGACTGTCATCTATAAAACTGTGAGAGCGAATCGAGCTTGTTCTGGCTGATTTCAAAGCATGGAACAAAGTCTAGGTATGAAGAGGAAGATTTTCACTTCCACAAAGTCATTAGTTGCTTTAGGTCTCTGCTGAAACAACACTTCCTTGGAGATGCTTTCTCTGCCACCCAAGCTACAGTAGATCACCTCCCCTTGCTAATCATGTCATCCTGCTTATTTCCTCCAAACACTTATGAGATAGTAAGGTTTTCTTTCTTTTCCTTCCTTCCTTTCCTTCCTTCCTGCCTTCCCACCTGCCTTCCTGCCTTCCTGCCTGCCTTTCTCTCTCCCTCTCCTCTCTGCCTCTCCTCTTCTCTCCCTCCCCCAGAAAGTGAGTTCCACGACAGTAGGTACCTTGTCCATTTTGTTCACCTGCCTATCTTCAGAATAGGGTTGGCTACATAATATGTGGGGCTCAGGGCAAAATAAATATGTAGAGTGCTTTGTTCAAAAAGCAGGAAATAAGTGTGGTTAAATGTACCAAGGCATAAGACTTTTTCTTTCTTAGTCTCTTTTTCAACTTAGCACTTTGTTTTTTATTTGCTATTTAATGACATTCTAAGTTAAGAAAAATTGAAATTGTAAATTATTAGCATGGATTTTACCATTCATCTTTATGTTGTGCAATGGCAGTTTTAAATGCAAATAAAAGAGAATTTATGCAAATTATGCAAATATTAACTCACATATGGTATCACAAAATTTACACAATTCATATTTCTTAGCTTGTACATGTCTATGTATTTCATCCTTACCAGAACAGTGGAAATGTTACACAAAACTAACTCAACAGTCTTTATTTCACTTCTTGATACATTCTACTGACACTCTGTATATTCAGCTTACTAATGAGTAAGGAAGGACTGAAAAGGAAAGGAACTATGCATTGCCCTATATTTTCCTTTCCTTCTATGTCATCATTTTAGCAGTAAGTGGTTGGCTAATGCAGAGAAGTAACATGAATGAGAAAACATGTGACCATCAACAAATGAATGGTTAGGAAGATGTGAAAAAAATATATATATATATATTTAATGGAATAATACTCAGCCACTAAAAAAGAATGAGATCGTGCCATTTGCAAAAACATGGGTGGACATAGAGGGTACAATGCTAAGCAAAATAAGTCAGAGAAAGACAAATACCATATGATTTCACTCACATGTGGAATTTAAGAAACAAAACAAAGGAAAAAAAAAAAACCCAGAGTCTTAAATACAAAGAAGAAACTGGCAGTGCCAGAGGGGAGGTGGGTGGGGGTAAGGGTGAAATAGATAAAGGGGATTAAGAGTACTGAGTAATAAGCACTGAGTAATGTATAGAATTGGTGAATCATTATATTGTACACCTGAAACTAATGTAATAATAAAAGGATTTTATTGGTCCTTACTCTGGCTAGAACAAAGAGCATAGCTTCTTGTATGTCAGCACCTCCCTCCTTCCCACCATACTCAGTAGGGCCAGTAACATACTTTCCTTGTACTTTTTTGAGTCTCTCTGGATACCCTTGCACTGTGGGCCATGGGGGCAGCCAAAATGCTATATGTAAATGGGAAGGCAAAGAACTGTGGGTATCTCTTTTACTCATGAGAATGTTTCATCATCTGACTGGACTTCACTTACAAAATGTAAGTTCAGTGAAAATACTTAGAATTGCAAGATGGCCACAGCAGTGCATGAAACCAAATGTGGGGCCATTTGATTGCATGGGTCTGTGCCCATGAAGCCAGCCCTGGTCTATATCCTACCATATTGGAGTACACTGAGCACACAGGATGAGCACACCCATTCCTGTTAAACAGGTGAATGAATGATCAATTCAGAGCTGTGTATAAATGACCTAAACTGCAGAAAAAAGTCACCTCATGGCCCAGAAAGAGAAAGATAGGTGGAGAGGGTGTTCCAGCTGTAGTTCCTGATAGTGTTCCTGTTCATAAGCCTACTTAGACCTCTTCCCCTAGAGCATAGTGAAATATCCTACCTCTTTATAATAAATCTCCCCTGATTTATCTAGTTCAGAAAGTATCTGTTTTTTGCAGCTGCCTGACACAGAAATTCATTTTGTGCCCTGGCCCACCCTTGATTCACTCTACAGGCATACCACTCCTCTGTATGTGCCATGATTTTTTGCACTTCCATGCTTTTGCCCATCTTGTCCTCTCTTTTCTAATAGACCAACTCTTCTTCCTTCTAGGAGACCAGCTTTCCTATGGTGCTTTCTTCAGTTCTTACTTAAGATAGTTCCTCAGGTGTGATTGCAATGGCAAAATATTGTTGACATTTGTGCTCTGAGATCTCCTCTGGGGCCAGGTGAAGATTTGTTCTCTTTTGTATTTCTGTTGCCTGGAACCTAATATAATACCTGGTCCTTAGCAGATACTCACTGTCTATTGCCTGAGAATTAGTTGATGATTTACCAAATTACACCTGTGGTTAGGCCTGGGAAATACTGTGTTAGGACTATTTTCGGAATATTTCAGGTACAAGTTGGTTAGACCACTTCCTAGACCTTAGTCTTTTTGTTCAAAGATGATACTTCATTGAAAGCTCTTTTAACTGATTGAGGGAATTATGCAAGACAGTGGTAGTAGAAGGGAGTATGAACAATTAAAAAGGCATATTGAAATAGACCTGGAGTTAAGCCATTCAAGAAACCATCTGAGCTGAGCTGTGCCTAGAGTACTTTTGGAAGAAGCTAATTATGAAGTTATAGACCACAAACACTGACTATGACACCCACAATCATTCTTGAAAAATATGACTCAGTTATAAGTCCTGCATATACACAGGAGCAGGAATCTGAGGGGGAAGATATATCTATCTACTGCAGATGCCATTCACAAAGATCCCCAGACAGTCTCCTAAGCAGACTGCATTGTTCTTGTCTGGTTTGATCCCACTGGGAAACAGTCTAGGGTGTTAAATATTTTCCGTGAACATACCAGTCTACCTCTTTAGGCATGCTGTTTTGCAGGGGTCTCTCCCAGTGGGATGTTGTTTATTACTTATTTCTCATCCCAAGTGAGAAATTCTATAAAAATAAATCCTGCTTTCATTCAGTACACAGATTTGTTAAAATGATATCTGAAATATAACAGATATCATGATTTTGCAAAAACATAAGGCCTTACCCTTATAAGACAGGAGGAATATTAATGAATGAGCAACACATTGGTTAAGGCTTTTTTTTCTCATGGTTGTCAAGAGTTGGCTGTGAGAAATGGGATTATTAGATTGTGTGAGGACTAGGAAGACTCACGTGGAAAAGGCAAAAGACAAAAACTCTACATGAGACAGAAGCAAGCTCTGGAATTTTTATCTTCTTTGCTTGTTTCATCATTGCACATGTGAAATGAGTCCCTACTGAGTGGCGAGACAAGCAGGTGAGATGGGCTTACATAGAACTGGTGAGTGAAAATGCCCCTATCATGTTAGAAGATCCAAAAGCTATGAAGTCCAGATGAGGAAGTGAGAGGAGAGTATCAGATATCCTGCCCCACCCCCCATCATAGGCAAATGCAGTGGGGGAATCAGTCCCATTCTGTTGATTTCTGTGGTCTAATTGGGAGTATAAAAGTTATTACCCTGATTGTGAGCCAGTCTAATCACTGGGTCATCTTTCATTTAGCTCTCCATTATACTATTCTGTCTCTGACTGAATGAGTCCTTGTCAAATAATGGTTAAACCTTCCACTGTTTCCCAAAATACAGAGCACCAGCTGGGTATAGATCATTTGCCAACACCAGCAGTCATGCGAAACCCACTAATTGGGCACATATCTCCTGAGAATACGAACATGCCTATGCCAAAGGGGTGGCCGTGCCTCCCAACACCTTCAGAACATGCAATAATTTCACTGCTTTAAAAAAAAACCTGGAAAAAAAAAAGCATTGAATTGTACGCTTAAAAAAAAAGTAAGAAAAAAACCCAGAAAAGACTTGGCTGAAGGCAAGATTGCTTTTCGGAAGGGAAACTCTTTTCCCAGGGTGCACTGTGCAGACAAAACTTACTGCATCCCTTCTGAAAATGTGTCTGGAGCAGTCTTCCAAGATGATTAATAGAGCAAGTATTTTTCATAAGGGTCTGACCTTTGAGAGCACAAGCAGACAAAAGGCACAAATGGCTGGAGATGGGTGGAGAGCTGCAGGCTCACAGAACAGTCTTCACATCCACCACTCATTGGGGCCTATGACACACTGTACTGTCCCTAGGGGAAGGCCCCTAGGGCCATGATGCCTTTGAAAGTCTTTTTGTGTAACTGTAAGGGTCTTTACCTGAGGAAGATTTTCTTTTAAATGGTGAGTATACTGGCATATATTGTAAGTGCAGGGACTGTGAAGATAAACAAATTTAACCAGAAGATTCTTGCACCAAGCTTTCAGCTCAGAGCAATGGGCCACAAGTTTAGCAACGAATTCCCAAATACAAGGTATATGTTTCACTGGAGAGGGAAGGAAAATGAGGGTAGATGTTTTGGGGGAAAAATCAATATTTTTGAGGACCTATTTTTAAATCTTCATAACAATTCTCTAAGCAATGTTCATGTTCCCACTTTACAGATAGGCAAACTGGACCTTGAAGAACTTGGTAAGGTCATGGCGGTAGAAAGATGTGGAGATTCAGACCCAGTTAGGTCTAATTCCAAAACTCACTCTCATTTCACAAACCAAGCTATGTCAGGCTGGAGGAGGAAGGATCAAATAGATAGGTATTGGTGGGGATTCACCTGCTTAAAAAGAAAGCACATGTGTGATGAAGGTCTCTGCTGAGTTGGTAAGTTTAAGCAATGCTGAATTTTCTTTTCTTTCTTTTATTTTATTTTTAGAGAAAGAGAGAATGTGTGAGCATAAGCAGGAGAGAGGGGCAGAGGTAGAGAGAGAATCTTAAACAGGCTCTATGCTCAGTGCTGAGCCTGATGCAGGGCTTGATCCAATGACCCTGGGATGATGACCAGTGCTGAAACCAAGAGTTGGACACTCAACCAACTGAGCCACCCAGACATGCCAGCAATGCTGAATTTTCTTATACTAAATTGTATTAATGGCTTTATTTCCTGCTTCTCTTATCTTTTAGTTTTTCAATAATTTTCATTTATTTGTACTTTGCTTAAAATTTTTTATTGAATAACTGACCTCACCAGGTACTGTGCCAGGTAGTTGGTACATGGTAGTTGTCTTAGCCTGGCTTCCCCTACAACTGAGACCAAGACTAAGGCTTGCATGTGGATAGCTTGTTTGGAAGTGATGTTAGAGAGCAGAAGTGAGGCACCAGGAAAAGTGAAACAGGGAAGAGGAAAACCAGTGTAAGACTACATTACGGAGCTGGTCACCACTGCAGGCGGCTGGTGCCGAGTCTTGTTGGCACCTTCTGAGGAGTGTATAGAGGGACTAGAGGGAGAAGAATTTATCCTTGCTTGGCTCCTGGCCTGCTTTGGTTGAGAGTTACCCCACAGAGCATGAACACTTTCACACTTCTGGGCTGCACATGCGTGAATGTCAAGTAGGCTCTGGCAGTGCCCCACCCAGGGGAGCAAGAGAAGCCCTCGGACAGGAAACAGAGGTGTTTGGTGCAGGCTTGAGGTGTGCACTGTCAACGGAGAGCAGTTTGAAATCTTGTGGAACTCTGCCAGAGCCATGAGCTGAGGCTGAGAGGTTGTGAGGTGGTAAGCAAGATGTCCAATGTAGTTGCTAAATGGATGTGACTCTTGCACTCAAGGAAAAGCCAGCAGTGCAAAAGAGAGATGCATAATAAGTAAATTAACAAGTTATATAACTACAACTTTTCTACAACTTTTGATAAGTACTATGAAGGAGAAGGATAGTGCCAGCACAGGGGCCAGCAGGCCAGTCTACCTTAAACAGGGATGGTAAGGAAGGCTTCTCTGGGGGAGTGACTTTTAGGCTGAAACCTGCAGACTGAGCAAGAGATGGCAGGAGAGAGGTGTGGGGAAGGGCATCAGAGAAACAGCCTTTACACAAAATGGAGACAGAGTAGATCCTAGTGAGCTATAGAAATGGAAAAAAGCCCAACATATCTCAGCAGAAGGAGGAAGTGAGAAAGAAGAAAGAGATATACCTGGAGAGGTCGGCAGCTGTCTTCTGGATTTTTACTCTGGATAAGATGAAAAGCCAGTAGAGGTATTTAATATTTTTGAAAATTCTTTATTTTTTTATGAAAAATAAATTGGTGCTCTGCAACAGGGGAAGCAGGGAAGGATTTCTGAGGTAGTTGCATAGTCTGGGGAAGGAGAAAAGTGGGCAGACTAAAGAGCTATTTTTCCTTCCAGAGAATGTGGTGGTGGGTTGATGAGGATGAGGAAGAAAGGGGAATCAAAAATGACTCCCAGATTTCCATCCTGAGCATTTATTCACTCACCCAAGAAATATTTATTAAACATTTACTACCTACAGGGCATTCCTCTAAATCATAGGAATCCAAAGATTGATAAGACTCCACCCCAGCCCTGGAATGACTCAGAGTCCAGTGAGGAAGACAGGGAAGGAGACAGACAATTCCAGCAGAGGGTAGTAAGTGCTATGATAGCTGCACATTCCAGACTTCATGAAAAGCTAACACAATCAAGGTTACTTCCTCCTGTCCAGATGACCACAAATGTATTCTATTTGGGTAGCCCCAAAAGACTACTAGTTGTCCGGAATACTTCAGAAAACTTATCCACAGAGGAATCAATTGCATGGGTTCTTTTATGCTCAGTGGTTAATAATGAGCTTCTCGGTCATCTAAGATGTATATAGTTTAGTCTTGAGCATTCACTCCTGAAGATGGAAGTGCTACATGGACTGGAGTTATCTGGGGCTAGTGTAGCAGGGTCAGTCTCTGTGAGGAAGTTTTCCCCACATGAGACACTGGTGATTCCTCTTCTGTTTTCTTTGAAGCTCTTGAAGCCATGACATGCCACCAACAGTGCTGTCCTCCAGCTGGCTTTCTTACAACTGTTGGCCAGTATTCTGAGGCTGCATCATGAAGATGAACTTTACAAGGTCAAAGTACTTCCCTCAAACCCTGCTGAGCTTGAGTTCCTGTGTCCATGGTTATTTCCTTGAAGGTACTTCAGCCTGCTGTAGAACTTGTACTTTCACTTGCATTAAGATATCATCTAGCATCTCCAAAACCATCCCACATGTGCCTTTTGTCAGTCAGTCTTGGTCAAAACACAGCAGAAAAAACTGCCCAGAGAGGAGTAAGAAAAAAATTGCTCAGGACTAATAAGACTGGGGAAGGCACTGTATTGTGCACACTTTTGATAACCAAGAGTCCAAGATGTGCGCTCTCTGAAAACCATGGGCAAAGTTTGTATTAACTTCCTTTTCTGGGAAGAATAGCACTGCAGTGAATCAGCAGCAGTGCTGCACACCTGTAATTCTGGTGTTGACTCTCCCTCAAAGCCATTCTATCATTATCTTCCATTCAATCTCATATATATATATATATATATATATATATATATATATATATATATATGATTCTACTAGAATCAAGATATCTATCTATCTATCTATATCTTGATACTAGTAGAATCTAGTAGATATCACTTGATATCTACTAGATTGACTAATAATCTTAAGGACAGTCTTAAGGTTTGAAAATGCAAAGATAGATGGTTTTTTCATGAAAGGACTCTGGAATTAATTTTTTTTTTAAGTTCAGGGGAAACAATTTTGTTGGTTTTAGTGCACTGTTGACAAAAGTATTGAGTACATTTATCTGAAGACGGCACAAAAAAAGGCAAGATTTGAATCACACTGCTGAACTGGGCAAATTTTAAACACAGGAAAGAAAAGCAGTAGAGAGAGAGGATAGATCTTCTCTCAACATCCTGCCCAGGGCCCCATCCCGTGTAGCTGACCCCTTGCAAGTGAACCTGATGTAGTCTAGGCTTGGCCAATCAGTGCATGCCATCCTCCAGATTTCAGTTTGGTTCAGAGATGTGCATGTGACTGGTTGTGAGGTCAATTAGAGACTTCCATGGGTCTTGTGGGACTATAAGAAAGGTATTTTCTCTTTCTCTCTGATCCCAATCTGTAAGCAGGTATAAGCCTGAAGGTGTTAGTAGTATCTTGCTTCCACATAAAGAGTTTGCTTGCTTGCTTGCCTCCTTGGGTAGAAGCCAAGCCACAGTAAATAGAGTTGAAAAAAGGAAGAGGGAGTAGGGAGGAAAGGGAGAGAGAGAGGAAAAGAAGTGAGGGAGAGAGACAGTGAGAAAGAGAGGAAGGAAGGGAGAAAGAGGGGGAGGGAAGAGAGAGGGAGGAAAGAAAAGGAAGAGGAGGGAAGGAGAAAGGAAGAGAAAAAAGGGGGCATGGGAAGGGGAGAAGGAGGGAGAAATAGGAGAGAGGGATTGAGACCTCAAGGCAATAGCTGAAACCTGGAGAGAAAGGAGTACCTAAGGGGAGCTCTTTGTTATGGGAGTCAATGAATTCACACTTACTTGTACTTGTATCTCTTACAAGGAAGGGTCTTGGTGACCACATGGTGATCACATGATGCCGTTTTTTGTTTTGTTTTCTTCTTAAATATTTTTAATGCTTATTTATTTTTGAGACAGAGAGAGTGGGGGAGGGGCAGAGAGAGGAGGACAGAGGATCCTAAGCAGGCTCTGTGCTGACAACAGAGCCCAATGCAGGCCTCAAACTCATGAACTGTGAGATCATGACCTGAGCTTCGGCTCAGTTTTTTTGTGAAATATATATTTATATAATTGTATAAAACTAGACCGGAAAGAAATATACTGAAATTTCAGAAGCAGTTATCTCTATAGATATGAGTTAAAAGATTTAATTTTCTTCTTTATGCATTTCTTTGTTTCACAGATTTTCTACAGTACATAAAAATTGCCTCTATAATCTGGTATAAAAAGCATATTAATAAAAGTGAGAAAACTTATACTTTTGGGTTAATTCATGATGACTTTCATTTAGCCCACAATGCTACCCCAAATGTATCAAAGGTTATGTTTCAAAACACCTGAAAAATTTGGTACTTGACTTCCAAATGGAATCCTTTGAGTGCTTGTGTATTTTATTGTTATGGCCCCTGACCATGTTTCTAGCCCTGCTGTAATTTTAGTTCAAAGTAGGAATGAAAACCGTACCTTCCACATGGAGCTAAGGGTCCAGTTATTACTACAGATATTAAGATAAGGGACAAAGTGTGAACTCTATTGACAGGGCAATTGTGTCATCTGGAGGACACTTCTCAATTTCATCGGACAAAAATGCTGGATGTCAAATTCTCAAATAAACAATACCATGTTCCTGTGGGGGAACAGTAAGTCAAACAGGAGACACTTGTTCTTGGCATAAAAGTATATATTTAAGAACTAACTTATCACATTTCACAACTCGCTGTAAACTATGAGGGGTAGAGAAGAAAGGGTCAAAGGCTGCTCTAATTACTCTCATTTTAGCAAGCAGAATGAAATGAAGTTTCCTGGGGTAATTAATCATGTCATGATGAAAAGTGAACACACACTGGACACTTTTTTTGGTCAGAGATTTGGTGAAAATTGCCACTGCCTCACAGAGGACACAGTCGTTGGTCTGGCAGAAGGTTCTCACTTAGGAAAGAATGTATAGTAATGCAAGGTTCAGCATTCAAAATAAAGGCGTAAGGAAAACAGCAGCAATCATCTGGCATTGCTCTTGCTGAGTTTTGGCTTCAATTCTTGCTGGTAACAGGAGGCTTGCGAGTTTCTACGGTGTGTTGGGTGGAAACGGTCTATGCCTGGTGATTTTCACAAACAGATGAATATACTCCTATTTCCAAGCATGCGATTCAGCCACTTGGACTCCAGCAATAACTGCCACCCGTTTCAAAGGAACTGGTGTAATGCAGTCCTTACTATCTGAGCTCATATCTATTACGAAAATCAAGCTGCATGTTTTTCCAGGTGCTACCATCTTGGAAACAAGGCACAAGGGGACCGAAAAATGTGTTTCAGAACCTAATGTAAAAGCCTCCAATTAGATGTGTTTTTTTTTTTAGATCTAGTTATTGCAAGTTGTTTTGGCTAAAACTCGAACATACTTAAATATCTCCCAGTCTTGTATATTTGCCGCTCTTACTACTTATGTGTTATTTCAGAAATGTTCAAAAAATCCCATGAAATTAAATGTAGATTTGACATTGTAGTCTACTTTGGTCTTTTTTTTTTATTAATTTGAGTGTGAAATTAGGCAATGCCTGTTGATTGTCAGTAAAATGATTACAGTAGAATGACTAAATAGCAAATAGTCCAACTGTCAGAGGATTTCTGAAACCAGACCAGGAAAAACAGCAACATGGAATTAAAGGCTATTCGGGGACTTTGATTCTCTGTCTATCTGTCTCTTGATGGTATTCCATACTTCAGGCTAATCCTATACCCCTCCTTCTCCCCCCAAACAACATGAAAAGCAAAGAACAACTCTCCTGCTGAACACTGTGTTACTCCGAATTATATTTTTTAAACTTTTTGCCCAGTTAGTCATATGTCTGAAAATGCATAGAATATCCTCTTAAGCAAGAGTGTGACTCAAAATCTCACTACATACTTGCAAAAGAACTTTGGCATGCCCCGTCTCTGAGGAGGCTGGTGGGGTTGAGACTGGACCAAATGGTGGCAGAATGCCTTCATGAACATGGAGGTAGCTCCCAGATCAAGGCTGGGTGGATCTGAAGGAGGGGGGCAGCCCACGGGGCACCAGAGAAAGTGGGAAGGGCAGTCATATTGGGGAAAAACTGAACAGAAACTTGAAGGAGTCAACCTATGGTCGGTGCCAAGTTTCTCCTCTTTTTCTACAGGAACTTGGAATCTGCCCTTATCTCTTTTACCCCACCTCCCAATCTTTCTGGAGTTTGTATTTGTTCTCTGCATGCAATCGTATTACATTTCATCTCCCAGACCTTAAGCAAGTGTCTTGACCATGACTCTGGCCACTTGCATCACACTACAAACATTCCAGCTCATAAAGCACCCCCTTATAATCCTACAATAATGCCCAACTGCTTTCACAAATGCTTCGTGAAGCCTCTCTGGAAAGCTTTCTCTTGTAAAAAAAAAAAAAAAAAAAAAAAAAAAAGGCCCTTAGTTGATGGCCCTGGAATCAAGCACCAATGTGATAGCTATCACTATAAAATGACTGGAGTTGAACAAATAGATACTTCTGAGTGGTTGTTCAAAATGGTATTATTTTTTTAAGAGCACCTTTAAAAAATTACCCCTGTTGTTTAATGGTTCACAAGAAATACATGATCATTGTAAAAAAATTTAGAATACATACATTAAGATAAAAGAAGACGATACAAATCCACTGTAATCCCACCACTAGACTGTTGACGTTTTTGCTGTATATCCTTTAGGACTTCATATTGATAATATTTCACAGTTATGTACACAAACACATATAACAAGATATCCTGTGTAAGTCAAAGCTAATTTTCAGATACATTTGGTATATGTTTTAGGTCACCTAATAACATATACCATATGTTATAATATAATATAATATAATATAATATAATATAATATAATATAATATAATATATGTCACTCTACCTACCTTCTGCTCTTCCCAAGTATCTTTTTGCTACATGATTCACAAGGAGATGGGTAGCTTTATGAGAAGGGAATTCAATACATGTTCAACTTTGGGCCGAGACATCTAGTTATGACTGGCAAACTATGTGTGAGTGGTTGGGATGTTATTCCCCCAACAGAAACTAAATATCAAAGAAGATCTAGAGACCCCTGATAAAGAATTCATCCTAAGTGTCAAGCTAGTAGGAGAAACTCAGAAACAGAGATTGAAGGAGAAAGTCATAGTTCTGGATTCACGGTGCAGCTATAACTTCAATCCCCATCTGTCCCACTCCCTAATGCCTCAGGTTGGTGCATGCTAGGGAAGAAGACACTCAGAAAACAAAAGTAAAAGCTTAAAATCCAGGATTCCAAACAACTTTGTAGTAGGAATCCTTTAATTGAGCATAAAGAGAGAATTAAGGAGCTAGTAAAATTCAGGCATTAGTGGTAGTTGTCCTTAATGGCACATCTATAGGTATTCACACACACACACACACACACACACACACAGAGAGTCTAAATAATGTATAAATATATATAGTCTGTAATACTGAATTTTAGATGATTTTAATATTTGGATTTTACTATAATTTACTTATAAACAGATGTTCAATGAACATCCTTGTAGCTAAATCCTTGGGCAAATTATTAAAATTATTGATTATCTAAATTATTTCACTAGGATCAATTCCTAGAAGCGAGATTATGGGTCACTTGGCATATACATGTTTAAGACCTATGATATAAACCATATATATATAACACACCCTCTAGAGACATTGAACCAGCTTACTGGTGATAGATAAAATGTTATTCTTTTAATCCATGCTGACATCCCCGATAGAGTAATTCCTTTCCTTTCTTAGAACCACCCGCTGTAGAAAACACAGAGGTGTTAAACTAGATGAACCCAGTCTGCAGCACCAAGTCTCATCTTAGACCAATAGAACAGAAACTGTCCCATGTGTAAATCATCAACGTTGGCTATTCTTGTTCCTCTCCACTCTGCAAGCCCATATCTAACTCAGTTAGACTGAATACACTTTTTTGAATACTGCATTTTCTTCTTATTTCATAGCCTATTGCTGGGATCATTTTTTCCTTGATATATTATTTTACTTTTCCTCAGATCTGCTCTTATTTGGCATTTCTACCTCACATTTCCCCTCACCTCTTTGAGTGTGTCCATGTAACAGTGTTTGAATTCACGCACATCGGAGCCATTTTAAAGTATGCACCAAATAAAGATCCATGAAGCACTACCATTACCAATAGTGCCACAGTACTGTACTTCATTTCTTCCCTGATCTCAGTTTCTTTCTGTAAGCCTATTTCTGATTTCATCATTATCTTCTATTCTTGCTGTTTCTGTTCTATTCAATTTTAGAAACGCATTTTTGAGTAACACAATTGTTCAAAAGGGGACTGAGGAAAACATTAGAAAACACAAACTTTTTCTTGTATCATTTGTCAATGGTTGTAAAAAATCATGGAGTTACATGGGAACTAAAAAAAAATTAGTACTTTTATATATTGATGGGTATAAATCAATACAGTGTTTCCAGAAAGTAATTTGGAAATACGTATCAAAAGCTTTGAAAAACATTTTGTGTATGCAATTCTATCTCTATGAATTTTTCTGTTGAAAATAACTGATCAAGTATATGAAGATTCATATAAAAATGTATTTATCACAGCATTATCTATAAGTAAAAATGGAAAAAAACAGAATTCAATAATAGGGAATTGTTTAAAAAAGATTCCATATGCAAATGGAAATATATGCAGCTATTAAAAATGAAGAGAAATCTGTATTTATAGTAATGAAAGAAGAGTGATGATATAATTTTAAGTACAAATGGCAGGTTGCAGAGTAATTGATGTAGTGTGATCCCATCTTGGTAACAAAGATATTTGCATTTATGTAACTAGAGTAGAAAAGCTGGATGCCAATTCCATTGTATGCATGCTTAGCATGGGAGAAGAGGGTACCAGAGAGAAACGCTAGGGACTTTTATGCCCAGGGGAGAAAAAGGAAAATCAAGAGAGAAGGCCTTGGCCAGCCTATGTATAGGTTTGATCGCTATAAAGATGGAGCCATTCTCTCCAGTTTTGATCCAAAATAAAACATGGCTCTGAAACTCTGAGCATGATGGGAGTGGTGTTGCTATGTTCTTACCTAAGGAGGGACACGTCTGGGAGCACCAGGAGACAGCACCACAGGCAGGGCAGTATGACTGTGAAGAATACTGACAATATGTAATGAGGGTTGCAGGAATATAAAAGCTTCTTAAGAAACTGGCACAACAGCATTTCTTTCTCTTTCTATTAAGTAAGGCAAGTCACATGGCCACAAAAAAGGGAAGAAGAGGGGAGACACACCCCATTTCTTTAGTGGAAGGGGAGTCAGGTAAAGTCTAATGTCAAAGGGCATGGATTGAGGAAAGGCTCAAGAACTGAGATCATTATTGCAATCTGCCACACCTGTATTTTCTCATATTCTGGACACTAATCACATAACATTTGTACAGTAATGCCTATAAAAACACATGGTGTGGTAGACTGTTACACTAATGGCCCCCAAAGAACCATGTCTCCTGGTGTTCATGACTGTATTAATTTTCTAGGGCTGCTCTGATAAAGTACTACCAATTGGATGGCTTAAGACAAAAATTTATTCTCTCACAGTTCTGAAGGCCAGAAGTCTGAAATCAAGGTGTTGTCAGAGCCATGCTCCCTCCAGAGGCTCTAGGGAGAGTCTTTCCTTGCCTCTTCCAGCTTCTGGTAGCCCCAGGCATTCCTTGGCTTGTGATAATAGCACTCCAATCTTGATCTCAGTCTTCCCTCTGGTGTATGTGGGACTCTTCCTCTTCTTTTAAGGACAACAGTCATATTAGTTCAGGAGCCCACCCTACCCCAATATGACCTCACTTTAACTTGATTATATCTGTGAAGACTCTATTTCCAAAAAAGGTAGTCTAAGTATTCTGTAGTACTTCTGTAGTACTAAGTATTCTGTAGTACTTCTGTAGTACTAAGTATTAGGATTTCAACTTATCTTTTTTCATGGGACACAATTTGGCTCATAAAAATGTCCTTGAGGAGTCTCCTCCCTCATTGATTCTGGACCACATAACTTGATTTGGCCCCCAAGATAGCAATAAACTTGACACAAAAGAGGGGTGAAGAACCTTTGAACACTGAGGCTGGCCTTCTTGGGGCACTGCCATAACTCTGGGAGGAACCCTGGTGTAGCCTCCTTGAAGATAAAAGGACCACAGGGCAAGGGAGGCCCAGATGTCACATTGTCCCAGCTGAGCTCAGCCAACCCTCAAGCTGAATCCATTCACATGAGTGAAGCCAGATGAAGTCACAGAACTACCCGAGCAAGTTGCAAAATAGTGAGAAATCATAAATTATTGTTTTATAGGATCTACTGAGTTTTGGGGTGGCAGTAATAGAAGACTAATATGGATAGTTACCAGTTTTCCTAAAGTCTAAGCCCCAATCAAATCTGATGTTTCCCAGCCCACCTGTTCTAGAATCACAGCTTTTATTGGAATTAAAAATAACTTTAGAGATAATCCAGTCTGATTTCCTTATTTTACAGATAAGAACATTGAGACTCAGGAGCTGAAGTAATACACCTAAAATCATGCTGCTGTACAGGCAGGTATCCATCTCCTGACTCTTGGTTTTGTGCTCTGTCAACATAGCATGAGGTCACATGCTCTAATGTGAAACTACTACTCTGAGGGTAGGGCTGACTCATGGTCACACAGCTATTCAGTGTCAATATCAGGGCTAGAAATCAGATTTCCTAACCCCTCATGTAGAATTCTCTTCCTTTTGGGGGGATGGTGACCCTGCAGTGTGTGTCTTTTACTCACACACTTAACAGGCGTACTGTCCTACAAAAATGTTATCTTTGTGCCAGAGTGGGATTTAGGGGGGGAAAGATACCATCCTTTATCTTTCCTAGCTCCGAAACCTCTTACTCTTCCTTTTTAACTCTCCTCTCCTAAATCCCCCAGCCCTGGAAATATGAGTGAGAATTCCTACCCCTCCCCATCAGCCACCACTTCATGCAGGATGGATTAATGAGGTTATGTCTCCAAAGAACTTTGAGTTCCTTGGAAGAAAGGCATCAACATGCAAAGTGGTGGTTGTTATTGCGATTACTTCACTGAGTAGGGTTTCACAGCTGTCCTGATGGAAAAGGGGCCAACAAAACAGAATGCCAGTTTCCCCCAGCAGAGGAGCAGCTGGAATGGATTATAAATGAGACCTGTGTGCCCGGTTCTCTTTTTCGTCAAAGCCCATCAGACTTTCTCAATGCCCAGCACTCCCTTTGACAGCGCAGCAAGCTCTCTGAGCCAGACAGGTGTGGGCAAAGGCACCATCTAAGCTCCACATGGATAAGCCTGTTTGGCAGGGGCAGCAAAACCCTATATTCTGAAACAGGGCCAACCCATTACCAGTGCTCAGTAATGCAATGGATTTCTCCAGTGGTGATTTGGGGTAAGTAAAACATTCTCCTTGCTCAAACTTCCCTTCACTTTATAGGGCACCAGGGACAGGGGGAGGGAGAGGGAAGAGGGTGTGCAGACTCAGACAGATGTCACACTGCCAGGACCAGAGCACCTCTACCCACCCTTTCTGCCTTCTTTCTTCTTCTTCCTTCCCTCCCTCCCTCCTTTCCTTCCTCCCTTCCTCCCTCCATCCCTTCCTTCCTTTTTCCCTTCCTTCCTTCCCTCCCTCCCTTCCCTCTTTTTTTCCCATTTAGTACATATATATTCAATATTATGTCAGGCATCATGTTAGGTCCTAGAGATATAATGGAAAACAAGATGCAGTCCTTTCCTTCAAGGATTTGCCCCTCTTGGTGAAGGGGTGGTGGTGGTGAGTAAGACAGTAACAGACAACAATTTGAACAAAAAAAATCACATTCCATAACACATTCCAAAACCCACTTTGCTATCGCAAGATTAAGCATATACTACCACAGGGACACATAGAGAAAGCCACTCAACCTGATTTTGAAGGGGTCTTGGAAGACTACTAAAGGACCCATCAGAGACTAACAAGTGGGGGGCAAGCAGAAGGGATAGTCCAAGAAGCCACAGTTCCACCGGTTCTACAATAGTATAAAAATTGTCTATGTTTTGTGTGTATGTATAAAAGAGAGAGAGAATATAAGTAATGAAAGAGTATTGCGCCATAATCATATTATTATTCATGCATTTATTGAACACTTGTTATGTGCTAGGCATCAATAAAAGCTTTGGTGCGTTGCCTTATTTAATGCTCATTAATATTTTATAAAGCAGGTTCTATTACTATGTTGTTGTTTTTCTTTAACTGAAGATGAAACTGAGGCCCAAGGAGGGAAGTGGCTTGCTCAAAATCAGAGTTAGTCAGTAGGAGCATCACATTTATACCCAGAGAGCCTCACTCCAGAGCGCATGCCTATAACTAGCACAAAGCAGTTGTGCAGAGACCTCTCACCTCTATATATAGGTTAGCTTTATCCTGACCTGACTTTTTAAAATAGATCTAAAATAGCAAGGTATAACACTCATAGTGGGTTCTCCATAAATATTTGCTAACTAAAAAACAATTTCTCCAAGTCCAGGAACTATGGGTTCTCTAGTACAGTGGATAAACAAAATATTTTCTTCTGATCCAATAACTCATGCATGAAATAGCCTTTTTAACCAATGCAAAATTGTATGCACAAATATTTCGGCAAACAAAATATAGTGTAAGTTAAGAAGGAATTAAATTTTGAGACAGTACTTCGAGGTGGTATGGACCTTTTTACTTATAACTTGTCTTTAAGTTGTCACACTTTTTCTAACGCTTTTGTCTGGTCTTTCTAGCCAGATTGTAAGCCTCTGGAGGCCAGTAATTTGTCCGTTGTCCTTTTCTGTGTCCTTGTCAGGACCCAATCCCACTTTCTCTGCTGTGCTCCAAGGATGTCTGGCTATGTCTTAAGATGATGATCATTTCAAATGCCTATAAAAGCATTTTACTTTGTTTTCAGATTTGTGTATTTGTGTGTGTGTGTGTGTGTGTGTGTGTGTGTGTGTGTCTGTGTGTAGGTGTGTGATTAATTCTAGGTATTCTGTTTAATGTATTTAATAATCTGATCTGCATATTTTCCTTAGTGCTTCCTATTTAAACAAAAATTCTTTGCTGATACAAAGAATAAAGATGGCTTATTTAATGAAGAAAGGTGAATATTACTGGATCCCTTAATTTTAGCAAGGAATTGGGCTCAGGCTTTTCTGTTAGCTTATTTGAACTTGAGAAAAGTCCTGTGGGGTAGGCATTCTCATCATATCCACACTATAGATGAGGAATCTGAGACTTAGAGGTTATTAAGTGATTTGTAAATGTAATGCTGAGATTCAAATACATCTGATTTCCTCATGCTCTTAAAAATTCAACTCTTTTGCCCTCTCTTATTGACACAGAATTACTTTTCAAAGCACTCTGGGATTGATCTCATTTACTTCCCATATACAGCAGGGGAAACTGCTTGGCACACATAGGGGATATGCCTAAGATCAGGGACTGTTAAACATTGATTCTGTTTGTTGGTGATATCCCACTACTGATGCCTGTTTTGAATAATGAGGCCAAAGAGGCTGGGGATCAAATTGTTCCTGCTTGTTTTATACAGATGCAGGTCACGTTTGAGTGGCATAAATAAACAGTCATTTACGTATTTCTGGGCTCTATAAAAATTAGCTGCAAAAACAGCTTCTGCCTTTCTCAATTCTTCAGAACAGTCACAGTGAAAGCGAGGCAGGATGAGAGGGTGGGCTCACCCAAGTCACAGAGCTCCACATCTTTCAGTGGTTACTTTATACTGTCCCCCAGGCATGTGTAACCAAATTGTCATCCCCCAGAACTCCTCAAACCTTTCTTCTGTGTGTGGTATTTCCTCTGAAGCAAGTTGAGCTTGAAGAGGACAGGGACCTGGCAGCCTGCCTGTGGGTTATTCAACCTCACAAAAATAAAGAAATACAGAGCTGGGACTTGGCATCTGGTTGGATCCCATCCATTATAAACCAAAATTATTTCAGAGGGAATCTTTCTTTTTTCATTCTTTTTTTTCTCCTTGTTTACTTAAAATCTGATTGGGACTCTACAGAATCACTGCATCTCCCTGGATTCCACATGCCATGTTCAGGTAGAAGGCAGTGGTAGGAGTGCAGCAGGCTGGGGGTGGGAGGGGGCGGCAGAGAGGATACTTGAGGTAGATGTACATGACCTTGCCCAGTGACCTCACCTTCTCATGACAGCTCAGGCTGTTGAAAGCATTCAGTGTGGAAGCTTCTCTAAAGCATCTAGAACAAGGCTAAGCTCAGGGAAGGCACTTAAATGCTAATTCCAATTCCCTCTTTGTTCACAATATTGTTGATGACTTACTTTGTCCCATATCTAATACATATGTTAATCTAGGGTTTTTCTACTCTACCACTACCAGTTCTCGCTTATGGGCATCTCACTTCTCTAAGAGGGAGTGGGCAATAAGAGTTTAGACTCTGAAGCAGGTTGCCAACATTTGATTGCCTATTCTGTCACTGCCTGGCTGTGTTACCTTGGAAGCATCACTTAAACCTCCAATAGCTCAGTTTCCTCATCTTTAAAATAGGTATAATAATAATAGTACCCACCTTACAAAATTGTTACAAGGATTTGAAGAGTTAATCCACATTAAGTTCTGAGAATATTACCTGCAAATACAATAACTAGCTATTACTCTTTCTTAACTAGTCCTTAACCTCTGCGTGCTCATGTTATATCTGTAAAAACAGAAAACTTGATATTTTCTGCATCTATCTTGTTTAGTTGCTGTGGAAGAAGTAGGCAGTGAGGAAGGGCCTACTATGTGTAGGCACTAGCAGCTTATAAGGACCAAATATAAAACAGATTTAAAGTGAAAAAATTGTGTACATAGTATAAAACTCACCATGATTCAACTGATATTAAAAATAATCAAGGAGATTTTCATAGTACTGAAAACTGTTGTTTTTCACTCCAGGGAGATGATTTTGTTGAAGTTTCTAGGGGTTGGGGATATAGAATAAGTAACATGACAAAAGAAGCTGATGCCACAAATTTGTTTGCGTGAGGCCTGACCGTCCACCATGGGAGTAATAGTTAGTTCTCCCCTACCTCTAGCCCTTGCACGTGGCCTTCCTCTGAACCATTTATTGTGATTGACTTTAGGGGCTGATAGTTGTCTATGAGGTATGATGTAAAAAGAACCAGGAAAGTTTCCATCCAGAGATGGCCCACTTCCTACTGGTTGGCATGTGCATAAGGAGGCAGTCTGTACCTCTTTCTGCTTCACAGGCTCCTTCCATATTCATTCTATCTGCTTGTAGCTCCCTGGATACTTCATGCTGTGGGCTACCTTCAGGCCTTTGTTCTTGAGACTCCCTCTGCCTAGAAACCTCTCCTTGCTTCTAAGAAAACAAGCAAGGGACTGGCTCAGTCAGTTAAGCCTCTGAATTTGGCTCAGATCATGATCTGGTCGTTTGTAGGTTTGAGCCCCGCATCGAGGTCTGGGCTGACAGCTCAGTGTCCAGAGCCTGCTTTGGATTCTGGGTCTTGCTCTTTTTCTGTCCCTGCCCTGCTTGTGCTCAGTCTCTCTCTCTCTCTCTCACTCACCCACTCACTCACTCAAAAATAAATAAGAACATTAAAAATTTTTTGAAAAAAGACAGAAAACGAACAAACTGAATATTTGAAGTTTTACTTAAGCCAGCCATCACCTTCTTCATGTCTCTTTCCTGGCTACTTTCTCCCTCAACTAAAGATCAACTTGACCATGCCTTTCTTGGCACTCACTGCAGGTGGTTTATTGAACCCCGTGTAGGGTTCACACAGACAGGAGGTACTGGGAATACCTGTGACACTGCATTCCTCTTGCCATTGAAATGCCCACATTCCTAAGGGACTAGGATGCTTAGGGGAAGACAGTAAATCCTAATCTGATCTCAGGTTCCCCCAAACCTGGCAAAGTGCCTGGTTTATAAAAGATTATCAGTTAAGTGTTTGTTAAAAGGATGAATGAATGAGATAAATGAATGAGGTTTAAAAACCTCTTGGTCTTTAGAAAGCCAGGTAGAAGAAATTGAAATCAACTAATTCCACCACTTCTGGGCTGCTTTGGATAAATGGTACAGGGAGGGAGGCTTAAATTCTTAGCTAAAATATTTTCTGGCAGATCATTTTATTCCATTTTCTGATTTCTGTGTCTTATAGCTTTTGGTCCAGTATTTATCACAATCGTAGATACTTCAGAAATGTTTGATGAATGAATGGAAGATCTAAGAGATTTCATTTTCAGCTGCAGGATCCTGGTGGGTCCCTGGGGAAGATGTCCCCATATTGTAGAGCCTGGATAGACAGTAACAGTCAGTGACAGACCATGGAATGGGAGCTGTCACCCTGATAATCCCAACATTAATCAGCCTTCTGAGGCACAATCCGTGGAGGAAGGAGCTCTATACTCTTCAAGCTGTCCTGCTCTCTTCCTCAGGATAGATATGTGCATTCTCAGTTCAGTCTCTTCCTCAGAATACATATGTGAGCCTGATATCTTGAATGATACTAACATTCCTTCTCTTTCACTTTTATGTATTCATGACCACTTTCCTCGTCAGCAAAAAGTAAGATTATCATGAAGTAAAAATAAAGGGACATTTATTATTGGGATTTCGATGTTCAAAACCGGATTTTGCAACAAGACAACATACTCTTGAAAGCAGGTATTATGGAGCTAGAATTTTCTAAGTTATTCTGGTGCCCACTTAACATGTCAAGGCCAGTCCTGGTGGAACACATCATACAATTTTATGTAGTGCAGAGAAGAAGGGGACTTCAAAAAGTTTGCCCCCTCCAGGCCTAAAGGGTTGTGGCAGAGAGGATGGTAGGGCAGTAAGGTAAGGGAGGAAAAGAAGGATATAGCTACCTTAATGTCTCTTCTCTGGGTCTTCAAAGCCCCACAGGGTGAGCAGTGACAGGGAATAGGTTGGGAGCATGGTGAGAGCGCAAAAACTTTTAACCTACCCTTCGTTTTGGATGGAGACAACCAACCCTGAAACTGTACAGGGGGCTCTACATAATTCAGAGTGTGGAGTGGGATATTCAGGTTGGAAAAGGGACTCGTTTATGGGCCTGAGCTTTCCCTGTTTTCATATAGCGTGGATGCTCATCTGTGAAGCCACACACCTGCCACAGCTTGCTGGGGTGGAGGCTGCGATGAGCCTGCAACACCAGTACCAGGGTTGACAGCTGGGGCCAGAAGTTGCAGGTATGGCAGAGACTCAAAGGGATCTTCATCAACAGTACCCAGGTGGGGAAGTAGGGGTAAGTCTTCAGGGAGGGGCCCTAGAGTCTGAGCAAACCAGGCAGAAATAGACCACAAGTACATCAGCCACAGATGTCAGCTGCGGGCGCCAGCTGTGAACGCCAGGCACAGGGTGGTGCCAAGCATTCCTCGGCAGACACAGGCACCTCACACCCAAGCACAAGTGCAAATCCAAGAACTCCCTTCCCCCCACTGCCATGAGCCATGGGACCCGGAGAGAGAGCAAGAAAAGGAAACAAGAGCTCCGAAGGACTGAACAGAAAAACTAGTGGATCTAAAGACTCTTTAGCATTGGACAGAACTCACTTTAAAACCAAATGAGACTAAATGTGGTTGTCCTCTTGCTACTTAAGCCAGTGAAGGAGTCATGAAAAAAGTCAAATCAGGTATGAAAACATAAAATAGTTAATTTTCTTCCCATATCTGAATGCTGTGTGAGTAATTTTGGGACACTGTTACTCACAGGCAATTTTGATCCTTAGCAGCTTAGTCTCAGGGCTCAGGAAGGACATGGTTTTCCAGGTACACGAGAAGCGATTCTGTTCAATGTCATGCCAGGAGGGTTTCCAGGGCCTTGGGATCATCTATTGCTGTGTCTGTCCTGTTCCCATTTCTTCCTTCCTTGCCTCCGAGCCTTCTCTATCCTCTTAATTCCCATCCTCATCCTTTTTCCTTTCATCTCTTGGTCTTTACTTTTCCTCTCTGAAGAGAAAACGCACACAGATGGGCAAGCTGAATCAGAACGGTGCCTTTGTGAGCTTTTTGGACATTTGAAAGAAGTCAAGCTTAACCACCTAAGCCTTTCTGAGAGAGTTGTAGATCCCTCCAAAGAAGCTTACAATGGTATTATTAATTGAGCATATATTTTCACTTTAGAGTCCAGGGAGAAATATGAAAGGGAACAACAAAAGCTCTTTAGAGGACTTCGCATTTAGTTGAAGAATATGTTAGTGAATTGAAGAAACCCTTGAAAAATTTAGCAAGTGGAACATTCCTGATGCAGTACGTTAACTTGAGTAACCTAATATAATAACAGCCATAAGGAAAAAACAAGTCATGCTCCCCAGAGACTATCTATAGTCAGAGAAAGAAGATGGGGAACGTTAAGTAAATAACTAATTGGAATGATCTGAAGTGTTGTTTTGACTAATAGTGGGGTTTCTATACAGAAATATGAACTGTCTTTGCTTTGAAAATTTTCACTCACAAAACAGGCCTGCTCCAGTGAAACGTCTGAGTGTTTAGTAAAGCGACAAAGTCTTAGAAAATAAAAAGGGGACTGAAGCCAGTTCCAGGGCCCATCTGCAGGACAGAGACAAGGGAATAATAAAATGCCCCTGATCTGTTACTCCTTTGGCCTTTTTTTCATTTGTGTGAACTTTTAACTCACAAAGGGTAAGGTTAAAATCAAATTCAGTTTGATGCAATTTTGAGCCACGCAAGGGTATGAGGATGGAGAGTTTGCATGAAACAGATCTCTCTCCTTAGAAATGACTTCGTGCACAGTATAATCCATTGGTCAGTGACAGAACAGAAGTGGCATTAGCTGAGATCCTAGTATATACCAGCAACTGTGGTAAATATCCTGTGTATCTTATTCTATTTAGTGCACACTACAATTTTAGGGCAAGATGTTATCTCCATTTTACAGATAAGGGAACATTCAGTCTAGCCCTTGAGTGAATTCCTGAGTGTCCAAGATAGACACTTCTCCTTTCTTCTAAAGCTGTCAGAGAAAGAAGTACCCCAACTTCTCAGCATGACCCATTTCAGCAATAGTCTTGTGAAGATTTGCAATCCAAGCCTTCTTTAGGCCCCTGGCTCCTTAGTGATTAAACCACAAGTCCTTTGAATAATAATCATGGGTTTTCCTGGACCCAGATCAAACAGCATAGAAAGGGGACAAAGGACAGGAAAGACACAGAGTAGATTTCAGGGCATTGAGTCTTATTGTATAACTTTGAAGTACAACTTATGTTCTTATTATTACAAAAGTAATTTATGAAAGAAACAACATGAAATTGCTCTTAAAAGATTGCTATTAGCTCTTGGTCTTTAACAAAGAGCTGGCTAGAGAGGATGTGTGGTTAGGTCCTAGGTCTCTGCCACTGCAAAATAAAAACAGGACTTTATTCAGTTTGAATTAGTGAAAATAGCACATCCGTTTGGGAGCCAGACAGACCTGAGCTTGAATCTCAGGTTTAATCTTAGGCAAATTATTTAAATTCTTGGAATTTCACCTTCCTGGATGTCAAATAGATGTCGATAGCACTAATTCATAGCTTGAAGAGGCATAAATGTATTGTATGTAAATCTTTCAGTAAGGTGCATGACACAAAGCGGGTATTTAATAGTTGCATCCAATTGAATATTATAGATGTTCCAGATATGAGGATCCTTCTGCCTGCAATGTAAAATTACCAGATGCAGAGGGGCACCTGGGTGGCTTAGTCAGCTAAGCATCTGATTTTGGCTCAGGTCACGATCTCATAGTTTGTGGGTTTGAGCCCCGCATAGGGCTCTGCACTGACAGTGTGGAGCCTACTTGGGATTCTCTCTCTCTCTCTCTCTCTCTCTCTCTCTCTCTCTCTCTCTCTTCCTCTGCCCCTCCCAGCTTGTTCTTTCTCTCTCTCTCAAAATAAACAAACTTAAATAAATAAAATTACCAGCTGCAGAGATAATTCCCCATCTTTTTTTTTCCTCCTCAATGAGTTAATGGCTAGACTTTAGGCATATAGTTTAAAGAATGAGCTCTTGGTTAAAGCTTGGTTAATTTTTCACACAAGGTGTCTATAGAAATCTTCTGTTTATGTGTTCTTCATTGAATAATTGAAGCTACTCATAATAAAGTAAACACACTAGAGGTGCCTGGCTGGCTCAGTCAGTAGAGCATGCAACTCTTGATGTCTGGCTTGGAAGTTTGAGCTCATGTTGGGTGTAGAGATTACTTAAAAATTAAAATCTTAATAAAAATAAACACACTAGAATGATTAGTGATTTTATGATATATTTTTCAGACTCTCAAATTCCACTTCTATAATGAATGCTGACCAACCCCACTTTTGATACATTGATAAACTGGAAACTTGGAGTTGCCCTTTTTAGTCCTTGTGGGGAGATGGGGTGACGCAATGTGAGAGCCACAGTGTGAGGAAGGCTGTTTCTTCCTAATGAATGCCCAGCCATCCCACTTGGTTTGGTTGAAAAGCAAGACTCAAAGTCTCAAGCCTCTGTGACTGCCAAGATCCTGTCACTCTTAATGTGCTCATTTCCAGCTGTGGCCCCATGATGTCTCTTCAAACAAATTGATCATGTCCCACTCCCTTTAGATGGCCCATAACCATATTTGAGAGTTAGACAGAAATACTGCCTGACAGATGATCCACATTGTGGCCAGAAGGCTTAAAGCTCAACATCTCCCAACCCACTTGCCAGTGTGGGACGTGCATGGGGCCCACACCTAACAACTGTGTCGGTGGTAACAAGGCCTAAGTGCTGAAACATTCAGCTGCTTCCTGCCTGCGAATGATCTCAGGACTTTAGAGCAAGTGCATGTCTGGACTTTTCTTCCTAAGACCCCATGTGCCTCCATCAAACAAGCATACAATCTTGTTAATTGTCTGTCTCCATTTAGCTGGAATATTAGCTCCAAAGGGCAAGGCATCTGGTGTGTTTGTTGCTGTATGTCCAACGTGTAGATGTGTATCAAGCATATAGCAGGTGCTCAATTTATATCTGTTGAATGGATGAATGAAAGGAAAATCCAAAGGTGATGTCTTTCATTAGTTTTTCTCAAGGAAAGACATGTCTTAATAGAAATAAGCAGGTGGTGAACATGTCATCTACGAGAATTTCCTTTATTAAAACAAAAGATGCTTCAAGATACTGGTCTTATCATCATAATAGGTGTTGTTTATGTTGAAGTGTCTATGCAGTATGTTAATTTTGATGTCCTTTCAGCTTGTAAGAAGCTTCTAAGAAGAAAAATGTGCTCATTTGTATTTACTTTTACTATTCCTCCTCACCAGAAGTTTTGGAATGGTCAAATGGATCATTTTAATAAGAACTGAATTTCAGCAATGAACCTGTCAAAAGAAACAAGGTTTTTGCAATGAAAATCAGTGTGAGTTTATTATTTGTATTTTGAAGCACAGAAATGATTTGGGGAAGTTCTGGAAATATTTTGCCCTCTGATGAAATCTGAGGATCAAAACTGTTTAATAATCTTTTAAATTTCTCAAAAAGGACTTAACTTCCTGTTGTATCTATCTTCTTACGGCTGACTTTGGCCATGCCAAACACCTGTTACTTTTCCTCCTGGCATTTGTCTTTACCTGGTGTATGTTCCAATTGTCATCATGACATAAGTTTATGGGCTTAATTGTTTCACATTGGTCCCTACTAGCTAAACTGTACGCAGGCATTTGCCAGTTTTGTTCACGTGGCTTCCCTAGTGTCTAAAATGGTGCCTGGATTGTGGTAAGTGCTTAATAAATGTATTTCAGATGAACGACTTAATCAAAATGTACATCCTGGATTTTAGTATCTATGCAAGCATGTCTTGGAGAGGAAGTGATAGCAGTAACAGGGCTTGGCACCCAGGATATCCACTGGAGAAGAAATGGAGCTGAACTTAGGCACGGGATAAGTTCAGGTCCATTCTTTTCGATGAGGTTTTGATGCTTGCAGAATGAGAATAACAATAACCGCATAATGAAAGTTATGAAGTCACACGAGAAGAATGATATAAATGTACTTTTTAAAAGCTGCTAAAGTTTATATAAGCATCAGATTTCATTATATGTTGGATACACCTGTCTGTTGATGGAATGAATGATTGGTAAACTGTTACGTAGTTCAACCACTGTCCTAAAGAGACTGTTACTGGCTGCTCAGTTGTCTTAGCAGGCACTTAAAGGGAGACGCCTTTTCCATGAAATACCAGTGATTGGGGGCTCATTAATATTGCCTGAGGAGCTTTTAAAAATTCTATATTCTTAGGTGTGGTAGGCCTACCACATAATTGTTTACAATTATATCTCCCTTGCCACCTTCACTCAGCCTGCCACATATGCCATGCTTTTCTGTAGGTGTTGTTTAATCCTCATCCCATGAATATTGGGCATGGCCATAGATTTGCCTTAGTCAATGAGTTATAAGTGGGTGTGATGCATGCCACACCAATGTAGAAACCTTAGATGTGTTGGCATGGTTTGGCTTGGCACCCCCTTGAGCTTCTGGCCTCAGTTATGAGAACGGCACGCCCTAGTTAGTGGATACTACTTTAGCCTGGGTTCTGGAATGAGAATACACATGCTTCTAGGTCAAGCCCAGGCATGCCCAAGAGAGCTGCAGCAGACTCACAGCTCTCATGAAACGTGAGCACAAATGTTTATGTGAGCTACTGAGATGTTGAGGTGGTTTGCTACCTTCGGGAAAACTGACCAATACACCAGAATCCACACCAAGCCCACTGAAGTCCACACTCAAGAGGCTCAGAAGTCTGGGAGTTAAAAAGGTTCTTCATGTGATTCTAATAATCAATCAGGTTTTGGAACCACTCTCCTAGATTATCTACACCCTTTCACTCTCTCCTGCCACCTGCTCATGTGAACAGGGCTTGACTAATGTGTCCACCATCCCTATAACTCAGCTGGTAACATTCCTGGTTGTCAGGCCAGTAGGAAAAAGAAAGAATACCCCTCTGCTTTGGAGACGGTGATAGAATATGGAGCTGCAGAGACTGCATCTCAAATTAAATCAGACATTTCAGGGTCACCTGACCTCCCCTCTCCAGCTCCTTATTGGGAATGTGATAGAGTAATTTATTACTGCAAAAGCAAGATATAACCTATAGAAGGACACACTCTATTATAGGCCAGATGGTTTGGATTTGTGTGTGGCCATTATTCTAGTTTCTGACAATCCCTAATAAGTCTGCCTACTATAGCTCCTAAATTATTATTGGCTAATCAAACCCCATCAGTCCTGCCTGTTGATGAGGTCTTGAGGCACGTACAAAAGGTAAGAAAGCACTGTCAGTGATCCCTGATAGACACCAAGCCTGTGATTTCAAGGAAAACTTTTCATTTACTAACATCTCAACATGAAAACTAGAGCCTGAATGTTTGGATTACAAAGAAAAATGACCTTCTTGTTTTCTGACTACTTGTGATTAGGCCATATGATAGGTCATGAGCAAAATTGAAAGCACTTTATTTTACAAGAGTAAAAAAAAAAAAACTTCCTTAAAATTTGTTGGACAACCTCATAATCATGGTTATCTCTTAAGGTTTAGGCAAGACTCTATGGAGCACCATATCTGTAACAAACAGTCCTACTCTTTCAATGCCAGTGACACTCCAGTGAAGTGCCACACTTGGTTTATTTTTTCATGGGAGCAAGGAAGTCAGGAGACGTTTTCATTATTACCACATATGGCATTAAAACTGAACTTGAGTTTTTGTTCCTATTTTGGCCTTGTACAAGCTGTAACTAACTGTTCTCTCCATGTTGTAAAAGTAAAGTTCCCATTCATAGCCTCCAGATTATAGTGAATAGTATAGAAAAAGCTATTTTATGTACTCCACTATGCTCAAGAGGACTTTTTGAAAGCCATATTATTACAGAGTTTGGGACTAATCAGTTGGAACCCCCTGAGTATGTCTTTCTTTCACTACACAGGTATCTAGTAAATCCAGAGACTCAATAGCTCATGACAAGCAATGAAGACACAACAGGCTTCTAGTATGTTTATTTCATCAGTACAAGAAACTTGGGAATATTCCATATTCAAATACACTGAAATGAGGATGTTTAGAGCCAAAAGCTGTGTAAATCCTATTTTCCCTTGAAAATGAAGGTCTACATTCCTTTGAGTGTAGCTTTCTTCAGCTCCTGTCCCCCATGACTCCCAGAAGTATGAAATTGATAAGTATCCAATTACTCCTTGCAGAGGAGACTTAGCAACCAGTATTCATATTGGCTTCACTTATTCTTCTAAGAAAGAAATGTAATTATCTTAAATATTATTTAGGTAGTAAAACCTCAATTACCTGAAACACTTGAGGGAATCCAGGATGCTCCAGCTGATGATGGAGTGTGTTTTGTTACAGTCCCTGCTGTTGATGTTGGCATACAAGGTGCAGGGGGCAGAGTTGAGTGTGTCACTTTTTGGAATAAAACCCCAGTATGAGTTTATTTGCCTGGTATTTGCCATTTCTTCTAAAATTGAAGACCAAAAATTCTTGGTAATTAAAGTTTCTGCATATTTAGATTTCAATTATTCTATTTCACAAAGGCATTTTTTTTTTTTAAGTTATGGAGACATTTGAAAATCTGTTGAAAGCTATAGATTTCCTACCCCCGCCCGAAATCCAGATTTCAGGGAGTTCACCTGGGGTTAATGGAGTCTTGGTTAAGTGCTCACAAGATAATGAAAACAACATGGGACTTAAGGTCTAATTTCTCCCCTTTTTCTAGCTGTGTGGTATTAGGCAATCACTTAACTTCTCTGAGAATTAGCTTCCTTTTAGTTTTGTAAAACATAGTCATCTATAAAATTTAGCATTTTCTCTTAAAATTGTAGGAAATGTGAATTTTACTGAGCCTCCCCCCCCCCCCCGCCCAATGTTGTTCTCTTTGTCCTACTATCATTATAATCTCTTAAATGAGCCTAAAGGAAATCCCTTTATTTCTACCAATTGTGTGTGATCATAATGTCAGTCATGTCACTGGTGCCCTTCCTATGCTTTTGCTTCATAATATTAAAATCAACACATTAAATTAATGTGTGAGAGATCAGAATGGGGCAAAAGATGGAATCAAAGCAAAATGTGCATTTACAAGTAATATTAAAATTACAACTAATTTACAAAAACTTTGTGCCTTGATAACTGAGCTGCAAACTAGGGAGAGGTCCTCAACCTAATATTAAAAGCCAACAGTTTTTGAGCACTTTATGTGTGCCAGGCACATACGAAGGCCTTTATATATATATATATATTTTTTTTTTTCCATTATTTTCAACAGCCCTCTGAGGTGTGTCCTGTTTGTTTGATTCTCTATCTTATTCATGTGTTATTTGTATGTTTTAAGACATTACTGCATACATTAAAATGCAAAGATCTTAAGTGTACACTTCACTGAATCTGGATAAATGAACATACCCATGATTTTTTTTTTAAACAAGAGCATTTCCAAAACCTTAGGAAGCTCCTTCCTGTTCCCACTAGCCTATTTCCCTTCCTCTCCCGATGATGATGATTTTTCCGATTTCTTACACTGTTGCTTAGTTCTGCCTACTCTTGACCTTCACAAAAATAGACTTATACAGTATGCGTTCTCTTGTGTCTGGCTTCTTTCGCTCAGCTTCTGAGATTCCTCCATGTTATTACTTGTACCAGCAGCTCGTTTTTATTATGGAACAGTATGTCATTATATGGATATACCACAATTTGTTACCACACTCCTGTTGATGACATCTGGACTGGTTCTAGTTTGGGACTATTATGAATAAAGCGGATCTGAAATTTCTTGTACAAACATTTTTGTGGAAATATGTTTTCATTTCCTCTGTGTAAATACTTGGAATGGAGTTACAGCTCTAATTGTTCCCTGTGCTCTAAGGCTTCCTCAAGGTCTCAGATGAGCATTTGCCAAAGGATTTTCCTTGTATCCTGTAGACCTTGAGAAATGGATGCTAGCTACAACAAGTTCCTAATCCCTTATTTGAAAGTCCTGAGGTTAGACAGTTTGAGAAATCAGAATTCTTCAAATTTTTTGAAAAATAATATAAATACATAGATATATATACTATATAACACTCCCCAGTAGGGTCTGGATTGGTACCCTGAATCAAATGTGTTAATATTTCTGTGAAAAAAAATACTATTCTTTACACTGAGTATGATAAATAAAAACTATCAACCTCATGTCAGTTTATGTCACGTTTTGCCCCCAAATGAGTTTGCTGCAAATTAAAAAAAAAATGTTTTTCATAGTGTTTTTTAAAAAGTATTTATTTATTTATTTATTTATTTATTTATTTATTTATTTATTTATTTAAATACTCTCCATGCCCAACATGGGGCTCAAACTCGCAACCCTGATAACAAGTGTCACATGGTGCCTCCACAGGGTTCTTTTAAGCAGTTTTATTGAGATATAATTCACATTCCATACATTTCACCATTTAAAGTATACAATTCAATGTTTCTTTTTAGTATGTCAAATTATTAATTTTTTAAAAATGTAGTATAATATATAACAGAATTTTAACCACTTTAATAATTTTTAAGTGTACAATTCAGTGGCCTTACATATATTCTTAATGTACAACTAACACCATTATTTCCAAAATGTTTTCATCATTCCATTCAAAAGAAACACTCTAACCATTAAGCAAAAACTCTCCTTTCCTCTGTCTCCCAGCCGCTGGTATCTTCTGTTCTACTTTCTGTCCGGAAATTTGCTTATTCTAGAGAGTTCATATAAGTGGGACCATACAATACTTGTCCTTTTGTGTCTGTTTGGCTTACTTCACTGAGCATAATGTTTTCAATGTTCTTCCATGTTGTAGCATATATCAGAACTTCATTATGTATAAACCACATTTTGTGGACAAACCCATTGGTGGACATTTGGATTATCCACCTTTTCGCTATCATAAATAATGTTGTTATAAACATTCATGTATCAGTCTTTGAGCGCCTCATTTCAACTCCTAGGGGTAAATACCTAGGAGTGGAATTGCAGAACCATATGGCAATTTCATGTTTAGCTTTTTAAATTAATTCTATGTTTTTATGAAATTTTATGTTTTTGCAGAACTGCCATATCTGTTTTCCACACAGACTGAACCATTTTATATTTCTCAGCTGCAATGGGTTCTAATTTCTCTACATCCTCACCAATACTAGTAACATTGTTTTTGTTTCTATTGGCATCCTAGCAGGTGTAAAGTGAAATCTCATTGTGGTCTTTATTTGCACTTCCCTAATGACTAATGCTTATCGGCCATTTGTATATCTTCTTTCAGGAAATGTCTATTTACATCCTTTGCCCATTTTTAAGCCGAGTTGCCTTTTTGTTGTTGAGTTGTAATAGTTCTTTATGTATTCTGGATACTAGAATATGTGATTATCACATACTGTATGTGATTTGAAAATATTTTCTCCCGTCCTGTAGACTGTCTATTCACATTCTTCATTATTCCCTCTGACGCATAAAAGTTTTAAATTTTGATGGAGTCCAATTTGTCTATCTTTTCTTGTTGCTCATGCTTTTGATGTCGTATCTAAGAATCTATTGCCAAATCCAAATTTATGGTCATGAATATTTACCCATTTTTTTTCTCCTAAGAGTTCTATAGTTTCAGCTATTATATTTATATTGTTGATCCAGTTTGAGTTAATTTTTGTATATGATGTGGGATAAGGGTCCAATTTTGTTCTTTTGATGTGGAAATCCAATTGTCCCAGCATCAGCTGTTAAAGAGACTTTTCTTTACCCACTGAGTGACAATAAGTATTTAGTACTCTTGTCAAAACCCAACTGGCTGTAGATGTATGGGTTTATTTCTGGATTCCAAATTCTATTCCATTGGTCTATATATCATCCTTATGCAGTACCACACTGTTTTTTACTGTAACCTTGTCCTTAGTTTTGAAATTGAGAAGTGTGAATCTTTCATCTTTGTTCTTCTTTTCAAAGATTATTCTGGCTATTTGGAGCCCTTTGAAATTCCATAAAAAGTTGAGTATCAGTTTTTCAATTTCTGCAATAACAACAACAAAAACCTGTTGGAATTTTGATAAAGACTATGTTGAATATGTAAAGCATTTTGGATAGCATTGCCTTCTTAATGATATTAAATCTTCCTGTCCATGAAGATGGGATGTCAATCGAGGTCTTCTTTACTTTCTTTCATTGATATTTTTTAATTTTCAGGACAAGCCTTTCATCTCCTTGGCTAAATGTATTCCCAGATATTTTATTATTTCCAATGCTATGATAAATGGAATTATTTTATTAATGTTCTTTTCAGATTGCTCATTTTTGATGTATAGAAACACAATTAATGTTTTATTTGTTGATCTTGTACCCTGAAACTTCACTGAATTCATTTATTAGCTCTAATAGTTTTCTTATGGATTCTTCAAGGTTTTTTTTAATATGTACAGGATCATGTCATCGGTAAATAGAGAGAATTTTAATTCTTTCTACCCAACTTAGATGTTTTTATTTCTTTTTCTTATCTAATGGCTCTGATTAGAACTTCTAGTACAAGGTTGAATAACAGTGGCAAAAGCAGGCATCCTGATCTTAAAAGGGAAAGCTTTCAGTCTATCACCATTCAATATGTTGTCAGCTGTGTATTTTTCATAAATGCCATGTATAGTGTTTAGGATGTTTCCTTCTATTTTGAGTCTTGACAATTTTTATCATGGAAATGTGTTGGATTTTGATGAATGCTTTTCTGCATAAACTGAGATGACCATGTGGGTTTTTTTCCTGTGTTCTACTAATGTGATGTTATTATATGGATTTTTTTTTAAATGTTGAACCATCATTGCTTTTCTGCAATCACCATTGCTCTCCTGGAATAAATCTCACTTTGTCATGGTATATGATCCTTTTCATGTGCTGTTAGATTTGATTTCCTAGTATCTTGTTGAGGAGGGAGCTTTAAATTTAATTACATTTAATTTTTGTATTTCTGAACTGTGAATAAAGAACTGTGGACCTTAGTTCAGTAAGGTAGCTAAACAGTCAATACAAAGGAAGCTGATTCATGGAGCCACATCCACATGGAGGAGATCCCCAACAGCATGTCTGTGTCCCAGGGCTCTGACTGTTTCTCTTCAACATTTTATCGATGTCTTGAAAATGAGGAGGACTTGCTATCACACTTGTAGCTGAAAGAGCTGAGAGGGAGACGCAATATTTGAGAGAGCAAAATAAAGACTCCAAAAGCTTCTGACAGCCTGGAACAATCAGGCCAAACTAACAAGATATATTTAAAATCTGGGATTAATACTCTGGGTTTAATAAAAAGGTTGAGGAAGGTGGAAGAGGGGGGAGGGCTGCTGGATTAACAGTCATTCCCATAAAGAGAGCTGGTGTTTAGTTGACTGCAAACCTGACATGAACTGAGCATTTTGAGGTTCCAGAAGAGGAGTGCAAGCTGGGGCTATGTTGACAATGTCCTCTCCACAGTGTACATGTGTACAGGTGTGTGGGGCTTGCTTGGTCCTGCTCTTGACTCTGCAGGCCTGTGCACATCTGGAACATTTATTGCCTTCAATTCCGAGTGCCAACTTTTAAGTGACAAACTGGAGCCAATCCAGAGGAGAGTGACCAAGACAAAGAAAGGACTCAAAATCATGTCAGTTTGGGGAGTGTTGAAGAACCCAGGGCTAGTTAGCCTTGGGGAAAGAAGATTAAGTGAGGGATTTGAGAGTTGTTTTCAAATCACATATGTGAATGAAAAAAGAAATAGACTTAGTCTGTGTATTTTCAGAGCAGAGAAAAAAAACCCGGTGGCAGAAGTTGCAAGAAGGGAGAGGTCAACCTTCTACAAGGGAAACATTTCCAGTAGTAAGTCTAAAAAACCTTGGACACATTATGGGTGGCAGAAAAAGTATTTAAGCACCTTAGCTCTCTCACCCCCACTTTCAGGGAATTGCTTCCCATTCCCTCATGGTTATCACTGAAATATCTTGAAAATTGCACCTGACCCAATTCAAGCCAATGAGTCCTTTCCCTGGGATTTTGGGACTTAGGAGTGAGAGTCAGGCTGCCTATGGCAGAAACTCTAAGAGGTAAAACCAGAGAAGAGTTTCCCATCAAGAGGAGAAGACTAATGTATATAGCAAGAAAGAAAAAAATTAAACTAGCACTCAGAGGAGTGAAAGACAAGAGGAGAGGAGGGGAGAGGGAGAAGTGAGAGAGGGAAAACAGGTGTTTGAGTTCTGAGTTCCAGATATTCTTGAGGCTCATGATACTCTTATCACACAACATGGTCACTCAACTTTCTTAGATTTTGTGAAATATCCTAGTGGCATTCCAAAAGGTGGCTTTCGAGGTTCCAAAAAGCTGGGCTTCTGTCACTTTTAGTTCAAAGGACTCTAATACTAGCAGTCTTTGAAGGTAGTCAGATCTCCATTGGTGGAGGTGTTTAAAGAGAAATAGGGCTGGCATCACCTGCCAAGAATGCCATGAAATGCATGGGGGTAAAATTGAAATAGGATTGGTCATGAGTTGATAATTTCTGAATCTAGTGATGCGTTTATTATTTTACTCTCTACTTTTTTGTACATTTAAAATCCGTCCTGTTAAAGAGAAGAAAGGTGGTATGGAAAGAATTCCAGCACGGAGGGAAAATGAACTGAATCCGTAGTTCTCAAACATATCAGATTCCTTGAGTAGACTTAAACACTAATAAATAAATAAGTAAATAAATAAATAAATAAAAATTTAAAAATAAGTAAAATGTAAAAATTAAAAAAAAAAGAATTCAAGGCCTCACTCCTAAAAATTGATTCAATCCATCTGGACAAGGCTCAGGATTCTATACATTTTCAAAGCTCTCCAGATGGTTCTGACCATCCAGGTAAAAATCACTGTTGGATTAGAAGACACTTAAGGCATATCTAAATCTATGATCCAAAGGCTCAAGGAGAATAAAGACTGAGGGTAATCAATACCTTCAGTTTTAGAATGTGTTCACAGAGATCCAAAGAGGTCTAGTGATTAAGGTTATGGAGTGGGTAAGCAGCAGTGGAAAAAAAGTCTAAAATTCAGGCAATCCGTGTCCTCTGTCCTGTTCTCATCAATTTGATAGAATTGTAAAAACATTCTTGATACACAAGGAGACACAAAGAAAGCTGACTCTGGATCCAGACTACTTAGTTCCAATCCTGGCTCTGCCACTGATGCAACAAACTGGGTCTCAGTTTCCTCACCTATATCTGCTTCATAGGGTGGTTGCTGTAAATTAAATGAGTCAATATATGTATATTGCTTAGCATACAGTAAACAAGTGTTCACCACTGTTACAGTTATTACTTGCATTACATTAGTGAGGAAATTCTCACTGAAGGCCTTCAAGAAGACTTTAGATAGTTATTCATTGTAGACAATTTAGAGCAGGGGTAGAGTATTTCCAGCCCACACCCACTATCTGGCTTATTGCTTCGTGTCATTCTGTTCAGTGCAAGAGGCTATTGCTCAGGACACAGAGCTTGAGTCATATGTCCCTTTATCCCTGGTGGGCCACCCTGGCTACCTCAGCCAAAGGAAAGAAGACCCAAAATGCTCACAGGGAAGCTCACCAGACACACAAAAATAATCAACCCACTTATGCCAGAAGGGCTCTTGCTTTGTTTTTTATTTCCTACATACCCAGTCATTGAACAAACAAATGATAATACTTGGTTTTAAATACTACAAGTAAACCACCAACAAAAGAGCTAAAAGAGGTATAGTGGCTTCTAAGGCAACCACTAGATATTGTGAAATTAGATATTACTAAATTCCTATGGAGTAAAGGCAGGAAAAATGGGCATGGGGTGGGAGTTCAGTAAATATGTGTTAAGGAGACAATCTTTCAGGGAATGACTCACCCATTTTATAGACAATGGAGACAATTTCAGGTTCAAAGTGTAAATGTACAACTTCAGTTATTCCTTAAAACTGTAAAACTTGAGAATTTTATGAAATAAATATTTATCCTTAAAATATTAAATATTTTAAAAATAAAAGTTGAAGTTTAACACAAAAGAAGACTAGATAATCCTATGGCCTAAAAGGCTACTTCTTAAAATTTTAAATGTATTCATTTTTGAGAGACAGAGAAAGCAGAGTGTGAGTGGGGGAGGGGCAAAGAGAGAGGGAGACACAGAATCCAAAGCAGGCTCCAGGTTCTGAGCTGTCAGCACAGAGCGGGATGTGGGGCTCAAACCCATGAACCATATAATCATGACCTGAGCCAAAGTCCAATGCTTAACTGACTGAGCCACCCAGGCGTTCTAAGGGCTATTTCTTAATAAAGGCAAGATAATTTTCAGGGGTAGCCACAGAGAAAAGGAAGAGTATGAGACAAGCTCTCCTACCCTACTATTCCTCTTCCTTTCCAATCTGTTCCAGTTCTTCCTTTCTGTTTCCAGATTTTTGTGTCTTTATTTATCCTCTCCACACAACTCTCTCCCAGATCCTGTTTTAAAAACTGTTCTCTTTCCTTTTCCTTCTGTTTCTCTTCTTCTTATTCCTTCTTTAGCCTAGTCTCTTTACTTCTGGTAATGAAAATGTAAGTGATATATCAATTAATCAAATCCTGCAGTGAATATTTAGGAAGATCATATTATGTGCTAGGCACATTTTTATTATTTTTTTTGTCGGTGTTAAAGTATAATTTACATACACCAAAGTGCAAAAATCTTACATGTACAGCTTGAAGAATTTTCACACATATACACAACTGTTTCACTACCACCAAGGCAAGACACAAGACATTTCCAGTCTCCCTGCAGGCTCTCTCATGTCTCCTCCCAGTCAACACCCTCTCCAAAGTTAATCATTCTCCTGACCTCTATCACCGGAGATTCGTTTGGAGCCTCTTATGATTAGAATCAAGCATGTATTCCTTTGTATCTAACTCTTTTTGTTCAACATGATGTTTATGCCATTCATCTATGCTGTTGCATGTAGCAGGTACTATTGTTTCAAATGAAGTTTCATGTTCCTAAGAAGGAATAACACTTTTATTTCTAAAATTGAACCAACCAAATTTAGTTACCTTGTACATAGGTTGGTTCCTGATGGATTTTTTTCTCCATGCTTGTCCCAAACTCCCATCCCTTGGATTAATGTTCCTTGACCGAGAGGGTGGGGGAGAGGAATCCCATGCTTGGGATACAACTTCCCCTTCTCAATGGAGCTAGAGATGGTAACATCTGAGATCTCTTTTAGACGTAGGTTCTCACAGGTTATCCACTTGTATGTGACTAATTTCCCAGTTAGCTGCCTTTGCAACTGGGCCACACAGGACCTGTGGGTCATAGGCAACTTCACTTGTTTAGGATTTTACCTATACTAACTACCCCATCGTTCTTCTTGCTAATCCCTTCCTGCCACTAGAGGTCAGGGTTCAGTTAGTACTACAGGGGGCTGAGCAAGTGTGGACCAATTAGCATGCAGAAGGACCCCAGGATGGATGTCTGGGGATACCGTGGGTTGTGTGCTGAGGTTAAAACTAGGCATGAAAAGGCTGAGCGACCCAGGCAAACAAGTTGCATTACCATGTGGAAAACTGACCTCAAATATCACAACTGCTATTTTTACTTACTTACTTATTTATTTTAATTGGCAGGGGCATTTTATCTAACTCATAACCGACATTTCACTTTATTTCCTTTAGGCAGAAGGATGATGCTTCAAGCTCCAGAACAAACTAAAGCATTCCTACTTGGAAGTTCCTGAAATGCTTGGTTTCCAGATTTAACAATAATAATAACAATAAAAACATTCACTCAAGATCTTCTGGGGCACAACTTGAGCAGCTGCAAAAATTTTTTTTCTGATAATTAAGCATCACTATTTTGATGAGCTAAACTTATTTTATGATTCTAAAGCCTTGCTGCTTAAAACCCAATTCTTTAATGTTGTTCTATTCTTTATTCCATCACCTCCATTCACCCTGACCTCACAGTGCCTATACCAAAGTATATAATTTAATCAGTTGCTTGAAAATTTAGAGTTAGAGGGCAAAATTTAGAGTAATGTAGCTTAGTGGTTTTCAAAGAAATGGTTAAACTATGAAGTACTTGGTCTTATTAAGTCTTACCCAGAAGTTCCACATATGAAACAATAAAAAGTAGATTCCCTCTGGATGAAGTAGGATGTGGAGCAGTGACTTCTGCCCACTGAGCTCCCCAAATCCACCTACCCCACTCTGGGGCCACAGAGGATACACATCAGAGATCCTGCAACTCTAGGAATATTGTTTGAAAACTACCAATCTAGTCCAACCTCCCTATTTTGTGGGAACTGAGATCCAGTACTTGCCTAGCTAGTATCATACATTAACAATGATACTAACAGTGATACATGCCAAGAAATATAGCTGGAGACTAATTATTTTTATTAAAATTTTAGTGTGTGTTTCTTTTCAAAACCATACCATACACTTCTTAGCCCAGCATACACATATTCTGCTGGCATATAGAGTGTACGTATAAGACTGAACACCAGTTAGCTCAGTTTGACCAGACCCTTGGAAACAGTCCTGTTTGGTGAAACAGCAACCCTGTCATGTTCAAATTTAATGTGTTAAAATCATGATCTGACAAATCTGAAGTTACAATAAGGATGGGAATGTGATCCCTTCAAAAAAAGAAGACAGTTTTATATCTTGAGTATACACTAGAATTTGCTGCTATGGAGACCATTTGCCTATACCAGAGGTTGGAGAGCAAGAGGAATGTTTCCACAATAAGTGATGAGAGGTCACTGACCTGTGGGAGAAGGCAACAAGGCCATTCACACTGCTGGGGGAAAGGTGCCATGCACCTAAGATAAAAGGGGAAGTAAGACAAAACTACGAATAGAGGATCCAGGGAGAATTTTGAAGTCTTTACTTGCCTATACAGTCATGCAAGTGGCATATTCATATATCACTGAGGGAAGGAAAGCAATGAAAATTTCAGAGCAATTCCCAGCAAAGGCTTTTAATATCAAATGGCTCTCCAATCTCCCATATGTATTTACATGGCTCAGTGACCATTTACTCTAATTTTAGAGGGTCTAACTGAGAGGAACAATGTCACATTCAAGTTTAGGAAAAACTAGGGCAATTAATACCAGACAAGGATCGATGAGTAAGGAATTTGCTTAATCCTTGGTATTTATATTTCTTTAGGTCTTGCCTAACTTGCACTTCATCTTTAACTAAAAAATAACACAAAACATTAGTAATTATGTTTTGTGCTTTTAATAAATAGTTGTGTTTTAAATTGAAAAAAAAATCTTAGTCTTGTGATACCAGAAGCAAAAAGATTTGCTATTCTTTTTCTCTCACTTTATTAAGTCCGGGGAGAACCTCCCTTCTCAGAGCATATGGGCAACAAGAGAACACTCCGTGGCAATATATACTAATATCAGCTCTTGGGCCTAGAAAGGAATAAACAGGTTCTTGCAAACCTGGACAGTGAGCTGGGCTTAGTTCTTCTGGTCACACCTAATTTTCTATTCCCTTCATTGTATGAGATTAGAATTGGGAGAAGACTTGAGAATTTGGATCCTCCTTCAGGCTATTTCTTATTTGTAGAAGCATGGGTTGAGAGTTTGCTAAGTCATTGGCAGTATGGCGTGTTGAGGTTGTATGCATGGGGTGAAGAACAGAGACATGTGCTGTGCTGGAGGGCTTAGCAACGAGAGTTCACCTTGGTCAATGTGATTAATAAGCAAAGAATGGCAGATTCTGCTTTTTCACTTTGGCTACCAGCAGTTTTGAAAAGTTCGAAGCCAAGAAGTAGAGTACTGGTCAACTAAACCTACCCACCCCCCCACCCAATTTGAGGAATGTGGTCCAAGGAGCTGCTCTGAGCATGCTACGTGCCTGGGGTCCTGATAATTACTATCAGAGGGTGACATTTTCCTCAACAAACCAAACTAAGGATGCTTCATCACCAGGCAGTCAGAACAGAGAACCAAAGTTAACACAAACTGAAGGGAAAAAGGGTCAAGTAAAAGTCCATCCCTCTGTTCAAGGCTTGTGACAAAAACATCCATTTCTCACTCTCTCCTTTGGAATCCTTGTCTTTAAAATGGCTTACGGCTGGGTGTAACCCCTCTGGTAGGTATATGATGTTCAATAAATTTGTGATGATGATACAATCATTTTCATTGCTTTAATAATTGAGCATCCAAGCCAAATCCCTTGTCTGGCTTCTAAGCCCTTTGCTTACTGACATTCCAAGACAAACTTCTAATTTGATTTCCCTCACCTGAGAAGAAGGAAAATCTAACCCACATGGCTCTTGTGCTTCTCTTCTGTGTTCCTCAGAGATGGCCCTGCCCCCAACCATCCTTGTCTGAAGTAGAGAAATGGAGATAAAGGATTGAGACAATAATCAAACAGATAAGGACCAAATTTTAGGTGTACGAACTGGTTAAGGGTATGAGCTACAGACAAGGGCTAGGACTACATGCATAATCAAGATGCTTCAGGGAGGCCAAGAATATGACTTCATGCCTTGGGACTCTCAGTGAGCTCAACTGGTGAACCTTGATCTTCAGCTGACCCAGTCAGGCCAACACAACAAAACCAGGCAATGATGGAAATAGCAATTCATATAGCTAAGGGCAAGGGATAGGAGAGTTCCTGCCTTTCCTCTAGGAACAAAGAATAGAATGATTTGACAAGAGCTGCAGCCCCAGGGAGGGTCAGGTTCAGACTCTCTTCCAGGAGGAGGAGATAGAGGCGGGGGTGGAAGCTGCAGAGCCGACTTAGAGAGTAGGCTTCCGGTGGTCAGTACCACTCACTGGCCTGTGTATAAAGTGACTGACACTTGAACGAACCTTACCAAGTTTGTTCCACAATCACATCTGCAACCAGACTGGGAGATTTATCCTAGAGACTAGTTATTCAGATGTGCATCTTGTATTCAGGGAGCAATTACTGAGTATGTACTATGTGTTGGGTACTAGTCTAGGTGAGAGCAATACAATGCTAAGCAAAACTGATTCTTTGCCCTCATGGAATTTATAACCTACTGGAATAAGCTAATACTAACCAAGTCAATACATCAACATACAATTAAAAACTGTTCTCAGTGAGCAGAAATGCTTTCAATTTGCATTCTTGCAGAAGGCCTTCTCAAATCAGACATTCAACAATTCTTTCTTTTCTGCCCACACCGACCTCTTGAAATAGTCTTCTTCTTGTCCCTCTCTTCTCTCGAGTTGTTTCTTTCCCTACTGGTGTTTACTTAGAGGAGGTTTCTCATCAGACAATGGCAGGAACCCCTTCTCCCCCAAAATACAGTGAAACAAGGTCTTTTTCCTCAGATAATCAGGCACCAAGAGCTCTCCATTTCCCTTTTAACCATAGATTTCAATAGCCCTTATGTACAAAGGCATTGAAAAATTACTCTGCCTGTATGGCAGGGTACAAATGGGGGATTGAGATAGACAGACATTATAAGACTTGTTGTATGAAGGCCTCAGAGTTAGTCACTGGTACCAAATTCCAGAAAAATTGGACTGGAGCTTTAACCCAGCTGGACCACATGAAGAGTTGGCAAGAGATTTCAAGCTTCTCCAGGGAAACAAAGATACATGAATCCGTTTTAGAGACTGGGTTGTCTCCCAAACAGTAATTAGATTCCTGTCTTGCATCCCACAATCCCACAGGTGTAAACCACATGAACAAATATGTGCTTAGGGGTGAGGGTAGGAGTGGTGGGGGAGGTGATGACAGTTCTGAATTCATAATGCATCATCTCAGGTGGCAGCTGTGCATCTGTTCCATATTTTGAAACCCCCTCCCATACCAGTGGAGCTATTTCAGCAGATAATATCTTGAATTGACTGAAAGAAAAGTCATATGTTACCTAATGTCCTGAAATGGCTCAAGAAGATGGATAAGGGGAAGGTGTCAGGGTTGAAACTTGTATTTTACCTCCTGACTTTCAAGATCATTTGGATGGCAGCTTTAATGCAGTTTTGGAAACTGGACTTAATTAGCATGAATGATCCCTCTACGTGGGAGCTCTTGGATGGGCACTTTGGGTCCCTGCTTCCCCAAGTTCTCTCCCAGGGATGGGATTGAACAGTTGTGGCCCGTGGGGCTCCTACAAAGTACTTCCAGCCCATATGTGGCTAAAAGCGATAATCCCAACACGTTTTGCAGGAAGAAAAATTGTGCTGGGAACAGCAAGTCAAGCATTTGCTGAGTTTTAGTAGGAGGTGTGAAAAATATGTAACTCTGCTCAGGGTCATTCCCATTGGCCTCACTGCTAGCCATAGCGTGTGCGAAGGGAGGCAGAGGCAGCTCCAAGCTCACATCCATCTTTCTGTGGCCCCATCAATCTCCTCTTCCTGAAAACCAACTTATCTTGCAATTGGTTTAAAAACCTCCCAAGGCTGCACATAGGGCTGCTGCTAGCACTGGAGGGTCTATGGGCTAATGAGAAAAAGACATCCCCTCTGGGTTTTGCAGAAAGATGCCCCTTTCAGGCAGATCAATTTGTGAAGATGCATTTTCTTTCAGGCTGACTCAGGTCTGTGCCAGTACTCAGGGCTCAGCAGTTGTTGCAGGGGCTGGAGTTTAGGCTTTCACATGCTTCCCCAGCTGAACCTCATTGTACCCACTGGCCATGGCCCCAACACCTCTTCTGTGGCTCACAAAATTGGCACTAACTAGTCTTGTAGCTGGAATGCACTTTCTTCTAGCCAAGTCCCCTTGCCGATGCCTGCATTCATAATCCTCTGCACTGACGCAACACTGTACACTCAGAATCCCCTTGGAGATACTGATGAGCCTCAGACTTGAACCGATGAACAGATAACAACACTGATTTCAGTTGCACTGTCCTCTTCTGTGAGGTAATGACTGGCTCTTCAGACATAAATTTGTGGATACAAATTCTTGCCAGGCATTCTTTCTCCCATGGCCTTCTTTCTAACATTTTCTTTCTACCTGAGAGATGGGCTGTATGTTTAAAGTCATATTTTTCCTGATACGTGGGACAAGTATCTTCTGTCTTGTTTTCTTTGCCATTAGTTTGTTTCTGCTTTTCATAAGCATTTCCTCAAATCTTCTTTTTTTCTTGGCCTTTAAGTATGCCTGCTGCCTTGAGACCTCACCGTCAGTAACAACAGTAATAATAATGATTAAAAAATGAGCATTCCCATATACCACGTGCAGGTTCTTTTCTATGTGCTTTGTATGGATTAACTTATTTTAATCATCACAGAAGCCTACGAGATTGGCATTATGATGATGACGACGATGATGATGATGATTCCAGTTTTAAGATGCAGTAACTGAGCCAAGAAAAGTTAAATAATTCACCAAGGTCACACAGCTAGTGAGTGGTGGGGCCAGGACTGGAGCCTAATGCAGTCTGGCTCTAGAGCTCACACTCTTAACCACTATGCTATATTGTCTCCATCTTTCCATTTATCAAAATTCTATCTCTTCCTCTATCAATCACTCCATCTATTCACTTGTTCTATGCACATATATTAAATACCTATATACCAGGCTCATTCTAGGTACAGAGGATGCAACCATGAGCAAGATATAAACTCTACACTAAATTTCAGAATAGTGGGGTGGACAAACAAGTATAAAGACAATTAATTAGGCTTTATATGGTTTCGTAGTAGGTATTCACCTTGCCAATAATGTTCCTGTAAAGGGACAAGCCTACATGCCATACTTATAGCACATGACTAACTGCTGGCCACAAATGCAAGAGTGAATGCAAGACATATGTCCTACCAGTGCAATAAACATAAACCACCAATTAACTCTTACAGGGAATTTGCACTGAAACACAGTAGAGGTAGGTCATTAAGAAAAAGGCTGGAGTTGGCACTTTGGCAAACACACAAGTTTGAGAATTATGTAAGCAAAGACTCTGACGTGGGACTGACCATGGCTGCTTATAGACCACTAAGGACCTGCTTGGTGGCCAGAGAGATGGCCTCCAGGCTAGGGGTAACTGGAGAAGAGGTAAATATAGCTCAAAATAAGAAAAGTAATTTCCACAAGCCACAAAAGAGTATCAGTCTTATCACTGTGTGTCAAATGGATGACTGTGGGAAAAGGTCTTGATAAGGGAGGGCCTTGTGGGCCAAATGCAGATCATGATGCAGGAGACTGGTAGCCTTCAATCATTTCTTTTTGTAAACTAAATGCCACAGGGAACAACAAAGCAGGTAAAAGGATATGTTGTCCTGGTATAAGCAAAGGTCAAAGCCACGGACCCCTCCCCCCTTTTCTTAGAGTTGTGTTACTCAGTGGTTTTGCTTTGGGAGTTCTTGGCCTGAAGAGTACAGGTTAAGGGGAAGATTTTCACCAGAGACTGGCAAGGTCAGAGCTCCTGGGGGCCCAGTAACCCACAGGGCTCCTGCAGTGGTGTGGAGGTGAGGGGATGAGGGCTTGATCTAGCAGAGGAAAGGGCAGGGAAAGGACAAAGCTGCCAGGTACTTTGAAGGAAAGGTTGGTGGTGAAATTTGCTGTCTGCATCTAGGTGCTCTGAGGTTTGTAGGGACTTTTGGTCTTTATCACTCAGTTGGATGAGCTTTTGTCCTTAATCTTTATTTAGCATGATTTGAACTATGAAGTATCGAATAATGGACTCTAAGTCCATTCTCTGTCTCTCTTTTTTGTACTCAAATATTTTGAGACAGAGGCAGAGAGAGGGAGAGAGAGAGAGAATCTCAAGCAGGATCTGTGCTGTCAGTGCAGAGCCTGACATGGGGCTCAATCACATGAACTGTGAGATTATGTCCTGAGCCAAAAACAAGAGTCAGTTGCTTAAACAACTGTACCACTCATGTGCCCCTCTTAAGGCCATTCTTACCCTTGATTTGAGTCACAGAATTTCTATGCTGGAAACAGGTATCTGAGGTTTATTGAAATATTCAACTGAATTAAAGTAATTATAAAGAGATAATTGGTCACACAGAATTACCATAGAATAAGACCAGAATGTTGGTAGATAGTGGGAGAGAAGCTCTATTCCTGTTCTGCAGGAGTTTTTAGGCATTAATATTCATTTAAGCAAAGGAATGGGTTAAAACATACAACCATATTTCTTCCACCTCATATCTGGCAATGTAAATAGACCACGGGCTTTGGAATTAGACATGGATTCATGTATTCTAGAATTGTAGCTTACTATGGTTAATAGTTGGAAGTGCTATATAAATTCCCTCAGCATCAGCTTCTAAAATAAAGCATATAAAACACACCTACTAGGATGGTTCTGAAGATCAAAGGAGATGTTGTGCACCAGGCAGTGGGCTCAGTGACTGGCACACAATAGGCACAGAATGTGTTCAGATATGCTTTTTTGTCACCTCTTTTCACAGTTTCCTCTTCTGAAAAATGTATAACAATTATACATATTTGACAGTTTTTGAGACATCAAATGAGGTAATACACACAAGAGCACCTAGCACTCATAGGATTGATAATATTAAATAGAATAAATGGTTTAGAATTGATGACCTGAAGTGTAAGCGAAGGGCCAAAACCATAATCTAAGAAATAGTTAAAAGGAGCATTTTCTACCTCTTTGTAGATTAAGAAACAACAATGACAAATTATGACACAGTCGATACCTAGGGGAGCCCAGCAGTGAACAACAAAGAACTGGGTGATGTGTAGGTTTGGTGTCACAGCTTCATTCTCCCGGCAGACAAGTTCCCAGGGAAACCAGAGCTCTGGCACTGATGCATTCAGGTGCTTGGGCAGCTGAATCAGTAGAAGTGAACCCTCCTGAGTGTGGCTGACTCAAAACTGTCTTTCTGTGTCAGTTTATCTATTGAGACAACACAGACTTTATCTATATAATTTTTTCTCTACCATAGATATTATTTTAGTGTTGCCTACCAATCATTTATCATTTTATTTGTGTTTATTTACTTATTTTGGTTGGTGTAGCATAGTTAGAGTGTGATGTTTTCCTTAAGTATATGAAGTGGCCTATAATTAAAGACACATAAAGGAAGAGTCTCAAAGTATCATATAGCCTGGATTCCTTATAAATAACAGATATTCATTTCTCACAGTCCTGGAGGCTAGGTAGTTCAAGATGAAGGCAGGGGGCAGTTTCCGTGTCTGGCAAGAGCTCCCTTCCTAGTTCATAGATGGCCATCTTCTCACATTGTTTTCACATGGAGGGGCATGGGAGCTCTCTGTATACAATATATGATACAATTATATATTGTATAATCTGAGATTATATAATATCTCTATTGTATAAGGGCACTAATGCCATTCATGAGGGCTCCAACCTCATTACCTAATCACCTCCCAAAGGTGAAATCACCTCCCACCTCCCCCACCTCCAAATATCATCACATTGGGTGTTAGGATTTAACAAAGAAATTTGTGAACACAAACATTCACTCTATAGCAGAAAGACACCAGTGAAATAAAGGTTAAAAAATGTTGGTGGATATGGGGATGGGTAGAGAATTCAATGAATGGTACTAAAAGTTTTCAAATATCTGACATTATCAAAGTCATAAATCACTCTGATACTACTGCTATTTATAAGTATCTACAATTCTGCAGTTTGGTTATAGTGTCATACTATCATTTTTCATAACTTGCCTAATACTATTTTTTTTTTAATTTTAGAGATTATTGGCTTTAACACCACAGAGTTTATAACTGCTTCAACCAGATAGTTGTTATAGGTTTTTACTAATTCAAACAGGAAAAGAGGACAGGTAAGCCAGTATAAGAGGAAAACACACACACACACACATACACACACACACACACACACACACATACACACACACAGAGCAGAAGTACGTTATTATTTATTATTAACTGGATTTGATTGAATTATTGAAGTAATAGGATGGTTGGGGTAAAATTGCCCACAATTGCATTCAATAAATTGTAGAAAGCAGGACACAATGAAGGTCCAGTAGATCCAGTCTAGTCAAGCACTGATTAGGTGCCAAGCACAGTGGTAAAGGACATTACCTCATGTGGTCCCTAGAGTTGTGCTGGATAAGTTAGTCACTGTCCACAGGTGGCTATTTAAGTTTAAATTTCAATTAGTTAACATTAAATAACATTAAAAATTTGGTTCCTCATTCACATTAGTCACATTAGGTACCTACTCAAGTAGCAAGCTGGGTGCTAGAGACCATGGGCATAGGTGGGAGATAGTCAGGATTTCACCCCTGGCTTTGTCACTTATTAGTTATATGATCTTGACTTAATCAAATTATACCTTCTGAGCTTCAGTTTTCTCATCTGCAAAATGGGACTAACGATGCCTATGTTATACAACTGGTATGAGGATTATAAATTACAAGTTTGTAAGTCACTTAGCAGATTGCTGCATAGTGAGTGCATGATGATGGTGGTGGTGATGAGAAGGAAGGAGAGTTGGGGGAGGGAATTCAAATTCTTTCCTCAAAAAGCTTCTGGTGTGACTATTACAGCATTTTGGTCACTCCCAAGAAATAAATGGGTACAGCCGTGGTAGGAAAATTCCCCTTTCAACACATTTCTTGCATCTCCATAACAAATATCATCCCTCCATGACACAAATCTCTTCAATGCCTCCATGCACTTAGGCTATTGCCCTACTTCCCCCTATTTGTCAGGAAGAATATCAAAACTTGGTAAATAACTTTTAAGATTTGAAGGTACCACACCCCAAAAGTTTAAAATTGTAACTGCAATCGAATCTAATATCAGCTTACTCATGAGAGGCCCCAGTTCTCCATCTGAAATTCCAAGGACCAGTGAGCAGATACTGGGAATAGTATTGGGGCATGAGCAAAGCTCCTCCTAGTGAGACTAGCTCTGATTGTATCTCATCTCTTTCTCTGACCCCTTACAAACAAGACATTGCTTAAAATCCCCCTTGCTGTTAGAAAGCTGAAGCAGCCACTCCTTTAGAGACCAACACACCTGCAATTGTTCTGTTTTCTTCTGTCACAACAGCCATTTTGCAACATCTGGATAAGTAGCTACAACACAGCATCTTTTCCTGTCTCAAGTCTCAGCCTCCCACTGACCACAGGGTCAAGTGTTTTGCTTAATTCCATGGCCTACCCTGCTGTCTCTTCAATCAGTGCTGTCATTTCCCCAGTTGGAGGGTCAGTGACTAGTCTGGACAATAGGTCTGCTATAAGTGAGTCTCTGCCTGGGGTATAGATTACTCATAAATCATATCTTTATAACAGCAATAACATTCCCTGTTGTCTAGCAGGTGCGTTGACTAGTGGTTTGTGATCTGTCTGGACAGTCAGGCTTCTGCCAAATGCATATTTGTGGAACTCTCGTAGTGCACGTATCACTGCCAATATTTTTTTTCTTTCTTGCTCAAGCAGACTTTTTTCTTTTTTGCAGCCAAAGCCAGCATTAGAGATGTGCTGCTGCCTACTACACAATCCAACTACTTGCCGAGACTCACCGTAGGTTCTCGATGTCCTTGTACATCACTGGACAGTTGTTTTGGTAATGTCAAAGTACGTTAAATGGAAGGGAAAAGGAACTCACATTTGCTAAGCACCTACACTGTGCCAAGCGCTTTACTCGCTGCCTCACCCAAGAGATTTTATTTGATCCTTTCACCAAACTCAAGAGGTAGTGATACTATCTTTAGTGCCATATCATAGATACAGAAATTGAACCTAGAAGAAGTTTAATAACAATACCAGCTACAGGTGATTAAGCTCTGATACCAGACATAGTGATAAAAGGCATTATCTTATTTAGTCCCTAGACTTGCTGCACTGTCCAATAAGGTAACAACTAGTCACATGTGGTTATTTAAATTGAAATGAGTTAAAATAAAATAAAATATAAAAGTCAATTCCTCAGTCATATTAACCACTTTCAAGTGGTCAACAGCTACCTGTGGCTAGTGGCTACTATGCAGATATAGGACATTACCATCACTGCCCAAAGTTATTTTGACTAGTACTGCCTGAGAGCAAAACTACAGGTAGGTGCAGGTACCCATACCCATAGTTTGGATGAGAAATAGAGACTTTGATTGGTGTCACTTGCTGAGTAGCAGAGCTTGTGCATTAGATATAGGCCTGAATCCAGTGCTAGGAACCTTGCTCTTAAGTACAGCTCTTTTCTATATACTCAGTGACTTATCTAAGGTCATGCCACTGGTATGTGATGGTGTGGGGCCCCTGGGCAGAGGCCTTCCTGAGAATTCAAGGATAGCTGTTGTAGCCTCACAGCAGACTCTTTGAAACAAGGCTTATCTTTGCTTCTAGGCATGCAAATCCATGTATCTGGCGTTTTCTTGATCTGGTTTCCTGCCTGGAGTTACCAGATACCCTGGGCTGTTTGCCTCCACTGGTTATGTGCATGTGCACCTTTAAGGGTCTCTTGCCTCTAGGGGAGCCCATTTCCTGCTCTTACAGTGTCATCTCTGTCCTCATGAAGTTGTGCTTGGCTTCCCCATCTGCCACTGTCATCCACCTGGGCTGGAGCATTTATCCCTGGAGACTCCCACAAAATCTTTATCATTCTCTGAATGACCTTGGAGGCTGACTCGATCCCAAATAGTAGTCTGAGCCTGTGATTCTGGCTTGCCTCGGAGAACACGAAGGATACAGAACAAAATGGATTTCATCTGCTATTGTACAAAGTTCTTTACTGACTAAGGACCCAAGACTTCCTCCATGGCCAGAAGAGAGGTGTGGCAGATGGCCAGGTTTGTTCTGCTAACTCCAGCCCAGGGCCTCTGCTCTTTTCTCGGGGGAACCATTTCATTGAGTCAGAATCTCCACTTACTCCAAGAACTCAGAGCTCATCATGATACCCGTATTTGTCTGAGATGTCTTAGAGTTGCAAATGACGCACAATAGGAGCTATATGGCTTGTTGAGTGACCCTGACGTATCAAGGTTCTGTCCTGGGCAGTTTGGGGAAAATAAATAACACTTCTTGAGCCTCTACTAGGGGTCCAGGACTCTGTTTCACATGCATTATTTCATTTACTCTTCACACAAATCCTCAAGTGGCATATACTTTTTTACTTTCACTTTACAGACTAGAAAAGGCACAGAGAAATAACTTGCTTGAAGTAACTGTTTGGAAATTAGTTGAGATTAATACTTAATCGCTATGCCATATTACTTCTTCTTTTACTCTAATTCTGTAAATAAGAAATTATGGTCCTCGGCTGGCTGATGAGAAAAATGTGTCTTAGAGTTTAAGAATATTTGTCCAGGAAGCAAGAAATAAGTGACTAACCTGGAAATCACCATAACAATATTGGTGTATATTTAAGCTATTTTTAAAGGTCCAATTTTAAGCAATTCAGCTGGAATGTAAACAGCTGTTTTAAGATAAAGAAGAGTGCTTTGTGAAATGTAGATCACTCTAACACATTTAAGGTACTTTATTTTATGTAGAAAACTCATAATTACTTGTGTTAAGTATTACTTCTTTATCATATTCTTTACATTAGAACCACTAATGGCTTATACTCTCATAAGTGCTCAAAACCCAATAAAAGGAAACCAATTCATTAGTAAGGATTAACTTAGAGTGCATTAACAGAACAGTGTGGCTTGAGCTGAGTAGAAATTTATTTTTCTCTTGTGGGAAGTCTAGAAGTGAGAAGTCCAGGGCTGGTGTGGGGGCTTCTTCTGTGGCTCTCATTTTCATGGGTCAAGATGGCTGCTAGAATTAGAGCCATCATATCCATGCTGAAGACATTTGGATGGAGAAAGCACAAAAGAGGCATGGATATCTCTTCCAGTAAGAAGACTTTGTTTCTATTTATACCCATTATACTATCAGGAGACTAGGAAATGGAGTCTTTTGTTTATGCAAGAATTCACCTAGATAAAAACCAGGGTCTTATTTCTAAGGAAGAAGAAGAAATAGATTTGGAGTAGGCAATTAGCCACATCTGCCATAAGAACTAATGTCCAGAGGCGCCTGGGTGGCTCAGTCAGTTAAGCATCAGATTCTTGGTTTTGCCTCAGGTCACCATCTTCCGGTTCAACAGTATAAGCCACACATCAGGCTCTGTGCTGACAGTGTAGAAGCTGCTTGGGATTCTGTCTCTCCCTCTCTCTCTGCCCCTCCCCTTCTCACTCGTGCTCTCCCCCCCCCCCAAAAAAATAAATAAACTTTAAAATTTTCTTTTAAAAGAAAGACTAATGTCCAGAATAATCCACAAATTTGCTAATCTACTACATAATGTAGACATCACCCCATTTTCTGGCTCACCTCCCAGCCTGAGTTTTCTAGATAAACCAATAGGAAGACCTACAATGCTACATGGCACAATTTCTAATTCTGTGGATCTTGGGAACAATAAAAATCACACATTGTTTTCCCTTTTCCTTGTTCAACATTCTACCCAAGGTAAGGTCTTTGTAGGACCATTTCCAGCTAAGGATGATCTTGGGAAATCAGTTATCCTCCTTGTACTTCCTATTCTATAAGGTCCCCCAATTTTTATTTTAACAGAGTACTTGTTAGAAGGCAGGCTTCATTTATCCCATTTCTTTCCTATTATTTGCTTCTTGTGTCTACTTGACCACCATTAGACTTGGGTTTGGTGAAATGTGAGTCCAAGTTAGATGATAACATTCCAGGGAGGACCTTCATGTTAAGCCACTTATCACCAAATAAGTTGGAGCAGCAGCACGGCTGAGTAAATCTCCTTGGAAAAGCGCTTTAATTATGTTCAGTTAAAATATCAACTGATTGAACATCTTGGCTTCTCTGGCTTAGCTTCCTCACTTTTCATACAAAGTAGTTGGGAATTCAGTTAAATAATCTATACAGTCACTGTCAGTTCTGAGATCTACAATCCTTTGGCCCTGTATTGATAGGTCCCAGGGGAGCCAGCAATTGGGATGTACAAGCCAGAAATAGAGTGGCACTGAAAGGGACACTGAAAGAGGCCAAATCTCTTTATAATTTTTGCCAGACTTTCCCACTCTGAACTTGAATCAATCATGCTTAAGGGAGGAAAGAGGGGACAGATGTTTCTTTATGAAATGACAAGTGCTTGGAGGACCAGCATGCAGGAGCAATCTTTTGGGGGAGTGGGATGAGGAACACACCTCAGAGCTACCCTTGTGGGCTCTCACTTTTCCTCTACCTGCTTCCTCTTAACCTCCATCCCTGACACTTCTTACTCCACTCCCTACATTTCAATGATCCCCAAGGTTTTATAATCTGCAATTTTGACTTCTCACTCTCTATATGTCCCTTGTCCATCTTATCCACTGAAATCTCTATCTCCAGCCCAGCTCTTGCTGTTAAGCTCCAGACCCACAAAGTGGCTTCCACAGGAATCCCAATACATCTACAAATGAATTCATCCCCTTCCCCACAAAATGTACTCAGCTTCAATATCCCTAGTTTTAAAGAGCTATACCACCACCCTACCCACCTGCCTACTTGGAAGACTGAGAGCCATTTAGACTCTCCACCCTTCCTCCTTTGGCCTGTCAGTTAACAGAGCCTTTCACTTCTGTCACCTTCTCCGACCAAGTACTCACCACTTTTATCCACATTAATATAATAATTTCTGACACTCTCTAACCTTTCTATAAAAACTTCTTTTTAAATGAAAGGTCTATTAATAATAAGGCCCATAATAGAAAATTATCACTACTGCTTAGGTTTCCCTGTTGGATGCAAGTGCTTTTTACTTATTATCTTCAATTCTCATGACAACCCTGCCATGTGCTTACTGTTTTACCCACTTTACAGATGTGAAAACTAGGGATTACAGAGGCTAGGCATCATCTCCAATGTCGCCAAGCTAGTAAGTGGTAGATTTCAATTCTGTTATCTTGAGCTTCAGATCATGTTCATTTAAAAAAAAAGTTCTTCTTGTCTTACCACTTATCCCTCTACCATTGCCTTCAAGGTGGAGTTTAAACCTTCTCAGCATGATGTACATGGGCTTTAACAATCCAGTTAGTGCTACTTCCCAACTTCATCTACTGCCACATCCATTCTCTGCATGACATTCATTCACTCTTTCAGCTTTAGGACCATTCCCTCCTTTTTTGTATCTCCTGATTTTGCAAATGCTGTTCTTTACCTGGAAAGGTCTTTCTCCACGGATCACACTACTTTGGATCCAAACACTGAACTCAAATATTCAAATGTTACCTCCTCTTCAAAGTCTGCCTGGCCTTTTGAGTCTGCTTCTTCCATCTCCCCCTGAGAGAACCACTATCATAGCATTTATTATTCCAGCTTTCCACTGTTTCCCTTTTCCTTCTTAAGACAGAGATTCCTTTTACTTTTTCCTATATTTCTCTTGTGTCTGGAACATTATGTGCTCAATAAATGATTATAGTGATCGTGATGAATTTCATGATGCCAATGAGGAGGAGGAAGAGGAAAAAGCTGATGACATAGCCAACAGGGATGAGTTTGCCCAGGACTCACTCTTGTATTTCCTTAAGCTCTTCCTAAGTCATCCTATCCAATCCCATGGCTTTTCATACCTACTTTTATATTGATATCTCCAAAATTTTTGTCTCCAGGCCTGACTTCTCCCCTGAGCTCCAGATGAATATATCCGACTGTTTCCTTAATGCCTTCATTTATGAATCTAATAGGTATCTGAACCTTAAAATAGCCAGAACTGCACTCTGAAGTATTCCCTTCCTAAACTGCTACTCTTCCAGTATTCTCCATTGCATTTACTAGCTCCATCTTCTACCTACTTGCTGTGGCTAACAACTGAAAAAGTACCTACTATGTCTTTCATGCCCTACATCCAATTCATTAGCAGATCATGTTGGCTTTGCTGTCTCCCATTTCTTTCCTTTGTCACTTCTACCATCCAGGTGTGTGTCAAAGTCATCTTTCAATAACAGGCTCCTACCTAGTCTCCTTGTTTCCATTCTTGTCTCTCTACCATCTATTTTCCACACAATAGCCAGAGTGAACTTTTATAACAGAATCATATCATGTCATTACCCTTGTTTGAAACCTCCCAAGGCCATCCTGTTTTACCTGAAACTAAAATATTCTACATCTCTTACCAGAATCTACAGGACCTGCAGCCTGCTTCCCTGATCTGATCTCCACTGTCTCCTTCTTCCATCAGGCTTTGGCCATGCTTTCATTCTATGCCTCTAACTGGACCAGTTGTTTCTGCTTCAGGCCTGTGCACTTCTCTTGGCCTAGAACATGCTTGCCTCCAGATCTTTGCATAACCAGCTCCCTCTCACTTTTCTCTACTCAGATATACATCCCCTCCTCAGAGCAGCCTCCTCTGAGAACCCCACCTAATATAGTCCTAACTCCACCATTGCTCTTTTCTCCATTACCTTTTCTTCATCTGTGTCTTAGCACTGATCATAACTATCTGAAATTAATTTTATTCCCTAATTCACTTATTCATTTACTTCTACTTTTTTATTGTTTATTATCCCCAACTAGAATGTAAGCTCCAAGAGAAAAGCAACTATATGTATACAGCTTTATATACACATTTAGATTTCAGAGATGTACATACATATATGTAAAATCTTCCCTAAACCTCTTTACAATATGACCACAGTAAGACCAACAATTCCAACAGACTGTAGTATAAGAAGTAAAGGTTTTTTTGTTCTTTTCAGTGCTGCCTTAAAAATTCCTCTTAGGAAAATCTATTACATTTCAACAATTTATTCTCCAAAATAATAAGACATCTGAAAAACTAGTGGTGTGACACATGCAACAACATGGATGAACTAAAAAACATCATTCAGAGTAAAAAAAAAGAAAAGAAAAGAAAAAAAAAAAAGGCCAGTCAGAATAGAGTATGTATTATATGATTTTCCTTAACATAAAATTCAAAATTGGACAAAACTCACCCATGGCAATAGAAATTAGAATAGTGGTTACCTAATAGAGGGTAATGACTGGGAGAGGTCTGAGAAATCCTTTTGAGTACTGGAAATGTTCTTGACCTGGACAGTGGTTATACAGGAACGCACATATAGAAGTGCATCAACATATATTCACTTGGTATTTTTGAAATTTATTCTTTGCATTTTGTATCTCAGTCAACCAGTAAAGCCACTAGCAGAATCCATTTGGCCACAATGAGATCAGAAACCCGAAGGGATTTGGTATAAAGAGTTAGGAGAAAAATATTTTTTTTAGGATTAAGCACAGGCTTCTCACTGGGAAACAGTCTCTGGAAAATACAGAGGGATGACAGTTCCAGCACATCATGTCGTATCCTTGCCGTTAAAAGGAAAAACCTACTTAAGCCTTTACATTCACTTGCTCCTTTCCCTGTGGCTCCCAAGTACAATAGTGAATGTAAGCTACAATAAAAAGGTCATTTTCTTCTTTCAGCAACAGTAACACAAGTGGCTACATTTCCTGATTCTGGATTAAGTTCAAGATTTCAAATACAACTGGACTCGTTTCTGATTAGAAAGTTTGATATTTATCATAGACTTCCCTGTCTTCCATAACCAGTATGAGAGAGATTGCGAGAAAGTAAACTGAAAGGGACCATTCTTTTATTCAACAATTAACCCCATCTGGGTAAATAATACGGCGCGGTGCACTCGAGCCATTGCTGTTAGGCTCTGGGTTCAGAACTCAACACGGCTTCAAAGCGGCGTCCATGAGATGATGACAAGATGCTACAGAAATGGCTTTTTATGTGGCATATAATGCGCGTCTAGTGTTACATGGTACAGTAACGAGGAGAAGAGGGTTGTAAAGACAGAGGATAGAGTGTCTGGAAGTACTTACCTGAGGGAAACACAATCTTGGTGTAGTTCAGGCCCTTAGGCCCAGAAACACCGTATATGGTCTAGAAACTTGAATATTCGAAAACAATTTCACCAAGGGTTGTAAGGTTTCCATCACAGGCAAATAAAAACAAAATTCTCTAGCAATCACCAAGGCAGCCAAGAACTGAGATGCTTCTGAAAACCTGAGCTTCGTTCCCTCTTTTATCAGATAATTTCATTATACAAAGGGGCATATGTCTCTTAAAAGTATCAAACAGCACATTAGAACCGTGAAAGCCCATCAGTCAACAAATCCTTTTGATAAAGATCGATCGCTCCCTGAATAAGGGGAAAACATAGTCCAGGTCAATCTGTCAGCAAACGCATTCAAAAATCTATACTCTGAATTGAGACAAGGAACTCTAATAAACTGAGATTACTTTCCAAGAAAATATTTGGGTATCCCTACAAGCCCAGGCCTCACACCTGACTGCATTTGGCATCCCCAGGAAGAATAGGCTAGTGATCCACGGAGGTGTGCGGGCGTCTTTGGTTACTTCTGAGAGGCAGGCCTCACCCAATTTCCACCCGCCTGTATCACTTTTAGTAAATGGCACAGGGATGGAAATTAGTGGGGGAACCAGCTTGAGACCTGGGCAGCTCCGATTTCTCAAGTAGATTTTCTATTGTAATATGGGTACTCTGAAGATCACATGAGAAACCGAGGGTCTGGGATCTGCTTCAACAGTAAACTGTTTGCAAAGCCCCTCTGGAACAAAAAGGCTTGTGCATCTAATCTTTGTCAGTTATAGAAGTCTCCAGATAGATCCATGAGGAAGTAAAACATGGAGAAAATAGATTTGGGTCATCTCTATAACCTAGGAAAACAACTACCCTTGTCAGTTAATCGAGGTACTGGCTCTGCTGCACACAGGGGAAGAAGCTAGAACTTATCCACTCCCTACTGTGTGTGCTGTGCAGTTTGTAACCATTATCTCATTTAATCCCAATACCACACCAAAAGGCAGATACCATTATGCCCATGTCACAGAGCTCATATGAGTCATAGGGAGCCAGTGTTTTTACCCACGACATTTAGCTAGTGTCCACAGCGCGATTTGGAACCCTTGTGTCCTGTGTATCAGGTCTGTCCACCAGGGTGACTATCAGCCTCTGGCTTTTCCCTTAACTCCAGAGTCCAGGGCCACACACCCACCATTCCCACTGATCCCCTTCTCAGCAGTTGGGCTGACTTCTGGGTAACAGAGGAACCTCTGGTTTTGTTTTGTTTTGTTTGTCATTTAGTAAAAGAAGCTGGCTCAAAGTGTCAGCCAGGTAAGGAGGGATTAGAGGAAGGCAAGGGCAATCTGAGCTGCGCAGTTGAAAACAACATCAACTAAAGCCCACAGTTTAGGAGTACATGAGCACAATATTCTCTCTCTCTGTATAGAAGAGGGTCTACAAATTGGATAGGTGGTCAGAAGTCAGGGGTGAGGAGAACTGTAGGAGGCAGAGACTCTGTGCTCGGATCAAAGAGACCAACTATGCCAGTTTGCTAGACAGCCTCCACCTGTCATTACTGGAAGGGGAAGCCACGACTTAGATTTTAGGACTGGATTCAAATAGGAGCTCTACATCAAATCCAACAAATCCAACTGTGGGACTTGGGGCAAGGTAAACTTACCCCACTTAGTACCAGGTTTCATCATCTGCATATTCAGGATAACGGCACCACCTGATGGAAGAAGAGTGAAGATTAAAAAGAATAATGCATAGAACACCTAGCCTAGTGCCTAGAATACAGTAAGCCTTCAGAAATCTTATATCTCTCCATTTCTCATTCCATCCTCTTCAGGAAGAACCAATTTGACCAAGTGGCACTTGACTCTACAGCCTAGTATAAGAAAATAAGCAATGACTGGTTGGGCTGACAAATTCAAACACAAGGCATGATGCAGCCCAAAGTGGAAGCAGTTCTGAGCATCAGACAGTTGTAAACCATGACCACGGTTGCTTGGGATTATATTGGGGCAACCAGGACAGATCATTTTGCTTCCTTGCCACCAGTTGGTACAACAGCAAAAGGAAGCGCTCTGATAGTCATTCCAGGTGGGAGTCTGGCATGGTACCTGCCTAAGCCCCAACTTTACACACAGCAGCCATACCCTGTAACTATTGCTATCCCATCCTGGATGACAGCCACTGGTTCCACCCTCCACCCCACCAGTTCTCATCCCAGTGTTCCAGGCCATCATCCCTTGGTTTCAGCCTGAATTCCCACTGGCTTTTCAATGGAATAACCTGACCTCATGAGCCTAAAAATGAAGAATTTAGGGAACTGTACACGCAAAAGTAAAGGAAAGAGCCTCATCTTTACATGAGATATGAGTGCCTTTTACCCCCTTCTTCTTATACTCCCTTAATAGTTTTGCTGAAAAGTGACTGAACTTGGAGTCCTGGTCTACTCTCCTCCTTAAGTGGCCTTGGTAAGTCACAGACTTCAGTTTCCTATTAGTAAAATATGGCCATATGAGATACCATCCCTGAGGTTCCTTCTATTAAGCATTCCGTAGCCTATCACTCTATTTCATATGTTTATATCCATCCTTAAAGAGGAAGGAGGCAAAATTAAGGGTTAGCAAGCTGTGTAGGAGGTGGCACTAGACATAGAGTACTAAGTTCAAGACCAAGGTCAGTCACTAACTTGACTGAGATACTTCTGCTTTTTCGAGGCCTCTCCTCTCGTCAGCTATAAAAAAAGATAATTTTTATCAGAATTGTTAAGCATTCTTCAAACTCTTATATTCCACAGTAGAGTTAATAAATCCTCATTCTAGGACATAATTCATATTTCAGACCCTTTGCCAGGTGTTAAGAAACCTTTGTGGGCAAAGAACTAAAAACTAACAGACATGGCTTTGCTGAAGCTCCCTAGTATTCCTGATAGACAATAGAGGGCACTCTTGGCATGTGTGCATCCAAAGGGTCCCCAGAGACCCTGGTGTGAGCATCCAGGGCATATAGTTTTTCTCGAGCTGAGGTTTTTTATGGAATGTTACTATCAAGGTTCTTTTTGTCCCACTCACCTGCCTTTTGCGTACTGACTCATATTTAATCTCTTTTGGCCCTTGGTTTGCCTTCCATAATTTACTAAATTCTGTTATTTATCAGGAATTAATCTGCAGTCCAGTTCTCTTATATGCAAATTATCATGTAAATATCTACACAGATCTCATGTCAATCCCTCCTCTCCTACCTCTGCCTTAAGCATATTTTCACCCACTCTCTTAATTTTACCAGGTTCCACATTATTTTATCAAATTAAAAGAAAATTTAAAATCCACAATAATGGTATGAAATTCCAAAGTCTGTCTTGTTCAGATTCATAAAAGTGCAGTAAGTGAATACATTTGGGGTTAGTAGGACACATTTTTTAAAACCACATTTGTCCTTAAGGTGGTACTGTCTGCTTAGTGAGCAGGACAAGGTCAACTATATCTGGTCTTCAGTCTGCTAATATTAGTTAAATCATTTATGCCCCAATTCCTTAGGCCTAAAACCATGGGGCTCTACCACATGTTATCTAGGCCACTTCCTTTGTGGACCTCTATGAATGATTTAGGTGAAGGGTGTGCCTTTCAAGTGGGATAGAGCTGAATATGAATCCCTGTTTTGCCACTAACAAATGTTCTGGCCAAAGTTGCTTTCCTTCTCTAATCTTGCTTTTCACGTGTTCAAAGTGGGGATAAAAACATCTACCTTCCGAGTTTTTTTCTGATGATATAATGAGATAGCTCATGAAGGGCCAAGCACACACAGAAAACATTCAGTAGGTGTTAGGTCTCTTCTCTTCTTCCTCTGTTACCATATAAGCTTGGTTTCACCTGTCTGGATGTTCTAACAGGACTTATCAGTTATCCTATACAGGATTTATTCATGTGTCATCAAGGGTGAGGATAAAAGTAAGTAGAGGAAAATAGGTAAGATTTTTAATCTGCGTGTCCAAAGAAGTATCCTGTGTTTCCCTAAAACAGAAGCATCTTTAAAGGTTTAATTCAGGGGCACCTGGGTGGCTCAGTTGGTTAAACATCTGACCAAATTCGGCTCAGGTTTTGATCTCACCGTCATGAGATCAAGCCCCGCACCAGGTTCCACACTAAGCATGGAGCTTGCTTGGGATTCTTTCTCCGCTCCCCCATCTCTCTCACCCTCTATCCCTGCCCCACTTGCTCACACTCTCTAAATTTTTTTAAAAACTTAAAAATAAAAAGGTTTAATTCAGAAGTTTGAACCTTTGGTGAAACATCAGGAGACAGCTGTGGAAGTTAAAGCTTGTGATCTTCTGCTACCCTCTTAGCCAGGGCAACTCAGGACTACCAACCTGATCCATTTTGCTTTATTAATCCTTTTGGACTTGAACAGAGGCACAGATTCAAAGAGTACAATCTGAAGGTTGATTCTAACAGAGTTTTAAAGCATCCTAACTTAACAGGTAGCCTTAAAGACCAATTCACTTGGTCTTTAAGATAATATACTTAAATTGTGGGCATAAAGTAGCAGAAGAAAAAACTAAGAAGTCTTCCTTGAGTTGAGCAGGTAGAACTGCCTGACCCTTGGGGCCATTTGTTTCACCTGGTAAAGATGACAAGCATGTGCAGCAAAAAATAGCCTACTGGGTTTTGAAACATTTGAAACAAAAAATAGCCTACTGGGTTTTGTCTCTGAAGCACCAAGCATTCCCCTTTTAAGTACAGGTCATATGATGTATATGATCATACATATGATGGTGCCAGTTCTACTGAATTTTGACTTTTCCATAGAACTACAATCACTGGTCGCTTACAGATTAGGATGTACTTGACAAACAGAATACTGCATTTTTGACAAATAATTTCAGCTATGTTTCTGCTAAGGAGTGTTTCACTTTAAGAAAAAAAAGTCTTGACAAATTCAGCACTACTTTTAGCAAAACAGTGTGGCAGATTCAATCAGGGTTACAATGATGTTAAAATGCAGCAGCATTCAAAGGAGTGTGGCTACAGGCCCCAACCAGGTGCCTTAATATACCAGACAGAAATTCAATGATACTTTTTTTTCTGATGTTGATATATTCCTTGTATTTTTTTCTCTGTGATTCCAAGAGGAAATGCTTATAATTATTTGTTCTCCATGTAATGATTATCACATTTTTTATTTCAGAGCAAACACCCCTGGAAACACATTCCTTGTGGTAACCTGAAACCCCCCATTTGGGCAAGATTCTGATTGATTTCAGCAGAACAAAGGGACAATTGCATCTTATTTGAAACCCAGATGAGGTGCTCCATGTTTCATTCTAAATTGGGAGTGATAATGGTTGGGTGGTCATAACTTCAAGGGGAGTAATAAAACAACAATACTGAACAGTGCTGGTATACTGTGGCTATTTTTTTGGGCTGGAACTGGTTAACTAAGAATTGAAAAGTCATCCGCTGGTAGCCTGAACAGGAACCTGCAGTCTGCAAACACTTATTCCCATCAACACTGCTCCAAGGAGGTGCCGAAATGCAGGGTCCCTCATTCTGATCTTGTGTCTGTCCTGGTATGAATTAACAGAGGGGAACAGGAAATGGATCGACACTGTTCATAAGTAAAGGAGGCCAGGCAGGAGGGGAGGTCCTTCTGCTTTTAATCAAGAGAAAGGGTACAATCTGAGGCGTCATCAGTACATCTCAACCATCGGTAAACCCAGGCTTCTGCAGGGAGCTGGGCTTCTTTATGGATGGAATTACACACTTTGTGAGTGAGAATTATTTCTGGTATAGAATACCTGTTAGCTTACAGCAAAAATGTGGGTGGAAGGAAACACTGGAGTGGTGAAGTAAGCAAACAGAGTGTTTTTCTCCACTCAACACTGGACTAGACAGAGAAATCCTTATCATCACCATTATCAACATTTTTATTAATATTATTTAATAGTTACATTTTTCCCAGTTTCTGATCTGGAATTCTCTGAGAGGAAAAGGTTAAAAAAGTCATTGCTTTTCATGGAGATCTGTAGAATCCAGGAGCTTAGAAGCGGTTTACTCTTTGCCACTGGATTATTTGTGTTTTAGTGAGCACTGCTAACCTTGCTTTAATATTGACACTGATTCTTGCTTTGTTGACATCTTGGGGAGCTACTATTAAGAGCTGGGAACTAATTTGCTTAATTTCAACCTTACTAATTCAATAAACTTCCCTGTTTACTTTGCTCGCTCAGCAAGCCTTTGAAAAATGAGACTTTTAAGTGATTTCCTACTCCAGGAAAGATTTGTACACATGGGCACTTGGTCTTAATCAGAGAGGGGACAGACTTGTCTGGGTGGATGTGGTTGGAGGTGCAGGCTGCCCAGCAGAGGCAGGAGTAGGAAACTGGAAAACTGCCAGCCTCTCCTGAGTCATCTTCACAGCGTGACTACAGGATTCCATTTGAAATGAATTCCCCAACACTAAAAAACGCCCATATATAAATGCAAGCACAAAAGCAATATATATATATATATATATATATATATATATATATATATATATATATATATTTGACATTTTATAAACCACATCCCAGTTTCTCTCCTTTTGTGCACATCAGGGTGAGTTGCCTATAGTTTGGAGCTTATGTTGGAGATGACCTATGTCTTGAAAACTCATTTTTATTCAGCAGTTTGGTATTTTAGCATCAGAGCCCACCAAGACACTAGCCACCTCCTTGGTATGAATCAGGAGTATTTGAAACTATTATTTCTTTATTAAATTACTATGGCCATTTACGAAAAAGACCTAGCTTTTTTTCCTCTACAAAGCATAACACAGAAAGGTATTTAGAAACATGATATAAGTACACATCATAGTAGAGAGTGGGTCTAAAGATATTCGCTGGGGCTTAGCATAATATCCTTTCAATGCATAGCAGGAGCTTAATAAATGTTTGCTGAATGAATGATTTGTGTGGACTACTGACAGGACACTCAATTGGCTCTGAGTAAATGCATCACATACTCAGAAAATATCACCAGAACTCTGTCTATACCAAGACAAAACCACATTTAAAAATTATTCAAACCAGTTCTTTAGCAATACTTAAGCAAAAACCATTGGACGATGTATTCCCCAACCAGCTCTCAGCCTCAATTTTCAGTGTTTGTCTTTGTGTCCTATAAACACAGGCCTGGGGCAGGATTCCCCATTATTCTCTTACATTTTGTTAGTTTTCATTATTATTTATTTTTTTTGAAAGAGAATGTTTCTCTTTCAGTCCAAATGAAGGATGGTCCTTTCCATTTCAAACTCGTTATTACAGTATGACTGGAGAAGAATAGCCAGGCAAATTTTATTTTACTGGCCCAAAGATCAGTCCAACATAAAGAGGAATTTTCTTGATTCTGGGACCACAGAGCTGTGGGGGAACTCTTGGATGAAAGTCATAATCCAGCGGAGAAGGATGAAAGGAATTTAAAGGTGAATTTGGGGGCTTTGGAAATTTAATACTGTGATTTGGTATCAGATTTAAATTCTTTCCAAAGCCACTGTGAAATCAAGGTGGGGGAGGGGTGACTTACAGAAAGTTGAACGTTATTAAAACTATATATAAACATATTTACCGGTCCCCTTTCCTCTCCTAGTTAATACAGTTCTTTAAAAACTCTCCATATAAGATGATTGTATTTTATTGAGCTACATCTTTTAGCCAATCAAAGGACTGTTGTGTCTGGTACTGAGGATAAAAGTATATATAAATGTGTAAAAGCACAGGGTTAAACAGAGACATTACACTGCAATTTCATAAATCTGCAGATTCAGCACAACTTGAGAAGATAAAATACCAATGAGGCTTATAGCAGACTTGTTTCTTCCATGGCACAGAAAAGGTAGTTATAACAGGATATAAATTCCCACATGAGTGGCTAAATGGCTGGCTTCAACGTTGCATGCTTCCATAGCCTGGAGAGGTCTGTGCTTATGGGAGTTTTGAAGACATTCTCTTGTACTCCCAATGCAAGAACCCAGAGACATGGAAGATAAAGGAATAGGGCTGCCTTGTATAGCAATACCTTCAACAGAATTGTAGATAAAGAGTGCTTATTTTTCCAAAAGCTAAACAATAAGGTAATAGGTTCTCCCCCAGCCAATGGCCATTCTAATTTGTTAGTTCAGTGCTGGCAGAGATTGTTAGTTTCAATGAAGAGGGCCCTCTTGATGTAATACTGTCCTAAAGGATAATCCCTGTGGTTTCCCTATGGTTCATGCCACCAGGGGTCATCCTTCTTAGCTTTAGGGGCTCCAGTTGGAGAGATAATATACTGTTATTGGAGATAAAATTGCACAGCCTTCAGAACCAACTGAAATTTGAGGGGCTCTGTTCTTAAGTGACTATATTTGCCAGAAGCTAACTCTTACATTTAATGTCTGTTGGTCAGTTTTCCTCAGTGTCCCTTGTGAAGGTAGGCAATGATCACAGTGTTTCCCAAATTGCTATTTCTGATCATGTCCTTGCAATTGAGATCAATTTGTACTTGCATGCTAATCCCATGCTTAAAGTGTTTTTCTAGTTTCATCTTCCATCTTTTTTTTCCTTTAACAACTTTTTTGTGAGGTGAGATATAAGAAAATTTGGGCACACATAGTAAGTTTATTGAACAACTGATATTGAATAAATGTGGAGAGGTAAGAGACAGAGGCACGGAAAAACATGCATTTGTGGGTTTGCCATTTGGTAACTCATAAAAGCCATTTATTACGTGTTAATTGTGTACCACCACTTCATGTACACTATCCTGTTTAATATCTCTGACAACCCCATGAGTTAGGTTTTCATTCTACAGAATGAAATTATGATTTTCATTCTACAGATGAGGATACTGAGGCTAAGAAAGTCTAAGTTAATTGTCCAAGATCACACAGCTGTTAAATGCCAGGGCCTACATTCAACCCAGATTTGTCTGATTCCAGAACCCATTCTCTTAACCACTATGCTTTTCTGCCTAAGATGTCAATAAAAATATTTTCTTTAATGAAAACAAACAGTATTTTCTTATAAGGCATCAAGCCAATAATAACATCCTTTCATATAATAAGTCAACTTCACTGTGGAAATGGAGCCTCAGAGTGGTGTGCATGATAAGACTTTGAATAAACCAGCCGGAAAGGAAGGCCTATCATTCACCAACAGAAACATAAAAGAGAACAATGAGAGCCTAGAGCAGGGTGGTTTCATATTTTACATGGAAACACAATTATGTGTGTGGTCAGGTAACCTCCATGGTCCCTACTCCCTACTCTTTTATCTGTTCCACTGACCCAGGAGAGAATTACCCCCATTAAACTGGTAGCTTTGGGAAGGTTGAGTCTATATTATCTCTAGGCATCCTCAAGACCTAGCACAGTGACTGGTACATAGCAGACATTGAAACAATGTTTGCTGAAAGACAGCATGAATGCTTAATGCAAGGGATGCAAGGGAGAAGGTAAAAAAGAAGAGAAGAGTGGGAAAAGAAAAGCAAGAAAGGAAAGGAGAAGGAAGGAAGAATAAAGAAATAAATTAATGCCCCTTAATATCCTGTGCTAGTTCCATAGTGGAACCCTTCTACCTGCAAATCTACCTGCTTGGGCCTCTATCTATTATCGATTGGCAAACTCCTGAGAGTGGCCTACTCTGGGCTTTTCCACTCCTTCTGTTCCACTTACTTAGCAGTTAAGACCTCCTAGCGTTTGTAGCCATTTTGTTGGGAAGGGAGCAATTAGGAACGGTGGCAGAGGCAGTTGGTAGGAGGCAGGGCCTCCAAGTTCTGGTGTTTTCCAAGTTGGTCTGTCTCACTCCTGATCAAGCTGCTGTTAGAACAGCATCTGGAACCCCGGACTCTAAGGATCCTAACCAGAGGCCCGCCTCTAACCAGACTCAATACATTTGGGGTCCAATGGTCAGTATTGGCTTCACGTGGCAAAAGGGAGGTATCTGCCTCACTTGTGACATTGTCCTATTCAAGCGTCATAGCCTAGATGTGGTTTCCTTCCTATAAAATAGGCCATTTCACCTCTGGCCCACATGAGACCATCCTTAACCCTTTATCCACTATGAATTAGCTTTGCCTTAAAAAGCAGACACTCTGCTTTGCAGACAGATTCCTGTAACTCACACCTGAAATGCAGTTTTAGATGTTCCCATTAGCCTCTGAAGCCCCCAAGCTGGCAGTCCCTCCATATTCTTTCCTCCATGATGTTTTTCCTTTGTAATGACACCACCATTCACCTACTTGCTCAGGTATCAGTCCTGACTTCTCTAATTTATATCCCACATCCAAACCATTACCAATCCTTTCACTGTGACATTTGAAACTCATGCCATATCAGACAATCTTTCACCTTTTTTAGTACTGTTATCCTACTCCACATCACAGTCATCATTCAGCTGTTCCATTGAGTTAGACTCCTAACTAGTCTCACAGCTTCTACTCTTGAGCTCTTCAATCCACTCTCTATGGAGAAGCAGGTGGTCTTTTTTAAGACAAAGTTAGGTCATATCACTTCTCTGATCAAAACACCCACAGGTTTCCCTCATCTCACTCTAAGTAAAATCCAAAGTATATAATTTGTCCCAGAGCTAGCCCCTATTTACCTCCCTAGCCTCATCCCCTACCAGCATCCTCCTCACTCACTCTGCTCTTCCACAAAGGACCCCTTGCTGTCTGTAGACATTCCACACCCTTTCCACCTCAGGGCCTTTGTGCTTTTCTTCCCTCTGCCTGAAATGCTCTTCCCCAAAGATCTGCATGGTCAGCCTTTCAGTTAATCCTGCTCACAGTCTGCTCATTGTCACCTCGTGAGAGGTGTCATACTTACCCATTCCCTGATTCTGCTAAGCCTTTTTCACACCACTTATCACCATCTGACATGGGGTATATATTCATTTACTGGACATGCATTATGTCTTCATTGAGTAGAACATTCATTATCTCTTCAGAGAGCAGGAATTTGGTGCTTGGGTACTAGAGCGCCTCAGCACAATACCTGGAGGTGAGCTGGTGTTTGACAAGTATTTTTTTAGTGAGCAAAGAAATAAACATCCAGAGAGCTTTCCAGAGGAGTTAGCAGAAGACTGGAGTGGTTCTGAGCATCAGGGTCCAGATCTCACCTGAAAGGAAGTGAGGCTCTTGGTACATTTATGTGCATCCTCAGACCACAGGGTGACCCCCTGCTGGCTACAATGAAGCCTTTGCTGGGCAAAACCAAGGTTCAGACAGGAGAGACTCCATGGGTCTATCTCTACTCCTGCCCCTTGCCTCAGCATGAGCCCATGATTCCTGCCTCACAATCTAACAGCTCTCAGTAACAGTGATAGCAATAATGAGTTCAATTCCCCAAACCGTGAGGCAAGTAGGCTCTTTTAAGAGTTAAACTGAGGCACTGAGGCATAATGATGAGCCCAAGGTCATACCAGCAGTTGGACAAGAAATTAGGATTAAAATCTAGACTTCCCTCCTTTTGGGTGTTGGTTATCGAAAACATTGTGCTTGGAGCTGGTCCAAGTTTCATGGATGTTTCATTCAAACAGAAATGAAAAAGAGCTCCTAAAAAATAGACTTGGTTTGTTAACTTTCCAAAGTTGTGGTCATTGTGTATGATACGATAGATGAGTTTAAGCGATCAGAACATTAGCAAACCTCCCTTTGGGTTTCTCTGACTGCTTCCCTCTGTTTGCAGACATAATATTCAGTTTCCCCAAAACATCTCTGGTTACTGAAAGTAAATTTTGTGGGAAAATGGTGACGATGGTCAAACAAAGAGTTAACACAACCCAAACAGAAAAATCCAGTTTGAAATATTTTTACAACGTTCTTTACACTCGAGAGCGGTGGAGAAAAAACAGGATTTTAAGTGCTGCTCTTTTTCCCATTAGGTTGTCTGCTTTTACAGGTGGCAAGTTTCAGTGAGATCTAAAGGCAAAAGGCTCATGCAGAGATGGTCTGGAGCAGAAAGACCTGACCCGCCTGACCTCCTACCCATGCATACAACATAATCACTCACAAAATAGATACTAAAATAATGTTAGCAGCCGCCTGGCCTAAACTAATAAAACTGAGCACGTTGAGAGTGAAGGCAGAGAGCCTGTCCTTAACTCACCCCCTTGGGCCTCGGCATTACTTCTTCCCTGGCCTGAATCAACGGAGCTCAAACCAAATGGCTTTTTGCACCTCCCAGCTTTTCCTTGTGTCATTCTGACACTCTTTTTTTTCCCCCTCACAGGGCCTGACTCAGTGAGTTTAAATGCCCTTCTCTTTCTCACTCACCACATGCAGACTTTAATTAAGGTTGTCTCTGTGTAACACCAACATAACTTGTTGAGAAGTGAAACAGCTCGTCAAATCATGGAGTTTGGGGCCGTGAGAGGAGGGATAAGGGAAGGTCAGAGGGGGTCAGGAATGACAGCAAAAAAACACCCCAAGTGTTCAGACAGGTTCCTTTTCACAACACTCTCTCCTTTTGGCTATAAGCACCAAGCCTTTCCCTTGCATTCTAGAGAACAAACATTTCTTCACTATGGTAGATGTACACTGCTCCAAAGCCGTTCTGTTCCTGTTGCACATAAGCTCCCTATACTTCATCATCTCTGCGCTATCCATGTTAGCAGGAGAATCGCTGATCTTCCAGAAAATATTCGTCAAAAAACAGAAATCAGAAGCTCAAAGGTTAACACCCAGTCCACAGGCTCAACAAGAGATTAATTTTAAGAATTTAAATAAATAATAAATGTATTTTTTTTTTTTAAGATTCATTTAAAAACGTAAAGACCAAGCAGGGAACTTAACTTACATTTCTCAACTTCAAAGTTACAAAGCACCTTCCAGGTGCTAATAATAAACTAGGTCATATTCATGTTGTAAAAGAACTTCCAGACCCCATTTCTCTGTCTCATAGTTTAAGTAGCTTATACAACAGTGATCATGGAATGGCTCCTTAGCTTTGCAGACTTAAGAGATGTTTATTAGATTTACACGGGAGCTTCACTGCCTCCACTACTGCTGTCCAAAGACTCATTTTAAGCTGGAGCTACCATATTCCCTTCAGGCTGCAGTGAGAAAAGGACAAAATCCAGAGGCTGCAGTCAGAACACAGAAACAGAAAGCATCATAGCATTGAGAAGGGGCAACGTAAGCCATTCCTAGTTCATGTGTACATGGCCCCATCAGTCCACTGAACGTACCGGAGCAAGCAGCCCTTCTTAGGAATACGGTTCATGAGTGCTCCGACTAAAATCTGAATTTCTGAAATGTTTCCAATAATATTGACAATGGACACTAGAATAGACCCGATCAGTTATACTCGACAAACTTACTGAGCTTTGGCTACAACATGTCCAGCCCATAAAATAGGACAAATAAAATGAGAATGACTTTTCACTAGCTGTAAAAACGATAATGATAATAGTAATAAGTAACATTTATTAAGTGCTTTTGTGCATTTTACATATATTGTCTAATCCTAATTTCACATTCTAAAAAAGTATATACTGCTTAAAACTTAATTAGAAATTCTCAAGGATTATTGTTTTAAAAGGTGGTAAATTGACAGTCTGAACTCTTGTGGACTGTTGTTTTGAGAAGGAAGATTTGACAGTAAGTTTAAAAATTATATGTATCCTTTTGAACTCCAAACTCCAATTTTAGCTATTTTAGTACAGAAATAATCATACAAATTTACACCATAATCGGTACATTGATATTCATTGGTGCACTATTTACAAGTGGGAAGACTGTTTATCAATAAGCATTTTTATAACTAAATTATGGAGTATCCAGAAGAGAGAAGTTAGAAGCATAGGCTCTGAAGTCAGAAAACCCCGACTGGATTTGAGAACTCCTTCACTTTCGTAAACTTGTTTTTCCACCTGTAAAATTGGGGAAATAACATAACCTACCTATTGGTGACTGTGAGTGAGACTTTAGTACGATAACACACAGAAATCACTTAGCACAACATCAGGCTATAGTTAGTACTCAGTAAGTGTTACAATTCTTTTTATTACGATTATTATAACCATGCTATGGAACGCTATGCAGCTATTAAAATGATGAACTAATTCAATTTGTGTTGGCATAGAGAGATGCCCATCACCATAAAACACATCCCCAACTAATGTTATCTTTCTCACTGAATGCTCTTCCCACACCCAGCCCCACCAGACTGCAAATTCCATGGGGGCCACCCCTGCCTTGCTCTGGGTAATATCCTCAGGGCCTAGACAAATGCCTAGCACACGGTAGCCACTCCATTAAACTTTGTGGAACAAACGAATGAGTAAAAAAAAATAAATTAAATAAAGCATTAAGTGTTTCTATGTGTATTTATTTATTTATTTATTTATTGTAATGTTTATTTATTTATTTTGAGAGAGAGAGATAGCACAAGCAGGGGAGGGGGAAAGGAGGGAGGGAGGGAGAGAGGGAGGGAGAGGGAGAGAGAGAGGGAGAGAGAGAGAGAGAGAGAGAGAGAATCCCAAGCAGGCTCTATGCTGTCAGTGCAGAGCCTCACATGGGGATTGAACTCACAAACTGTGAGATCATGACCTGAGCCGAAACCAAGAGTCAGACACTTAACTTACTGAGCCACCCAGGTGCTCTGATATGTGTATTTAAAAGTTGGAAGCAAATACAACAAACTGTTGACAGTGCTCTTCTCTGAGGAGGAGAATTATGGGAGGAAAATAGATTTTACATCTACATGTATGTTTACTATTTAAAATTACTTAGGTAATGATAAAAGATATTCCCATATCAAGACTATAGAAACCTCAATGATCCTATGATAATTTTGTATGTTTATGGATAGGAACTAGAGAAGAATGTACAGACAGAAATGGATAATTTTTAGGTAAGCTGTATTGCATTTTGTCTTTTCTATTCCTTTGTTTTTACTCTAATGCTATTGTTTTAAAGCATTTTAAATAGATTATATGTAAGTATTCTAAGAAATAAACTCTCAAAGAAGGGTAAAATGCATTTTCCATAATTTTACCATAAGAATATACATTATTAGTTTTACATTACAAAGAGAACTTTGTAACTAAAGTTACAGAGTTCCTTATGTTAAATTTGGAAAACGCAGAAAACAAATTTTTAAAAATGCAGAAGATGTATTAAATTTAGAAAAATTCTTAGCATTTCAAGATAATCTCTCTCTCAATTCCAATTCCAATGTTATATAGACAGAATTCAAATTGAAATGCAGAGAGGATAGAATCACAGAATTTACAGTTAGAAGACTGGCAAAATCTTACAAAGTTAACTAAGATTATGTCAAGTCTACCACAGAGATACACTGAGCATCACCCTCCTTTTAAATTGATATTCTTACTAATTGGCTTGTTACTACACTGGGCTAAATTGGGTGCTCCCTGAAGGCAGGAACTCTGTTTATTTTGCTCCTTTTGCTTGCTCCATTTTTTTTTTAACCTCAGCGCTAATTACAGAGCCTAGCACAGTGATAGCATCAATTTATTTTTAAATGAATGAATCATCTTTTGAAATATAAGACATTTAAAAGTGGGAATAGAAGAGAATGGAGAAATGATAAGAAAATAGAGAGAGAAAGGAGAAAAGAAAGGAAGGAAATATTAGTTGGAAAGAAGAGAAGAGACGGTATGAATCAGAAATTGCCCTTTCTGTCCTCTTTTTGTTTCTCTTTGTGATTACAGTGGTCAAACAAGAAGTCATGCACACCAGGTCTTTTTTCAGAGGCTGACTTCAGTAGCGGCTAGGCAACACTTCCAGAATTTATTAGCTTCTGGAAAAAAAGGATGAGACTTGAAGACAGAGCCTAGAACAACATTTATTCTGGACCTCTGTCTAATCTGAAGCTACACATCTGGGAAGGTAGGAAGTCAAAAGGCCCAATTCAGCCTTTCAGCTGCGGCAAAGGACAGATAGCTTTATAAATAGTGTGAAGAAAAAAGACAATAGCTAGTTGAAACTGACACCCTACTGCTTAACTGGTTAAATAAAATACAGAGATAAATCATGCCCAAAACAAATGAGATGAACCACAGGTTATTTAGCATAAATTTAATCATGCATTCTACAAAGGTTCTTCCTTTTTTTTTCCATTAAAAATATGGGAAGGTAAAAGTGAAGGGGAAAGGAGAATAATGAAGTATATTTCTCTAAGATTTGTGGTTTTCCGTCCATTTTGATCTCCCCCCTGGGGTCTCTGGCAAATCTGTTTTGGATGGGCAATAGTAAAATTATGCAGCATTTTTGAAGTAAGGTTGATTCTTAAATCCAATAGGACTAAAGGAATACACACTCTTATCAAGTTGTACACCCATCGTAGAGGTAAGAAGAGGGTTGAAAGAACTCCATGTGAGTGAGTGAGTGTGAGTGTGTGTATGTGTCTCTATGTCTCAAGGAATTGGAATTAAATCAAGCTACAAATTAGTGATAACTACATCACTGTTTCCTTTAGGATAATATTCAAAGTTCAAAGTTTCTTCATCATCTGTCTCCTGCTTGCTTCTCTTCTCCATTGCATGCATTTAGGCTGAAAAGTCATGCTCATTCCTGCTTTTATACCTTTGAACATGCTATTCCCTCTGTGTGAAGTGTTCTTCTCAACCTTATCCACTAGCCTATTTTTGTACATGACCTAAGACTGTTTACAAAACACTTTGTTATGGAACTTTCCACAAACTTCCCAAATAGGGTTAGTTGCCTATTTAGTTACCTCATCCTCTGTGATCTCACAGCTCTTTGGTCATATGTCTCCCCAGAGCTTTATCATCTGTTCATGTTTATTTACATGTATTTCTTTCCCACTAGACCCTGAGATTCTCAAGGGCAGTAGAATCCTATTCTATCCCCAATACCTAAGTAATGCCTGGCATAGTGGAGACATTTAAAAGAGATGTTTGACATGAAGTACACTGAGTAGCATTCAGACTTGGGCTTTCTAAGAAAGATGGCTTTAGGCCACCTCTGCTCTTAAGATGAGGGGACTGATCCTGGGAGAAACACTTAGGCATGACTTACGTCTGGCAGATTGACCATGCAAATAATGAGGAAGAAAGTATAACAATTGGAGATGGTAAAAATCAAAATAAATGGCATGGGCCATGTGTATTCTCTACAGCTTACAAATGGGGTAAAGGCATTAACAGGACCTGAGAGCAGCACAGTCCAACAGATAAGTAGGAGAACAGATTCAAATAACAACTTGGCCCTTTCATCTCAAGTGAAATAACACACTTGGGTATGATCACACTTGAGTGTGATCTTGGGAGAAATAAATGAATCTGTGTGCCCATTTTCTCAACTGTAAAATGTGTCTGGTGTGAGGATAAAATACATTAACAGGTGTAAATAGTTACAATAGTTTCTGGCATGGAGATACACAAATTTATAATTCACTGCACCAGTAAAATTCTAAACTTCAAAGTGGCCAATGTTGGAAGCAATATCTATCTGGGATGCAAAGTTCAACAATCTCACTCCCAAGCTGTATCTTCTCTGTTTGTTCTCTACCTGATGGCATGGACTTAAACTGTGGGACAACTAAACTTCAAAAGGCAAACTAATTCTTTGGTTACAGAAAGAAAAGTTACATAGAAAATAGAACTTTCTGGAAAAGAATATAACCTATTGGTATTTTATGAAAACTTTAATCTGTGCTGTAAGTTTATAATAAATGGTGGGTGTGTTTTGTGTGCCTGAGGCTTCCATAATCTACATGATATTATTGAGAAATATGGTGGCAGAACCCTCCCAATGAATGGGAAAATTGCTCGATTCCCCTGATACATAAACTGAAGTCAGGGCAGTCACGGCTGATGTACTGAATAAGGTCCTGCAATACTTCAAAATGGGTTTGTGTTTACACTTCATTGTGAGATTTTTTTAATGGTTTGAAATGACTCAGAGGAAATTATGTAATGTTTATGGAGACACGTGCTAAAAAATAAACCAGGAACCACAACTGTAGTGTTAGAGGTAGCTCCTGAATAAGCCTTCTCATTTATTTATTTACAAAGTGTGTTTTAAATAACAACCAGGTAATTAAAGAAGTTCCAGGTCTGGTAATGGCAGAATAGCTTGTATTGGAGTAACCCTCTTACTGATGACAACTATAAATTTTGGACCAAAACAAAAAAAGTCTCTTGGAAGGCACTGGAGATAAACCAAAAGCAGGCAGACATTGAAGGAGATATGAACTTTTAAAGATGAGATGTCAATTAGGTGAGAGTCACATTTATCTAACTTTTCACCCAAGGGCACTCCCTAGTTTGCATGAGAATAAGGGATAGAGCTCAGACTCCTCCTGGATTGAGGATTTGGAGTTTGGATTTGGGGTTGCCTGTTCAGCTGGGAATTAAGGGAAAATATCTTGGAAAGGAGGTAGTCATGAATAAAGGAGCACATACCTACATAAAAATTCCTCTCAAATTCTTGGCTGACTCTAAAAATGAATGTGCTGGGCAAGACTCCAAGGAGAGATCATGTGAATGTATACCTGGAAGCAAAAGTGCTGAGCAGAGATGACAGCAGGTGAAATGTTAGGGGAGATAGTTTAGAGTTCAAGTTCTACCAAGTTAGAGGGGATTAGTAAATAGCTCAGCTTTCCATTAAAGCCTCAAAAGGACCATGCCTTAGAAGTAATAATTATAACATAGGACTAAGGGCTGAATCTTTAGGACTAAAGGCAGAACGAAAATATATCCTCCCTAATAAAGCCCTAAAACCAAGCCTCTATAGAAATAAGATAACCTGTCAATGATTTAGTATTTGCCAAAACAAAACTCAACACTATTTAAAGAAAAATGACAAAATCCAGGATCTCTATGGTGCATCTTCAATCATAAAACATATTGTCAAATTTAAGATAAGAAATTACTTGACAGGCAAGGAAGCTGGAAAAAGTGAGTTATGATTCAAGAGAAAATATAGTCTACAGAAGGAGACCTATGGATAATAAAGATGTTGAAATTAACAGGAACTTTAAAAATTGATAAACATATTAAGAAACGTACAGGAAAAGATAAATAAAATAAATTAAGAAATTGAGTATTTCAAAAAAGTATGAAAACTCTAAAAAGAACCAATTAACCAGTTTTTTAGAACTAAAAAATAAAATATCAGAAAACAAAATGTTAGTACTAGACTAAGTAGCAAATCAGAGATTGCACTAGAAAGGAACAATGAACTTGAAGTCAGGTAAATAAATATTCAAATTAAAACACAGAGAGAAAAAGATTGAAAATTAAGGAAAAAAGAGCCTTAATGACTTGTGAGACAAAATAACTTTTGTGTAATTAGACTCTCACAAGGAAGACAGAGGAAAAACAGAAATGTATTTGAAAATTCCCCAAATTGATTAAAAACAGAAATCCACTAATCTAGGAAGGTAAGTGAACTCTAAGCAGGGTAAACATGAAACAAAATATAAAATATTTATCAAAAAGATTATATATTGAGCCATAAAATCAGAGTACTTTTCTCTGGCTATGATGGAATTAAGTTAAAAGTTAATTAACAATAAGATATTTAGGGAATCTACAAATATTTGGGAATTAAAGAACATATATAAGTTACCATGTGTTAAAGAAGAAATCACAGGAATATGTGAAAACTGTTAACTGAAAGATAATAAAACCACAATAAATCACAATTTGTGACATGCACTTAAAACAATGCTTGGAGGGAGGTGCCTGTGTGGCTCAGTTGGTTGAACATTGATTCTTGATCTCAGTTCAGGTCATGATCCCAGGATCATGGGATCAAGCCTCAGGTTAGGCTGCACACTGAGCATGGAGTCTGCTTGGAATATATTTTCTCTCTCTCTCTCTCTCTCTCTCTCTCTCTCTCTCTCTCTCTTTCTCTCTCTTCCCCCCCCCCCGCCTTCTTCCTCTTTCCCCTATCCACACTCTCTGTCTCTCTCTAAAATAATAATTTAAAAAAAAGATTTAAACAATGCTTAGAGAAAATTTTTATCTTTAAAAATGCATGTATTAGGGGCACCTGAGTGGCTCAGCCAGTTAAGCATCCAGCTTCAGCTTAGGTCATGATCTCGCGGTTTGTGGGTTCGAGCCCTGCGTTGGACTCTGCTGACATCTTGGAGCCTGGAGCCTGCTTCAGATTCTGTGTCTCCCTCTCTCTCTGCCCCTGCCCTGCTCACACACACTATCTCTCTCTCTCTCTCTCCCTCTCTCTCTCTCTCTCTCTCTCAAAAATAAATAAATATTTTTAAAAGTGCATGTATTAGAAAAAGTTAAAACTTAAATCTAATCAACAGGGGAAAGGGAGAGAGCAAATTAAACTCAGACTAGATATAAGAAAGGAAATAAAAAGTTGAGACTGGCAGCCAATAAATTAGAAAACAGCCCTCCTCTCCAAAAAATAGAGACAACCTGGAAGCTAAAGTTATTTCCTTGAAAGGTGAATGAGTCAGAGAAATCTCTACCAAGAAAAATGTATATGCAGAGAGAACACACTAGCTACTGCTAGTTTGAATGAAAGTAGGAGACCTAATTACTCATAATGCAGAAATTAAAAAATAACAGAAAGCTATTACAACCAACTTTGTTAATAACTTTGACAATAACATTAGATTATACACAAATGGAACAAAAATTGCTAGAAAAACACAAGTAACACAAGAAGGTATAGAAAACCTTAATATCCTTATATGTATTATAGAAATTGATTTTATAATTAAAAGTCTTCCCCAAAAGATAACTCTAAGACCAGATGGCTTTACTGAGGAATTCTATTAAACAATTAACAAGAAATTATAGCAATTCTGCACTAAACATAGAGGAGCAGATAATATTACCTAACCTATTTATGTGTGCAGCTTAAATTAACCCTGATACAAAAACCTGAAAAGCACAATACAGGAAACAAAATTACGAACCAACATTCTTCACAAACATACATGCAAAAATCCTTAACAAAATATTATCAAATCAACCCTGCAATACATAAATGTGTAAGTACACACACACTATTAGCAAATCGAATCGAGCAATATATCAAAAATATAATAATATATTGACCTATATCAAAAGAATAATAGTATATTAATTCAAGTTGGTTTAACATTTGAAATCAATCAATTCACCACATTAACAGAATAAAGTAGGAAATTATATGGTCAAATGAGGGAGAAAAAAAACCATTTAACAAAATTCAACACTCATTCATGGAATAGAAGGGAACTTTCATATATATATATATATGAAAGTTCAAAAGTTCCCTTCTACACACACACACACACACACACACACATATACATACTATGGAATATTACTCAGCCATAAGAAAAGCATGGATATAGCAAGAGAGTATTATGCTAAGTGAAATAAGCCAGTCAGAGAAAGACAAATACCATATGATTTCATTCCTATGTGGAATTTAGGACACAAAACAAAGGGGGGGGGGCAGAGAAAGAGGGAGGCAAACCAAGAAATAGACTCTTAACTGTAGAGAACAAACTGATGGTTACCAGAGGGTGGTGGGGGGATGCGTTAAATAGGTGATGGGGACTAAGGAGTACATTTGCTGTGATGAGTACCAGGTATTGTATGGAAGTGCTGAATTGTCTAAAACTAATATTACACTGTATGTTAACTTTTTTTTAAAGGGTACTTTTTCAATCTTATAAAGAACATCTATTAAAAACTTATACGTAGTATTATATATAATGGTAAAATTTTGACTGTTTTACCATTAGATGGAAGGAAAAACAAGGATATCTACTCTCACCACTTCTATTCACCATATACTGAAAGTCCCAGCCTAGCAACAGAGCAAAAGAAATAAACAGGGGGAAAAAAGGAAGGGAAGAAAAAACCCTGTTGTTAGCCACAGACATATACCAAAGAATCTACAAAGAAATGAGTTGAAATAATAATTTAGCAAAGGAACAGCATAGTGGATCAAGTGACAAAATTTCTCTATACTACCAATTAAATAAGCAGAAAATGAAAATTTTAAAATACCATTGATAATTGCATCAAAAATAATTAGCAATTAATTTGATAAAACTTCAAACTATCTACACTAAAAATTATAAAACATTACTAGAGATATATTCTTTTAACTAATAAATGGAGAGATAGAAAATGTACATTGATGGAAAGATTCAGTATTACTAAAATGTTAATTTTCTCAGGTTATCCTTACATTCAATCTAATTCCACTAAAATCTAAGCAGAATTTTGGTAGATATTGACAAGCTAATTCTAAAATGTATATGGAAATGACAAGGACTCAATATACCCAAAACAGTCTTGAAAAAGAACAGTTTAAGGACTACTGATTTCAAGAAACACTATAAATCTTCACTATAAAGACAGTGTAGACAAACACATAGATTGATGGAGTGGAGTAAATACTCTAGAAATAGACCCATGCAATTTTCAACAATGGCAGTTAAGACATTTAAAGAAAGAAAAATGTTTTCAACAAATGATATTGAAACAACTGGATACCTGCATGGGAAAAGTAAATCTTAATCTCCCCTTCATATCATATCCAAAAGCTAATTTGAGTTGGAAGATGGACCTAAACATAAGTGCTATAATAATAAAGCTTCTATAAGAAAATATAGGATAATACTTGTGTGGATTTGGGATAGGCAAACATTTCTTAAACAGGAAAAAACATATTAACCATAAAAGAAAACTGATAAATAGGGCTTAATTCAAATTAAAAACTCTTATTCATATAAGACTTTATTAATAAAATGCAAAAATAAGTCCACAGAATGGGAGAAAATATTTGTGATACATATAACTGATAGGGTACTTGAATCCATAATAAGTAAAAAAAAGCTTGCATAATCTCTAAAAAAAAAATAAAATGAGCCAAAGACTTGAACAGACATTTCACAAAAGATGATATATGATCACCATTAGTCATTGGGAAAATTCAAATTAAGACCACAATAAGATTTTATTTCACTAGAAGTGGTAACAGTTTTTAAAGACTGATAATACCAAAAGTTGGTGAGAATGTGGAACAACTGGGATGCTCATATACTGCTGATGGAAATATAAACTGGTACAACCATCTTGGAAAACTGTTTTATAAATGTCAACACACATCTATTACCCAGAAATTGCACTCCTAGGTATTTATCCCCTTTCCCCAAAAGAAAACATATGTCCATAAAGAGATTTGTAGAAGAATGTTCTTGTCAGCTTTAATCATGATCACTCGAAATAGAAATATCTCAAATGTTCATGAACAGGAGAATGGATAAGCAAATTGTGATATATTGTTACTCAGTAACAAAAAAGAGATGAGGGGCATGTGGGTGGCTCAGTTGGTTAAGCATCTGTCTCTTGATTTTGGCTCAGGTCATGATCCTGTGGTTTGTGAGATGGAGCTGCATAACAGGCTCTGTGCTGACAGTGTGGATGGAGCCTACTTGGGATTTTCTCTCCCCCTCACTCTCTGCCCCTCCCCCACTCATGCACATGCATGCGCTCTCTCTCTCTCTCTCTCTCAAAATAAACAAACACTAAACAAGAGATGAGCTATTGACATGCAAAATAATATGGATGAGTCTCAAAAATATATTAAGTGAAAGAAGTGAGACGCAAAAGAAATACATGATGTATAACTATTTATATAAAGTTTAATAAGAGGCAAAGCTGAGCTGTGGTAATAAAAACCAGAATAGTTGTCACTGTGTGTTTGTGGGCAGGGAGAATTAACTAGAAAGGGGCACAAGGGAGCTGTCTATGGTAACTTAAATATTCTATATCTTGATAGGAATTGTGGTTAAATGGGTATAGACAACTGTCAAAACTTATCAAATTATATAGCTACTATCTGTGCATTTTATTGCATGTAAACAAAAAATATTCATAAGGATCCAAACAAAAATAAATAATAAGCAAGTAATATAAATAATGATAAGACAGTGATTAATTAAAGGCAAAATATTTTTATTGGTTGAGTTGTGAAAGAATTTTTACATGGGAAAATGAAAAAATGGTACCAATTCCTTACTGTCTCTTCCAGAAAATAGAAACAGAGAAAACACTTTCTAATTTATTTTAGGAGACCAGCATTACCCTAATACCAAAACCATACAAAGACATTACTGGTAAAGAAAATTACAGACCAATATTTCTCATGTAAATAGATGTAAAAATCCCCAATAAAATATTACCAAATTGAGTCTAATAATGTGAGAATTATATACCATGATCAAGTGAGATTTATTCCAGGTATGCAAGTTTGGTTCAACACTTGAATTAATTAATTTAAAAAAATTAGGGGCGCCTGGGTGGCTCAGTGGTTTAAGTGGCTGACTTCGGCTCAGGTCATGATCTCGCAGTACGTGAGTTCGAGCCCCGCGTCGGGCTCTGTGCTGATAGCTCGGAGTCTGGAACCTGTTTCGGATTCTGTGTCTCCCTCTCTCTCTGCCCCTCCCCCATTCATGCTCTGTCTCTCTCTGCCTTTCAAAAATGAATAAATGTTTAAAAATTTTTTTAAAAAAATTAAAAAATTAGTGTTTCATCACATTGACATGCTAAAGAAGAAAAATAATAAAATCGTATCAATAGACACAGAAAAAGCATTTGAAAAAACCCATTCATAATAAAAAAAAACTCTCTGCAATCAGGGAATAGAAGAAAACTTCCTTTACTTGAGAGAGAACATCTACATCACTCTACAATTGACATCATACTTAATGTTCTTCCCCTAAAATGGGAAACAAGATAAGGATATGCTCTCTTACCATTCTTGTTCAACATTATACCAGAAGTCCTAACTAATGCAATAGGAAAGAAAAGGAAATAAAAGGTATATAGATTGTGAAGAAAGAAATCAAACTATCTTTGTTTATAGGTAATATAATTATCTATGTAGAAAATCCCAAAGAATCAATAATAACAACAAAAAAAAACTGCTAGAAATAACAAGTGTATATGGCGAGGCTGCAGGATGCAAGCATGGCTAATATACAAAAGTCAATTGCTTTGTTATATAATGGCAATGAATAATTGGGATTTTAAATTAAAAGCAGAATACCATTTATATTAGCACCCTAAGAAGGTATACATATAACCAAATATGTACCAGATCTATAAGAGAAAAGATACAAAATTCTGATGAAATAAATCAAAGAACTAAGTAAACAAAAGGTATTCCAAGTTAATGGATAGGAAGATTTATTACTAAGATGTCAACTCTTCTCAACTTAATCTACAGATACAACTAAAATTCCCCAGTTATTTTGTGGTTATTGACAAACTGATTTTAAAGCTCATATGGGAAGATTAAAGACCCAGAATAGCCAACAGGGTAATGAAGAACAAAGTTGGCTGATTGGTAGCATCCAACTTTAAGACTATAAGTCACTTTTATCTCAATAATACTAGAAAAAAAGAGCAATATACAGATTTAATGCAATCCTTATCAAAATACCACAGAATAAGGGGCATCTGGGTGGCTCAGTTAGTTAAGCGTCCAACTTTGGCTTAGGTCATGATCTCACAGTTCATTAGCTCAAGCCCCGCATCAGGCTCTGTGCTGACAGCTCAGAGCTTGGAGCCTGCTTCAGATTCTGTGTCTCCCTTTCTCTCTGCCCCTCCCCTTCTCTCTCTCTCTCGCTTGCTCAAAAAATAAACATCAAAAAAATTTAAAAATACCAACAGAATTTTTCACAGAACTATTAAAAATAATTCTAAAATCTTCAGAGAACCACAAAAGACTGAATAACCAAATTCAACTTGAGAAAGAAGAACAAAGCTGGAGGTATCACAATTTCAAATTTCAAGATATACCACAAAGCTGTAGTAATCAAAACAGTATGGTACTGGCACAAAAACAGACACATAGATCAATGGAACAAAATAGAAAGCCCAGAAATAAATCCACACTTACATGGTTAGTTAATCTATGAAAAAGAAAGCAAGAATATATAATGGGAAAAAGTCTCTTCAACAAATGGTGCCAGGAAAACTGGACAGCTACATACAGAAGACTGAAACTGGACCACTTTATTACACCATACAGAAAAGTAAACTCAAAATGGATTAAATAAAGACTTAAATGTGGACCTAAATGTGAGACCTTCCAGAAAAGAACATAGGCAGTAACCTCTTTGTCATCAGCCTTAGCACCATTTTTCTAGATAAGTCTCCTCAGGCAAGAAAAACAAAAGCAAAAATAAACTATTGGGACTACACCAAAATGAGAAGCTTTTGCACAACAAAGGAAATCATCAGCAAAACAAAAAGGCAACATACTAAATGGAAGGAGATATTTACAAATGGTATATCCAATAAAGGGGTAATATCCCAAATATATAAAGAACTTCTACAACTCAACACATACACACACACACATACACACTCATACCAAATAATCTGATTAAAAAAAGAGGACCTGAATAGATATTTTTTTTCAAAGAAGTCCTACAGATGGCTAACAGACACATAAAAAGATGCTCAACATCACTAATCATCAGGGAAATGCAAATCAAAACCACAAATAAAATATCACCTTATGCCTGTGAGAATGGCTAGAATCAAAAAGATAAAAAATAACAAGTACTAGTGAGCACATAGAGATTAAGGAACCTTCTTCATGCATGTTGGTGGGAATATGGAAAACAGTATAGAGGTTCCTTTAAAAAGTAAAAATAGAAATAACATAGGATCCAGTAATTCTATTACTGGACATATACTCAAAAGAAGATGATAACACTAATTCAAAAAGATATACCCACCTTTATGTTTATTGTAGCATTATTTACAATAGCAAATATAAGGAAGCAATGCAAGTATCTGTTGATATATGAATGGATAAAGGCGTGGTATATATACTCATACACAATGGAATATTACTCAGCCATAAAAAATAATAAGATCTTGCCATTTGTAACAACATGGATGGACCTAGAGGGTATAATGCTAAGTGAAATAATTCAGACAAAGACAAATATCATATGATTTCACTTATTTGTGGAATCTAAGAAACGAATGAAGAAACAATGAAGACAAAGTAAAAGTAGACTCCTAAATACAAAGAATAAACTGGGTGGTTGCCAAAGGAGAGGTGGGTGAAGGGATGGGTGAAATAGATAAAGGGGATCAGGAGGTACAAGCTTCTAGTATAGAATAAGTAAGTTACAAAGGAGAAAAGTACAGAACATCAAAGTCAATAAGGTTGTAATAATGTTGTTTGGTGACAGATGGTGACTACACTTATTGTGGTGAGCACTGAATAATGTATACAATTGTTGAATCATTATGCTTTATGCCTGAAAATATAATTCCTGAACATAAAAATATTGTATGTTCAACAAAAAAATAAAAAATAAACTGAAAAAAAAACCTCATTATGAAGCTACAGTGATCAAGACAGTGTAGTAATAGTGTAAGAATAATTGGATAGTGTAAGATAATTGGAACAGAATAGAGAGCTCAGGTATAAACCACATAATATACTGAATTGATCTTTGACAAAGAAACAAAAGAAAATTAAGGAAGAAAAGAAATAATAGTCTTTTCAACAAACTGCTACAGCAACTGGACATTCACATGCAAAAAATATACAGACACAGACTTTATATCTGTCACAAAAAATAACTCAAAATGGATCAGATCTAAATGTAAAATGGGAAGATACACAACTTTTAGGAAAAAAAACAGAAGAAAATCTAGGTGACCACAGATTTGGCAATAAGTTTTTAGATGTAACTCCAAAAGCACAATCCATGAAAGAGAATGCTAAGTTGGACTTCATTAAAAAACAAAAACAAAAACAAAAGTTTCTGCTTTGCAAAGACAAAAGATAAACCCCAGACTGAGGGAAGACATTTGCAAAATGCATACCTATGATAAAGGACTTGTGTCCAAAATATACAAAAAATATTATAACTCAACATTAAAAAATAAAACAAATTAACCGATTAAAAAATGGGTAGGGGCACCTCAGTGGCTCAGTCGGTCAAGCGTCCAACTTCAACTAAGGTCATGATCTCACAGTTTGTGAGTTCAAGCCCCGCATTGGGCTCTGTGCTGACAGCTCAGAGCCTGGGGCCTGCTTTGGAATCTGTGTCTCCTCCTCTCTCTGCCCCTCCCATGCTCATGCTCTGTCTGTTTCTGTCTCTCAATAATAAATGTTAAAAAGATTTTAAAAAAATGGGTAAAAGATCTGAACAGACATCTCACTTAAAGAAGAAATACAGACGAAAAACAAGCTTACAAAAAGATGCTCAACCTCAGATGTCATTCAGTAATCGCAAATTAAAACAATGAGATACAACCACATACCTCCGGGGATGGCTAAAATCTAAAACACTGACTACACCAAATGCTGATGAAAATGTGCAGCAGCAGGGGCTTCCATTCATTGCTGATGGAAAAGCAAAATAGTACAGCCACATTGGAACATAGCTTGGCAGTTTCTTACAAAACTAATCACACAGTCCAGCAAATCTTTTACTCAGATGACTGAAACCTATTTCCACACAAAACCAGCACAAGAAAATCTATAGCAAATTTATTCTTAATTACCCAAACTTGGAAGCAATCACGATGTCATTCAATAGGTGAATTAATAAACTTGGTACATCCATACAGTGGAATATTATTCAGCACTAAAAAATATAGAAGAACCTTAAATGTTTATCATTAAATGAAAAGAATTCAGTTTCTGAAAAGGCTACATACTGTATGATTCCAAATACATGACATTTTAGGAAAATTCAAAACTATTGAGACAATAAAAACTTCAGTGGTTGCTAGATATTGAGGACAAAAGAGAAAGAGATGAATGGGTAGAACACAGAATTTTTAGGGAAGTGAAACTATTTTGTATGATATTGGAAAGCTGGCTATATGACATTATGCATTTGTCAGAATTCATAGAACTGTACAATGTAAACAGTGAACCCTAATGTAAACTACGGACTTTAATAATAATGTATCAATATTGCTGCACCAATTGTAACAAGTGTACCATAATAATGCAAGGTGTTAATAACAGGAGAAACTGAGGGGGGAAGGATATATATGGGGACTCTCAATACAATCTTTCTATAAATCTAAAACTGTTCTAAAAAATAACACCTATTTTTTAATATTTATTTTTTAATGAATAAATCATATTTGGGTGATGTTGTCTCAAAATCAAAGTAGTTTCTTTATGGCAGGACTTTTCAGAGCCTTTAATATGCTGATATGCACTGGATTCTCTTTGAGGCAATATATAGTTTTTTCCCAAGCCTACTTGACTTAAAACCTTGTCTTTTCAGAGTATATCAAGGGACTACTGTGCTTCGTAACACTGTGGGAAGCACTGTTATATAGCAGTGAATTAATGACTTTTAAATTTGTTTTCTATGTATACCTGAATAGAAAATGACATCACACACCAGGAAATGTCCCATTTTCCTAATGACAAAATCTAAAAAATAATTATTTTGACCAACTCTAAAATATCAAGTTTTAGAGAATATAATTGAAATAATCAACTTTCAACTTATGATATTTAATTTCTGAATTTGCTTATGCATGTGTAACATGTGAAAGTTGACATGTATATTGCTCTATTCCACTCTCATATTTAAGGAACAAATTGATTCAAATTTCTCACATGCATCTTCAACATTAACCTCTCTGACACCAGGATTTCACCAGGCAAAGTGACCCTAGAGGTAATCTGTTAAAGACGGCAGAACCTCTCTCAACCTGAATCTCTGAATGATGCTGTGCAGAAGAACTCCAATCAACACACAAACCAATTGGGACTGCTATGGATTTGAGTCTCATCTTGTTACAGCATCATCTCAAGTCCAGATTCTCATAACCTAAGTCAAGTCCAGGTACAGCTGAGTCTCCTTGAGTATACTTCCTTAAGTTGGGCTCCTCAAATACAATTTATTTCAATCTGAGTATCTGTGAACTAAAGAGACAGGTTATCTCCCTACACACCAAACGATGGTGTAATAGACAGTGGATAACCACTACAGACACACCTGTTAAAAAAAGGTGGGAACTGACTAGTCACACAGGGGCCAGTGATCCACAAAATTTTGAAATCTAGCTAGGCATATGTTTTAGAAGTTACTTAATTAGAATTCCATCCTACTTCTGCTTTGGAAGAATTCTTCATGACTTAGCTTTATCTTCTGAGTTTTTGGTTCCACTTACTGGATCATTCTTTCATGAAAGGAAGTCTATGTTTTCAGCTGAGTACTTTTCCCACCTTGTTTGCCGCCTATAGAAATTTGATGGTCCAAATATGTCCTTCTACGTCATACTATTTCTATTCCTTTCAAAGCAACACACTTTGTCAACACATTTCTTTCTGCTAACACACTTCTCTTAAAATCTTTGTGGGTCTTCTGTGAATCTTATTTTTATTCACTCATTAAACAGAAACTACATCCACAAATCTCTTAGATATAAGTCTTTCTATATCACAGTTTCTGATGAAATTGCTGATCTTCTTAGAAGACATTGTTTAAACAGTTTTCTAAAGTACCATCTTAAATCTCCTGAAGCCTTAACAAAGAATTTTTAGTTACACCCCAAGCTTTATTAAAACGCGTTTTCCCAACAATGCCCTGGATTTGATCTTTTCTTAATTTTAACATCAATATCCAACAGAAAGACTAGAAAATTCCATAGTCAAGAAGTCATGACTTCGTTTTGATAAACATTCTTTCCTGTACCTTATCATTCTTCTCTTGTATTTTGCTTTTAACAACAGGAAAATACTGGGTAGCATCTTCATCACTCTGCGTAAATCTTATCTAGATCAGCTATTTCTTTGGTTGCATTTCCTTCTTTCATGTTACTACTGGTGACAGTGTGTCTAAACTCTCTGCTAGTATATAAGAATCCCCTTAGGGGTGCCTGAGTGGCTCAGTCAGTTAAGCATCCAACTCTTGACTTCGACTCAGGTCATGATCTTATGGTTCACGATGTTGAGTCCCACACCAGGGAGGCCTGCTTAGGATTCTCTCTCCACCTCCCCCCCAACCTCTGTCCTTCCCCTGCTCATGCTCTCTGTCTCTTTCAAAAATAATAAATGAATAAACTTAAAAACACTAAAAAAATAATCCCCTTTCCTGCAGTTTTTAATTTTTTTAAAACAATATTTACCTCACATTCCTTTAAAATCTAACCAGCATCCTCCTCTACAAAGGCTATCAAGTTTCAAGTGGCCCTCTGAATTATCTAAAAGTTTCCCAGGTAGTCAACATAGAAAGGGAAAGCAGGCCAGTAACAGAGTCATCTAGAATGTAATGCTGTGAGGACAGTGTAGTAGGTTTATTCCAAAATCAGTCATATAGCAGTGATTTACAACCTACCAAAAGGTATCTTCACTCGGAACTTCAGAATGTGACCATACGTGAAAATAAAAAAGGTCTTTGCATACATGGTTAAGGATCCTTAGATAAGATCATCCTAGATTAGGATGGACCCTCAATCCAAGGACAAGTGTAAGAGAAAAGGAGGGATGAAGACAAAGAGAAGAATTTGTATGAAGACAGAAGTAGAGATCGGAGTGATGCATCTACAAGATGAGCCCCAAGGATTGCCAGCAGCCACAAGAAGCTAGGAATAAGGAATGGAAGGGATTCTCCCTCAGAGCCTCCAGAAAGAACTAACTCTGCTAACACCTTGGTTTTAGCTCCTGGCCTCCAGATCTGTGTGAGCACACATTTCTGTTGTTTTAAGCCTCCCTGTTATTGGTAATTTGTTACAATAGCCACAGAAAACTAATACATGGGATATGGTATTCTGGGATCATGATACGTCATTCCCTTCTCTTCTACTTTACATATGACTGTGGATGCTTGGAATGCTAAATGTGAGTCCCTACATGATCCTGAATCATCTCAAAGAGATGTCACTATATTGTTTACTGAAGCAGAAAATTGGGCCAATGAATTCTATAATATTTTATCTGTAAAAGCAACATAACAACGTAGCAAAGTAGGGATATAAACAATTGAATCCATTATAAGGCCACTACTTATTGTAAGTAGGTTACTTTGCATATTTCCATGAAGTTTCACACACACATATGCACATATGTACATAATGCACAGATGTCATGATGGATTTCTCTTAAAAAGTATTCCGAGGGAAAGGTTTAACTGAGTTTGGTGCATACCTGTTGCATCTTTTGGATCCTGACTAGGTGAAGATAACTAACCTTACACATTTGATATAAAGAACAGAGCTCGGTTTTGATCTAGTCCTTTGAAAATTTCAGATATTGATGCTATACGGGTGCAGTATGTATTTATGGGATGATTGAGGCATATCACACACATATTAATAAATACTACATGTCAAATTTTTTATGTTTCTTTTAAAAAATGCCCAGTTCAATGATGAACATGGATGCAAAAATTCTCAAAAAATACTAGCAAATTGAATTCAACAGCACATTAAAATAATTATTCACCATGATCAAGTGGAATATATTCCTGGGCTGCAGGGCTGGTTCACTAATTGCAAATCAATCAATGCGATACACCACATTAACAAAAGAAAGGATAAGAACCATATGGTCTGATCCTGTCACTAGAGAAGAAAAAGCATCTGACAAAATATAGCCTCCATTCTTGATAAAAACCCTCAACAAAGTAGGGATAGATGGAACATACCTCAACATCATAAAGGGCATATACAAAAGACCCACAGCTAATATCATCCTCAAAGGGGAAAAACTGAGAACCTTTCCCCTATGGTCAGGAACAAGACAAGGATGCCCACTTTTACCATTACTATTTGACATAATACTAGAAGTCTTAGCCTCAGTAATCAGACAACAAAAAAATAAAGGGCATAGAAATCAGCAAGGAAGAACTCAAACTTTCACTATTTACAGATGGCATGATATTCTATGCAGAAAACCTGGAAGACTCCACCAAATAATTGTTAGAATTAATACATGAATTCAGCAAAGTTGCAGGATATAAAATCAATGTGCAGAAATCTGTTGCATTTTTACACACCAATAATGAAGCAGCAGAAAAAGAAATCAAGGAACCTAATCTTTTATAACTGCAACAAAAACAGTTACGATAACTAGGGATAAACATAACTAAAGAGGTAAAAGGCCTGTAGACTGAAAACTATAGAAGACTTATGAAAGAAGTTGAACAGGACAAAAAGAAATAGAAAAGAATTCCATGCTCATGGATTGGAAGAACAAATACTGTTAAAAATGTGTATACTAACCAAAGCAATCTACACATTTAATGCAATCTCTATCAAAGTACCACCAGTATTCTTTGCAGAGGTATATCAAACAATCCTAAAACTTGTATGGAACCAGATAAGACCTCAAATAGCCAAAGCAATCCTGGAAAGAAAAACAAACTGGAGGCATCACAATTCCGGATTTCAAGCTATATTACAGAGTTACAGTCATCAAGACAGTATGGTACTGGCACAAAAATAGACACAGAGATCAATGGGACAGAATAGAAAACCCAGAAATAAACCCACAACTATATGGCCATTTCATCTTTGACAAAGCAGGAAAGAATACCCAATGGAAAAAAGACAGTCTCTTCAGCAAATGGCGCTGGGAAAACTGGATGGCAACATGCAGAAGAATGAAACTGGAGCACTTTCTTACACCATACACAAAAATAAATTTAAAATGGATGAAAGGCCTAAATGTGAGGCAAGAAACCATCAGAATTCTACAGAAGAACATAGGAAGGAACCTCTTTGACCTCAGCCAGAGCCACTTCTTACTAGACATGTCGCCAAAGGCAAGGGAAATGAAGGCAAACATGAACTATTGGGACTTCATCAATACAAAAAGTTTCTGCACAGAGAAGGAAACAATCAGCAAAACTAAAATGCAACTGACAGGATGGGAGAAGATATTTGCAAGCAACACATCTGATAAAAGGTTAGTATCCAAAATCTATAAAGAACTTATCAAATTCATAAGGCATAAGGGCAGAAGGCATAAATAGACACTTTTCCAAAGAAGATATCAAGATGGCTAACAGACACACAAAAAGATGCTTAACATCAGTCATCGTCAGGAAAAGACAAATCAAAACCATGATGAGATACCACCTCACACCTGTCAGAATGTCTAAAATTAACACAATAAACAGCAGGTGCTGGCAAGGATGCAGAGAAAGGGGAACCTTCTTGCATTGCTGGTGGGAGTGCAAACTGGTGTGGCCACTCTGGAGAACAGTATGGAGGTTCCTCAAGAAACTAAAAATGGAACTATCCTATGATCAGCAACTGCATGATTAAGTATTTACCCAAAAGAAACAAAGATACAGAGTCAAAGGGGTACATGCACTCCAATGTTTATAGCAGCATTATCAACAATAGCCAAACTATAGAGAGAACCCTAATGGCCATCGATTGATGAGTGGATTAAGATGATGTGAGATAGATATATACATATATATATATATATATATATACATATATATATACACATACATATATATTTAAATATTATATTTTATATTCTTTACATTATATTTTAATAATATATATTATATATAAATATACAATTATAATACATATATATTACTGAGAAATATTACTCAGCCATCAAAAAGAATGTAATCTTGCCATTCACAATGACGTGATTGGAGCTAGAACGTACTATGCTAAACAAAATAAGTCAGTTACAGAAAGACAAATATCATATGATTTCATTCATATGTGGAATTTGAGAAACAAAACAGATGAACATATGGGAAGAGGGGGGGAAGGGAAGAAAGTGAAACAGGAGGAGCCAAGATGGCGGAACAGCATGGAGGTTTTTTGTGTCTCACGTCCATGAAATACAGCCAGGCCAACACTAAACCATCCTGCACACTTAGAAAACTGACTGGCGGATTAACACAACAATCTGCACAACATGAACCACAGAATTCAGCAGGTACATGGTGTGGAGAGGTGAACTTGGGGAGCGAGAAGTTCCAGCAGGCAGGGAGGTGCTTTTGCAGGTGGAGACAGGATGGGGACGGGGGAGGGGTGGGAGAGAATACGGGAAAAGCACCCCTTCCCAAAAGCAGCTGGAGAGAAAGTGGAAAATTGGAAACAGCCACAAGGACTAAACTAAAAAGAGAGAAAGGAGAAAAGAGAGGGTTTAAATTCCATTACGAGGGGTGCCTGGGTGGCTCAGTCGGTTGAGCGGCCGACTTCGGCTCAGGTCATGATCTCGCGGTCCGTGAGTTCGAGCCCCGCGTCGGGCTCTGGGCTGACAGCTCAGAGCCTGGAGCCTGTTTCAGATTCTGTGTCTCCCTCTCTCTCTCTATGACCCTCCCCCATTCATGCTCTGTCTCTCTCTTTCTCAAAAATAAATAAACGTTAGGGGCGCCTGGGTGGCGCAGTCGGTTAAGCGTCCGACTTCAGCCAGGTCACGATCTCGCGGTCCGTGAGTTCGAGCCCCGCGTCAGGCTCTGGGCTGATGGCTCGGAGCCTGGAGCCTGTTTCCGATTCTGTGTCTCCCTCTCTCTCTGCCCCTCCCCCGTTCATGCTCTGTCTCTCTCTGTCCCAAAAATAAATAAAAAACGTTGAAAAAAAAATTTGAATTCCATTACGACTGTAAACAAGGGGAGTGCAAAGTCTGCAACTCTGCAGCTCAATACCAGTGGGGTCCGGGAGATTCTTGGGCCACACGGGGAAAAGCGGTTCCACTGCTGGAAGGACATTTGGTAGAGACTGTTGAAGCCACCTGGTCCCAGCAGACCCCAGAGAACGGCCACATTCATTGGTGCTGGAACAAGGTCCTTAAGGGTGAAGCCTGGTGCCAGATGTGAGTTGTGATTTTCCATAATCTTTGAAAAGCTGCTGCTACGCTGTCTCACGAACATTTTCTGGGACGGGCTGGCACCTGGCCGCAGTCTCAGGACACCGGCAGCAGCAGTGTCCAGCAAGCGTTCCTGGGTGCAGCCAACATTCAGCCATTGCTTGGTGAGACCCTCCCACAGAGGGGTGGAACGGGTCAAAGCCGTAGTCCTTCAGAAGTAAGGGGCTGGGGAAAACAGCTGCATCAAAGACAAAACTCAGGAGAGAGGTACAGCCTGGGGCTTGGTCACGGACAGTGAAAAAGTGGGGAGCGGACGAAAACTGAGGACAGAGGACAGGTACATGATTGCTGATCAGGGAGAACAGAGTTCCAATACTAGAGACTGGGTAGCTGGGTGACGCCATTTTCACTGCTTTTGCACATGTGCATATGCACCTACACGTGCCACAACACTCCACCCCAGTAGGCTAGCAGTGCCATCTAGTGGACAATGGAGCTGTTACACAGGGCCCTGCCCAACTGGGCCAACCTCATTCTTTAAGACACAAGTCTCACCGCCTGCTTAGTTTATGGACTATAAAGTGCCTCATAGTCTGACTTCTAGGGGAAAACGAAGTAATTTCAGTCCTATTTCAATCTGTTAGCAGGTCCATCTATTAAATGTTCTTTCTTTTTTTCCCTATCTCTTTTTCACTTCTTTTTCTTGAATACAGAAAGAGAAAATATTCATTTTTATTTTTAATTTCTATTAGAAAATTTTTTCTCCTATAGTCTTTACTTTTGTGTAAATGTTTTCAAATTCTATTTTACTTCCATCATCTCATTTTAGTCTACTTCAGTGTATTCATTTTTTCAAATTCTCAAACAATTTCCTTTTTTTCTTCCCCCCTTTTTTTCTCTAACCTGTCAAACCACTTTCAACACCCAGACAAAAACATACCTAGGATCTAGCATCACTTATTCGATTTGTGTGTGTGTGTGTGTGTGTGTGTGTTTAATTTTTTAATTTTAATATTTTTTAAATTTTAATTATTTTTATTTAAATTTTTCTACCTCATTAATTCATTTTCTCCTTTCAAAATGACAAAACGAAGGTATTAACCCCAAAAGAAAGAGCACAAAGAAACAACAGCCAGGGATTTAACCGACACAGATACAAGCAAGATGTCTGAACCAGAATTTAGAATCACTATAATAAGAATACTAGCTGGAGTTGAAAATAGATTAGAGTCTCTTTCTGCAGAGATAAAAGAAGTAAAAAATAGTCAGAATGAAATAAAAAATGCTATAACAGATCTGCAATCACAGATGGATGCCACGGCGGCAAGGATGGATGAGGCAGAACAGAGAATCAGCGATATAGAGGACAAACTTATAGAGAATGATGAAGCAGAAAAAAAGAGGGAGATTAAGGCAAAAGGGTATGATTTACTAATTAGAAAAATTAGTGACTCATTAAAAGGAACATCAGAATCATAGGGGTCCCAGAAGAGGAAGAGAGAGAAATAGGGGTAGAAGGGTTATGTGAGCATATCATAGCAGAAAACTTTCCTAACCTGGGGAAAGACACAGACATCAAAATCCAGGAAGCACAGTGGACCCCCATTAGATTCAACAAAAACTGACCATCAGCAAGGCATATCATAGTCAAATTCACAAAATACTCAGGCAAGGAAAGAATCATGAAAGCAGATAGGGAAAAAAAGTCCCTAACTTACAAGGGAAGACAGATCAGGTTTGCAGATGACCTAGCCACAGAAACTTGGCAGGGCAGAAAAGAGTGATAGGATATATTCAATGTGCTGAATTGGAAAAATATGCAGCCAAGAATACTTTATCTAGCAAGGCTATCATTCAAAATAGAAGAAAGACTAAAAGTTTCCCAAACAAAAATTAAAGAAGTTTGTGACCACTAAGGCAGCCTTGCAAGAAAATTTAAAGGGGACTCTCTGGGGGGAGAAAAGGTGGAAAAAAAAAAAAAAAGACCAAATGCAACAAAGACTAGAAAGGACCAGAGAACACCACCAGAAACTTCAACTCTACAAGAAACACAATACCAATAAACTCCTATCTTTCAGTACTCACGCTAAAAGTCAATGGACTAAATGGTCCAATCAAAAGACATACTGTAACATAATGGATAAGAAAACAAGATCCATCTATATGCTGTTTACAAGAGACTCACTTTAGGCCTAAGACACCCTCAGATTGAAAGTAAGGGGATGGAGAACCATCTATCATGCTAATGGTCACCAAAAGAAAGCCAGGGTAGCCATACTTATATCAAACAATCTAGACTTTAAAATAAAGACTGTATCAAGAGATGCAGAAGGGCATTATATCATAATCAGGGTGTCTATAGACCAAGAAGACCTAACAATTCTAAACATTTATGCGCCAAAAGTGGGAGCACCCAAATATATAAATCAATTAATCACAAACATAAAGAAACTCATCGATAGTAATACCATAATAGTAGGAGAATTCAACACCCCACTCACAGCAATGGAGAGATCATCTAATCAAAACATCAACAAGGAAACAATGGCTTTGAATGACACACTGGACCAGATGAACATAACAGATATAGTCAGAACATTTCATGCTAAAGCAGCAGAATATACATTCTTCTCCAGAGCACATGGAACATTCTCCAGAACAGACCACATACTGGGAAACAAATCAGTCCTCAGCAAGTACAAAATGATCGAGATCATACCATGCATAATTTCAGACCACAACGCTATGAACTCGAAATCAACCATAAGAAAAAATTTGGAAATATAAAAGTCTTGGAGACTAAGGAACATCTTACTAAAGAATGAATGGGCTAAACAAGAAGTTAAAGAGGAAATTAAAGAGTACATGGAAGCCAATGAAAGTGATAACACCACAGCCCAAAACCTATGGGATGCAGCAAAGGCGGTCATAAGAGGAAAGTATATAGCAATCTAGGCCTTGCTAAAGAAGAAAGAAAGATATCAGATACACAACCTAAGCTTACACCTTAAAGAGCTGGAAAAAGAACAGCACATAAATCTCAAAACCTGCAAAAGACAGGAAATAATGAAGATGAGAGCAGAAATTAATGCTATCGAAACCAAAAAAACAGTAGAACAGATCAATGAAATCAGAAGCTGGTTCTTTGAAGGAAATAACAAAATTGATACACCACTAGCCAGTTTGATCAAAAAGAAAAAGGAAAGGACCCACAGAAATAAAATCAAGAATGAAAGAGGAGAGATCACAACCAACACAGCAGAAATAAAAACAATAAGAAGAGACCATTATGAGCAATTACATGCCAATAAAATGGGCAATCTGGAAGAAATGGACAAATTCCTAGAAACACACATACACTACCAAAACTGAAACAGAAAGAAATAGAAAATTTGAATAGTCCTATAACCAGTAGGGAAATCAAATTGGTAATCAAAAATCTCCCAAAAAACAAGAGTCTAGGGCCAGATGGATTTCCAGGGGAATTCTACCAAACATTTAAGGAAGAGTTAACACCTATTATCTTGAAGCTGTTCCAAAAAAGAGAAATGGAAGGAAAATTTCCAAACTCTTTCTGTGAAGCCAGAATTACCTTGATTCCAAAACCATCCAGAGACCACATTAAAAAGGAGAACTATAGACCAATTTCCCTGAGGAATATTGATGTAAAAATCCTCAAGAATCTATTAGTCAATCAGATCCAAAAATACATTTAAAAAATTATTCACCATGACCAAGTGGGATTTATACCTGGGATGCAGGGCTGGTTCAATATCTGCGAAACAATGTGATTCATCACATCAATAAAAGAAAGGACAAGAACCACATGATCCTCTCAATAGATGCAGAGAAAGCATTTGACAAAATACAGCATCCTTTCTTGATAAAAACCCTCAAGAAAGTAGAGATAGCAGTATCATACCTCGAGATCACAAAATCCTTATATGAATGACCCAATGTTAATATCATCCTCAATGGGGAAAAACTGAGAACTTTCCTCCTAAGTTCAGGAACAAGACACAGACGTCCACTCTAGCCACTGTTATTCAACATAGTATTGGAAGTCTTAGCCTCTGCAGTCAGACAACACAAAGAAATAAAAGGCATCCACATTGGCCAGGAGGAGGTCAAACTTTCACTATTTGCAGATGACGTGATACTGTATATGGAAAACCCAAAAGATTCCACCAAAAAACTGCTAGAATTGATTCATGAATTCAGCAAAGTTGCAGAATATAAAATCAATGCACAGAAATAGGTTGCATTCCTATACACCAACAATGAAGCAACAGAAAGAGAAATCAAGGAATCGATCCCATTTACAGTTGCACCAAAAACCATAAAATACCTAGGAATAAATATAACCAAAGAGGTGAAAAATCTATACACTGAAAACTATAGACAGCTTATGAAAGAAATTGAAGAAGACACAAAGAAATGGAAAAAGATTCCATGCTCCTGGATAGGAAGAACAAATATTGTTAAAATGTTGATATTACCCAAAGCAATCTACATATTCAATGCAACCTCTACCAAAGTAACACCAGCATTCCTCACAGAGCTAGAACAAACCATCCTAAAATTTGTATGGAACCAGAAAAGACCCCAAATAGCCAAAGCAATCTTGAAAAAGAAAACCAAAGTAGGAGGAATCACAATCCCAGACTTCAAGCTATACTATAAAGCTGTAATCATCAAGACAGTATGGTACTGGCACAAGAACAGACACTCAGATCAATGGAACAGAATAGAGAACCCAGAAATAAACTCACAAACATATGGCCATCTAATCTTTGACAAAGAAGGAAAGAATATCCAATGGAATAAAGGCAGTCTCTTCAGCAAGTGGTGCTGGGAAAACTGGACAGCGACATGCAGAAGAATGAACCTGGACCACTTTCTTCTACCACACACAAAAACAAACTCAAAATGGATGAAAGACCTAAATGTAAGACAGGAAGCCATCAAAATCCTCAAGGAGAAAGCAGGCAAAAACCTCTTTGATCTTGGCCGCAGCAACTTCTTACTCAACACGTCTCCAAAGGAAAGGGAAACAAAAGCAAAAATGAACTACTGGGACCTCATCAAAATAAAAAGCTTCTGCACAGGGAAGGAAAAAATCAGCAAAACTAAAAGGCAACTGACAGAATGGGAGAAGATATTTGCAAATGACATATCAGATAAAGGGTTAGTATCCATAATCTATAAATAAGTTATCAAACTCAACACCCAAAACACAAATAATCCAGTGAAGAATTGGGCAAAAGACATGAATAGACACTTCTCCAAAGAAGACATCCAGATGGCCAACCGACCCATGAGAAAATCCTCAACGTCACATCATCAGGGAGATACAGATCAAAACCACAATGAGATACCACCTTATACTTGTCAGAATGGCTAACATTAACTCAGGCAACAACAGATGTTAGGAAGGATGCAGAGAAAGAGGATCTCTTTTGCATTGTTGGTGTGAATGCAAGCTGGTGCAGCCACTCTGGAAAACAGTATGGAAGTTCCTCAAAAAACTAAAAATAGAACTACCCTACAACCCAGCAATTGCACTACTAGGCATTTATCCAAGGGATATAGGTGCTGGTTCAAAGGGACACATGCACTCCCATGTTTATAGCAGCACTTTCAACAATAGCCAAAGTATGGAAAGAGCCCTAATGTGCATCAATGGATGAATGGATAAAGAAGATGTGGTATATATATACAATGGAGTATTGCTCAGCAATCAAAAAAAATGAAATCTTGATATTTGCAACTACATGGATAGAACTGGAGGGTATTATGCTAAGTGAAATTAGTCAGTCCGAGAAAGACAAAAATCATACGACTTCACTCATATGAGGACTTTAAGAGACAAAACAGATGAACATAAGGGAAGGGAAACAAAAATAATATAAAAACAGGGAGGGGGGCAAAACAGAAGAGACTCATAAATATGGAGAACAAACTGAGGGTACTGGAGGGATTGTGGAAGGGGGAATGGACTAAATGGGTAAGGGGAACTAAGGAATTTACTCCTGAAATCATTGTTGCACTATATACTAACTAATTGGGATGTAAATTTAAAAAAATAAAAAGAAAAGAAAAACAAAAGACAGGGTGCCTGGGTGACTCAGTCCATCAAAAAAAAAAAAAAAAAAAAAAAAAAAAAGAAGAAGAAGGAAAGTGAAACAAACCATAAGAGACTCTTAACAGTAGAGAACAAACCCGGGGTTGATGGAGGGAGGTGGGTGGGAGATGGACTAAGGGGGATGGGCATTAAGAAGGGCACTTTTGATGAGCACTGGGTCATGCATGTAACTGATGAGTCACTGACTTCTACTTCTGAAACCAATATTGCACTGTATATTAACTAATTAAAATTTAAATTTAAAAATGCCCAGTTCAAAATAAAATTAACAGAGTTGATTATTAGGAAATAATTGATTGCATAAAAGATCTGAGTTTTTCTCAACTTAGTACCCAATTAACATTTCACTTTTGTTGTTGTCAGCTAATTGTGATATATATGGTGAAAGCATTTGCCATAAATTTTCTCCACAGATGAGTATAAAAAAGAGTTTGCTACATGAAACTTGCATTTTGTGGTTCTTTTAGCACTACCAAAATGAGAGATCCATGGGTTGTCAACCAGCTGTCTTACTAGTCACTGACTATGTTCTCTGTGATACCTGGAAGTAGATTAATACATCCTCATATAGAGTCTTTCAATCTGTACAATAAAAGAAGTCAGCTGTCTGGCAATGATGTGTAATCCTATGTGGTCTGTTGTGATTATTCTGTGACTCATCCTAGAACTCTCATTTCTGCTGCCATTGCCATGGTCCTGTCCTTCCTGCAGTTGTCATCACCCATAGCAATGAATCAAAGTATCAACATAAACTATTTAGTAAGTCAGACTCAGAGACTGCTGCTGGCAGTTCTTGGCCTTAAAAGTCCTTTCTCCTAGTTTATAGCTCAGGAATCTGGTGTCTAGGTTCTTCTGGCTCTCCTATTAGGCTTGAAAACATTGACATTAGTCCCTAGGAAGACTTGTCAACACTATCAGAAAAATCAGGTTTCACCCTGTGAGCTGAATGAAATAGAAGGTGACCTCTTTCTCTAGTCACTTATTCAACTGTACAACAAATATTTTGGAATAATTTTTGAATGCCAGGCAATGTGCCAAAGATTTAATTGTCATGATCTCATTTAACCTCATAACGACCCTGTGGATTGTACCCACTTTATAGAAGAGGAAAATGGGGCCTGGAGAAGTTAAGGAACTCAGGCAAGATAGAGCTTACAAGGAGAAGGAAAAGGCTTTGGACTTGAGTTTTTCTTGCTTTAAATCTATGACCTAGCTACAACGCCGTGAGCCAATTAAAGGACCACCTGAGACCAAATGTTTTTTCTTTCCATTTTTGTCAGCCAACTGTACTTACAATCATGTAAATCTTGCTCTGTAAATGAATAGCTGATAAGAAAACCTGCCATAATATACCTTTGACCAAGTGGGAATACAAATTTTCTCTACTGAGTCTGATCTTGGCAACCATCTTGAAATCATCAATGAATGAATGTTTCCACACAGTTTATAATTAATACCCACACATTCTGTAAGGCTTCTTCATGTTCTTTTGGGGCAAGTGATGCATTTTTCCTTAAAGTTTGTGGTCTGGCTTTACTTATTTATCTAGGATATTTTCCCTATCTTTGTTGAAATGTTTTAGGCAGTCCACACAGTATTATTATAGGTTGGCATTTGACACCATGTAAGAATCTACAACAGAGCTATTGGTTTCTGGATTTTTCTCATGTACAGCAGTATCTTAATCCTGAGCATTAGTCTTTCTTTGTAGATTTTTGAAAGCTGTCTGATAGCGAAAGCAAAAATGAAGGCTTCACTTCCCCTATAAATATTTGTTCAGTGACCTATGACTGTTGGCCAGCCCGCCTGCCAACACCCCATTAGAAGTCATCCCTTTTACAATCATCTACTATCATTTGATAACCTCTTGGGGTTAAGAGTACAGATGCAAGATCTCAGAGATTTCTGATGGGAATACTTCATATCCCAAGTATGTTTTTCCTTCAAAATGACATCACCACAGGGAAGCATTTTTCAAATAATTTGGCCATCATGTTATGAAAGCTTCCTTAGAAATATTAAGAGAGAAGCACTCTGTACCTCAAATAAAATTTTTTCAGAATCCAGGGATGAAAGAAAAAAAACAACACCTTGCCAGTTAATTAGTCTTAGAAGGTCTTGGTGTGGCAAAGTGGCAAGGTGAGTGAGGAATAGTGTCATTATAAAAACTATATTATGTAAGTTTTTGTATCAAACTCTACTGTTATGAAAGCTCATAGTTACAGGCTTTTGCTTGAAAGATGGTTTTTATACTTCAGATTGGAGCATAGCAATAGATCTGGTGGAAGTTATGTGAAAACTTATTCCTAACAACAGAGCAGTCAAATGGCTGTCCATGGGCTAAGCGTTTCATCTCCCAGTTTCCTCCTACCTGCTATTATTTTATGGATAAATGTCACTGAGGGAGCTTTATAGCTACTTCTTTAGCCGAAATCACCGAATTTCTCCAAAAATGCTCTATGCAGGGCAACAAAGAAAATATAGAACAAAGAAGACTGTAGGAGATGGATTATGAAGAAATATTTCCCCTTTGGGGACCAGAAATGGACCACTATGACAAAAATAATACCTGTGATGGGGTGCCTGGGTGGCTCAGTCAGTTAAATGTCTGGCTTCGGCTCTGCTCAGGTCATGATCTCGCAGTTCATGAGTCTGAGCCCCGTGTGGGGCTCTGTGCTGACAGCTTGGACCCCAGAGCCTGCTTCAGATTCTGTGTCTCCCTCTGTCTCTGCCCCTTCCCGGCTCATGCTCTGACCCTCTCTCTCTCTCTCAAAAGTAAGTAAACATTAAAAGTCTTTTTAGAAATAATAATACCTGTGACATGTAAGTTTCTCATATTCTAGTTCTTAGGGCACATGTGTATATGTGTGTTTTCCAATGTTAAGTTTTCTTGAAATGTGTAGAGTTTAAAAAATGCACTCAAAAACTTATTGAGATCTACTATATACCACCCTCTGAGTTAGGAACCTCCCATTCAGAGATAATAGTAGTAACAAAAATAATGATGTATCACATCTACTAAGGAATTAACATGTTCCAGGTTCTGTACTAAGCATTTTACAGGTAATGCCTCATTTGATTTTTACAACAGCCATATGGTACCATTATCTCCACAGCAGAGATGAAAAAACTGAGGGTCAAAGAGGTGAAGAAACCAAAGGTATGCAACTAATAAGAAATGAAGCCAGTTTAAACCCAGGCAGCCTGCCTCCAGTCTACTATGCTACACAACCTTGTTCACGCTCTGCAAGAACTCACAGCCTGACCCAGATTATCTTAGGGATCTGCAGAAAACAAGTAGATACACAGAGGAAGAAGCTGTCCATCTCCCAAGTGTGGGGGTCAGGAAAGACTTCGTAGAATCAATATTAGAGCTGACAGATGGAGGTTGAGTAGAAATTCAAGATTGATGTGCTAAGGAAGGGAGTTTCAGATAAAAGGAACATGGTGAACACAGATGTGGATATGTGCAACAGTGTGAAGGGTCAGAATCACTAAAGTGAGTCAATGACCACGGGACTATAGGGTACATACAAATGGGAAGCTGGTCTGAGATGAGCTGGATGGATGAAGAGTGACGGCTTTTCTACATACTAAGAGCCTATGAAGGACTTTATGCAGGACATTTACATGACCCATTTTATTTCAGAGAAGTAACCTTAAGGTCTGTGTGATGTCAGATTTGAAGGGACCAGGCCTGTAGGCAGAACAGTTAAGATGTCACAAAACTATTCAGGTATGGCATCTGGAAACCTAAAGTCAGCCATGATGACAGGAATGAAGAGACTAGCCTGAGAAATATTTTGTGCTAAGATTGATAGAATTGAACAGCTGACTGGATTTGGGTGTTGAGGGTAAGGAAAAGGGTGAGGTGACAGTGAGTCTCCAGCTTCCAGCTTGAGTAACTGGGTGGATGGTGGTGCTGTCCATTTCCATGAGACATATAGGATGGAGAGCAGAGGACAGGAAGACTCTGAGGTCTGCTTTGCTGCTCTCTTACTTCCTGCTCCTCACCCATCCCTCTCACCTCTGGGCCCCAACATCACCTTGTGATACACTCTGGATCTTTACTTTGTTCTGTGGTTGTATACACATGTGTTTAGTAGCAAGCTAGGAACCCTTTGGCAGTACAGGCTGTAATATATTTATCATTCAATAAATGTTTGTTAAATGAGTTAATGAAGAACATAACCATTTGTTTCATGAATGGATAATTAAGAATTCAAAGGAAACTCCCTTCCTGTAATGGTCAACCCTCTGTCCTTGTTCTGCCTTCAAAATACATAGAATAAAATGCATCTTTCTTCCACAAAATATTCTATGGGTTTGAAAGCAAAGACTGCACCACAACTCTGACTGTTATTTTTCAGTTTGAAATTCCCCAGTCCCTTCAAATGTTCCACATACAACATAATTCTCATATACTTTATCATCGTACTTGCCCTCTTCTGGACATGTTCCAGTCTGTATTCTTCTTTAAATGTGATACTCTGCTAATCTGAGCCATACAGAATGCAATGTGACCTTTACTTCTGAAAAGGGGTGAAAATAAATCATTTTAATAACTAAAGTAGGATTTTTTTTAAGGAAGAAACCGTATTTAGAAATTAAATCAGTAAGTAGCTTGAGGTAGAAGGTGAGACCTTAAAGGCATGGATTAGGTAGGAGTCAAGTAAGCAAAAGACTAAAATGCTCTTCTTGGAAACTAATAGAAATTGTGGATTGGGGAAGAGTCAGAGATGGCTCGTCTAAAGGCTTATTTTTTGTAAAATTTCATTGAAATATAATATACATACTCTAAAGTGCACTAATCCAAAGATTATAATTCCATGAATTTTTAGAAAATGATCATACCTAGACCATGAAATAGAAACATAATCAATACCTACCCCCCTACTTTCTTCCCTTCTGGTCATTTACTCTCTTCAAAGGAGATATCGACAGTTAGAGGTCTTGTTTCTCTGTCCCTTAGTAATGATCCTCCACTGAGTTCCAAGTCTGGATTCTCCATTCATGATGTCCCTGATGACCAAGTTTCCCTACCCTAGGGTAAAAGGGGTGTAGATCATCAATGTCTATAGACTATTAGTCTAGGGCATCAGAATCTCTCCAGTGGTTGGCAGTTTCCTTCCCTCAATGGGGCCTTGTTCCCCAAGCAATAGGAAACTGTTTTGCCAAGGTTTTGGCTTAATTTGTACCCTTCTGCCCCATGCATCTTTGGAATTCAGGGAAAAGGCCCTTCAAATCTCCAATTTTGTCACTTCTCTCCCATGTGAGCACCAAAATCTCTGCTACTTTCTTTGTCCCCATCCATGGCCCTCTGGCCAAGCCAAACCTAGATTCTCAGACTCCAGCCTTCACCAAGAATTAGCACATGCCCCCTCTGGGGGACAGCTGCAGTTCCTCAACTCTTCTCTGAATATTTCCTTTCTCTCAGCAATTTTACTCCCTTTCATCTCAATGCTTCTGAAGCTCTCTGGTGCCTTTAAAATATCAGGAGCCAGCAAACTTCCCTGTCAAGACCAGATAGTAAATATTTTTGGCTTTGTAGGCCATGTGGTCTTTGTCACAACTACTTAGTTATGTTGTTATAGCACAAAAAGATATCAAAAAAATTGGGCATGGCTGATTTGCCCTGGAAGCTATAGTTTGCCAACACTTCAAATACATAATTATTGTCATTTATTTAATATTCCTAGTTCTTCAGTGAGAAAAGTGGCCCACATGACTAGTCCATCCTAGCTGAAAGCAGAACACTACCAGAAGACTTTTAAGAACAAGCATGTCTAATACGCATTTTGAAGTTCTTGAGTGATTATGATGTAAAACCTCTTCATTTTCCCAACTTTCAGAAAACTCTTTTTCAGTAAACTTACAGAGGCTTCTGTGAGTAGGATTTGTGTGTATATGTGTGTGTATGTATGTGTGCATGTGTGTGAGTGTGAAAATAAAGGGAAGAGTTTGGAGGTTGAGACGTTTTGGTGATTTAAGAGGTCAATAAACAATATTTCTCTTTTCCCTGCCCAGCATCAGAAATAATTAAGAAACAGATAATAATGACATAAAAATGGAGCTCAAAATATCACTTTCATTAGTGATAATTCAGGTGTGTTTTGTTTTGTTTTAGGTCACTCATATTTTTTCTTCTAATTTCTGCCTTCCCTCGGATGACTTGAAAGTTCTTTATGATTCCATTATATATCTACTATTGGCTAATTACTTTTGTGTTTTTTTTTTCAGTTGGTTTAAGTGGTTGATTTAGAACAAGAGACAGCAAACTATAGCCTGCTGCCCAAATCCATCCACCACCCTTTTTTAAATTATTAAATAAAGCTACATTGGAACACAACCACACTCATTCATTTATTTATGTCAATAGCCACTTTTACACTACAAGGGCAGAACTGAGTAGTTGTGACAGAAACAACATGGTCTGCAAAGAAGAAAATGTTTTCTATCTGGACCTTGACAGAAAAAAATGTTGCCAATCCCTATTCTAAGGCTTACAATATATAGCTTGATTCATCATAGTTCCCCTATAATTGTGGATTTGTCCCTGGATCTTTTTATTTCTGTCATTTATTGTTTAAAGTATGTAGAATCTGTGTAACTAGGTACATACAGATTTAAAATTATGACTATTTGATTTTATATTGATTCCCTTACCATTATGGAATGTCTCAGTTTATCTTAAATAATTCCTCTTTCCTTAAGATCTATATTTTGATGTAACTGTAGCTACTCACAATTTCATTTGGTTAGTTCTTGCATGGTCTATTTCCAACCTTTCACTTTTTAAAATTTTCTGGGCTTTATATTTAAAGTTACTCTCTTGTTAAAAGCATATTATGAAGCTTTGTTTTTTTTATCTATTCTGACAATCTTATTTTGCTTAGAATATTTCATCTATTTATATTTAATGTAATTACAGATATAATAGGGCTTATATCTACCATCTTAGTAGAAGTTGATTTTTTTTCCAATTAGGCCATCTGTTTTATATTTACTTTTTTTTCTTGCCTCCTTGTTGGTTAATCAGATAAGGTTTTACACACCAGTTTTAACACCCTTCTCTAATTTGTTATGTACTCTTTTTGCTTCTTTTCTGAGTGGTTATCCTAGAGGCTATGGCATGACTTATTAGATTTCCATACAAACTTATACTTTTACCACTCTCATATGTTGAGACCTTTTAAACTCAATAGTCCCTTTTCATTCTTTTTCATTTTTTCATATATTTTCATATATTTTAGTTGTATACATATGTGATGTATTATGATGTCAAACAACATCATAACTGTTTCTTATAGCCAATATCTACTTATATACATATATGTTTTTGTATTATATATATATATATATATATATATATATATATATAAAACATATGTTATTTACTTATTTTTCCATATATATGCCCTTTGAGGTGTTCTTTTTATCATTCTTGCCCACACATTTATCCACCTGGAGTCATTATTTTGCCTGAAGAAGTTCCTTGAGTATTTCTTGTAAGTAAGGCCTACTTAATCAATCAGTCAATTAATTTCCTTTGTTGTGTATTTTACCTTCATTTTTGAAGAATATTTTCGCCCCCTCTGCACCCCTCATTTATCCCTTTAAATAGTCTATTTTCTTTTGGCTTTAATCATTTCCTTTCAGAAATCAGATGTAAGTCATTTATGTTTCTTTGAATTTATTTTTCTGGATGCTTCTAAAATTTCCTTATGTCTGTACCTTATAAATTTGATAAACATGTGCTTATATGTGGTTATCTATGCATGCATCTGCTTGAGTTTCGAAGGGCTTCTTAAATCTGTGGATTGATGTCTTTCTTTAATTTTAAGAAATGTTTAGCCATTACCTCTGACATTCTCTGTCTCCTCTCATTCTGGAACACCATTTATACATATATTTGAGCATTCCCCCTCACAGCTCTGCTGTGATATTTTTCCATTCTTCTTTATCCCCGTGTTTCAGTTTGGGTATATTTTTATTGACCTAACTTCTATGCCACTAATCCTTTTCAAATGCTATAACAAATCTGTTGCTAAACCCATCCCATGAGTTTTTAATTTTAGATCTAATAGTTTTTCAGTTCTATAATGTCCATTCAATTGTTTTGCAGTATAAATCCAGTATAAATTTTCATATTTTCACATATTTTGTCATCTTTTTAATTTTTATTAAATGTATTAATCATATTATTTTGAAGTCATTGTCTTCTCCCTATAATATCTATATTGCTTCTTTATTCTTTAATTATTAATCATATTTTCTTGCCTTTTCCCTTGACTAATTATTTCTATTTTATTCTGGACATAGTACAATCCTAGAGGATCCAGACAATATTAGATTCGACCAGGGGTGGATTTCCCTTTCTTCTCTTAGGCAGAGAAGGTGAAGGAGTAAGCTAAATGAAGCTGAAATTCAACTTTGGTAGGAGTTTATCTTCCTCCAGTAATATTCCAGCTTGCTTCTGTTTTTACTGAATGATCTTCCCACACTTTTGATTGAGAGCCTTCCATTTCCTTAGTTCTAAATGACCACAAGATATTCAGCTCTGACCTTCAGAGATTTCTATCCTAGCTCTCCAACCTTCTACCCTAAACATACTAAAAATCCAGCAAGTGTCTTAAAAAGAATACTATCAGTGTGCTTAAAGTATGTCTCATTCTGATGGAGAATATTTCCTAAACTCTGAAAAACTGCAGGAGACTTAATTATGTATTTTAGAAGCTTTTGGCTTAGATTAAAGACTTTAGCACAGCCCTAGAACTCACAAAATGGCCCATGGAAACAAACCTTAAAAATTCTAACTTGTTACTGACTAACCAAAAAAGCACAGTGAGTTTTTTCTCCAAGAAAAGATCTGGATATTCAGTCTGTACTCAGTATCAATAAATGTCCTCAAGGAAAAAATGGCTTGTGACTGTCATCTCAACTTTGAGCAGTTCTCCATTCTCCAGAATTCTATATCTATTCTTCATAGTTTTCACAGCTCTGAGGTGCCTTTAAAATATAATGTTTGTATTTTATCAGTTGTTACAATGGGAGAATAGACCTGCCACAACCCACTGTATCTTACTTGATGGTGTAAATCTCTTGAGAGACCACACTGATGTGTTGTGTTAAATCCAGCGCTCAGTACATATTTACTGAATCCCTTTATATCAGTAAAGAATACATTTGGCTGTAATAGAAAATCTGACTATGGTGGCTTAAAGAAACAGGTTTTCTCCTGTTTCTCCTGCTCACTTAATAAGAATTCAAGAGTTAGGCAGTTACTAATACTGTTTCAGAAGCTCAGTGATGTCAGTGCTGATGATGTCTTTGAAATTCTCTTGGCATTTCCCAAATGCATCTCATGTCAAAGTCACCAGATGGCTATGGTTTCAAATAATATTTCTGCATTAAAGGCAAGAAAAGAAGGAAGGGCCACGACAGTCAACTGTGTTTTTCATTGGGAAAAGTACAGCTGTCCAAAACCTCTCAATTAATTCTGTATTTTATTTAATTGACCAGGCTGTGTCATATAGCCACTACTAGCAGAAAAGGAGGATGGGAAATTCAGTAGTTATTTAGGGAGGATAATTCAAGAGTTGACCAGGTAAATCTAAGAGTTAATCAGTATATGATACAGGTAAAGATTGATCCAAACAAAGTAAAAAATAAGTGCAAAAGACAAGGTGAGAGAACATATCAGACTTTCAGGAGCAAGAAACAGAATACCAAGTATACACCAAGTATACTAGTAATAAGTGACTTACTATTCACTTAATGTTTCACAGAATAAGATGTCTGGAGGAGCGGTGGAGTAGGTTAAAGGTTCCACAAAATCATTAAAAATCCGTATTGTTTTATCCTTCTGTTCTGCCATTCTCAACAGTTAGCAGCTCCACTCACATCCATAAATTGACTACAGTGACTCCTGGCACCATATCTTTACACAGCAAGCTCCAAAAGTAAAAATCCTAAGAGCCCCCAATAGACTTTTTCTCCCAGTCTTATTGGCCAGATTAATGTCACATGATTAGCACCCATGATTGGCCTTAAACAACCATTTGAAAAGGTATTAAGTTAACCACTATTTCTTAGAACAATTAAGATTTTCCCCAGGAACTCAGGAGAGGCCTAAACTTCTCAAAAGAGTTATCCTCTGTAGGACCAGTAAATACATTTAGGGTCTTTAGTAAGAAAGAGTAAGAAAATGGCTACCATACTCTGTAATGTTTGCTACTGAGAACATGAGACACTCAGGAAATTCAAGTGATTCACAGTATGTTTAAAATACAAAGGATAAGGTTGGGAGTGAGGGAAGTGGAAAAGCAGGATTAGGCCAGATCATGATGGACCTTTTAAGTCATAATGCTCAGAGTAGACTTCCCCCTGAAGGAAATGGGGACCCACTGAACACCAAGCCATTTCAAGCAGGGAAAGGACACAATTCACATTTTCAATTTGGCAATAACACTCTGACTTTATTGTGGAGAATGGACAGATGGGACAAGACTGTTAACAGGAGAGTAAAAAGAAACATAAACATGGCTATAAAGTAGTAAGAGGTTTTCCAGGTTTACATTTCAAATAATAATGGCTAACACTGACCTGAATTAACTCATGAGATCTTCACAAAAGCCTGGTAAGATATTTAAGGAATACTGAGCAAACTGAGATTTGAAAAAGTTAAGCAACCTGCCCAAAGTTAACAGTAAGTTCCAGAGCTGGCATCTGATTGTGTGCATAACCACTACATTGAAATGTTTACTATGTTAGCTTGAAAGTAAGTGTCTGGTAAGTCTTGCATACTACTTGACCATAGGTGTGTGATTTGTCCAAAGAAACTAGATAAATTTGGAGAGGAAGCATGACTGGCTAGAGCTCTGGGTTCTACACCTGATTCTGAAACTAACTAGCTGCACCCTTGGCTAAGCTGTAGTTTCCTCATCTATATAAAAGGCTATCTCTACTTTGAAAAGCTGTGAAAATTGAATCAAATGAGAAAATGTTTGGAAAGCTTCAGCACATGTAAGACCCTAAAATTGTTTGACCCCTTCCTCGTCCTTGGTCAACAGCAATGCCTGGATGAAGTAGACATTCCAGATTGTTTGACATTCCAGAAGTCAAGAAGTGAGTGATCTATGATGAATGTGAGTGATTGCTAATGATGAATGAAGGTAGAGAAACAGCACTAGAATGGGGATTCCAAACATGGGAGTTCATGAGCTTGGGGGGAAAAAAAAATCACATCATGTTTTTATCAATGGAAAAAAATCACATGTTTTTTATTAATTGAAATTTATCATGTGCTTCAATTTTGACCATTGGCAACAAACCTAAGTGGCATTAATAGTACCTGTACCTCTTTGTCAATAGAAATTGGATATTTTCATATCACATTTCAGTTACCGCCAACATCTTGAAACGTTTTTTTACCCTCATTATTACTTTTTAAAAAATATTTATATGTTTTTAAGAAAGAGAGACAGAGCACAAGAAGGAGAGGGGCAGAGAGACAGACAGGCAGACAGACAAACAGACAGAATCCAAAGCAGGCTCCAGGCTCCGAGTTGTTACCCGATGCAGAGCTTGACCTCACAAACTGTGAGATCATGACCTGAGCCAAAGTCGGATGCTTAACCAACTGAGCCACCCAGGTGCCCCTCTCATCACTACTTTGAAATTACATCAGTGGGGCGCCTGGGTGGCTCAGTCGGTTGAGCGGCCGACTTCGGCTCAGGTCATGATCTCGCGGTCCGTGAGTTGGAGTCCCACGTTGGGCTCTGTGCTGACAGCTCAGAGCCTGGAGCCTGTTTCAGATTCTGTGTCTCCCTCTCTCTGACCCTCTCCCGTTCATGCTCTGTCTCTCTCTGTCTCAAAAATAAATAAACGTTAAAAAAATTAAAAAAAAAAAGAAATTACATCAGTTATTAAATATATATTAAATCTTTCTATTTAATGAATTTATATAGAAGTATACACACAAACATACCTACGTTGCTGTCTCATAAATTTTCTATGTTTCTATCTCTCATGAATTTAACAATATTTTGAGAACTCAATTTCAAGAAAATTGGTTTCCTTTGTAATCCCATGTATTTTACTTGTTGTATCTAAAAAACATTATTACTTTTTAATGTTTATTTATTTTGAGACAGAGAGAGAGTGACAGAGTGCTCACACAAGCATGGGGAGGGGTAGAGAGAGGCAGAGAGAGAATCCCAAGCAGCACAGAGAATGCCTGTGCTGACAACACAGAGCCCAACAAGAAAGCTTGATGCCAGAACTGTGAGATCACAACCTGAGCTGAAATCAAGAGGTGGACACTTAGACGACTGAGCCACCCAGGTGCCCCTAAAAACATTATTTTGAAAAGAAGTCCAAGGACTTTACCAACTGCAAAAGGGGATCGATTTGTGGCACATAATGAACTCCTGCATTAAAGGAACTCAGGCCGTGGGTGGGGTGGGCAGCAGAGGGACTAGGGGAATGTGAATCTTATCAGTCAAGTGCACTAGGCATTTTGGGGCAAGACGTCCAGCGCTCTCCTGCCTGTGACCCTCAGCCAATCTGGGGCAGGATGCAGATGACCCAGGCCTGGCAGCTTCTGAGACTTTTTCCTGAGCATTCTTGTAAAACAGCAACCACATTGCCACATGTGCCTGGAATTTGAATTCCAGGCCAAGTGTCAGCTTTTCCGTGCTAAGACTCCCTCAGGTTTTGGCCCCGGTTCTCCTGCTGTCAAGGCCCAGCCCTTTCAATACCTCGACCACCTGCCAGAGAGAACAGATTCATGGAATTTTGGCCGCCACTTCTGAGTCACGTCGTCAGCCACAGGCTTCCACCTGCAACCTCAGGAGGCCTGGACTGCAAGGTGCCTGAGGAGATGACTGGGGCTGACCCGGCCCTGTCAGGGCAGTGTGTCCTTCCCTATGGGCCAGGAGGCTTTATAGATCAGGCCAACTTCCTTCTCTCTGCTCTAAAGAGGCATTTCTTCTCAGAGAATGAGCCTGAGTTTTTCCAGTCTTATCTAGAAATCTTAGTTTTTCTCAAGTTATTCTTTTTTTCTGGAATCCAACAACAGATTTACCTCAGGAAATGGTAGGGAGAAAGGCTTATGCAAGGAGAGGATACTGTTATAAATAGGAGCCCTTGCTGTGACTTTCTTAAATAAACAGGTTGCTAATGTTTCCAGGCAGTGGTAGAGCTACTGTTCAGGGACTGGTCAGACTGTCTTCCTTGTAGAAAAGAATCGACATCCTTCCAACCTACTCCTTCTCCAGAAGGGAAATGAACCCCTTTACAACCTTAGTCTGGGGAAATAGTCCCGCTCACCCCTGCTAGATGAGGAAAGGAAGCTAATCTTCTAGAGATGATGGCCTAAGTCCTGTGTGTTACAGAAATGAGAAAAGCCTCCTGCTGCCAGAAATTCTCTTCCCTCAGCCATGCAGCCAAAACCTAAAGTTTCATATCTGTGTGTGTGTCTCTATATATGTATCCATTACATACATGTATCTATTATTAAGATTTCTAGTGCTTCCAAGAGACAAATACATGAAATGGTTTCAATTAGTAACCTCTTTATATTATTTATCAGATTTTTTTCAATTATGGGCCAAGTGATTACAGATAGCAAGAGAAAAGGACAGTATCATTATGTCTAGTAAGGAGTTTAGAAAGACGACAAGCAATGAGAGAAAAAGGAACCAAAGTAGAACTCTGGAGAAAATCAGCCATTGTCTAAGACCTGGATCGAGGAGGAGCGGGTGGAGATGATTTGTGTTGGGGGATATACAAGGCAGTCAAGAATATTTACTAATGAACCACTGGAAAGTGGAAGGATAAAACCATTGTTTTGCCAGTTTTTCTAGCCCTAACCCCATCCAATCCCCAGCTGAGTGGAAACAGGCCTTGGTTAAAACTTGATACAATTCCTAGGGGTGGGTGCCTGGGTGGCTCGGTTAAGTGGCAGACTTCAGCTCAGGTCATGATCAACCCACAATGGGCTCTGTGCTCTTAGTGTAGAACCAGCTTCAGATTCTCTGTCTCCCTCTCTCTGCCCCTCCCCTGCTTGTGCACACTTCCTCTCTCTCAAAAATAAATAAACGTTAAAAAAAAACACTTCATAGAATCCCTAGATTCGGACATGTCAAAGCTTTTCTGATCTTTGGTTAACGAAGGGATTATCCATTAATAGGTAACTGACTCAGCAAGCGATCTGTTTTTATAACTGTTAGTCCCTTTGTACTTCTTACAATTTAAAAGTAGGAGGGGTTTGGAATGAAGAGAATGAAATAGCATCACTTTTCATAACAACATGAAGCATTATTTCCATGGCAGACAAACAGATTTGTACATTGCAAGGCAGTTAGGAAACTATTTCCCTTCCTATCTGTTTAGAGTCTGTTGCTTCTAATTTTCAGCTTTTCCTCTCTAGACTAATCTTATCTTTGGCTTTTACTCTCCCAATATGTTTTGGTGGAACATACAACTTGCTACAATATCAAGTGGATTCAATCAAATCCGACTTTACATTTTAGACATGTGTACTGAATGTTTAAATCCTCATAATGTAAGCAAATACAAATTTTTCACATGGTATCTGCATCTTAGACCCTAAAGAATGCCAAAAAGAAAAAAAAATTAAGTGAATTTAATTACATTTTAATGCGTCCCACATTCTCACTTAGATGGGATTTATCAACATCATGTTCCCAAAGAAAAAAGGAAGTGTAGTTTTAGCTTATGCGTGTCAATAAATCTAGACCATCAGACCAGATAATTACTTTGGGAACTGAATGAACTATCCAGTTGGCCTAAATTGATTGAGCTAACCTCTATAATTGCTAATTCTTAACTTCTTTTGCTCGTTAGAATAATTGCTAATACAGATTTAAACAATGCAAAGGTCCAGAGGTCCAATATGTGTGGTAGAAATGTCACTCCATTAGCAACTTGGATACTTTTAGTTGAGAGCTAGACAAAAATGGTTCCTGTCAAATTTTTTGGGTTGCTCACAGTTAAGAATTTAGGGTTTTCCTTTTCCATGACCTGAGAGCTCTGCAAGTTGAAAGTACTTTGTAACTTCCCTTTCCATGGGAAAATTCTAACTTCTGTTTAAAAAAAAAAAAAATAGAAATAAGGATATTCTGATTGTGGGATTCTATGTCCTGCCTACTATACTGTACATCATTCTTCAAAATATATTTCAAGGTGATTAACAGTATCATAAAGTGATTTCATATAGTGTTTTACTTGATGCCATGACTTTCCAAGATTTATAGATAATCTAATGTATTCTTATGAGATAATTTAGTGAATTTAAAGGGGGAATTGTTTTCTATACATTCCCGTACACTATTTTTTTCTTTTTTTTTAAAAAAAATTTTTAACGTTTATTTATTTTTGAAACAGAGAGAGACAGAGCATGAACAGGGGAGGGGCAGAGAGAGAGAGGGAGACACAGAATCTGAAACAGGCTCCAGGCTCTGAGCTGTCAGCACAGAGCCCGACACAGGGCTCAAACTCACAGACTGTGAGATCATGACCTGAGCCAAAGTCGACGCTTAACTGACCAAGCCACCCAGGGGCCCCTCCTGTACACTATTAATACCATCTACAACACTTTATCTCCTAACTACTTGGGACTTTGCAAACTTGGGACTGTATACAAGGATATTTACAAATTCACCTTCTAATATTGTATCAGTTATGCAAAAGTGACAACATGTGATTCAATTCAGGGGAAGCTTTAGCATTTAATTCAAATGGCCTTAATGGAATTAGAACTTAATGAACTAAAAAAGGCTCATCCCCAATTTGTCATAATATTTAGCATGTTACCTTAATTTGGGCTGAGATGTTCAGAGAGGTAAATTTGTCATTCATTGCCCCAACATCTGTGTGAGGTAAAGTCAGTCCCTAGCCACCTTACTGATGAGGAAACTAAGTTACATAGTGTTGAAATGTTTTGCTATGAGTCCTACAACTGTTAGGCATCAAATTTAGGAACTTATTTCTCAACTAACTGAAAATGGTCTCATTGAAAAATGATATTTTTACTTATGTGTTCTGAGTGTTCACATAAGAGAATGTTTGCAAACTGATCAAAAAGTATTTGGCTACAGTATGTGCATGAGTCCAGGGTTGACGTGTGAGTCTTAGCTATTTGACAGTCACTGCTCATTTGTCCTAGTGGTGGCCCAGATGTAAGTTATTGTTACAGGTCCCAGAGAAGAGGGAAAGGAGAAGTTGGTAGTTTTATTCCAATGACACATTCATTTTCCTCATCCAATTCTTTAGAATTTGAAAGGCCTGAGCAAAAATAAAAATTCTATTCTTTTATTTTGGCATGGGAGGGAATGAGGAGAAATTCCAGTTATCACTAGCCATTTAAAGAGAACCTGTATCCAAATGTTATTGATATCTTTAATACAGAGTTTTTAGGAAAAGCTAGTTTCATCTACTAGGCACCTGGCTTAGTTACTCAAGATGCCTTTTTGAGTAGAATGTGGAATGCAGTGGAAAATTCTACAGAGGTACCTGCATGCCATAGCTTTATTTTATGTAGAGAAACAGGAAAATAGAAACAGGAGCCACAGCTGGGTCCTATACCACCATTCCCCTTTATGATCCTTGAATAAGTTATTTTAATCATTTGGGATCTGATTTTTTTCATCTGTAGAATCAATGTATTATGCTGGAATAACATTAAAGCTCATTATCTCTAAAACACTATATTCTTTGTTTAGTTTTCTCTGCTTATTTTTTAGTCTCCTTGATGTGTTTGGAGACTTTAAGGACAAAAAGACATTTCTTTAACAGCCAGAACACCTTTACTCTAAGTCCTGTGTATCATTTCACATAGTTTGAAGCACTCTGTATGATAGAATGAACTCAAAACTGCAGGCCTGGATGAGGAATTGTTGGCAGTTCAAGTCAGGACCTCAAAGTACTTCTTTGAGAAGAGATAAATATAAAAAAGATAATAGTACTGCTATCATTAAAACAATAGTAATAAAAAAACACATGGAGTTATAAAAGTCTTTAGCAACAGATATTCTGAAAGTCACATCTTGGGGCAATTACTCCATGAAAGTGTCTCTTTGGACTCACATTAATGGCTCTTTTTAATGATTTTTCTTTATCTCTCATTTTCTTCCTTGTTTTCTCTTTATCTCTTTCTTATTATTACATTTTCCCCCTTAATTGGAAAACCAGGTCATTATTATTATTATTATTATCATCATCATTACTATTACTAATACCTTTATATATTTATGTTTCCTCAACTTAATGATAAAGAATAGCCTAGGGGCTCCTGGGTGGCTCAGTCGGTTGAGCGTCCGACTTCAGCTCAGGTCATGATCTTGCAATTCGTGGGTTCGAGCCCCGCGCTGGGCTTTTTGCTGACAGCTCAGAGCCTGGATTTTGCTTCAGATTCTGTGTCTCCCTCTCTCTCTGCCCTTCCCCGCTTGCATTCTGTCTCTCTCTCTCAAAAATAAATAAACATTAAAAAAAAAAAGGAATAGCCTAAATTGTCTCTTTTTAAAAACTGAAATCACATTGCTCTTTACATATGTAGTTTTTGATTGCTTATGGGTGTGTTCTTGACCCTCGTCTTTGACTACTCCAACTGGGTTTCTTTGCACCACCACAAGCCTTGAAACACCTCAGACTTCACTATGGAAACAAATGAGTAGTAACAAAGGATCTTTTTTTGGCTCCAAAATTGTTCCAAACAATCAGGCTGTGGCATCTTGTTTGCCTCAGAATTTAGGGAAAATGAATAAAACTACATTACTGTTGTACTAGGCATCTTGGATCTTTAAATATGTTGTGATTCTGTTATGCCTGACAAAAGGCTAATATCTAACTGATTTCACTGGAAAATTCAGTATTTTAACAAAATAGATTCATCTAAATGTGGCCTGAAACTACAAAGGAACCGAAAAACCAAAAAACAGCCCCTTTTAGTTGAGAAGCACAGATGCCTTTGCTTTTTCATTGGCAAGGGCAATAGTTTTTGCCATTAGACATTTTATTTTCAAGAAACAGCTGTCCAGTTTGGACCTGTCATTTCTGTGACTATGATTAGAGATGTTAGAAACAGCAAAGTGACTCAAAGAAGTAGAGCCTACCAAGGCAGGAAGCCCATAACCCAACTCTAAGTATTCTTTGGGGGGAAAAAAATTACTTAATGGAAACTTAGATAACAATTTTCCTTCTGTGAGTGATTGCTTTGATATTTTTCTTTACTGAATAAAAGCCTATTATAATTAGTAACTATTTTTAGACATACCATTAATTGCCAAGTGGCCAGGGAGCAGGGAGTGCTTGTTAACTCCTTGTCAGTTCTAGACTTTAGAACAAATGTGAAGCAAGCAATGGCCTTTGTGGCTTTTAGATAAGAATGACAATCTCTTCATATTTATGTGTTATTTTGCATTTCATAAAACTATTCTATGCCTTGTATAATGTTTTATTTTATATCCTGTTTGGTAGGGAGTGAGAGTGTCTTTATTCTAACATTACAGATCTTTGCCAGTCCCGGACTGGGACAAGTCACACATTCCCAACTGTCCTGCCTGCATCCAGTTGCCCCATTTTCACAACTACTATACCAGTTATTATCTGCACACATAGATAAATGCGATTTATTGCATCAAACCATTTCATCTGTTAGTCTTTGTTCCTTGAGGAAAGGGACCATGCCTTTTATTTCTTATTTATATTCAGCCCTTAACTAAGAACACAGTAAATCCTCAGTTAACTTCCTACTGGTCATCTGTTTTGAATGATTCTAAGAAAAGTTGGTGTAGAGGCAACCAACAGGCTGAGTTCCCCAGAACTAATAACCTTATTCATAGCGTTATACTTTCTAATTCATACACCACTTGCTTTGCCCTGTTGTTTACCTTCATTTGTTAACAGAACGTTTCTTTTAGGCTTACCTGATAAACTGCTGCACACCATTTATCAGAAACACTGTGTCTCAGATATGAAAATCTAGCCCCTTTATTCTCCAAAGGCAGCAATGCATAGAGACACTTGGTCAAGTGTTGGGGGTAGGAAAGCCATTTGGGAATTCAGTTACTGGAAATATGCCCAAGATCAAAGTTTGTTCCAAAGTTAACATACTTACGCTATGCTACGCTACACACACACACACACACACACACACACACACACACCACACACACACACACACACGGATACACAAACATCCATTCAAACAACTGTCTTCCAATATCCATCCTCCCCTTCTTTCTTACTCAGAAAACTCCTAGTTTTCAGCTGGGCACAGAAGCCACTGAGAATAAAGACTACATTTCCAAGCTCCTTTGTAGCCAGGTATGGCCATGTGAATAAGTTCTAGCCAATGGGATGTAAGCAATCATGTCACATGCTTCCAGGAGGTGTTCATAAAAAGAGTACTTTCTTTTACCTCTTTTTGCTTCCTGCTAGTTTGAATGTAGGTGTGATGGCTGAAGGTTAGCATAGTTTCCATTTGCTAAGATTAGTGAAGAAACAAAGTAGGAGGAGTCTGAGTCCCCAACCCATAGACACCAGAACTACCCCCGATGACCTTATACTAAAACAGAAATAAACTTCTATTTCATCTAAGCCACTATTATCTTTGGGTTTCTTGTTACCTGTTGCTAGACCCAATGGAATCACTAAAATCAGAGGAAAAGAAACAAAAAGAATTAATAATAAATACGGGGACTTACAGCTTAAGTTCAGATACAGAATGAGCTTAGAAGTCATCATTCCCATCTTTATAACAAGAAAAAGTACAAAATTAAAAACTAATGGCTTTTCTTTGACCCATGAGAGAACTACAGTCACAGAGCAAACTGCCTCCCAAAATTTGAAGAGGTACCTCCAGGGAGACAGAGGTCCTGAACATTTGCTTACCTGAAGCAGATGCTTCTGAAACATTCAACTACAAATTTTAAAAAAAATTACTGTTTTTTTAAGAGAAAGAGTGTGTGTGTGTGTGTGTGTGTGTGTGTGTGTGTGTGAGAAATAGAGGAGCAGAGAGAGAAAGAGAGAGACACAGAATCTGACGTAGGCTCCAGGCTCCGAGCTATCAGCACAGAGCCCAACACAGGGCTTGAACTCAAGAACCGCGAGATCATGACCTGAGTAGAAGTCGGACACTTAACCAACCTGAGCCACCCAGGCACCCCTAAATTAGAAATTTAGATTTGTTCCTGGAAGTTGAGTGTAGGACAGCATGAGTAAGAAGCTTCATACATATAGGTAGCCTTCTATTCCAGGAACCCCACAGGGCTCTCATGGGGTCAATCAAGGAGAATCCAGAGAAAGTTCCCCTTGATGTTATGGCAGAAGGAGAGCAAGAGCAGTCATGGTGAAATTCCCTAAGACCCTTCTTCCTTAGGCTTAATCTCCAGGGAGGACATTTTCAGAGGTTAACAGTGAAATCCCAGCTTAAGTTGGGGAATTCTATTCTACTCTAATTCACCCAGGAAAATAAATTTATAATATTTCAGGGAAAAGCCAGGAAAAGGGAAAATTGGGAAGAATGGAGAATATCCCCGGAAGAGATTAAGGGCAAAAGGAAAAATATCTCTGTCCTTCGAAGAGGGACAGAAACGCTCGCAAAGGCCACACTCCTGAGAGTCCACTGTGCACTCCACTTGATCAGATTAGAGAATCCCCCTGCCAACACACACCCACCATGATAAGCCACTAGTAACAAGAGCATTAGACTATAGCTGACAGAACTGCAGGACATAAATTCACTCTCAGGAACAGCACAAAGAAATGCCCCAAAGCCAGGAAGGGAGACAAAATGAGACCACTAGAGAAATTTGGCATCCATGGATACAACAAACATCAAACACAGCCCAAATCCTGGTCAGCTTGACATAAATCCTCACAATGAAAGTCTGTTTACCTCTTTATCTATTTTTCTATATGATATGTGCAGCTATCAACAAAAAATTACAAGACATGCAAAAAACCCATTCTGAAGAGATAAAGCAATCATCAGAACCAGACTCAGATATGATACAGATGTTGGAATTGTCAGAGATTTAAAATAACTATGATTAATATGTTTTTATGTTAAAAGTTCTAATGGAAGAAGTAGACAACATGCAAGATCAGCAGAGACAGGGAAACTATAAGAAAGAATTGAAAGGAAATTCCAGAAATCTAAGAGAGGAACAAATAAATGCCTTTAGTGGGCTCATCAGTATATGCAATGCAGCTGAGGAAAGAATCAGTGAACTTGAAAATAGGTCAATAAAAATCACCTAAACTGAAATGCCAAAAGAATGGAAAATAAACAAACAAAACACCAGAATAGAACATCCAAGAACTGTGGAGCAATATCAAATGATGTAACATATGCATAAGTGAGACACCAGCAGAGAAAGAAAGAGAGAACGGAGCAGAAGAAAAACTATTTGAAGAAATAATGGCCAAAAATTTTCAAAACTACTGAGAGATACCAAACAACATATCCAAGAAAACTCAGAGAACACCTGGCAGGATAAACCCCAAATACATGTGAACAAACATATCTATACTTAGATAAACAGCCAAAAACCAAAGACGAAGAGAAAATCTTGAAGGCAACCAGTGTGGGGCAAAAAACTCCTTACCTACAGAGGTAAAGGATAAGAACTACAAAAATAAAAGTGTTGTCTACTAGGGTGGAAAGGATGGTTGGTTTGTGCCGAAATAGTTGAGGCACCAAATAAAATGATAACTTCGGCACTTTTTATTTTTTTGTTTTAACCTTGGCACTTTTTAAAAGCCAGGACTAGAACCACTTCAGAGCCATTATTACTGTAAGACATACTGATGCATTTAATTGATCAGCAGCTCTCAGGCACTGGGTTGCCATTGTAGGACTCTCAAAGTTCAAAGCATTCATTTACTCCTTCATGCTTCAACTGACCTTAATCTGTTGCTGGTATCACCTATCTGTTTTATTTTCTGGCTGAAATACTGTTCCTGAGCCATGGGAGTTGTCATACAGTTCCTAAGTGAAGGTTTTGGGGGAACTCAGGTTGTGGAACATAGTTCTTTGATCATTACATGATTTCAAGCGGTCTTCAGAAATTCACTAACAAGAGAATGCATACTCTCTTCTGATATTCAATACAGACAGAATAGGACTGAATGTGTTTGTCAGCAAACAGGCTAGAACCCACTATCCAGTTAAATAAGTTAGCTCAAAATATGGCAGTTACCTTAGAACCAGTTTATACAAAAACCTTTACAGGTTTTCTTGACCTTGAACTTTGCACACAGGTCATTACATCTCTACTTTGTGATCTGAACATCACAGTATTTGTGCAATTCTACAGAATGAGTGGGAACAATAAGACTTATACTGAGCAATATTTATCCCATGGAAACGGTGGCATTCATGAACCTTCATTGGCCAGTTAAGGTGCCAATGAGCAAAATGAAAGTTAGGTTTTCAGGTCTTCTATTTGAAAAGTCTTTTTCATTAATTTTGAGAATTGGAAAACAATTTCTTGGAATAGATAATGGAAAAAGCATTTCTGAACAATGATTTATGTACTGGTGTTCACAAATTTGGACACATAAGACATATTAAGCAGTACAGAAATTCTGGCAGATGGATTCTCACCCTATGAGTAAATGCCATACTTTGTACAGACTCAGTTTATTCACAGAGAATATTCACCAACCTACTTTATACAAGTTAGCTCACTTGACAGGCTCCAGAGAGACTTGGGACAGAATGAAGAGAGAAATCTCAGTGGAACAGGCCAGAAAGCAAGAAATGATTGAATATGTAAGACTTTCACCTTTATATATATAAGCACTCTCCCTTTTCAAAGAAATCAGAGAAAGAATGAGTTAATAAACTTGATCCTACAAAACACAGGTTTATGTAACAGAAATATCATAACAGTATGAGTTTTAAATAGGAAAGCAAGCATTTAGTGTGCCTACTTTGTGACAGACAGTATGGTTATATTTGTCACCAGCTACATGTCAGAAAAGCCAATTTTTCCCTCTACTGAGTAAAGCCTCATCTGAAGGATGAAAGGTTTCAACTAGATCTGGAAGAGCAAATAGATATCCCCCTGCATGCCAAAGGTAATCCTTTCATAAGGACTTCCTGGAAAGCTGTGATGACAGGGGCCATGTAGCCACATCCAGACACAGTGTCGTAGTCCATTTTGGCTGCTAAAACAAAAATACCATAAGCTGAGTGGCTTATAAACAACAGAAATTTATTTATCACAGTTCTGGAGACCAGAAGGCCAAGACCATGGCACTAGTAGCTTTGATGTCTGATGAGAGTCCGCTATTTCATTGATAGCCATCTTACTGCTATACCATCACATGGCAAAAGGGACAAGGAAACTTTCTTGGACCTCTTTTATGAGGTCTTTAATCCCATTCATGAGCACTTCACTGTCATGATCTAATCATCTCCCAAATGTCTCACCTCCTAATACTGTCATCTTTGGGGCTAGAATTCAACATATGAATTTGGGGGGCAGGGGTAGACACAAACATTCAATTCATAGAACCTAGAGGAGATAAAAAAAGTAGATGAGAGTGTCACTCATGGGCCCAGGAGTAACAGCTAATATGGCATATATTTCCAGACTCTGAACCAAATGATCTCTAAGGCCAGGCACTATTCAAAGTTTATAACAACTGGTATGGCACAGGCCTGGCAGATCAGAATAAACAATTGGCCAATCAGAATGAACATCAACCATTTCAAAAATGGTACGGCCATAATTATGAATGGGTGAGATAAAATCTAACTCTAAACCAACATTCAACAGCAACACTCTCTAGTTACATTAATTCTCAATGGCCTATGAAAGTGTTTAAGAAGGATAGTTAGAACAGTCAAATCTATGAGAGACTACAATTTTAAAAATTATGAACAGTTTGTGGTTTTTTTGCCTTTAGAGAAAGGAGAGTAGAATTTCCCTGTAGGGTTGCCTGTCTTTTGGTTCTAGGAGTGGCCCTTTGCTAAAGCTGTTACTTTTACTGAAAGATAAAGACTTATTCTGATATGGAAAGACCAGAGGTATTAAGTAGCTAGGGTATTTGCACAAAGTTAAATATTGCCATCATTATGGGCAGCGTTGCATTCCTGAAGCTTATTGTCTATTATAAGAAATTTAGGTGGTTTTTTTTCTCTCTGGGAATCTTAGAGTTATGATAATTTAGATTCTAGATAGGGGAAACCTGATGAAGGACACTCCCAGAGAAAAGGTACATTTTCCCCTACAACTTGGTAATTGCTAGAGCTAATAAACCAAAAGGGAATCTTTTAGGTAAGAACTTGACCTGTGTATTTGGGGAACAGTATCTAGTATCTTATATCCATGTTATATTATGTTGTCATTGATGTTGCTTCCTTCACTATAACTCTATTTGTTACCTGCAAGCTTTCAGTAAATCTGTCTTAGACAATATTGCTTGGTGATAGTTGTTGCCTCTGGGGAATTAAGGGTAGGGACTGTGTGCACACTTGGGGCATAGAAGTATAAGGAAAGTTGGTTTCTGGGTGAGAAAGGACATACAGTGAGGTGGAACAGTGGTCAGGAGCCAGGCCTGAGGAAATAAAGGACAACCAAGACAAGCTATGGACCTTGAAGAGAGGACTCTAGGAAAAGACTGGGCTTCCTGTCACCAGACATGAGAAATTACACTATTAATTGGATACTAAACAATAGTGTGATTCCTTAAGACTGGAGATACTAAGAAGTTATTTGTGTGAATATCCTCATGGTGCTCTGTGCACAAGATCTGGAATACAGTAGACATATTTATACCACTCACTGTTTCACATAGCAAACAAGAGCACTGATGGGGAAGAGGCATAACATGACCTGGAGTGAACCTACCTGGGTTCAGGTCCCACCTATGTCCTCACTCACCTTGTGATCTCAGACAAACTTTCTCATCTCTCCATGAGATGAGACCGCTCAATGAGGACAGTCCTAGTATTTACCCTCAAAGTGTTTTGGGGAGGCTCCAACAAAAACCTCAAACACAGTATGTAGACCAATTTCTAGAAATTGGTATATGTCCAGTTACTATTAACATAGATATAGATATAGATATAGATATAGATATAGATATAGATATAGATATAGATATAGATATACACACACACACATATGTGTGTATGTATATCTGTATTTAAAAATCGTGTGTATGTAGAGATCTACACGCATTTGTGTGTATACACCAAGTTCTAATAACAAAATTTTTCACTTTAAATTTTACCATACATAATCATAATAACCATAATCAAAACAACCATTCCATATTATAATCTTATTTGTTTATTTTTGTCACCATGCTGTACACTGCATGCCCAAGATTTATTTATCTTATAACTAGAAGTTTGTGCCTTTTGACCACATTCATCCACTTCACTTACCTCCACCCCCTAGCCTCTGGCAACCACTAACCTATTCTATCTACGAGTTCTTTCTTTTTTTTTTAGGTTCCACATATAAGTGAGAATATACAATATTTATCTTTCTCTGACTTATTTCACTTAGTGTAATGCCTTCAAGTTCCACCCATGTTGTCACAAATCACAGCATTTTCCTCTTTTTATAGCTAATATTCTATTCTGTGTATTAATATAAATATGTAAACATATAAATACACATATATATACATATACAGATATATACATATATATATGTATGTATATACATATATATATATATACACACACATATATGTATGTTTATATGTATATATATTATGTTTTCTTTATCCATTCAGCTGTCAGTGAAACTTATATTGTTTCAATTACTTGGCTATTGTAAATAATGCTGCAATGAACATGAGGGTGCAGACATCTTTTCAAGGTAATGATTTCATTTCCTTCAGATAAATATCCAGGAGTGGAATTGCTAGATTATATGGTAGTTCCATTTTTAACTTTTTGAAGGACCTCCACAGTGTTTTCCATGCTGGCTGCATCAATGTACATTCCAAGAGTGCACAAAGTTTCCCTTTTTTTCATATCCTGGCCAACACTTATTATCTCTTGTCCTTTTGATGAGAGCCGTTCCAAGGGGTGTTAGGCAAGATCTCGTGGTTTTGATTTGCATTTCCTTGATTAATAGTGATGTTGAACATCTTTTTATGTACCTGCTGGCCATTTGCATGTCTTCTTCAGAAAAATGTCTGTTTAGTTCCTCGGCCCATTTTTAAATCAGATTGTTGGGGGTTTGTTTGTTTTATTTTGTTTTGTTTTGTTTTGCTATTGAGTTGTAGGAGTTTCTCATATTTTTGGATATTAACTCCTTATCAGATGTATGATTTGCAAATACTTTTTCCCATTTTGTATGTTGCCTTTTCATTTTGTTGATGGCTTTCTTTGATATGTAGAAGCTTTCTAGTTTGGTGTAGTACCACCTTGTTCATTTTCACTTTTGCTGCTTTAGTTTTTGATGTCAAAACATAAAATCATTTCCAAGACCTATGTCAAAGTGCTTATCCCCTATGTTTTCTTCTAGGAGTTTTAGGGTTTCAGATTTTAGATTATCACTTTAATCCATTTTGAGTTAATTTTTGTGTCTGGTGTAAGATAGTGGTCTAGTTTTATTCTTTTACATGGAACTGTCCAATTTTCCCAACAGCATTTACTGAAGAGACTTTCCTTTCCCTGGTGTATATTCTGGACTCCTTTGTCATAAATTAATTGCTCATGTATGTGTCAGTTTATTTCTGGACTCTCTATTCTATTTCATTAGTCTATATGTCTTTTTTTTAAGTCTATATGCCTGTTTTTATGCCAATACCATACTGTTTTGATTACCATAGCTTTGTAATATAGTTTGAAATTAGGGACTGTGATTCCTCAAGCTCTGCTCCTCCTTCTCAAGATTGCTTCAGCTATTCAGGATCTTTCGTGGTTCCATAAAAATTTTAGGAGTTTTCTTCTATTTCTGTGAAAATGTCATCGGAATTTTGATAGAGATTGCATTGAATCTTTAGATTACTTTCAGTAGTGTGGACGTTTTAACAAATATTAATTCCTCCAATCCATGATCAAAATATCTTTCCATTTATGTCTTCTTCATTTTCTTTCACCAATGTCTTATGGATTTCAGTGTACAGGACTTTAGCCTCCTTAGCTAAATCAATCCCTAGGTATTTTATTTTTTGATGCAGTTGTAAATGTGGTTGTTTTCACAATTTATTTTTGAACTGCACAAATAAAAAAATAGAACTAGCTATACTTTTTCATTTTAAAATTTATTAATAAATCACCTATTGAGCATGTACTGACCTTGAAGAGCTAGGGACAGAGGAATGTAGAAGACAGGTAAGGTCATTTTTCTTGTGGAGTTTACATTCATATTCCTATATCCAACCAGAGGAAGTGTCAGTTAAAACTAGCAGGGACCAGTCTTACTTAATATTTCTTAGAATAAAAACTTAATTTAAAAAAATGACATTTTAAATTAACATTTTAAAACATGGAAAAGGAAAAAACAGAAAGAAAATTCACATTGTGATCTTTATTCACTGGTTTAGGTTGGGTGTGGAAGGGTTAGGTCTCTAGGTTGGTGATTCTTTTGTTTTTTTACAACATCATCTACAGTTCTGTACTTAATAAAAGTTATTAACAGTAACAACAGTGATAAAAATCAGCAAAGGTCAGAGACAATTTTGTTCCATGAGAGCAGTGGAAAGATTTAGATTGACTTAAAGAGAAAAAAAATTACAAATTATCCACAGAGTTTAAACTCAGATTTCCTGAATGTTCCCCACAGGCAGCAGCCAGAACACATGAAAAGAGAACTAAGGAGGGGATGTGCCTTGTTGTCTCCTCGTTCTAGTGCACAGGCCTGCCACTGGTAGCTCAGAGCAAGCTCAAGGGCAAATGCAGGAATGGTAGTGATAATAGCTCTCATTATTGAACAAGTACATATATTAACTCACTTAATCCTAATCCTCATGACAGCCCTAGAGGGGGGCTACTATTATTGTCCAATTTCACAGACAAGGAAATCGTGGCAGAGAAAAATTAATTTGCCAAGGCCACATAACAAATACGAAGTGGAGTTGGGATAAGAAATAGGCTGGCATCAGAATCTGTGTGATTAACCACCAGGGAGCACTGCCTCTCTCACCTCCCTCCCAACTGTTACCGTCTCAGTTAAGTAAGTTCTCTCAGCTTCCTACCAGTGTTATCCTGACCAAGTAAATTCAACATTTTCTACCTAATATCACCTGCCCTGCCAAACCAAATGGTCTGTGATGACCATCACCTAGGGGCCCACTTTCTACATACATCACAGAGAATATAACAATTTTTCATTCTAAGACTTTTCTGATTACAAAATAATGTTTCTTCATAAACAAAATTTTTAAAGTGTAAGTTTTTTATAGTTACATAACCTAGATATTTTACACACACACACACACACACACAGTGCGTGTATACAGATGCACACATTCATATATGTGAGTTTGAGACATTTAGCATTATGAAATATGTTAAGCAGGAACAGTCACCCTAATATAGAATCTACACTTATAGCTTACAAACTAGGTTATCCCTTCTATATAGATTAGCATTTAAGTCAGTTAGGATGCACACAGTTCCTTAGGAAAATCCTTATTAGCCTAATAGGACAGGATTTAGGGAAGAAGTAGGACTGTCAAATATCCTTAAAGCCATGCAACATAAATGATTTCCTTGTCAGTTTATGGTGGGATCTGAACTTGGCATCAGCTCTATCTTTGACCCAGCTGAGCTACCCAGTCCCCAAGTTCATGTGGCTTGCACCTAAAAGTGTAGATATATATCAATCAGTATTTAATTAAAGAAGCATTACCACTAGAAGGAATACATATTTGACCTAACACAATTGTGGGAGCAATTTTCTTCACATCTAATGCTAAAGCAGTAATGGACACCAGTTCATGATGGGCACCTTGGGTTACATGGCAACATGATGGCCTACTATCAGTTTCAGTTTTTACTACTGTTTTAGTAAGAAGTCAAAAGCTTTTCTCAAAAAGAGAGTAGTTATCTTCAGAGGATGGCATGGCTCTGCTGCAAAATCCAAAAAGTATGAACTATGATTCATTTACAGAGGCCCACCAGAGGCTCTATACATCATCCCTATCTGCCACTGACGTTTCAAGCACCATTGTATTTGTTGAGACATATAGTTCAGGTGGCAGAGCAGCTTGCATAACAGCCTGGACCTGTTCCAAAGCCTTCTCTTATTCTGCGCCCTACTCAAAACAGGCAGCTTTTCATGTCATGTGGTAATGGGTTGAAGTATTATGCCCAAATATGTTATATGTCGCCTACAAAATCCAAAAAAATAATAATAATTAGGTATTGTGTCTGTTCCTTAGTGGCAGGAAGATGCAGCTTGTCTTTCACCATGGAAGGAGTAAGTCAACATGTTCCAGACTGCTGAAATCCTAGAAATTTCACCAACATAGCAAACCTTTGAATTTTTATGGTGGTTACTTTCCATTCCATGGCATACAAGTATCTTAATAATACATCTAGAATAGTTTTTGCTTCCTGATCACCAAGTCCAAGCAATTTAAAAGCATCAGTATAATGGACCAGCATCATGTCTTGCAGCATAGAAAGGCAATCAATGTCCCTGTGGATTGTAATATGACATAGAGCAGGAGAGTTGCTATAGCCCTGCATTAAGACAGTGGAGGTATACTGCTGGTCCTGTTAGCTGAAAACAAACCACTCAAATGGTCTTTACTAATAGGTTTAGAGAAAAAAAGTACTAAGCAGATTAATAACTACATATGAATTACCAGGGGATGTGTTAATTTACTCTAGAAATAAAACCACATCTGGAATGCCAGCTGCAATCACAGTCACTACCTGATTATGTTTGCAACAGCCCATTATCATTCTCTAAGATCTATCTGTCTTCTGCACAGGCCAAATATATGAACTACATGGAGATGTGGTGGAAATCCCCACCACCACATCTTTCAAGTCCTTGGTGGTAACACTAATTACTGAAATTGTTCAAGGAATGCATTACTGATTAAAGTTTATGAGCTTTGCAGGCAGAATCAGTTCTATCAGCTTCCACTTGGCTCTTCCTACCATAAAAGCCCTCCTTGCACAGGTTAGATATGGGTATATGTCAATTTCTGAGTGTGTCTACTCAAATTATGCATCAAAAATTAAGGAATAATCACAGGGTAGATTCAAGGATCCAATGGGTCCCACTTTGTGATGTAACTAACCAAAATTCCATTGATCATCTGATCTCCATAAGCCCCTACAATGACTGACGGACCACTGTAGCATTTAGCATCTCCAGAAATTAGTTTCATTTTAAAGTAAGTATCCAGTTATCCCTCAAAAATCTTATTATTTCCTCTTCCCCAAAGTACAGTCACCTTGATAATTGGACAAAGACAAGTCTCTTTTGGGAAAGTTCAGAGAATGATTAATGGTATGCATTTTTGGCAGTGTGGCAAGGTCCTTCCTTACTCAAGAGGGCCCAAATTCCTCTTTTTTCACGAAGTTCTGGGTCTACAAACTGGCTCAAATATGACAACTGATTGAGAGGTTGTGAAGTTAAAATGCCTGAACTTCCCTGGTGTGTTGAAAAAGTATCTAAGGATTTTGAGAAATTGTTATGTCACAGTGGTCTTGTCATATAAGACTTGCTTAGCAATTTCCTCACTATAGCCTTCAAGGATCCAGAAGACACTCCCTTTACCAAGGTCTGAATCACACCCAGTAGAACAGAGCAGCTAGTGCATGTGCTGTAACTACCATATCACATGAAGAGCTGTGAACTCAGCTTGCTCACATAGGTAGAGTCACACAGCAAAACTGAGGAACAAACTAAAGAGTCAGAGATGTAAACATTCTATTACAATATTCCCATGATATATTTCAGGGACAAACTTTTCATATATTATCAGAGGGTAAGACAATCACTCTTGTGAGGTTTTATTAATGGATGCGCCTAACAAAAATCAGAACTGTGGTATCTGAAGCTTCTCTACTGTGTTCAGAAGTTGATTTCAGTACAGCAGCTATTGGGCTTAAAGAAGAAAATATGGGATCCATCTAGTAATAAAGTTTTTAGTAAGACTCTTGTGCCTTTACAAGTAGAGGATGCATTTATCTTTGGTCATCACAGATAACTTTTCTATCAGCAAACATGGCAGGCCTACAAGTAACACTCTGACACAGTGATGACGAGAATTAAACCAAGTAGGACATAACTATCTCAAGACATAAGAGATTTAGCAATCAGAACTGACACTACAAAAGGTTATGCATGTGTTACATATTGCCTATTTTTTCCCTTGTGATATCTTCAGTTTGCTTCCATTATGCCTATAAATATATACCTCTGCCTCTCTGTCACTGTCTTCACTCTATCCTTTAGTCCTCTTTACAATAATCTTTCTCACATACTTGTAATTTCTTGATTTAATACTACTTCCAGATATCTGCTTCAAATTTCTAGTCTGTTTCTGAATACCTATTTGCCTTATTATATCAGGTAAAAATATTACAAGGGTTCACATTTTTCTCATGAAAAGAATTCATCATCTAAGGTTCCATTTTCTAATTATTTCCCCTCACCACCTGCCCAATTAAAAAAAAATGCTGTTAGGAAGGAAGGAAGGAAGGAAGGAAGGAAGGAAGGAAGGAAGGAAGGAAAGGAAAGGAAAGGAAAGGAAAGGAAAGGAAAGGAAAGGAAAGGAAAGGAAAGGAAAGGAAAGGAAAGGAAAGGAAAGGAAAGGAAAGAAAGAAGGAAGGAAGGAAGGAAGGAAGGAAGGAAGGAAGGAAGGAAGGAAGGAAAGGGAAGGGAAGCGAAGGGGGAAGGGAAGGGAAGGGAAGGGAAGGGAACAAAGAGAAAGGAAGGAAAGAAAGAAAGAAAGGAAGGAAGAAAGAAAGAAAGGGCAAGCGAGCTCAGAGTATCTCAAAGTTTGGACTTCATTGGAGTTTGATGGATCCTGCATGACATTATTTTAAGGCAGACACTGGCTCCTCACTGTTCAGATATAAATATTCTCTACAGCATTATTTGTCCTTTTGGGATCATCCTCAGTGTCATTCACTGAATGTTTTCCAAATCAGCATTTTTCTGTTGGAGTCTGTGAAATATCATGAGATCTTTTGCAACACTAGGCAAGGAACTGCATGAAATCAAGCATTGTATGTAATGTAGGTAACATTGTATGTAATGTATGTATTGTATGTAATGTATGTAGCATTGTTGTATGTAACCGTTTAAAAGCATAAAAATCACTCTGTTGTAGAAAGACAGATACCATATGTTTTCACTCTTATGTGGATCCTGAGAAACTTAACAGAAACCCATGGGGGAGTGGAAGGAAAAAAAAAAAAGAAGAGGTTAGAGTGGGAGAGAGCCAAAGCATAAGAGACTCTTAAAAACTGAGAACAAACTGAGGGTCGAAGGGGGGTGGGAGGGAGGGGAGGGTGGGTGATGGGTATTGAGGAGGGCACCTTTTGGGATGAGCACTGGATGTTGTATGGAAACCAATTTGACAATAAATTTCAAAAAAAGTAATAAAAAATCACTCTGTTGTGATTAACACTTCTTTGTATGAGTCACTGGGTTTTTAACTTCAAAAATCAATATAGCTAGTATCTATTTGAATTTTTTTTTTTTAATTTATTTATTTATTTTTTAATATATGAAATTTACTGTCAAATTGGTTTCCATACAACACCCAGTGCTCATCCCAAAAGGTGCCCTCCTCAATACCCATCACCCACCCTGCCCTCCCTCCCACCCCCCATCAACCCTCAGTTTGTTCTCAGTTTTTAACAGTCTCTTATGCTTTGGCTCTCTCCCACTCTAACCTCTTTTTTTTTTTTTCCCTTCCCCTCCCCCATGGGTTTCTGTTACGTTTCTCAGGATCCACATAAGAGTGAAACCATATGATATCTGTCTTTCTCTGTATGGCTTATTTCACTTAGCATCACACTCTCCAGTTCCATCCACGTTGCTACAAAAGGCCATATTTCATTCTTTCTCATTGCCACGTAGTATTCCATTGTGTATATAAACCACAATTTCTTTATCCATTCATCAGTTGATGGACATTTTTCTCATTCCTGTTGCTTACCTAGTGATACAAGATCATAATTATGATCAACTACATAGACAGAAGGATTTTTGAGTTAAATATAAGTTCTTTGCTACATACTGCTTCAGCATTAACTTTGGGAACTTCAAAAACAAATCTGAAGTAGCTTAACCACACAGCATGATTTGACTGATTCTGAAATAATACTTTTAGTCACTTGTCTGCACAGCCACTGCATTTTTAAAGCAGTTGAATAGTGTTGTCATTGCTAATGCTAGTGACTTGACCCCTACATCCTTCAGGAAATATATTCTCAAACAGCCAACTTTTCCATCTCTGTAATCAGAGATGGATTTAAGAAGCTACTTGGAACATCTCCTTTCCTAGTGTATCACTTTAGGGTATCATTGATTTTTTTTTCTATTAAAAGCATGATATTTATGGCAATGTTCTTATCAGAGACCCAAATTTTATACATCTGTAAAAATGCAGGAGAGCAACAATGAATGGGGTTTTCACATGGTCACTCTTTATTTTCTGTAAATGGATTTAGAGAATGCCAAATGTAGAAATATATAATTGTCTAAAGGACCGAAATCCATTATGTCATCCTTTCAGTTCTCAACACATTGATAGTTGAGAATACATGCATGTACACAACGCACATGCACGCACAGCAGTCTGAGAGCACTGCGCATGATAACGATCAATTCCACTCTGGGTGGTCAGGGATGGATGTCTCCCAGTCCTGTAGGAACTCCAGAAATCGTTCACCTTCCTGCTATGTGGCAGGTTGTGCGTGGACCTGCGGTGTTTCTACACGTGCAGGCTCCATGTCCAGCAACACTCAAGAGAAAACTTGAGCAGATTTCTCTGTACAACTCCGTTCTCTCTGATACTCTGTCCTAAAAATTATGGCTGCTTTGGCTTTCTTGAACTCTGATTTTTATCTCCTTAACTAGGTGTGCTCTGTTTCTGATCCCCTCTCCTGCCTGAGTCAAAGGTGTCTTTCGGAAGAAAGCTGAGAGATCATAGGGCTCATCTCTTTAGTTTTCCTTCTCTATGTGCTTCATATTGTCCAATGTCTGAAAACTACTATTTCATATATTTTGCCAAGTTATCTTTTAGAGCAGAAGGGAAAGTCTAGTTGCAGTTACTACATCATAGATAGAAACTTGGGGTACTTTTAAAATATTTCTATGACCAATTTATGCTCACAGAGATCCTAACTTACTTGCTGAAGATGAAGCCTGAGCTTTGGTGTTTTATTTAAAAGATCCCCAGGTTATCCTAGTGTTTATTCTAGATCAAGAGCCACTGACTGGAGGAAGTTCTTGCATCAGTCTTATAGAAAAGATCTGGTTCACATGGTCAGAATAAGTGGAAGAGGATACATATCTTCACAAGCAGGTCAACTCTTGGGGATGAGGAGTTTTGAGAGGCATGAGAACAAAAAGCCCTTCTTCCTCCTCAAACATGATCAAGTATGAGCTGTTCTAGACAAACCCTCCACATGTTCCTTCTCTTCTTTCCCCTCCCCTTCTCTATTCTTCTAAGAGTGACTGGTTGGAGAGAGGCCCAAGTCAGATTTAGATCAGAGTCTCTCACTGGCTGCATAGTGGAAAACCTAGTACATCAATCAATTTGTATGTCCCAAAAGATGCTGAAGTCCTAACCTTCAGTACCTGTGAATATGACCTTACTTGTAACTAGGGTCTTTTCAGGTGATCAAGTTAGGATGAGGTCATTTGGGGTGGCCCTAATCCAATATGGTTGGTGTTCTTATAAAAAGGGGAAATTTGGACACAGAGAAAAGATGACATAAAGACATAGAAAAAAGGCCATCTACAAGGCAAGGAACTTCTAAGGCTACCAGAAGCTGGGAGAGAGGCATGGAATAGATTGTCCCTCCCATCCTTCAGAAGGAAGCAGCCATGCTGACATGTTGATCCTGAACCTCTAGCCTCCAGAACCATAAGACAATGAGTTTCTGTTGGTTAAGCTACCCAGTTTGTGGTACTTTTTAATGGCAGCCCTAAGAAGCTAATACACCTAGCAAGCTTTAAAAAATATAGATGTCAGGCACCAGCTCCAGAGATTCTGATTTAATTGGTCTCAAGAACAGCCTGAGAAGAGGCATTTTTAATGCTTTTCCAGGTGAATATGTCAACCACACTTCAATTAAACATAAAATAAAGCTTTGCCAGGTGATATGCAGCAAGGTTTGAGAACCACTGTTGAGGAGATCTGGATTGACGTTGGTAGAGAAAACTCATGACAGTTTATTGTCTCCCCCCCTTCATTCTTCCCCAGCAGACACTCCTGGATACCCCTCATATCTTCAGGATCACCAAAGTGGGAAAATCATTGGAACCCTGGCTTCAGCTTCTTTCTAGGGCTTCTTGTATAATGAAGCCACCTAGAATCCAGTATTTCTAGGCTTCAAGAATTAATAGGTAAAATGTAGTCACAGTACAGCTGCAAAAATCACTCTATTAGCTTTATGTTAATGGAACTTTTTCTCTTAGTTTTATATGGTCAGGAAACAACTGCCAAATCATTCGTCTCTGTTTTCACTTGAGTTCTGTGTGTACTATTGATGTCCACTGGCTCACACCCAGAGAGGCCCTGGCTCTTGAAGAGTTGTTATTTTTGGGAAGCCCTCCTTGACCCTGAGGTCCTGTTTGTGTCTGGGATTCCCAGCCCTTTTCCATTATCTTCCCCAACCCCATGCACCTGTGTGGGAACTGAGACCAACATTAACCTTCTCTAGGCTAGGCAACTGAGATTCTACACCTCATCATGTTTAGATATTACTTCTAGGAAACAGCTTTGCCAAGGATAAAAGGCTAACATGAGTCATTGTCATTTTTCTTTGATTAATAACTAACCATGGAGACTGGTCATCCTAAGACAGTCAGAGTAGCATTTCCTGTAGTAAAGATGTCCCAGAAGATGTTGGAAGGTAAAAGGGCAGCAGGCCAAATGGCTAACAAAGAATGGTGCATGTCAGGAAATATTCTGGAACATTAGCTGCTTATTTTTATATCTGTGGGATGTTCCAGAATGCAATCAAATGTGTAGCTCCAAAGAGACAAATCTTTGGACATGGCACAAAAACAGTACCTATGATGAAAATACTTCCATCTTGTGTCCTCCCTACTTCTGTTAGTGGCATCATTATTCCTCCTGACACCCTAGCTTGAACTTCAATTACCTTTGTCTCTGCCATCTCCCTTCATTCTACAGCTCAACAAGTATTCCATATAATTCAACACATATTTGCTGATCACCTACTGTGTGCCAGGTATTTTCTAGTGCTAATGACATGATTTCATGTACTTTAGTTCTTATGGAGAAAGCAAATAACAAATTTATGATATTCTGGGTGGTATGTGCTATAAAAAAAATACACGAAGGACAGGAAATAATGGGACGGTGCTGCTTTTTTTTTAGGATGAACAAGGAAAAACTCTGATATGGTAACATATGAACCAGAGAAGTGAAGGAAGTAATGGAATGAACCAAGTGGGTATCAAGGGAAAAAGCATTCTAGTCAGAGGATGCTTTAATTGCAAAGGCCTTTTAAATTCCAAGAAACATGAAGAACAGACATACAGAATCTGCTTATTCAATTTTGTTTCCACAGTGCCAAATGAAGGCACTTGAAATAGCCCATGCTCAACATTTTTTCACTTACCTAAGTGGAAAGAGAAAAATAAGTAGGCAGGTATTCAATGGTTACACCTACTGTTATCAGTATGACTGTATCAGTTGTTTAAGGTAAGCTTCTATCATGATGATTGGTCAATGCCCAAGTCAAAGCAGCTGCCAAATACCTTGAATGTCAACCTAATAAATAAGTAGTAATTATACTATAGCTGCAAAAAATATCCCCTTAACTCCAAGCCAAAGATTGCAGATTTTAAGAAATGAGTATTAGGAGTTCATACTAGTAGACCAGACCAGGGAACAGATTTGAGAGTTATGAGTAACAGATAATTCCCTCCTTAAAGAAATTAGGCTGGGGAGAACATAAGAAGGAATAAGAAAGCATCTGAAATTATAAATTGATTAACAAGCTGATTAGATTTTTTCAGGTGGTAAGTAATTTTATTTTATTTTTTAAATTAATTTGTGTAAATTCAAGTTAGTTAACATACAGTGTAGTACTGGTTTCAAGATTCGAACCCAGTGATTCATCACTTACATACAATACCCAGTACGCATCCCAACAAGTGCCTTCGTAATGCCCATTGCTCATTTCATCCATGCCCCTTCACCCCCCTCCCCTCCAGCAACCCTCAAGAAATAAACCTATTTGGATTGTTAACCTAATCTGCACCATTTATTATTTATATCGTTATTTTCTAGAATTATGCTTCTAATACCTTCATCTCTCTTAAATATGATTAATTTGGGGGAACTGATTAAAGTGGAAAATTAAAAAATCTTGGAATATTGTAAGAATTGGGTAACAGGGATAGCAAATCAAGTGCCAGTTCTGGTCACATGGTGGTAATTGTAGAGCCCACTGTTGAGAAAATCTCTGAGGAAGAATGCAGACACGGGAAAGGGTCCCTCGATCAATTAGTGATGCTAACAATGGGCATGAAAGTAAAGCTCAGAGAGTAAAGCCAAAATCAGATGTCTGCTCTCACAGGCATAGGTCTTAGGGCTAGCGGACTTCATAAATATCAAAGAAGAGATTACTCAGCTCCATGAAATGGTGTAATAGTTCCAGAGGGTCAGGCTGTTCTCCAAACCATAACTCTGATAGACAACTGCAAGTGATTCCAGTAAGAGAGAAATGGTGAAGTAGCCTCAAAATTGATAGCTACACAGAGAACTTTCCAAGTAGTTTAAATTGAAAAGCAATGCATAAAAGACAGAAATAAAGGCACATAACTAAGGATCAACAAAAGAATGCAGCAAGAATGGTGTCCAAAAGGTTAAAACTGGGAATAAGCTCAAACTTTGCACCGGGAAAGAACACCAAGAAAACTTTTCAGTGCTGGGGAAAGAATAATAAAGAAAGAATAGAACTGTAGTTTTATAGGTGACAGAATGATAGCAAAACTTGTGAAATATCCATCTCCTCTGCCAAGACAATTGATCTTTCATTTGGAAGGATGAAACAGATATTGAAAAAGGAGAGTGGAATTGAAGCTCAGTACAGGTTTTGTTGATGCTTGTTAGAAAGAATCTAGTTGCTCTGATGGGTTCAGGAATCCTAATTTGAAACAACTTCATCCCAGAGACTAAGAGAAGATCAGCTAACTTCTGTCAGGTATTGCTGTGGCATCATTAGGAGTGGGAGAGTACTGGGGCGCCTGAGTGGCTCAGTCAGTTAAGCATCTGACACTTGATTTCATCTCAGGTCATGATCTCACAGGTTTGTGAGATCGAGCCCCACATTTTATTTTATTTTTTTAATGTTTATTTACTTTTTGAGAGAGAGAGAGAGAGCATGAGTAGGGGAGGCACAGAGAGAGAAGGAGAATCTGAAGCAGGCTCCAGGCTCTGAGCTGTTAGCACAGAGCCCAATGCAGGGCTCAAACCCATGAACCACAAGATCGTGACCTGACCTGAAGTTGGACGCTTAACCAACTGAGCCACCCAGGTGCCCTTCTGTCAAGCCCCACATTAAAAAAAAAAAAAAAAAAAAGAGTGGGAGAGTACTTAGAAGAACTCAAGTATTTTCAAAACGACAAAGAATACTGATTCTGCAAAGCATAGATCAATGAGTTTGATGGCAGTATAAAGCAAGATTCTAGAAGATAATATTAAAAGAAGTTATTATGAGGTTTTTTTTTGGGGGGGGAGCCTTGTTGAAAAGCCTCACTTCATTTTGTCATAGGGTTTCTAGAGTAATAAGTCAAGGGAACATATAGCACAGTGCATCGAGATTTTAGTGAGCTTCTCAACAGTGTCTCAAGGCATCCCTGAAGACAAAACAAGAAATGTGAATAGAGTTCACTCATAACTGGTTTAATGACTGCTTTTGCTAACTCCCCATAGGGAGGCTTCCTGTGACAGAAAGTAGGGTTCTTTCCTCAACTGTACTCTACTAAGTATTTTATTAATTACATACTGATCATTAAGTGAGAACTACTAGAAGCTAAGAAAATGTCATAACATTACATGGATGCTGTAAGGAACACAAAATCTTAAAATGATGAGATAAATGTAGTACAGTTTAATAGGCACACAGCATGGTTCCATATTCCAACAAAGTCCACTGAATGAGACAGATGAGATCAATGTTGATTGTAACTTAGCAGTTAGCACTTACACTACAGTACCTACCTAGTTCTTTCCTTCTTGAAACCTAAAGAATGTGTAGCCCAAATTTAAAAAGTAAGACTTGAGCCTTCTGTCATTTAGAAGCCATCTACTTTCTGTACTTGTTCTCAGGTAGCCAGACAGCCTCCTCAGAACCCTTTGTTCTAAACGGTTCATTTTAATAAAAGAGATATGTGAATAACAATAAAGCTACAGACATCAAGATTTGGGTTATTTTTTAAACTAGTGATTATCTTCTTCACTCCTTTTTAATAAATGGGGCGAACATTTAAAAAAAAATAGTTAAGGGGGCCAAGGGTTGCAAAAAATGAAGAAGTCCCAAAAGAATTATCTTTCCTAATGTTTAAGAATCACAAGGGTTAACATGACTGGATTCTCTCACAAAAGCAGTGCAAGTCATCACTAACCATCCTAAGATCTTCCTTCCTTTATCACTTAAAGTGATTGTTGCAGGGTAATATCTTACAGAAAGTTAGAGACAATAGAGCAATAGGAATAATAAAAATAAAAACACAAAGCACTTACACTAAGTGTTATATATGCTTACTGATCTTTTTATGCATATTATATGCATATACATACGTATACAAGTGTTAAAATACTTGTGCATTTTTAATTTAAAATCAGATCGTATCACACATGCCGCACTGTAGTCTACTTTTTCATTTACCAATCTCCGCCTTTTCATACCACCAAAATGTTTGCTATACCTGAGTTTGACAATGGTGCTAAAACATCCTCTAGAGGTGAGTGGTTCGGACCAGGTACAAACCAGGAGCACATGTAGCATCTGGTTGTTGTGTCCATTACTTCTCTGCTTATCTAGCACACTGCCCCATCCAACTGTGTTTTCTGACACTGACTCACAGCACCGCTTTCCTGCAGCTAAAGGCTTAAAGGATTCAAGTTAAAGATTTTTGGCTTGAACACATCATAGGTGATGTAGTGCATCATAACACAGACACATACTATCTGGTTGCCTAATTAGAATGTTGAATTTTTGTGTTAAGTGGAGGAGGTTTGTGGATAATAACATGGTTTTATACTAAAGAAGAAGAAAAATAAACATTAACCCAAAAGGAAAAAATGGGAAGATTTGAAGACTAAATTTAGTGCCTAAGACAAAAAAAAAGAGTAGTTGAAGGATTAACAACTCAAGGGGGTGGGACACACAAACAGCTCTTACGTTATTTCTATGTCTGGGCTAGCAATGAAGTGTCAGACATCAAACAGCAGAACCACCTCAGATTTATCACTGGAAGCAGTGTTCCCCTAAGATCAAATAAGAACCCTGAGAAGGATTAGGGAGACAATGGCTGTCCAGGTCTGCCCAAACAATTTATAAAGAGAGATCGCTGATTTTTTATATATATAAATTTTCCTTGATACTTAGAGTCTAGGATCAGATTTGAATGTAAAAAATTTGCCATGTAAAGCTGGGACAGAATGAGCTCGGTAATAGAGAACCCAAAGTGAGCACTCCTCTTTCACATTCATGCATTTGTCCTGTCAGGCAAAAATTACGTTTTCCAAAATACCAGATAAATTCAGAGGAGGTTATAAAAGATGGGTCTATAATCCTTTTTCCATCCTGCAAGCTGCACTAGTAACTGCAAAGTTTCAGCAGTTCCCCCTGCAGTCTAGGACAGGACTTATGTTGTAGGAAAATAGGCCACATGTGGCCTGAACCGAACTGGGATCATCTTCACTCAGTCAGACTTTTTGCCTATGTGGATTTCAGCTGCTGACATGGGTTAATAGGAATAGATCCAGGAAGCCAAGAGGAAAGATTAATGCTGTTTGATCTAAAAGGAAAAGCAAGGTAATAGCTACAGGGAGGAGGAAGCAAGAAAAGATAGGTTGCTGGAGGCTCTCCACCGTGTTGAGAAGAGCAGTGAATGCCTTACACAGATGCATGGCCAAACAGCCATTTATAATGACTCCGTGATCCATGTGCCAGAGACACTCCACCTCCTGCCTTGGAGGAGAGAAGGAGAGCAACATCCCTGGAGGCTTAGAGATAGATGTCTCATGTTAGAATTAGGGAATAAGCAGCTAACTATACCTCGGGTTGGGATGAACAGATGAAACTGTCACAGCACAGGAGATTTTTCCCTTCTTAAAAGTTATGAGCCAGGTATTTCCATCTTTATTTCCTGTTGACTTTCTCAGTCTGCTCAGAATGCTGTGGCTGGCCCCAAACTGTTATTTATCGTTCATAAAAAGAGGAAACAAATCTGCCCCAGAGGACTGTGGACCCAGGCCAAGGGACTCCAGAGACACCAGAAAGCATTTCTAAGAAACCCATGTTCTGGGTTGTCCCAAATTAATGAAACAGGTGCCATAGAGATGCCACACCTGTCCCTGAAGAGGCCATATCTCGAACCTTATTGCAGGATACAGGATTTTAGTCTATATAGTCTATAGGTCACTCATACATCTGTCTGGAAGGTGTTTCTTGGGTTTGGGAAATAGTATTTGAAAACTGTGTGTTAACTATAAAAGAGTTTTTAGAATACTTTCAATGTGGTAGGATAATATTTTTGAAACTGTAATGGATATAAAACAATTTTCTTCTTTATCTTCTCCCCACACAAGCAGCTAGGCCATTCTGGCCTCATGAAATCATGAGAAATAAAGAAAGTGAAAGGATTCTTTATGGCACTCTTTGCAAAAGCCTCAGCCCTTGCAGAAATAAAATAGTTTCTGTGAATAAATAAAATGTTCAAGAGAAACATCAGGAGAGAGAGAGAGAGAGAGCACAAGAAAGAATGAGAGCACAGCACTTTCTGCCCATGAGACAAAGGTGCCTCAAACAAAATGAAGAGGTAGAAGATGAAACAGACAAGGAGGTAAAAAGAACAGAAAGATGGGTAGACTGTTTGACAGGACAAGGACTGTTTTAGCAAAGAACTATATGGAGTGCTTGCTGAGTACCCAGGAGCCATGAACAAGCTGAGTCAGTATCCAGGCTAGCCCAGCCTTCAGTGCAATGATCATTCTCTCTGTTCTAGGGTCTAGGTTAGCTGACCCTTGCATAGGCACTTGCAGATAACTGCACTCTGACTATATCTAAAACTTTTGTGGTAATAAACAGAAGTGATGCCAATCTATATCCGAAGAAATTACTGTAATTTCCTGGGACACCTACAAGTCTTTTAAAACTGCTGAAGTAAAGGTGTTGGGAAAAAGAAGTCCTCAGGACCCAATGAGATACTGAGCAGAGCCAGCTCAAGATGTCCTCTGGAGCCAGCACAGTAAACAACTCAGCTCCATTACAGTTGGGGCTCATCAGATTAGGAATCTGAGAATCTCATGCAAAGCACCTTGGACTTGGTAGTACCTACAGCCTAGAGCCAAACATTTCTCTCTTATCCCTGCAGCATTATTTGCAATAGGCATTAGATTGCAAGAACAGTACAACAGGATAGAAACCAATCCATTCTCTAAAATGGTATTCGCAGGAATTCTTCCTGGTGTGATGGGACTGGAAGAAGGGAACTCTAATTAAAACAAATTAGAATGTGCAGTTCTAGGCTAGATATACCAGCAAAGTAGTGAATCGAAGGCAATTTGTTGTGAAGTCAGCTAGCCTACTGATCCTAATGCTAAAAGGACAAAAGAGTAAAAACATAGGCATCTTGAAATGTTGATTAGGACATACAACCTGGGTTGAAATTCATATTATTTCATAATTGATATGGCACAGGCATTAACCAGAATAGTAAATTAGTTTCTTAGGGCCACCATAATAAATCATCACAAACTTGGTGGCTTAAAACAACAGAAACTGATTCTGTCAAAGTTATGGAGAGTAGAAGTCCATGCTTCCTCTGAAAACTCCAGAGAAGAATACTTTCTTACCTCCTCCTCACACCTGCTGGCACCCAACAATCCTTGATGCTCCTTCTCTTGCAGCAGCTACATTACTTCAATCTCTGCCTCTGTCTTCACATGGCATTCTTCCTTGTGTGTTTCTGTGTGTCCCCCTTTTACAAGGACACTAATTATTGGATTTAGGGTGCACCCTATTCTAGTATGACCTCATCTTAATTACTTCTGAAAAAACTCTATTTCCAAATGAGGTCATAATCTAAGGTTCAGATGGACATGAATTTTGGTGGGGACACTATTCAACCCACTACAAGTGGTACCAACAATAGCACTGGAATAGGTTCTCAGAGGCCCTCTACTTTTCCAGGCATTAACCCTTTAGTTATTGTACTGTGGAAATGTTGGGAGGGGGCAATCTAGGGAGAGGTTCTTATGTTACTAGGAAGGTAAAGAAAATAGAGGCTGGGGAACGGACAAAGAATGTCATCCATTTACCAACTGTAAGTGGACATTATTCAATATTTTAACAATTTGTACAGTCATATATTAACCTCAACAAAGATACTGCTAAAATGATGGAGTTCCAGAAATTCTGGAGGCCCATGGGATACCTCCAAAGCCCAGCATCTGAGCTAAAAGCGGATCTTCCACCAATCATAGTAACATTTGCACCTGTGTCCTAGACCAGGCTTAAGAATGTTGAGAGGTAGAGGTAGCATCAACTAACGTCTTTTACTTACTGGAAGGGCATAAGAACAGTTTTTGTTTAGAGATGTAGAAACCACTGCCAGAGAAAGAAATTCAAGTAAGAAAATGTAAGACATATAAAGAGCAGACTGGGTTTGCTTAATTAAACATTTTCTAACTTTCAGCAGACAGAATCTGAGCACCATTTCTACTCTTTTCAGCTATCAGAGCTAGTCAAGGAAGGGAAAGAACAGAAATGCAAGGCTCACCCTTGATAATGAGGGATATCTATTCTGAAAGGAACAAGGGGGTGTCTCCAGCCAAGGTCCTTGTAGTTAGTAATGGTGAAGAGCTAGCATGACAGCTGTGAGGTTTAACAGCAGCTTCACAGGCCTTCAGGGAAGTGGGGGTGGGGGGGCTTCTTTAAAATTCTTCTAAAAGCTGCTTGCCTGGTTGAATAAGCTCCCCCTTGATCAGTTGTTGTGAGGACTCAGGGAATTGAGAAATTAAACAAGATGGGTTTGGGACCCTGGGGATACTTTAAATCATCTGGAAATAGCAAAGAACCACCAAGGTAACTCCATGTCAGATTCATGCAGCCATTTCCATTTCCCTGTACCAATGTGACCCTGACAGGAGCTGGTGGTAAGAATGCATGGAGTTTAGCATTAATGGCTACACAGTGAGTCACAAGTTACCTGATATTCACATCACTTTAGGACAAACATATTAACTACCTCTGATTGAGAGTTTAGGGATGTTAGGCTTATATATCTCATATATTAAAGTGTAACCTACCTACACTTCACTATGTAATATTAAAATGGAATTTCCTTTGGGATAATGTGGTCATCAGGAATGCAAATATGTCTATGCTGGAAGCTAAAATCCTGAGCATACTGTTTCAGTGTTGATTAAAATCCAACCTACGAAAAATGATCATTCAGTACTCATAACAGCTTATAGGCATCAGATATCAATATGTGCTTATCACCCAATGTCTGTGTACCAATATATATATAAAAAGATGGAAGCAGGAGAGAGGCCGTTTATAAACATATTCTTTGTTGTCTTCTCAAGGATGTGATTATAGAACACTACCTCCCTCATTTAAAATCTTAAGGCTTTGATTTGGGATGTTTCCTGATATCTGAGGAGAAGGAAAAGAAACCAGAGCTCATAACATTTTCTTCCTCTATGAAATTATCTTGGTTGCATATAGAGTGGAAAACCCAAGGGTAGAACTGAATGAACTCTGACCCGAGAGACAGAGACACAAAGATAAACAGGGACATAGAAAGACAGTAATGGCATTTTCTGATATAAAAACTACTGATGTAGAAAATATCACAGGTTGGATTCCCTGAGAAATGGATTCTGAGACAGAGATTTGCATACAGAAAGTGATCTTGGGAGTCTTCTCAGCAACAACTGCGATGGGTGGCATAGAAAGACAGAATGTGAACTGGCATGTAGTTGTAACAAAGACAACAGTTAGTCCCATGGGAGCTCTGACACTGGGGAGACTCTGCAGAGCTGCCTTCAGTTGAGGGAAGAGGATCAGGCCTTTGTCCTGTGCATCAAACCTTCACCAGGTGAGAGCTGGCCCTGGACAGCAAGTATAACCTTGGGCAAGGCAACTCCCCTAGACAGGAAGATAATTCCCAGGGAAGAATCTAGCCATGGTCTTTTAGCAGGCAACAGTTCCAAGAACTTAGGGAAATGGTGCCTCCAACCTGCAAGATATCTGGCTGGCAAATTATAGCATCCACTACAAAGGAGAGCTCTTTTCTCATATGGAAGGAGCTGAGTTAAGGCAATACTCTCAGCCTCTCTCCACATTCTCTTACCCTCACTATTGGGGGTTGGTGGGGAGAATTTAATGGAAGGAGAAACCAGGCATGGAAAGCTTAGCTTTCTTCCCTTTCTCTTGGGTGGGAATTGCCTGCAGGCAGAATGAGGCTGCTTTTCTCTCTACTCTTCTCCCTGCAGGAGGACCTGCAGGTAATAGCAAAACAGAAGAGTGAGAAGCCCACTCACTATCCTGTGTTGGTGTATACCTGTGGTGGACAAAGTACAGGAGAAAGGGATGAAGCAATATGTAAGAGCCTGCTGGAAAACCTACAAGAAAAAATATCTCTGTGTGCTCCAACACCCAAGGTTCCTGTCAGAACAGAGGATGATAGGAACACAAGTGAAATTTAAAAATTGTTCATGTGTTAATGTGGACAAGGAGTCTATAGCTTGAAATATGAGGTACAACTTTCTTTTCACTGCCAATGCTACCTCAAACCTTTTACTCTTTCACTCTTAAGTAACATCACTGTGCCTCTGAGGCTGATGGTATCCTGCTCTCCCACTCCTGAATTCACATTATTTCTGAGTTCTACTGACTATTTGATCATCTCCCACCTCACTGAAGGTTTCAGGATCTGATTGACAGTCTTCCATCTCCCTCCAACTCTTACTTGCCTGTAAGATGCCCCTCAACCCCATCACTAAACCAATAAGCACAGAAATGTCAAATGCTGCTTGAATAAGAAGGAAGAAAAAAGAAAAGAAATGTATACGGTGCATGGGCAATGTTGACTGATATTTTTGAAAATTATTCCATCACATTTATCCCATCACACCCAGGAGGGATCCCCTCAGGAGGCTCTCCAAGGTCTCTGGGTCCTACAGCACCTGAGAGAAGAGTAAGTCACAGACTCTGGTACTAGAGAGCTTTAAGTCTAGCTAGGAGATGCACATGTAAGCAAGGTTATGACAATGTGATGAATGTTATCATTTCATGTGTATATCACACTATAAAGTACAGACTTAGGAACTATTTAACTCTGCTAAATTGGGGGATCATTCTTGAAAGTCATAACTAAGCAGGAGACAGTGAGGTGGGCCTGGAAGGATGAAGAGAAGAAAGGTCAAGATCATCTGAAAAGAAGCAAAAAAAAAAGTGAAGAAAAGTCCTTGGAGGTATGAAAGAGTTTGTGTTGTGGTGTTAACATCAGCAGCTCTGATGTCCCTAGCCCTAACCCTCTCCAACTCCCCCCAACCAATGCCTATCACATTGCTTTGAACAGAGCAGGTGCTTAATGAACGTACTATATTTAATTGAAGACGTTTTCTTTAATTCTTATCAAACTTGTTCTAGAAAATTCTTCACATATTTAGTCCATAAAGAATACATTTTATATGCTGTATATGGAACTCAGTAAAGACATGAAGGTGGCCAAAAGAACTGCCACTCTCTCAGCCAAAGAACTTTTTGACAGTAAGTTCTATCAACAAGGTTGAATGAGTGTGATGGAAAATGGCTATATAAAACCTTGATTCACTTGCACCTTTAATGAATTCAAAGATTTTCTTTCCATTTGAAATAGGTGTTGTCATTTGCCTCCCTAACATTCTCTCTTATCTCAACAATTCTGACTTTTGCATAGTGATTAAGCTGGGTCTCCATTGCTTCCCTATATCTGCTCTTCTATCTTCCCACTCTGCTGTGCATTCCTACACTAACCAATGAAAACTCCACCACAGGCTCTCCCTCCCCAACTCTGAGAGCACAGCAGATGGGAGGGAGGATGGGGATATCAGAATTCTCATTTCTCCAGCTCCCTCACTACAGGATTACCATGGGCTGGCTGTATCTCCTCATTAAAGGAATCACCTCCTGTCAGGTGGCCCTCTCCATGTGGCCTATCTCCAGGTATTGGTAAATACTCCCTTCCATCATACTTTCAGGACCAGGGATATTGACAACCCATGCTCCTAATGGCCACAAACACTTTGCTCTTCCTTTTGATTTGCTTACACTTCCCTAAACATTTGTAAATAATCTCTTTTTAAAAATTCTCTTCAGGGAGGGGGAGCCAAGATGGCAGAACAGCATGGAAATTTTTTGTGTATCTCGAGTCCATGAAATACAGCCAGCACTAAACCATCCTGCACACCTAGAAAACTGATCTGAGGATTATCACAGCAATCTGCACAACGTGAACCACAGAATTCAGCAGGTACATGGCATGGAGAGGTGAACTGGGAAGACACAGAGGGCAGGGAGCCAATTTTGCATGTGGAAAGAGGACAGAGATGGGGTGGGGGGAGAATATGGGGAAAGCACTCCCCCCACAAGAGCAGCTGGAGAGAAAGTGGAAAAATGGAAACAGCCACAGGGACTGAACTAAAAAGGGAGAAAGGAGAAAAGAGAAAGGAGAAAGGAAAAAGGAGAGGTTTAAATTCCATTAAGACTATAAACAGGGGGAGCACAGAGTCTGAAACTCTGCAGGTCACTACCTGGCAGTGCTCTGGTGGGAAGGGCGAATCCTCAGGAGCAGAGTGGAGTCCGGGTTCTTCAGGCCACATGGGGAGAGGCAGTTCCCCTGCTGGGGGGACACCTGGTAGAGGCTGTGTGTGTCCCCCAAAGGCAAGGCCCCAGTGGACCTGGAAGAACAACTACATTTGCTGGTGCTAGAACAAGGTCGTTAAGGGTGAAGCCAGATGTGTGTTGTGATTTTCCATAATCCCTGAACCGCTGCTGCTACACCATCTCACGAACTTTTCCTGGGGCAGGCTGGCATCCAGCCGCATTTTCTGGGCATTAGCAGCAGCACGGTCCTGCAAACGTTCCTGGGTGCAGCCAACACCCAGCCAATTTTCAGTGAGACCCTCCTGCAAAAGGGCAGAACAGGTCAAAGCCGCAGTCCCTCAGAAGTAAGGGGTTGGGAAAAACAGCCGCATCTGAGACAAAACTCATGAGGGAGGTGCTGCCTGGATCTTGGTCACAGACTGTAAAAGCAGGAAGTGGATGGAAGCCGAAGACAAAGGACGGGTGCACAATTGCATCTGGGAAAACAGAGTTCTGATACTAGAGACTGGGTAGCTGGATGACGCCATTTTCACCGCTCCCACGCATGCGGCGTGTGCACCTCCAAGCACCACAACAATCCACCGCTATAAACTAAGCAGCACCATCTAGTGGAGAATGGAGCCTTTACACTAAGCCCCGCCCAATTGGGCCAACCTCGGTCTTCAGGAACACAAGTCTCTCCGTCTGCTTAGTTTATGGACTATAAAGCGCTTCATAGTTTGACTTCCAGAGGAAAACGAAGTAACTTCAGTCGTATTTCAATCTGTTTGCCGTCCATCTATTCAATTTTTTCTTTTTTTCTTTTCCCTCTTTTTCATTTCTCTTCTTTTTCTTGAATACAGAAAGAGAAAAATTCATTTTTATTTTCAATTTTTATTAAAAATATTTTTCTTTAATTTTTTTCTACTATATTTTTTACTTCTGCGTAAATTTTTTCAAATTCTATTTTATTTCCATCATTTCATTTTAGTCTACTTCAGTGTATTCATTTTTTCAAATTTTCAAACGGTTTCCTTTTTTTTCCCTTTCCCCTTTTTCTCTAATCTGTCAAGTCCCTTTAAACACCCAGACCAAAAAACACCTAGAATCTAGCATCATTTATTCGATTTTTTTGTGTTTGTGTTTGTTTTTAATTTTTTAAATTTTAATATTTTTAAATGTTTTTTTAATTTTAATTTTTTTACCTCATTAATTCCTTTTGTTCCTTCAAAATGATGAAATGAAGCAATTCACACCAAAAGAAAGAGCAGGAAGAAATGAAAGCCAGGGATTTAACCAATACAGATACAAGTAAGATATCTGAATCAGAATTTAGAATCACAGTAATAACAATACTATCTGGGGGCACCTGGGTGGCTGAGTCGGTTGAGCATCTGACTTCAGCTCAGGTCATGATCTCACAGCTCGTGAGTTCGAGCCCCGTGTCGGGCTCTGTGCTGACAGCTCAGAGCCTGGAGCCTGCTTCTGCTTCTGTGTCTCCCTCTCTCTCTGCCTCTAACCCACTCACATTCTGTCTCTGTCTCTCTCAAAAATAAATAAACATTAAAAAAAATTAAAAAAAAACAATACTATCTGGACTCAAAAAAATATTAGAATCCCTCTTTGTGGAGATAAAAGAAATAAAAGCTAGTCATGATGAAATGCTATAACTAAGCTGCAATCTCTAATGGATGCCGCGGTGGCAAGGATGGATGAGGCAGAACAGAGAATCAGCGATACAGATGACAAACTTATAGAGAATAAAGAAGCAGAAAAAAAGAGGGAGATAAGGGAAAAGCACATGATTTAAGAATTAGAGAAATCAGTGACTCACTACAAAGGAACAACATCAGAATCATAGGGGTCCCAGAAGAGGAAGACAGATAAATAGGGGTAGAAGTCTTATGTGAGCAAATCACAGTAGAAAACTGTCCTAACCTGGGGAAAGACAGACATCAAAATCCAGAAAGCACAGAGGATCCCCATAAGATTCAACAAAAACCAGCCATCAACAAAGCATATCATAGTCAAATTCACAAAATACTCAGGCAAGGAGAGAATCATGAAAGTAACAAGGGAAAAAAGTCCCTAACCTACAAGAGAAGACAGATCAGGTTGGCAGCAGACCTATCCACAGAAACTTGGCAGGCCAGGAAGGAGTGGCAGGATATATTCAATGTGCTGATTCAGAAAATATGCAGCCAAGATTTCTTTATCCAGCAAGGCTGTCATTCAAAATAGAAGGAGAGATAAAAAGTTTCCCAGACAAACAGATATGAAAGGAGTTTGTGACCTCTAAGCCAGCCCTGCAAGAAATTTTAAGGGAACTCTCTGAGGGGAGAAAAGATGAAAACCTAAACATATACATACATACATACATACATACATACATACATACACACACACATACATACATACCAAAAGCAAAAAAAGATTAGAAAGGACCAGAGAACACCACCAGAAACTCCAACTCTACAACCAACATAATGGCAATAAATTCATATCTTTCAGTACTCACTCTAAATGTCATTGGACTATATGCTCCAATCAAAAGTCATAGAGTAACAGAATGGATAAGAAAACAAGATCCATCTATATGCTGATTACAAGAGACCCACTTTAGACCTAAAAACACCTTCAGATTGAAAGTAACAGGATGGAGAACCATCTATCATGCTAATGGTCAACAAAAGAAAGCCAGAGTAGCCATACTTGTATCAGACAATCTAGACTTTAAAGACTGCATCAAGAGATGCAGAAGGGCATTATATCAAAATCTAGGGGTCTATCCACCAAGAAGACCTAAAAATCGTAAACATTTGTGCTTCAAATGTGAGAGCACCCAAATATATAAATCAATTAATCACAAACATAAAGAAACTCATTGATAGTAATACCATAAGAGAAGACTTCAACACCCCACTCACAGCAATGGAGAGATCATCTAATCAAAAAATCAACAAGGAAACAGTGGCTTTGACTGATACACTGGACCAGATGAACATAACAGATATAGTTGGAACATTTCATCCTAAAGCAGAGGAATACACATCCTTCTTCAGAGCACATGGAACATTCTCCAGAACAGACCACATACTGGGACACAAATCAGTCCTCAGCAAGTACAAAAAGATTCAGATCATACCGTGCATATTTTCAGACCACAATGCTATGAAACTCGAAATCAACCATAAGAAAAAATTTGGAAAGGTAACAAATACTTGGAGACTAAAGAACATACTTCTAAACAATGAATGGGCCAACCAAGATGTTAAAGAGGAAATTAAAAAGTACATGGAAGCCAATGAAAATGATAACACCTCAGCCCAAAACCTATGGGATGCAGCAAAGGCGGTCATAAGAGGAAAGTTTATAGCAATCCAGGCCTTGCTAAAGAAGGAAGAAAGATCTCAGATACACAACCTAAGCTTACACCTTAAAGAGCTAGAAAAACAACAGCAAATAAATCTCAAAACCAGCAGAAGACAGGAAATAATGAAGATGAGAGCAGAAATTAATGCTATCGAAACCAAAACAACAGTAGAACAGATCAATGAAACCAGAAGCTGGTTCTTTGAAGGAAATAACAAAATTGATACACCCCTAGCCAGTTTGATCAAAAAGAAAAAGGAAAGGACCCAAAGAAATAAAATCAAGAATGGATAAAATCAAGAATGAAAGAGGAGAGATCACAATCAACACAGCAGAAATAAAAACAATACTAAGAGAATATTATGAGCAATTATATGCCAATAAAATGGGCAATCTGGAAGAAATGGACAAATTCCTAGAAACACACATACAGTACCAAAACTGAAACAGGAAGAAATAGAAAATTTGAACAGACCCATAACCAGTAAAGAAATCAAATTAGTAATCAAAAATCTCCCAAAAAACAAGAGTCCAGGGCCAGATGGATTTCCAGGGGAATTCTACCAAACATTTAAGGAAGAGTTAACACCTATTCTCTTGAAGTTGTTCCAAAAAGGAGAAATGGAAGGAAAACTTCCAAACTCTTTCTATGAGGTCAGCATTACTTTGATTCCAAGACCAGACAGAGACCCCACTAAAAAGGAGAACTATAGACCAATTTCCCTGAGGAACATGGATGCAAAAATCCTCAACAAGATATTAGTCAACCGGATCCAACAATACATTTAAAAAATTATTCACCATGACCAAGTGGGATTTATTCCTGGGATGCAGGGCTGCTTCAATATCTGCAAAACAACCAATGTGATTCATCACATGAATAAAAAGAAAGGACAAGAACCACATGATCCTCTCAATAGATGCAGAGAAAGCATTTGACAAAATACAGCATCCTTTCTTGATAAAGACCCTCAAGAAAGTAGGGATAGAAGGATCATGCCTCAAGATCATAAAAGCCATATACGAAAGACCCAATGCTAATCTCATCCTCAGTGGGGAAAACTGAGAGCTTTCCCCCTAAGGTCAGGAACAAGACACGGACGTCCACTCTCGCCACTGTTATTCAACATAGTATTGGAAGTCTTAGCCTCTGCAATCAGACAACACAAAGAAATAAAAGGCATCCACATCGGCCAGGAGGAGGTCAAACTTTCACTCTCCACAGATGACATGATCCTCTATATGGAAAACACAAAGGATTCCACCAAAAACCTGCTAGAACTGATCCATGAATTCAGCAAAATTGCAAGATATAAAATCAATGCCCATAAATCAGTTGCATTCCTATACACCAACAATGAAGCAACAGAAAGAGAAATCAAGGAATCGATCCCATTTACAGTTGCACCAAAACCCATAAAATACCTAGGAATAAATATAACCAAAGAGGTGAAAAATCTATACACTGAAAACTATAGAAAGCTTATGAAAGAAATTGAAGAAGACACAAAGAAATGGAAAAAGATTCCATGCTCCTGGATAGGAAGAACAAATAACGTTAAAATGTTGATACCACCCAAAGAAATCTACATATTCAATGCAACCTCTATCAAAATAACACCAGCATTCCTCACAGAGCTAGAACAAACCATCCTAAAATTTGTATGGAACCAGAAAAGACCCCAAATAGCCAAGGCAATCTTGCAAAAGAAAACCAAAGCAGGAGGCATCACAATCCCAGACTCTAAGCTATACTACAAAGCTGTAATCATCAAGACAGTATGGTACTGGCATAAAAACAGACACTCAGATCAGTGGAACAGAATAGAGAACTCAAAAATGGACCCACAAACATATGGCTGTCTAATCTTTGACAAAGAAGGAAAGAATATCCAATGGAATAAAGGCAGTCTCTTCAGCAAGTGGTGCTGGGAAAACTGGACAGCGACATGCAGAAGAATGAACCTGGACCACTTTCTTACACCATACACAAAAACAAACTCAAAATGGATGAAACATCTAAGTGTAAGATAGGAAGCCATCAAAATCTGCGAGGAGAAAGCAGGCAAAAACCTCTTTGATCTACCTTGGCTGCAGCAACTTCTTACTCAACACGTCTCCGGAGGCAAGGGAAACAAAAGCAAAAATGAACTAATGGGACCTCATCAAAATAAATGCTTTCTGCACAGAGAAGGGAACAATCAGCAAAACTAAAAGGCAACTGACAGAATGGGAGAAGATATTTGCAAATGACATATCAGATAAAGGGCTAGTATCCAACATCTACAAAGAACTCATCAAACTCAACACCCAAAAAACAAATAATCCAGTGAAGAAATGGGCAAAACACATGAGTAGACACTTCTCCAAAGAAGACATCCAGGTGGCCACATGACAGAGTGCTCAACATCACTCATCATCAGGGAAACACAAATCAAAACCACAATGAGATACCACCTCACACTTGTCAGAATGGCTAACACTAACAACTCAGGCAACAACAGATGTTGGTAAGGATGCCGAGAAAGAGGATCTCTTGTGCACTGCTGGTGGGAATGCAAACCGGTGCAGCCACTCTGGAAAACAGTATGGAGGTTCCTCAAAAATAAAAAACAGAACCTACGACCCAGCAATTGCACTACTAGGTATTTTCCAAGGGATACAGGTGTGGTGTTTCAAAGGGACACATGCACCCCCATGTTTATAGCAGCACTATCAACAATAGCCAAAGTATGGAAGGAGCTCAAATGTCCATCGATGATGAACGGATAAAGAAGATGTGGTGTATGTATGTATGTATATATGTGTGTGTGTGTGTGTGTGTGTGTGTGTGTGTACACACACACAATGGAGTATTTCTCGGCAATCAAAAAGAATGAAATCTTGGCATTTGCAACTATGTAGATGGAGCTGGAGGGTATTATGCTAAGCAAAATTAGTCAGAGAAAGATAGATATCATATGACTTCACTCATATGAGGACTTTAAGACACAGAACAGATGAACAGAGGGAAGGGAAGCAAAAATAATATAAAACAGAGAAGGGACAAAACATAAGATACCCTTAAATATGGAGAACAAACAGAGGGTTACTGGAAGGGTTATGGGAGGGGGGATGGGCTAAATGGGTAAGGGGCATTAAGGAATCTACTCCTGAAATCATTGTTGCACTATACGCTAATTTGGATGTAATTTTTAAAAGTAAGGTTAAACACACAAGAATGTAAAGTCATTACATTAAGATTAAATCCATTAAAAAAATTCTAATCAAATTCCTCAATTCAGTTGTGAATCGTCCATCTTTCTCATGCTTTCAGGTCCAATTAGGAGCCTAAGCCAATCAACACATCTTTCATAGGCTGCAATGATAGCTAAGTACATGTCCTTTATGGGTCTACTCACAGAAATTGTCAATACTTTTTCCAAGAATGGTAAGACAAAGATGTGTACTATATTTTATTAGATATGAAGCCACTAAAATGCATACTTGGAGCTGCTAGTAGACATCTTGCAAACACAAGTTGAGGTCTGAAAATAGAACCAACACCTAAGAAGTATAACCACAAGACACAAATGAAAGCGATAGGCAGAATAATGGTCTCCAAAGATATCCATGTCCTAAAGCTCCACAAACCATGAATATGTTAGATTGCCTAGCAATGAGGATTTAAACTGACCTTGTGATGGGCAGATTAATCTGGATTATCTGAGTAGGCCCAATGTGATCACAAATGTCACAGGGGAGATCACGAGGGAGACACAAAAGAGGGAACCAGAAGATGGTAACATGAGAATGACCCACTATTGCTGCCTTTGAAATTAGAGAAATGGGGCCATGAGCCAAGGCATACAAACAGCAATTTGAAGCTGGAAGAGGCAAGAAAATCGAATATTCTCCTACAGCCTACAGAAGAAACAGCCCTGCCAACACCTTGATTTTAGCCCAATGAGACCCATTACAAGCTTCCGACCTCTGGAACCACATGAAAATAAATTTGACCTGTTTTAATCCACTATTTGTGGTGAAACTGCTATAGCAGAAATGGTAAACTAATAACAATAAAGAAGTGTAGGCAACTGGAGTCCAGTTTGCTGTTACTAAACTAAAAGAATCTTAATTGATACAGTAACAAAATCACATAATATACAGGTACAAACTACCTACCAATAGGTTTATTCTCCCACTGACTTCCTATGATGCTCTTCCAAAGATTCTAGCTAAACAAGGTTTGACTGAATGATGTAAGAAGTAAGCAAGACAACGAAGCCATGTGCAGGAATGGTAGAGATATTGAGAAGGTGAGGGACAAAATGCATACAAAAGAAAGGGAATGATATATTCAAATTCACAGAAGAAAAGTAACAAAAAGTTGGAAGAGAAAGACTATGTAAAGTTCAATAATACATCATCCTGGATAACAGAGGTGTTATGTAAGCATTGCAGAATAATTTTAATAATCATTATTATCTTTTGCAATTCCTTATTCTTTAGAAATGTCATAAGAACACTTTTCCAAGAAAGCCATAACTCCACCTCACTAATGAGCACTCTTAAGATCAGAGAGGTTAAGCAACTTGTCCAGTAAAATAGACAAGCAAATGAATGACAGTGGGAATTAAGCACAGCCTTTCTGACCCCAAAGTCTGCAGACTATACATATTGGCTATATACATATTTGGCTATATATATATTGTCAGCACAGATACAAGCTTCCAAGCCTCAAATTTCCAACCATCAGATCCTCACATCTGTACACAGAGCTCAATAATAACTGTATCTTTCCATATTTTGCTCACTAGGTTATGCTTAACCTAGTGCTTTAGTGAAAAGAATCTTTGGCTGGAAGTCTGACCTTTTCCCCTCCATTCCCCAAAAAACTTTGTCACTTATAGCTGTGAGCAAGTCACTTCACTTCTCTGGGTTTCAATTTATTGTCTTTTCAGGGAAATAAACTTGCTGATGATGAAGTTCTTTCAAGTTGTTATATCCTTTGTGTTTTTGATGTAGCAAAGCTGAGGAATTTAAATGCTGGGCTGAGGTGTTTACATTTCAGAGAGTAGCAGGAAGGGGCACCTCCTGAATAGGACTATGATAAACTATCTGAAAAGAATTATTCAACAGTTGAGTTTAAAATGAAGAAGTAATTGTTAGAGGAAGGGAAATGAGAGGGAAATTTAAATAATTCATTCACATGCCCTTAAGAGTCTATAATTCATGGAACTAATAACTCAGAGCAAAAAAAAAAAGGCTTTCATTATAGCACCTTCTATATACCTGGAGGCTCTCCCCCCATCCCAGCACTGAGACTACAAAAGCTTTGACAGCTGCTGAGGTGCTATGAGTCTCTGGGAAAAGTTTCATGTTGTAACTCTGGACTCTAGCCACCTACGTGAGAAAGACCAAGCTGGCATTGGCACTACCTACTGGCAGCCAGAATAAGCAATCAGGTTGAGGGAGTGGACACGAGCAGGATGGAAAGGGAAGAGATGGAAGGGATACAAAGGTAGATTCCTGGGAGCTGTGAACAAAGACACCAGGGCAGGGAGCCAGGTATATCACTACTACCTGTCAGGGAATGGCAGGGAGACAGAGACACAGCATGGCAGGCATTCTCCTAATTGCAGTTTCTGAGCCAACTCTTCTTCCATTTCACAGAAACAACCCTGAAAATACTCCAGGGAAATAAAAAGCCTAGATAAATAGGATGGTTTGTGGCTGTCTGTATTACTTTGTCTTTGTCTTCATTATAATTAGCTCTATGGCTTCTTCATGCCTCTAACAAACTTGCATATGAACACACAAAACCAAGAAGCTGGTCCAATAAATGTGAAGGGCTTCCTGATACCCTACAACAATCAACTCTGTTAATTAATGTGCACATCTGTGACTAAACTGTTTAAAACATTTCTAGAAGTTATGACTAGGAAACATAAAGAATAAAGAAATGGAAGATAAATTTGAGTTGATGTGTATGTCATTAACTATAATGAGATAAAAAGTCATTTCAATCATTAAGGAGGTATGGGAAGTAATGAGTATTTGGGGTAAAATGTCACAATGGGTCAGTTATTAGCTATTGTTAGTCAAGAACTTCCAAGTTGACCAACTGATGGTACGTTGGATGACTTGCCCTTATAAGTTCACAAAGGTGAAGTAGTAAGCCGCCATTCCCCAGGCCAACGCAATCACTGACGATAACATTCAATAAATATTGAATCCTTACCCAGAGGATGACATTGTGTAGGGCAATGTAAAATAGAAAATACTTGTAAAATAGAAAATTACTTGTTCCTAGGACTCAAGAAACTTACAACTGTTAGAGATTATGTTTTATTTCCCTAAGGAACTCACATGCCTTTTCTTCATGGGCATATGTAAGAATCAGGCAATTATGTGCTTTGCTTTGACCACTACAGGAACATTCAAATTAACTTTAAATAAATATATCAGATCTGTGGCTTGCAAATCTCCATTTTAATTCTTCCACCTTATCCCCAGATCTTGGTTCCCCATTCAAGTCATGATTTTCCTGAATCTACTATTCATCTGTAGCCATAAGAATAGGAAAATAGTTATGAATAAGGCAGGATGAAACATGTTCATAAAGGTAGAAAATTATAAGTGCCATAATAGAGGTTTATGTCAGGGGAGAACTAAGGTTTAGATTAGGAAGAGAAGAATTTCATCTGGATAAAATCTGGAATGCCTTACAGAGAAGATGACCTTTATGATAGAAGTTGCAAACTCAGAAACATAGAAGAACCTTGCAAGCAATGTAAATAAATTAAGTGGACCAGGGAGAGATGGGTGAATGGTAGAGTTCATGGATATTCTAAAAGTGATGGTTACTCTGTAGCTCTAGCCTCTAAGGCACAATTTACCTATAGATAGAATTATGCTTGAAAATCCTTTAAATCACCCATAAGTTAGAGAACCAGTATTTGAACCAAAAAAAGAATAAACACTGTTAATATCATATATGTGCTATGACACTAAGTTAATTGGTGTTTATTGTGCTAAATTCTTTTTCCCAGTAGTGTGCTAGATGGTGGAGCATGGAAATTAGAAAACAAAACAAAACAAAACAAAACAAAACAAAACATAGTCATTTCTTTTCAGACACAAAGAAGTTGGATTCCTATGAGTTAAAGGGCATTTTACATTATTTTCTTATATATTCCATCACCAAAGTACAACTATGGAGCTATACTATGGAGTTGTACTATATTATAGAGCACCTAATGCAGAAAGACAACATAGATCACACTGAATTGATAGATGTCATCTGCCATCAGTAGCTGATCATGAGGACTTCAATATTTTAATTAAGAACGATATGGTGGAAATCCAGAAATGTATCAAGTCACCATTAGGCAATTTCTAATAAAAAGTGCCCCGAAATAAACAGGAAAACAAAGAAAGTAAGAAAAGCAAAGGGAGCCTCAAAAGGATCTTGTTGGCTTGCAACAACACTCTGGGTTAAACTGAACCAACAATTGGGATATAGGAAGAAAATTCCATTTTGGCAGCCTGGTCAGGGCCTGAAATGTTGCTTCTAAATATCAAATTAGTAGTAAACCTTGGTCTCCAGTTTCTTCTGAACTTCACTCTCCAAAGCTTCAGATCTGACTATTTCACTACACCAAGGCGTTTGGGAAACAGAATCTTCTTGATGGCATTTCAGGTCTAACATTTTACTCAGATGTGCACTGTACAATTCAGTCAATTGTTTAACAAAAACCTGGTACAAGGGTCAGCAAATCTGGCTCAGCTGTGAGGCTACTGAAAGAGTCCAAGTTTATAGATTTTTTTTAAAAAAATCTAAAATAAAGTGCGATTGGATTTCAAGGGTTGAAATGAACTCCACAATGAAGCAATCCGATAAAACCACCTTAAGAAAGAAAAGCAACAGAGGAATCAGAATTCTCTACTGATAACTAAAGTCATTTTGTGCCAGAAAGAATGATCCAGTGAAACTGTTAGAATCTAATCAGGACTAACATTTGCATGTTAAAGGGCTCAAATCTACAGCTCCCTTCTGTGAAATTAACATTTTCTGTTTTTTAAAGAGAGTATTGGGTCACAATGGATTAATAATAAAATAACTATCCTTGCTTCCCTATTTTACCCCCAACTCTCATGCCCCGCATGGTTCTCATGAGTAGAGTCCTGTACAGTGAGAAAGAAAAGTAGGAAAGTTATGTAAAGACATTCCATGGGAGGAGAAATTTGCCCAGACCTAGACCTTTTTTTTTTTTTTTTTTTTTTTTTTTTTTGGCTTCTCTTCACCCATTACAATTGTGTGGTCTGTTTTCAGAAAAGTGAGAAGCCAAAAACACTGAATTAGAGCTATGGTGTCTGAGACTGCAAGTCAGAATTCTATAGAACAAGGGAAGGTAACCTGTTATCATATATGTTATTATCAAGTTGCCTGTGAATAAAGACCATACTGGGTCATAAAACAAACTGTTCCAAATCCAGGAAAATGAATCTGTGGTGCTGGTGGGGGTGGGGGGAATGCTCCTTTATACTACTGAGGAAACATCTGTGGCCTGTACAAATTGGTTTAGAAGATTGACTGGCAGTGGTATCCCTTAGGAACAGATTGATCTCACAAGCAATATATTCATCCTAAGAAGATGTTTACTAAGGTTTTAGACTTAGACTTCTGCCACTTTACAAAGTACAGCTCTAAGGGGAGCAGGTACAAATGGAAGAGACACAAATAGAGCAACCTACATAACTTCAAACAGGAGGACAGGCAAGACTCCAAAAGAACAAGGTGTAGTTGTGGTTTGGCTGCATTTCCTAAATGATTATTCTCACTTTCCCATTTCCTTTCTGGGCTAGGCCACTTAAGAGGGAAATAAAACTCCTTGGTGACAAAGGGGGTGAGAGAGAGAAATATAAATACCTCTCTAAAGATTGACAGACTAGATGTGGTCAACAAAATTATGCAGGGTTTTGATCATGCAGACCCTTGACTTGGCTTCCTTTTCTTCAGCCTGCCCTTGAGTCAGGTCATTGCTTCTTGTGCTGTGACTAGAGAGAAGGCAGGAAAAACTGGGAGTGAAACACAGAACTGAAAGTGTGGTCTTGTGGAGCAAACGTGAAGTCTAGAGGCTTGTGTAGCTCTTTTAAGTATTTCCTAAAATCTTCTCTGATGAAATATGAAGGGAAAACAATACTATTACAAATTAGGTTTATGTAGTAATCAAAAGCAATATTGTAATATGAAAAATGCTAAATCAGAGTATAATTTCTAGTCTTTACCCAACCAAAAATAGAAATAGATAATCCATTAAGGATGAAGCCTATAGTTAAAATTTACCAAAATTTAGGAGAAAAGTGTTCAGTTTATTTTTATCAATTGCACTGTTGTGTTCTGGCTTCCTACCCCTTTTTTTCATCAGAAACAAATGACAATTATTAATATATATAAGTGTTTTGTAAAGTCAGAATTATTACTCATGTAAAATCATTTTTTAATCATTTTTTATCAGGTTGACTTTAGTTTCTTATTATCAGCCTCCTAAAACATTTCTGGAAATGTTTGTTCCAACTTTCTGTGATTCTATGATATTTATTGAGCAGTGACTATATTCTAGCTATTATTCTCAGTTTGGGAATACAACAGTGAATAAAAGATAAGGCGTCTGCTCCTGTAGAACTTATACTTGTTTTGTGGAAGAAGAGAGAAATAAACAAGAAAACCAACATGAGTAAGTTGGATTAAAGGAGTGTTACATGTTATGAGAACATTAATCAGGGTGACGTAAGAAAGAATGAATGGGATGAACTACTTTAGCTTAGCTGTTCAGGGAAGGCCTCTCTGACAAAGTGTCATGGGCTGAGACTTAATAAAAGTGAGTCATCGATGGTGAGAATGAGTTTACAGTTTTGAAAGACAGAAAGGCTACTGTGAATAGAATCTATTGAATAGGAAGGAAGGTGGTAGGAAAAAGGTCCAGAGAATTATACGACAGCCAGATGGAATAGGAGCTGGTAAATCAGGATAAGGAATTTGGATTATACCTAAAAAAAATGGAGAAGCCACAGGAGCATTTTAAGAATAGGCTAATAGGATTTGATTTATGCTCTTAAAAGACTGCTTTAGTTTCCCTTTTGGTCTAGACTGATTAGGTTGTTTAGGATCTGTCTTCCCACTCAGAACTAGAAGAGGAGCAATAAGACTAACAGCTGACTTCTGAACAGACACATGAAATCTACCAGATAATAGAATACCTTTAAAATATGAATGGGGTGTCTGGGTGGTTCAGTCAGTTGGGCGACCAACTTCACTCAGTTCATGATCTCACAGATAATGATTTCAAGCCCTTCATCAGACTCTGTGCTGACAGCTTAGAGCCTGGAGTCTGCTTCGAAGTCTGTCTCCCTCTCTCTCTGCCTCTTCCCCGCTCATGTTCTCTCTGTCTCTCTCTCAAAAATAAACATTAAAAAAAATTTTTAAAACTGAATAGAAAATAACTGCTATCTTATATTTATACTTACTTTTATCCTACATCTATGTATCTACCAACAGAAATGGAAACAGGTGTGTGTGTGTGTGTGCTCGCACACACACACACACACGTTCATAGCAGTATCCCATAATAACCCAAAATTGGAAAAAAAGAAAAGATCCATTATTAGTGGATCAGATAAATAAATCAAGGTACACTCATACATTGAAATAATACAGAACAATAGAATTGAATAAACTTCTGTTATACATAACAACATGGTTGAGTTAAATGCACATAAAATCCAAAAATGAAGAAAAAATAAGGACATTTAAAACAAGCAAATATAGAGGTAATTAGTAACCAGGTGAAAAACACTTAAGAAAATACTAAAAGGTACTGTTCAACAAAAATAAAATAATTTCAGATATAAGCTCAGATGTAAGAATTCAAATAAAGCAATGAACAGTACAGTAAATTCAAAAGACTATAGTGTAAGTGGAAATATTACAATAAATTCAAATGAATATTTATAGTGTGAAATAATAATAGTGATGTATCATTTTGGGTTTTTTTCAAGAAAGTAGGATCTAATTTATTGAATCAAGACTTTACTACAGAGTTACAGTCATTAATATAGGTATGGTATAGCTTCAAATATAAAAATACAGCAGAGAAGAATATAAAATTTTAAAAAATTAAAACATACCCCCCAAAAGTCACTTTGCTGTGAAGACAACTGATGGCAGAAGAGAATGGGAAAAAATGGTAAGACCTGTTACAAAGCAATTTCAGTGGTCCGGTGAAGAATGATGATGACTAGGTTGGACTCAGATATTAATCAAAACACATCCATGAATGTAAAGATACCAGAGTCATGACAAAAATGACACTGAGAAGCAGTAGGGAAAGGGTGATGCCCTCAGTAAGAGTGTTGGTTCAACTGAATATTCATAGAGGAAAAAATTAAATTGATCTCTATCTCACACCACATATGAAAATTATTTTTCAGGGAGATTGTATATCTAATTTTGAAAGATAAAACAATCTAGAATATAAGTAGAATATACATAGGATTTATTCACAGATTCATTATACTAAAGGATTTCTTAAAAAGATAGAAAAGGCTCTAACCATAAGGACAATAACTTTAAAAAAAGACAAAATCTGATAAATTGAACAATAAAATAGCAATCTGGGTACACATTTAAAGAGTTGAAGAGGGAGGAGCCAAGATGGCGGAACAGCATGGAAGTTTTTTGTGTGTCTCACATCCATGAAATACAGCCAGATCAACACTAAACCATCCTGCACACCTAGGAAACTGATTTGAGGATTAACACAATAATCTGCACAACCTGAACCACAGAACTCTGCAGGTACATGGCACAGAGAGGTGAAGTGGGGGAGAGAGAGGCCATGGAGGGCTGGGAACTGTTTTTGCTTGCAGAGAGAGGATGGAGACGGGGGGAGGGGTTGAGTATGGGAAAAGCACCCCCCCACAACATCAACTGGAGAGAAAGTGGAAAAGTGGAAACAGTCACAAAGACTGAACTAAAAAAGGGATAAAGGAGAAAGGAGAGGGTTTAAATTCCATTAAGATTCTATAAACGGGGAGCGCAGAGTCTGAAACTCCACAGCTCAATACCTGGTGGTGCTCTGGCAGGAAGAGTGAATGCCCAAGAGCAGAGTGAGGTCCAGGAGGTCCTTGGGCCACACGGGGAGAAGTGGTTCTACTCCTGGAACTACAGTTGGTAGAGACTGTGTGACAACACAATCCCAGCAGACCCCAGAGAACCACCACATTCGCTGGTGCTGGAACAAGGTCATTAAGGGTGAAGCTGGTGCCAGATGTGTGTTGAGATTTTCCATAATCCCTGAAACGCTGCTGCTACATGAGCGCATGAACATTTTCTGGGGCAGGATGGCACCCAGCCACAGTCTCTGGGCATCATCAGCAGCATGGTCCCGCAAATATTTCTGGGTGTGGCCAGCACCCAGCCATTGCTCATTGAGACCCTCCACAGGTCTGAACGGGACGAAGTCAGAGTCCCTCAGAAGTAAGGGGTTGGGAAACAGAGCCACACCATTTTTCACCCCTCCCACACATGCACAAACACACCTACAAGCACCACAACAATCCACCCCAGTAAGCTAAGCAATGCCATCTAGTGGAGAACGGAGCCATTACACTAAGCCTTGCCCAACTGGGCCAACCTCGCTCTTCAGGTACACTACAAATCTCTCCGCCTACTTAGTTTATGGGTTATAAAGTGCTTCACAGTTTGACTTCTAGGGGGAAACGATGTAATTTCAAACGTATTTCAGTCTGTTTGCCATTCCATCTATTTGATTTTCTTTTTGTTGTTGTTGTTGCTTTTCTTTTTCTTAAATACAGAAAGAGAAACAAATTATTTTTATTTTCAATTTTTATGAAAAATAATTTTTTTTCTACTATATATTTTACTTTTTGTAAATTTTTCAAATTCTATTTTACTTCCATCATTTCATTTTATTCTATTTCATTGTATTAATTTTCCCAAATTTTCAAACGATTCCCTTTTTTCCTTGATTTGCTTTTTTTTCTCCTTCTTTCCCCTTTTCTCTAATCAAGCTCCTTTCAATAACCAGACCAAAACACACCGAGGATCTAGCATCACTTATTTGATTTGTGTGTGTGTGTGTGTGTGTGTGTGTGTGTTTAATTTTTAACTTTAATTTTTTTTACCTTATTAATTCCTCTTCTTCCTTCAAATGATAAAACGAAGCAATTCACACCAAAGGAAACAGCAGGAAGAAACGACAGCCAGGGACTTAATCAAACACATACAAGTAAGATGTCTGAACCAGAATTTAGAGTCCTGATATTAAAAATACTAGATGGGGTAAAAAATAGATTAGAATCCCTCTCTGCAGAGATAAAAGAGGTAAAAGCTAGTCAGGATGAAACAAAAAAATGCTATAACTGAGCTGCAATCTCAAATGGTTGCTGCGGCGGTAAGGATGGATGAGGCAGAACAGAGAATCAGTGATATAGAGGACAAACTTGCAGAGAATAATGAAGCAGAAAAAAAGAGGGAGATAAGGGAAAAGAGCACCATTTAAGAATTAGAGAAGTCAGTGACTTACTAAAAAGGAACAACATCAGAATCATAAGGATCTCAGAAGATACAGGGAGAGAAAAAGGGGCAGAAGCATTATGTGAACAAATTATAGCAAAATTTTCCTAACCTGGAGAAAGACACAGATATCAAAATCCAGAAAGCACAGAGAACTCCCATCAGATTCAACAAAAACCGAACATCAACAAGGAATATCATAGTCAAATTCACAAAATACTCAGGCAAGGAAAGAATCATGAAAGCAGATAGGGAAAAAAAGTCCCTAACCTACAAGGGAAGACAGATCAGGTTTGCATAAGACCTATCCACAGAAATTTGGCAGGGCAGAAAAGAATGGTAGGATATATTCAATATGCTGAATTGGAAAAATATGCAGCCAAGAATTCTTTATCCAGCAAGGCTGTCATTCATAATAGAAGAAAGACTAAAAGTTTCCCAGACAAACAAAAATTAAAGGAGTTTGTGACCACTTAACCAGCACTGCAAGAAATTTTAAGGGGGACTCTCTGAGGGGAGAAGGGATGAAAAAAAAGACTAAAAGTAACAAAGATTAGAAAGGACCAGAGAACACCACCAGAAACTCCAACTCTACAAGAAACATAATGGCAATAAATTGATATCTTTCAGTACTCACTCTAAACATCAATGGACTCAATGTTCCAATCAAAAGACATAGGGTAACAGAATGGATAAGAAAACAAGATCCATCTATATGTTGTTTACAAGAGACCCATTTTAGGCCTAAGACACCCTCAGATTGAAAGTAAGGGGATGGAGAACCATCTATCATGCTAATGGTCAACAAAAGAAAGCCAGAGTAGCCATACTTGTATCAGACAATCTAGACTTTAAAATAAAGACTGCATCAAGAGGTACAGAAGGGCATTATATCATAATCTAGGGGTCTATCCACCAAGAAGACCTAAAAATTGTAAACATTTGTGCTTCAAATGTGAGAGCACCCTAATATATAAATCAATTAATCACAAAAACAAAGACACTGATTGATAATAATACCATAACAGTAGGGGACATTAACACCCCACTTATAGCAATGGAGAGATCATCTAATCAAAAAATCAACAAGGAAACAATGGCTTTGAATGATACACTGGACCAGATGAACATAACAGATATAGTCGGAACATTTCATGCTAAAGCAGTGGAATATACATTCTTCTCCAGAGCACATGGAACATTCTCCAGAACAGACCACATACTGGGACACAAATCAGTCCTCAGCAAGTACAAAATGATCGAGATCATACCATGCATAATTTCAGACCACAACGCTATGAAACTCGAAATCAACCATAAGAAAAAATTTGGAAACATAAAAGTCTTGGAGACTAAGGAACATCCTACTAAAGAATGAATGGGCTAAACAAGAAGTTACAGAGGATATTAAAAAGTACATGGAAGCCAATGAAAATGATAACACCTCAGCCCAAAACCTATGGGATGCAGCAAAGGCGGTCATAAGAGGAAAGTTTATAGCAATCCAGGCCTTGCTAAAGAAGGAAGAAAGATCTCAGATACACAACCTAAGCTTACACCTTAAAGAGCTAGAAAAACAACAGCAAATAAATCTCAAAACCAGCAGAAGACAGGAAATAATGAAGATGAGAGCAGAAATTAATGCTATCGAAACCAAAACAACAGTAGAACAGATCAATGAAACCAGAAGCTGGTTCTTTGAAGGAAATAACAAAATTGATACACCCCTAGCCAGTTTGATCAAAAAGAAAAAGGAAAGGACCCAAAGAAATAAAATCAAGAATGGATAAAATCAAGAATGAAAGAGGAGAGATCACAATCAACACAGCAGAAATAAAAACAATACTAAGAGAATATTATGAGCAATTATATGCCAATAAAATGGGCAATCTGGAAGAAATGGACAAATTCCTAGAAACACACATACAGTACCAAAACTGAAACAGGAAGAAATAGAAAATTTGAACAGACCCATAACCAGTAAAGAAATCAAATTAGTAATCAAAAATCTCCCAAAAAACAAGAGTCCAGGGCCAGATGGATTTCCAGGGGAATTCTACCAAACATTTAAGGAAGAGTTAACACCTATTCTCTTGAAGTTGTTCCAAAAAAGAGAAATGGAAGGAAAACTTCCAAACTCTTTCTATGAGGTCAGCATTACTTTGATTCCAAGACCAGACAGAGACCCCACTAAAAAGGAGAACTATAGACCAATTTCCCTGAGGAACATGGATGCAAAAATCCTCAACAAGATATTAGTCAACCGGATCCAACAATACATTTAAAAAATTATTCACCATGACCAAGTGGGATTTATTCCTGGGATGCAGGGCTGCTTCAATATCTGCAAAACAACCAATGTGATTCATCACATGAATAAAAAGAAAGGACAAGAACCACATGATCCTCTCAATAGATGCAGAGAAAGCATTTGACAAAATACAGCATCCTTTCTTGATAAAGACCCTCAAGAAAGTAGGGATAGAAGGATCATGCCTCAAGATCATAAAAGCCATATATGAAAGACCCAATGCTAATCTCATCCTCAGTGGGGAAAACTGAGAGCTTTCCCCCTAAGGTCAGGAACAAGACACGGACGTCCACTCTCGCCACTGTTATTCAACATAGTATTGGAAGTCTTAGCCTCTGCAATCAGACAACACAAAGAAATAAAAGGCATCCACATCGGCCAGGAGGAGGTCAAACTTTCACTCTCCACAGATGACATGATCCTCTATATGGAAAACACAAAGGATTCCACCAAAAACCTGCTAGAACTGATCCATGAATTCAGCAAAATTGCAAGATATAAAATCAATGCCCATAAATCAGTTGCATTCCTATACACCAACAATGAAGCAACAGAAAGAGAAATCAAGGAATCGATCCCATTTACAGTTGCACCAAAACCCATAAAATACCTAGGAATAAATATAACCAAAGAGGTGAAAAATCTATACACTGAAAACTATAGAAAGCTTATGAAAGAAATTGAAGAAGACACAAAGAAATGGAAAAAGATTCCATGCTCCTGGATAGGAAGAACAAATAACGTTAAAATGTTGATACCACCCAAAGAAATCTACATATTCAATGCAACCTCTATCAAAATAACACCAGCATTCCTCACGGAGCTAGAACAAACCATCCTAAAATTTGTATGGAACCAGAAAAGACCCCAAATAGCCAAGGCAATCTTGCAAAAGAAAACCAAAGCAGGAGGCATCACAATCCCAGACTCTAAGCTATACTACAAAGCTGTAATCATCAAGACAGTATGGTACTGGCATAAAAACAGACACTCAGATCAGTGGAACAGAATAGAGAACTCAAAAATGGACCCACAAACATATGGCTGTCTAATCTTTGACAAAGAAGGAAAGAATATCCAATGGAATAAAGGCAGTCTCTTCAGCAAGTGGTGCTGGGAAAACTGGACAGCGACATGCAGAAGAATGAACCTGGACCACTTTCTTACACCATACACAAAAACAAACTCAAAATGGATGAAACATCTAAGTGTAAGATAGGAAGCCATCAAAATCTGCAAGGAGAAAGCAGGCAAAAACCTCTTTGATCTACCTTGGCTGCAGCAACTTCTTACTCAACACGTCTCCGGAGGCAAGGGAAACAAAAGCAAAAATGAACTAATGGGACCTCATCAAAATAAATGCTTTCTGCACAGAGAAGGGAACAATCAGCAAAACTAAAAGGCAACTGACAGAATGGGAGAAGATATTTGCAAATGACATATCAGATAAAGGGCTAGTATCCAACATCTACAAAGAACTCATCAAACTCAACACCCAAAAAACAAATAATCCAGTGAAGAAATGGGCAAAACACATGAGTAGACACTTCTCCAAAGAAGACATCCAGGTGGCCACATGACAGAGTGCTCAACATCACTCATCATCAGGGAAACACAAATCAAAACCACAATGAGATACCACCTCACACTTGTCAGAATGGCTAACACTAACAACTCAGGCAACAACAGATGTTGGTAAGGATGCCGAGAAAGAGGATCTCTTGTGCACTGCTGGTGGGAATGCAAACCGGTGCAGCCACTCTGGAAAACAGTATGGAGGTTCCTCAAAAAATAAAAAATAGAACTAACCTACGACCCAGCAATTGCACTACTAGGTATTTTCCAAGGGATACAGGTGTGGTGTTTCAAAGGGACACATGCACCCCCATGTTTATAGCAGCACTATCAACAATAGCCAAAGTATGGAAGGAGCTCAAATGTCCATCAATGGTGAATGGATAAAGAAGATGTGAGATACACACACACACACACACACACACACACACACACACACACAATGAGTATTACTCAGCAATCATAAGAATGAAATCTGGCCATTTACTACTACATGGATGGAACTAGAGGATATTATGCTAAGTGAAATTAGTCAGAGAACGACAAATATCATATGACTCCACTCACATGAGGACTTTAAGATAGAAAACAGATGAACATGAGGGAAGGGAAGCAAAAATAATATAAAAACAGGGAGGGGGACAAAAACATAAGAGACTCTTAAATATGGAGAACAAACAGAGGGTTACTGGAGGGGTTGTGGGAGGGGGATGGGCTAAATGGGTAAAGGCATTAAGGAATCTACTCCTGAAATCACCTTTGCACTATATGCTAACTAATTTGGACATAAATTTAAAAAATAAATTAAGGGGCACCTGGGTGGCTCAGTCGGTTGGGCATCTGACTTCGGCTCAGGTCATGATCTCGGGGTCGGTGAGTTCGAGCCCCGTGTTGGGCTTTGTGCTGACAGCTCAGAGCCTGGAGCCTGTTTCAGATTCTGTGTCTCCCTCTCTCTCTGACCTTCCCCCATTCATGCTCTGTCTCTTTCTGTCTCAAAAATGAATAAACGTTAAAAAAAATTTTTTTAATAAATTAAATAAAATTTAAAAAATGAGTTGAAAAGGCAACCCACAGAATGGGAGAACATGTTTGTGACACATGTAATGGACAAAGGGTACATATATGGAATACAAAAGAACACCTACTAATCAGTAATAAAATAGACAGCCTAACATAAAAATGGACTAAATTACTTCACCAGATACTCACATAGGCAATAAACATTTGAAAAAATTGTCAACTTCATTAATTATTAGAAGAAAGTAAACAAAAACCATATTATAATACCAATACACATCTGCTAGCATGGATAAATGAAAACGACAGACTAGGGAAAGTATTGACAAATATGTGGGCAAATGGGACACTTACATTTTTCTTGTAGAAATGTAAAGCGTTATATGTACAACTTATGACCCACAAATTCCACTTTTATGTATATATGCGATCAAATGCATATGTATATGCACATGCAAGTATGCATGCACATATACCACCCCCGACACACACTCATACACACATGCATAATTCTAGTAGCATCTTTCATAATAGCACCAAAATTGAAAGAAACCAAAGGTTTATTATCAGTAAATTAAGTGAAGGAATTGATGTATATTTATACACTGAAATACTATAGAACAATGGAACTGGTCGAGCTTCTGCTCTACATGGTTGAATTTCATAAACATAATAAACATAATGTTGAACTAAAGGAAGCCAGATATAATGGCATATAAATATGTATGTGTTTATTATCTCATTCATGTAAATATCAAAGGGAAAAACTAATTTATGGCATTAGAAGTCAGTTCAATGTTTTCCTTTCTGGTAATGCTTTCTCTCTTGACTTAGGTACTGGATAAGATTGTATTCACTTTGTTCTTATCTAGTGAACTGTACATTTATGATTTTTTCACTTATGTACTATGTTATATTCTAGTTCTTTAAAAATTCACTTTTCTATGAAGAGAATCAGTAACAGAGGGAATAGGGAGCAAATGAGAAGATCTATTACAAAGCAATTTCAAGGTCCAGTTGAAGAATTACGGTTATTTGGACTCAGATATTAATAGCAAAAAGAGAAGCATATATACCTAGTGTGTCAGAGACACACTAGAGATAGAACCAATCAGCTTTACTGATGGTTTCAATGCAGAAGGGTGGGAATTGGAAAGATGATGGATAATTCCTACCTAACAGATGGATGGTAGAACCATTTATTTAACAAGAAGTTAGGTATATATCTTTGGAGTGAGAGGGAAATGAATAAGTCTTCCTTGAATATAAATATTGGAATACTTTGAGATATTGCTATTATGTAAGTAGGTCACTGAATGTATACATCTGGAATACAATAACATAGTCAATGCTGGAAATTTCTACTTATAAGTCATCAGTATGGCACCTCTATTACCAACTTATCTATGCCCCCTTCCACATCCCATCTTTAAAGAATTGGGAATGATGAAAGACATGGAATGATAATAATACATGGTCCTAGAGCTCTACTACTGATCAACCACTATTGTACATCTTCCATATGCATTAACTTGTTTGATATTTATAACACCTCCTCTCTGAGATGAAAAATATTATCTTCATTACCTCCACTTTACAGATAAGGAAATGGAGATGCTGAGATTAAGCAACTTTCACAGTGCCCCACAGTTAAAAAGTGAGAAAGCTGAGAAGGAAATAAAGATGATGGCATCTGAAGTCATTATCTTTAACTACTATGGACACCACCTCTCTAGGAACAGAAGAGTGAAAGGGAGGAGAGAGATACTCCAGTTATATATTGCTGCAAACAATTTAGTGAGTTAAGAGAGCAATTATCTTATTATATCTCACAGTTCCTGTGGGTGAAGAATTCAGGAAGGGCTTGACTGGGTCCCTGGGTTTCTCACATCATTGCAAGGGGCTAGAATAGCTGGAGTTTCGAATGAGACAATTAAAGTAGGTGGGGGTTGGCCAAGCATCTCTATTTCTCCAGGTAGTCTCAGGTCCTCTCCTTGTGATCATTCCATGCAAGCTAGACTGGTCTTCCTTGTAGCATGGAAGCTTCAGGTCAGACAACTTACATGGTAGCTCAAAGTTGCAAGAGAACCATTCTGGTGAAAGGATACTGCCTTTTAGGACCAAGCCTCAGAAATTATATAACATCACTACTGCTGTTGTCACAAGCCCATATGTATGTAAGAGGAGGAACACAGTCTCCCTACTCCTGATGGGAAGAGTGTCAACATACATTATTAGAGAGCATGTAGAAGAAGAGACATGGTTGCAGCCATCTTTGTAAGATATGCCAAATGAGAAAAGCATTTGGACAGGAACTTAGGAAGAACAGACATAGAAGAGAAAAGGAAAATGTGTGCAACTAATACAGAAAAACTTCAGCCAACAAATAATTGTCAAACACCCTGTGTGTACTAAACACCACTAAAAATTATGAGTACACTGGTAAGTCAAATGTGATCCTTGACCTAAAGACACCAAAACTGTCTAGGTGGGAAAGTTATATATAAAACACAGAGTGGGAGGATTTTAGTAGTTCTTACACAAGGAAAACAAGAAGATTCATGGGAGTTTCTGGTGCAGAACAGGGGTCAGAAAACTATAGCTCATGATCCAAATCCAGCCTACCACCTTTTTCTGCAAATAAAGTCTTACTGGAACACAGCCACATCCGTTCATTTACATATTTCCTATGGCTACCTTAGGCTACAAAGGTTATGTTGAATAGTTAGAACAGAGAACATACAGCCCACAAAGTCTAATGCATTCACTATCTGTCTCTTTACAGAAAAAGTTTGTCTACTTCTGGTGTAGAATATTGTACATCCACTCAGAAGAGAGTAAATGGAACTGAAAAAATAAATAAAGTTCCAGATTTCCATCATGGCAGAGAGGAATGCACAAGGGCCTTTGATTCAGGAAAATGAAATTACTGGCCAACTACTTGCTAGCCTCATGACCTTGAGGAAGGTTACTTCATTTTTCCAAATCTTAGTTTCTTGCCCTAAAGAAAAATCTTAATTATCCTGTTGCTTCCCAGGATGATGGTGTGAGTCAAGTAAGATTATATATGAATAAATTCCTTTTACACTCTGAAACACTAAATAAAAATGCTGCCATCTTTCCACTGCATTTCCTGTCAAATAAAGCTTTGTTGATGGTCTTTCATCTCATCTTCGTTTTTACACTAAGGACATAGTTTTCTTCTTTTATAATTTTCAATAAGCACATCTTTTCCTATTTTGGTCACCAAGTTTCATTGATCCTTTATTGCTTTAAGGCACTAGAGACTGTTCTTTAAAACTCCTGACTTCAACTAATCTTAGTTTTTAGATTTTTACTTAATTCTCTAATAGAGCCCTCACTCTTCTTTTACCTTGAAATTCTTTTATTTACCTCATTCAAACTCATTTTCCCACATTTTCACATATTGCTTTTAGAGGAATGTGCCCTTGGAAGGAAGTACCTAACTTCTCTGATGCTTTTTGACAAAGCTCCTTGAATGTCCCACAATTGCTCAAAAGTATTGGTGCATTCTAAGAAGTCCTGAGAAGATCCTTCTATAGAGCTCTTTGGGAATCTCTTTCAAGTCAATGACTCTGTGACTATATTGCCCAGAACAATTTAACTCAACTTCATTGTAGTCAAATGAGACTATACTACATCGTCATTAATTGTTGGACCTTCATTTTCCACATCCCTTCACCATATCACCACACTAGCTGCCAACCTACTTTATCAAGGGTAAATTGGCATGAGTCATCTCCTTGTACCTTCCTCTCCCTAAGCATCGTCTATGCAATTTTCAATCTCCAAAAGGATTGGAATGGTCAGAAAAATATGATCACATGGAATTGGAATAGTTAACAAAACTTCCATAGTGAAATCTCCCATGCAAAGGGGTAATAATTTCACAACTTGGTTCAGATGAAACTTTGAGCTCTTGTACTTCCGAGCCAGCTGGTCATTTAACACACATTCCATGCACAGGAAATGTCCATTACCAGAAACCTCACTAAATAACTATGACAATAAGCTCAAGAATGTTATGGCCAAGGACACAAACAGAGCAGGAAGATTTCAAGAGGTCTTCCAGGGAGAACCACAATATGATTCCTGGTATTTCATGGCAAAGACTAATTAAGAAACTAAACTGGATGATAATGCAGTAGGAGAATGCCTGAATTTAGTTAGCATTACTACCTACTTGAGGAAGTGAATGACAACAATGAAGCTCTTGCAGACAATGTGTAAATATCAGAGTAGGGCCATTGGGGAAAAGGTAGTAATGTATTTGTGTACAAACAAAGTAAAGAAAGGGCATTTAGAAAGAGTCTAAAGTGAAGCCAGATCAGATGCGACGAGTATTGAAATACCTTAAGTAGGAAAAGGTTCTACCATTATAATAAACACACTTATAAATTTCTCATGAAATTCCATTTCGATGAAACTTGTTCTGGTTCTGGCCACATTACAGGCTTGAGCAAAGCTTTTAACTTGAAGCAACTTTTATGAAATTGCACATCCATTGGACCTTGAAAATGGTCAATTACATGCTTTGTTGAATGAATGAATTTGTATCTTGGCAAAAATAAAGACCTGGGCCCAGACTGAGGTACACCAGTGGAGCAAGGGAATTTCCTTATATGTTTTCTATTTTTTTACTTCTTTGTGTCATTCTTATCATGTGTGTGTGTTTTAGTTCTGTATATCAAGTCTCTCTTGCCCAATGTAGTCATTAAGGATACTAGAAGGAGGGTAATATGATATTAGGATAACTCAATGAATTGTAGAATTTTAGATCTCAGGCAAACTTAGAAATTACCTAGCCCTGATGAGTGCTTTCCAAGATTAAATCCTAACAAGTTTTCAAAAAAATGAAAAACAAAGACGATGTTCATGTGTGAGCATCCTTATGTATGTGTGTGTGCCTGTATGGAATGTTTGTGAACTCTTCTTATAAAGAACTATCCACTATTAAATTGAAATGCCATTCTCTTATGAAGTGCTAAGATCTCAGCTGTGTGTGTGTGTGTGTGTGTGTGTGTTCGTTCATGTCTTGGCAAACTAAAATTATGGCAATACTCCGTTTGCCCTAACCCTCAATGTGCCACGCCCCCCCCCACCCAAGTTTTTGAAATTCTCCTGGGAGGTACATGTAATCTGAAAATCCTATTTCCCTTGCTCCCCAAATTATCCTGTCTAACTAAAAGCTTGTTGTACTAATAAATAAATCTGGAGAGACAGTTTGGGAAAGAGCCTCCTTTAAAAGTTAGGAGAAAAAAAAATACATGGAATTCTCCCCATTCCTATTCCCTTCTCTCACAAAGAATCAGAATCCTTTCCTAAACTTTGGGTCTTCTCCTTTGGAGAAGTTGTGGGCACACAGCCCCTCCTTCACATTCCTGAATTTAGCTGAAGTATTTGTGGGTGGGTAGGAGTCTATAGCCTTTCCTGATGAATCAGCGAAGGGGCAATTGTTAAATGGTACTCAGCCTCCTAAGAGGAAGAAAAGGTTGGCATATCCAGAGCTATTCCAGAAACTGGGCTTAGCTGGTATCAAAACTTAAATCCAGGAGTAATCTTCTGGGGCATGTTTATCAGAAGGTAGTATTCAAGAGTACTTTCTCCATGCAAATGAAATATGTCATTGCATCCTGCATGATTTGGGGCCATAGAGGAAGGGAAGAAAATTGTAAGATGTTTCACATTGGTTCAATTTCTACAAAAAGCAGCTGACCAATGTGCATATTTTTAATTTTCATTTATTGAAAATACTTTCAAAGATGACATATTGCTAAGGACCCAAAGGAACACATTACAGATAAACTAGTAAAAGTAAATGGGGAGCAGTACTTTCTCTAGGAGATGATTATCTATTGCCATTCCTACTAAAGATGACCTTGTGGACAGGGTGTTTACTACTAAGTACAAGTGTGACCAGCCAGAAGTCTTTTTACAGTGTGCTCCATGAAGGATGCTCTCAGTTTTGTATATACTGGTATCGAGCACCCAAACTATACAATGTACTATCCCTGTTTCTGGCACAGCAAACTTCCCAGGGTGCTATTCATTTACCTATCAAATATTTATTAAATACCTACTATGCACCACTGTATGGTAATGTAAAGATGCATGAGGCATAGTCTTTGCCCTTAAAGATTCTTGTCTACCTGAAGTGTATTGTATACCCACTGCATATTAGGTTTTATAGACCGAATTGTGTCCCCTCCAAATTCATATTTTAGAATCCATATTCATACGCTTTACTATGACTATATATGGAGACAGGGCTTTTAAAGAGGCAATTAAAGTTAAACGAGGTAGTAAGGGTCAGGTCCTAATCTGATAGAACTGGTGAACTTGTAAGAAGAGGAACAGACACCAAGTGATCTCTCTTTTTCCATACATAAATAACAGGTTATGTGAGCATACAGCAAACTGGGGGCTGCCTCCAAACCAAGAGAAAAGGCCTTAGCATGAAATCTGTCTTGCCAGCACCTTGATCTTAGACTTCTCAGGCCCTAGAACTGTGAAAAATAAATTTCTGTTATTTAATCCACCCAGTATGTCATATTTTTTATGGCAGCTCCAAGCAAAAACACTAGGTAATGTACTAAGTACATTAAATACATTGAGCATGTCACAAGATGCTATCTTGTTTACAACTGTGCTTTAATGTGTGTCCTCAGGTATAACCCAGACTGGATCTAGTTTGGGGAGGAAGCTTATTTGCTTTGTTTTGTTTCATTTTGTTTCTACAGGGTCCTCTGGGAATCTCCCCTGGTGTCTGGCTTCCCTCTATAAACATATTCTCAGAAAATACAGTGCTCTCAAGTTGCTGTGTGACCACACTGAAACTTTTCCTGAGGTCCCTCTTATGAGATAAAATGATCTTGTCTCTGTATTCTCTCTCTCTGATTTCAATCAAGACCCTATTCAGGGAGAATTACAGACAGATTTACCCATTTATACAAAATGTCCATAAGGATAACCATTATTTCTTATCTGAAGATTAAGAGTATACTACCTTGCTACTTAAAGCGTCAGCCTCACGTGGAAGCTTGTTAGAAATGCAGAATCGGGGCGCCTGGGTGGCGCAGTCGGTTAAGCGTCCGACTTCAGCCAGGTCGCGATCTCGCGGTCCGTGAGTTCGAGCCCCGCGTCGGGCTCTGGGCTGATGCCTCGGAGCCTGGAGCCTGTTTCCGATTCTGTGTCTCCCTCTCTCTCTGCCCCTCCCCCGTTCATGCTCTGTCTCTCTCTGTCCCAAAAATAAATCAAAAAAAAAAAAAAAATGCAGAATCTTGGGCCCTTCTAGATTGATCTGTATGTGCAATGGAGTTTTAAAAGTTCTGATCTGCCAATAGTTAAACAGCTAGCCGTGTGTCCATGATCCAGGCAGCACCTCAATAAGACTCAGCTTCATCGTCCTTAAAATGGAAGCCACCACTCAAATAATTTTCCACCCCACTCTGCCCTTCTCAGGCACCTTGTTCCCATGAAGTTCATCCTTCTTGGCAGATGTTGTCATGCCATCGTGCATCTTCTACCTCCTTTCAGGAACACTGACTACAAATGTCCTGAGGCAGTACAATCTAATGGTTAATGAGTATGGGAGGAGGGAATGAGACTACAAGAATTTAATCCTTCACACACATCATCTTAACCATGAAAAAATAACAAATCCTAAAATGTTCTCTCTCCTTAAGAGCAGGAGTATCTTCTGGAATATTTGGTCACTGAAACGCTCAAAGATGCAGTTGTTTTTCCTAGCTAATGCTGTAGTGTGATGAAGATTGGTTCTGCTCCAAGAACATGAGAGGATTACACCTCTAAGAGTATGAACATATTATTGAAACAAATGTTAGAGCACAGTGGCACACAGTATGGACCTGGCTATCAAACCCAATAAAAAATGTGACCTTGCATGCAGCCCTTGGTAGTCAACCTGCCCAGTGTTGTTCTATGAGGCCTCTGTATCTTAGAGAAATGAAAAAGTTGGGAGAAAGGGAAGCTCAAATACTGGGTAAAATTGATGGAGGTGATAAATAAGTAAAGTTATTATTTCAGTTATCCATTCCACAAATACAAATTATTTACTCGGTGCCTACTAAGTGCCAGGTACTGTGTCTATTAGTAAAGCATCAAAGATAGGCATAATAAGCAAATACTGCCCTAAACCATTTAACTTCACACTGTAGTTAAGTGTTCTGAAGGGAAAAAACAATATTCTCTCTCTATTACTGAGAACAATATAGGAGATCTACTAGGGGAATCAGGCTGTAGTGGCAGTGGAAAAATCCAGAAAAAGAAACTCTTTTTCACATTTAATAATAATGCATTTCCCAAAGTGTTTTTAAAGAATACAAATTCCATGTGGTCAAATCCCCTTAGAAAAATTCTTTGAAATTCCTCCTGAGGCTTTACAATTTACACTGTCTTATTAAATTTACATCCTAAGAAGGCCTGTAGTAAGGAATACTGCCTTAATGAATAAACTTGGTGTGCCTGTGTTATTCACCTGTTTATTCCCAGAACCTAAAACAATGCTAAGTATATCAGAGAAATTCAGTAAACACTTGTTAAATGAATGAATCATAAGATGAGTAAAAGAATAAATCATGTAACCATTTTTATATAACACCTATTAAAACCCTCTAGAACTAATGCCCTGGAGAATACATGGAGGAGGTGGGTGTGCCACAGAGGAAATACTATAATGGAGGAAAAACAAAAGTCAGCCCAAACCATAATTCATGCTCTTCTAGATTTAGCTGAATAGGAGAGAGGCACACATGTCATGATGGAGTCTAGGGAAGAGGAGTGAAACTAGAGACTTTTCCCCCCTTTTGATCTTACACAGAGATACTATAAAAACCTCAGTGCTTAGGACTTAGAAGTCTTCTGTATGCACTCCCTCCACCCCACCATTCTCCATCCAGTTTTTATATTTTCCCAGTGCTATTTTGATGTCTTCTTCCATTCTGATTGATTTCATTTAAACTGTCCTTGATGACTGTTTTTAGGTCTTCAACCACTGCTGGGTGGGATTCAGAAATTTTCTTTCTCACAATGTTCAAATTGTCACATGCTAAGTCTGGGATTCAAGGAAGCTGGACCATATCAGATCCAGGTCCAATCCATCATGCATTGAATTAGTCACCAAGATATTCTCTAACTGTAAGAGCACAATGTGCTAGTGCCAGTCTGTTGCCAGATAGTTGTGGCTTTGAGACCTTCATCACTCAGCTCTAGAGCAAACCACATTCAGAAGTTTGTTCAAATAAGTAGCATTGTTGACACTTCTATCCAAAAATTATGGCCCTTCCGTAGAGACAGAAAGCACATTAGTAGTTGCCAGAGGCTGAGGTAATGGGGAAATGAGGAATGACTGCTTAATGGGTATGGGGGTCTCCTTTGGGAGTGATGAAAATATTTTTGGAACTAGATAAAGGTGATGGTTGCACAACATTGTGAGCATACTAAATGAAACTGAATTGCACATTTTAAAATGGATAATTTTACGTTATGTGAAGCTACACCTCAATTTTAAAAAATATGGACTAGAAGGCATGAAAAGTAGAATGCTCCATTAACAGAGAATACAATCTCATGACCTAAAACTCTCAGGATGGTCTGAACTATGGAGCTCACCCTGTTCCATTTAAGTGACAAGAAAAAAGATGGAAAATTGGCTTTGCTTAAGGCAAAGACGAGTAGTGGTCACTAGGTATTGGTCAACAGGACTTTGTTACTCACTTGAGACATGAACATACCTATTTAAAGCACCTTCCTGATCTCAAGATAGAACTGGGGTAGCATGAAGAGAGCATAGTTTCTAGATCAAGTATTTAAAAAAATGTTTCTGAGAGTCTAGAATTAAAATATGTATGGGTAATATGTATAGGAGAGGAATTGCTAGGGTGGGAAAAATACAGCTGTGAGGAAGGAAAGTAAAAGAGGAGAAATGACTGTTTCTTTAAATACATGTATTAATCACAGTTCATATACAACTCAAGGTAGAAAGCCACAGCTATGAAGGGGAAGGCAGAAGATCATGATTATTATTTTAAATATATATATATATTATACATATATATATTATACATATATATATAATATATATATATATATATATCAAATCATTACTGAAAATGATGAACTAGACTAAGAATTTGCAGCTGAGAGGAGGGCAGTTTTCTTTGCCCCTATCCTTTGAAACAGATGTGTTAAATGGGTCTCCAACTAGGTCAAAAGGGGCATCCTCCAGCTGGAAGTGGGAGGTCTGCTGGGGAAGGCTAGTTTGTCTACCTGTCACTTTAAAATATGTTCCTTCCCTCTCAGTGTAGGAACCTCTTGCAAAATAGAGAATTTATGAAAATGGGAGAGAACAACCAGCCTTCTTGCTAAGTACTTTGACTTCTCAGCTTTAAAAAAACTCCATGGATTTTGTAATACAATGTCATTTTTTTATGCCTCTGGGGGAAGAAGCATCAACATTCTTGACATTCTTTGTCAAATATTGTTAAATGTGTTAAATACAGTCTTTTAGAGCAGAGGCTTTTAATCTCTCAGATTAATTTCTGTATCCCAGAAACTAACACAATGTCTGGCACATTTTATGGATGGATAGCTGGAAAATTGAAGGGGAGGAAGGAAAGATGGATACAAAGATACTCTTAAGAAACTAGGACCAAATATGCATTGAAAAGAGGAAAAGAAAATATCCATTGTGCCACCAATTACTCCACCTTATGAGGAGGCATTAGGTCTACCATATCATTCATGAAACAATGTTAGATTATCAGGAAATGCACTGGCTTTGACAATTTCACAGACCTAGTTTCAAGTATTGGTTCTACCACTTGCTGGCAATGTGACTTTGAATGAACAGTTTTATCCTTCTGAATTTCAAGTTTCTTACCTATAAAATTGTGATTATGATAATAATAATAGCCTTATAATATTGTCATGAAAATTAAACCAGATGGTACAAATAGAGTACCTGGCATGTAAGGAATTTTTGAAAAAACATTAATTATCTTTCAGTCAGATCCAGTAGTATGCTAGAGCCGTGTTGTACCTGTTCGTGTGCTCTCTTTATATTATCAAGTTGGCAGCTTCAAATTAGCCATAGTGAAAGCATTTACACCATAAAAATTGACAAAGATAATGATCAAGATTTTTTTTCTAGAAATCTACTTGTTAAACATTTGCCAGCATAATACTAACTTATATTCTAAATTAAAGTGTGGATGGTAGAAAGAATTCCAATTTGAGGGTCAGGAGATCTAAGTGTTATACCAAGTTTTACAAAGTGCTATTTGTATGGTCTTGAATAATTATACTTCACATTCTGGTCCTAAAGTTTCTTCACCTATAAAACAAGAGGGTTGAAATAGATCAGCTTTCTATTTTTGGTAACGGTGAGTTACTATTTGGATATCACACACCAAAATGAAAAATGCTGGACACAACATATAAAAATATAGAAACACCAATAACCTAACAAGAAAATCAGGAATCAAGATAAAGCTGAAAGAAAACAAAAAACCAGTGCAGTAAGCAGTAAAGAAGTTGCTTTTGCCTTAAAGAGAATATTCCAACTCCAAAAATTTCTAGTTTTAGTTTGCTGGCCTCAATAGGAGATAGAAGTTTAAATTTAATGTGAGACGTTTGGTAGAAGAATCTCTCCACAGTAAACTAGAACTTTAAAATAAGCCTACTCTCTCATGTTCTTGCAATCCACTTTCCATGGTTCAGGAAATCTGAAGTCTTGAACTTGGATGAAGTAGGCCTGGAACTTTAGTTCATTCATGTGCCTGAGAGAAGCAAGTAAAATCCTCTAAGAAAGAAAGTGCTTTGGTCCTAGCCTCCAGTTACTCCTACAAATATAATTTTCAGGGAGGATAAAAGAAGGCACCAGAAATTCTGATAAGCAGTAGAAATAACAACAGAAAGCAGATCCACAAAAATTCCAAATACTAGAATTATTTATCAGGTGTAAACTATAAAACAACCATATTCAAAACGTTTGAAAATACATACAAATAATAAGGAAACTATAAAAAGTAGCATAGCAGATTTGTTTTTAAGGAAAAAAAAACAACTTAATATAACCTCTGGAAAGAAAAAATAGAATAACCAAAATTAAGAAAAAAGATCTTAATTCACAAATTCTGAGGGCCAAATCTAGCCTGAATTCATATAGAGAATTCTGAAGGCTTGGCCTATGGCACTGAAATAAAATCCTTAACCAATAAAATAAGAAGATTTCACATAAAATTCAAATTTTGAGCTTCTCATAAAACGAGGTCAGCAACACGGAGCCAATTCACACAAGACAACAATCATTAGGATGGAGCTCACACTCTAGTTTGCCACTTTCCCCACCACCTTCTGCCTCCCCATCACTGAGGCTGGGAAACCTGTCATTTATCAGAAGTTGGTAAACTCTTTCAATAAATGGTCACACAATAAACATTTTAGGCATTGTGAGCCATATGGTCTCTGTCACAAGTGCACAACTTTACCATCATAGCATGAAAGCAGTCATCAATGATACATAAACACATATTGTCGTATTCTAAAACAAACAAACAAACAAACAACAACAACAACAACACACACACAAAAAAAAACACCAGTATACAAAAACAGGGAGCAGGCTGAATTTGGCCACTGGACTATGGTGTACTGACCTCTGCCATATATCTTTTCACTTGCACTACTGTTTTTCTCAGAGAAATATCTCTCCCTACTCATGATACTGTCAACAGAAGAGAAAAGATATATATCCTGAGAGGACCATGTGTTTCAAGAAAAATAGGTAAGATCATGAAATTGGTCTTCTCTGTTCATTTGTATTACCTCTCTGGCCTCTGCAAGCCTCTGTATTTGGTTCACCAAGCCTACAGGATCTCTACAATTCCTTTCAACGATATAAGGTTATGGTCCGATGATGCTTATCAATGTGGCCAGAAGTCAGAACTCCTGGGCACTGTGTCCTCCTCATTTTTCTCATCAACTACCAAGCCCTCCCTAAAGTCATATGTTTTCAGGTTATAACAGATAACAAGACACAGCACTTGGGAAAGGTGCAAAACAGTACTTTTTTATGGGAAGAAGTGATTAATGAGGGTAAAAATGCTCATTTCTCCTACTTTTGTTTCCTCTACTATGATCTAATTTTATAAGGTTTTTTTTCTTACCAAGTTCAAAATAGAAGGAAAGATAAAAATGAACCCTACTCAAGTTTTTGGAATGTCTGGTAATGTTAAAAAGTATTACTACTTGAAGATAAAAATAGATTAACTCCATAGTTTAAAGCCAACTTCTAATCTGAAATTTCATCAAAGGCAGGATTTTGATTCAGTTCAAGTTGTTTTAATGGCTTTGCCCTTTTCCTTGACTCAAATTGTAGTGAAACATTTTTTGTCTTTTTACCAAAACCACAGTTTCAATAGAAATGAATACAGAGGGGCGCCTGGGTGGCGCAGTCGGTTAAGCGTCCGACTTCAGCCAGGTCACGATCTCACGGTCCGTGAGTTCGAGCCCCGCGTCAGGCTCTGGGCTGATGGCTCAGAGCCTGGAGCCTGTTTCCGATTCTGTGTCTCCCTCTCTCTCTGTCCCTCCCCCATTCATGCTCTGTCTCTCTCTGTCCCAAAAAATAAAATAAACGTTGAAAAAAAAAAAAAAAAAAAGAAATGAATACAGAGAAGTAGTAAACTAGATTCTCTCTATGACTATTTCTGAGCTCATTCTAAAAGAAAATTCCATGTATACAATTCCTTTATAGGTAAGGACATCCTGTTTCCTTCAGGAGCCTCTTGGATAAGATGCAATAAAAATTACATAATCCCAGATCTTCTCTAGAATAAACTGTATTATAATATTAACATATTTCATCAGTTCCAAGATGTATATGTTTTCACATTTTAATGTCTCCATAATTGAGGTGACTCACAATTACCGCTATGTAATCAACAGTTGTGATGTAGTTGTCATTGTATGCACGTGAACAACCTTAACTGTCAATCCTGGTGGAATGACTGAACAATGGCAACGCCTCAACAGTTTCACTAACAAACTGTTTAGAATAAGCTGAAAAGACTATGAGCACTAGTTGTTGTCTGACCACTTTTTCTTGACACTTTAACTTTACAGTCAGATCAAGAAAGTTCCCGCGTCAAAATTTGCTAAGTAAGCATCAATGGCTGGAAGAATTTCCTAGAGCCTATTATTTTAATAAATACTGCACCATTAATGCTTTCAATGGTACAGAGGATGATATTTCATGGGGAAAAAAATCCATAGTCACCCATGACTGTGAATTAAAAACTGACTCAGGACCAAATTTCCAGTGACAGCAGAGTTAACAGGTTGGCAAACACTCTCTCCAAAAAGTTAACACTGGACAAAATCATCAAAAATAGGTATTTAAGGGCTCTAGAAATTGACCAAAATAAACAATATATTGAGATGCATTAATTCATGATAAGCTACTATAAGTTTGAATAAGAACACTGGCTGTCTAACTCTCAACAATAGCCAAATTATGGAAAGAACCTAAATGTCCATCAACTGACAAATGGATAAAGAAATTGTGGTTTATACACACAATGGAATACTACGTGGCAATGAGAAAGAATGAAATATGGCCTTTTGTAGCAACATGGATGGAACTGGAGAGTGTTATGCTAAGTGAAATAAGTCATAAAGAGAAAGAGAGATACCATATGTTTTCACTCTTACGTGGATCCTGAGAAACTTAACAGAAGACCATGGGGGAGGGGAAGGGAAGGAAAAAAAAAGTTAGAGAGGGAGGGAGCCAAACCATAAGAGACTCTTAAAAACTGAGAATAGGGGCGCCTGGGTGGCTCAGTCGGTTGAGCGGCCGACTTCGGCTCAGGTCAAGATCTCACGGTCTGTGAGTTCGAGCCCCGCATCTGGCTCTGGGCTGATGGCTCAGAGCCTGGAGCCTGCTTCCGATTCTGTGTCTCCCTCTCTCTCTGACCCTCCCCCATTCATGCTCTGTCTCTCTCTGTCTCAAAAATAAATAAATGTTAAAAAAAAAAAATTTAAAAACTGAGAATAAACTGAAGGTCAATGGGGGGTGGGAGGGAGGGGAAAATGGGTGATGGGCATTGAGGAGGGCACCTTTTGGGATGAGCACTGGGTGTTTTATGGAAACCAATTTGACAATAAATTTCATATTAAAAAATAAACAAATAAACTTAAAAAATAAAAAATAAATAAATAATAAAAATATTTAAAAAAAGAACACTGGCTGTCTATAGATTTCATGTTCTCTTTTTAGGGCAATGAAACTAATCTGTATGATACTACAATGATGAATACATGTCATTATACATTTGTCAAAACCTATAGGAATATACAACACCAAAAGTGAACCCTAATATGAACCATAAACTTTGTGTAAAAATGGTGTATCAACATAAAATCCATCAGCTGTAACAAACGTACTATTGTAATGTGAGATGTGGATAGTATGGGAGTTTGTTTATGGGTAAGAACAGGGGATGTATGGGAACTCTGTATTTTCTGCTCAATTTTCTGTGAACCTGAAAATGCCCTAAAAAAAAAGGTTTATTAATTTTAAAAAGCCATATTATGAAAATACAAAGAAGTTTTACAACTTGATAAGAAAACAAGCAACACAATTAAAAATGGACAAAATATTTGGATAGTTCACCAAAGCATATATGTATGTAGCTATTAAGTGTGCAAAATGTTTAATATCATTAGTCATTGGGGAAACACAGATTAAAATCACCATGACATACTACTATATAACCACTATAATGGCTATAATAAAAAAGAATTAAAAAAGGGGTTGGTGAAGATATGGAGAAACTGAAACCCTCATATACCGGTGATGTAAAATGGTACACACAGCCATACTGACAATTTTGGCAATTTCTAAAAATTAAATATAGAATTCCCATATGCCAAATAATTCCATAAAAGCATGTGTTCGCCAAAATCTTGTCTTTTGAATGTTCATTGCAGCATTATTCCTAATAGACACAAACTGAAAACAATTCAAATATTTGTAAACAAAATCTGACATATCTATACAATGGAATACCATTCAGCCAATAAAAAGGAACAAAGCACTGATACGTGCCACATTATAAATTTCAAAAACATTGTGTTAAGTGAAACAAGTCAGTCACAGTAAAATTACATGTTTTATGATTCTATTCGGGTTGCCTCAGGCTGGGGTTGGTAGCACAGACTGAATACAAACAGGCATGAGGAACTATCTGGGTGATAAAAATGTTCTAAAACTGGATTGTGGTAATGGTTGCACAAGTCTGTATCTTTTCTAAAAATCTTTGAACTTTACACGTATACAGAGTGAATTTTATGGTATGTAAGTGATATCTCAACAAAGTTATGTATGCACAGGAAGGGAAAGACTAATGAGGTAATGCAATTTACTCCAAATCACAGAGCTAGTTTGGTAAGAATTAGAACCAGAAATAAGAACCCTCAGCCAATGAACTTTTCACTATGAAGGTTCTAGGGTACCACATAAACCATGAAAAAAAAATCAAATTTAAATCATTTTTGGAAAAAAAAAAGTGAAGTAGAAATTGGTAATAAGTGAAATATGAATAAACAGATATGTTTTAGACATTCAGCATCAATAAATTCTACTAACTTATACTCAAATACAAATTTTATTATAGGTTCTTTCTGTCTCTAAATATTTACTCTCTTTTTCAGTATTGTTCTTTCTGTGTGTGTATGTGGAGATATCCAATTTCCCAACTCACACTGGAAGCTTTCTATCACTGTAGACCATGGTTTCTCTATGTGGGGTGCCTTCCTCAGTTTGCTGCCATGCACAGAGTACTGCTTCCGTAAGCACCTGCGTCCTTCACAGCTTTCTAGGAGGTCAGTTCCACTATGTGCTCCATTCAGCTGGTAACTCTTTGAAATGTACTAGAATTCCTAATAGGTTAGTCAATTTAACCAAAAGCATCACCTTCACTCTCTTCACTCTTCCTGACTCCAGGAAGATCTCAAGATTTGTCAAGGAAGTAAGTATCTCAACTTCATATACACAAAAAGGTATAAGTCTGTAAGGTGTTTTGATTTTTTGTAAAATGTCCATAAAGGACATAAAACTGCCTTAAGAAACATAGAAGCAAAGTTTTCCATATATATATATATATATATATATATATATATATATATCCCACAATATATATAAATTATATAATGTGGGATACAAAAATGTATCCATATGTATTCCATACATATATATATATACATGTGTGTGTGTATATATATATATATATATATATATATCCCACAATATATATAAATTAGATAATGTGGGATACAAAAATGTAAACCTGTCTTTTTTACTTTAAGCTGTGGTATACAGCTTGGACATACCAGATGAGAATGAAATTTTTCTTAAATACCAAGACTACGCTCTTTTCTGACTGCATTCAAGAAAAATATGGAGCCCTCTAGTGGTAGAATTACCATACTCACTATTAAGTTCCCCAAACACAAACTTTATTTAGTAATCTAATGGCAAAAACTTATATTTCACATCCGGAAGCTTGGCAATTCTTAATCTTCAAAGGGGCCTTTTATTAAAATGAGTTCAGGTTTTTACCTAATATAACTCTTTGTGCTGTGTGTGTTTTCCTGGCAAAGGGTTTAGAGAAAACCAGTATTTAAATCCATGGAATAGCACCTCCCAAGTTATGTCAAAGTAAACTCAGAAGTTAGAAATGAGCTCCAGAATCATTCTGATGATTAGAAGGTCACTCTGTTAGTCCCTAACCCCCTTAAATATAAAATAGCTTCAAATACCAAAACCTTTTGCAACTAATGTGATTTATTTGGAAATTTTATTGCTTCCTATACCCAACATTTAAATCTCTTCACTGGTAGATGCAACTGTTCTTTTATATTACATCATGTAACATGTAGCTTATAAGATGCAATAGGTTTCTTGAGATAAATAATGTTATCATTTGTTTGAAGAAAGAAAGAAGGGGAGGGAAGGGTTTTATCGTAAGGAATTGGCCCATGTGATTACAGATGAAGACAAGTCCCAAGATCTGTAGGGTGGACCAGCAAGCTGCAGATACAAGAAAGCCCTGGTTCATTTCCAATCTGAGTCTGAAGGCCTAAGAACTAGGAGAATGGATGGTGTAGCTCCCATCTGAAGGCTGACAGGTTTGAGATGTTTCAGTTCAAATTTGAAGTCAGGGGGAGAAAGCCCAGCTCAAAAGCCATCAGGCAGGAAGAATTGTCTCTTATAAAACCAACCAACCAAACAAACAAAAACAGCTGTTTTTTGTTCTCTTCAGAGCTCAACTAATTGCATAAGGCCCACCTTCATTAGGGAGAGCAATCTGCTCTATTCAGCCAATCAATTTGAGTGTTAATCTCATCAGAAACACCCTCACAGAAACCTCAGAGTAAGGTTTGACCAAATATCTGGGTACGCAGGGGTTCAAACCAGTTGACACATAAAACAAACCATCCCAGAGCCAGAAGAAGAAAAAGAGACATTATCTCATATGAGGGGAAAAAAATTACAGTAGGCTTATCAGAATCCATGCAAGCACAAGACAACAAATATCTCGAAAAAGCTAAAGAAACTGTCAACTCACAATTCTATGTGCATCAAAAAATATCCCTCAAAAATGAAGGTGCTGGTAACACGAATCCATACATGGCATGAAATTTCATGGAATTACACACACGTACACACAGAGACAATAATGGTAGTTTTTTTATAAGATGCCTTCTAATTCCTAGGAGTTGACTTACATCTTTTGTACCACAAATACAATTAGCTTTGGTAGTTGATGGGAAATAGGAAAAAACACCCTTTGGCTCTCACATTCTTCTCTCTCACTAGAAAAACAAGAAAACACAGATGACAGGAACACAATCATTAGCAGTGAAGGTCCAACTGCCTAGTAGAAACAAGAAGAAAAAGGTAACAATTGCCTACGTGGACCCTGAAAGTTTTTGTTTTATTTTTTAATCATATAGAGCTCAGTTTGAAATATGTTGACTCATCTAGTACCACTTAAGGGGTATCAATTCCTGACAGAGCAGATTTACTTCAAAGGCTTTGCTCAGAAACTGTATTTGGTGGGGTGAAAGGTCAGAAGTAGGTTAGATGTGTGCTTTTTATATAACTCACCACATAAGCAAACTTTATTTAGCCATTACTTGGGTTATTTCCTTAGAGCTTACACTGGATAGCTCTTAGACTCATGTTTTATTTTCAAAAAATCAAATGTCTCCTCTCCTCTTCAGATTCAGTCACACACTTTTAAAGAAAGCCATACCTCAAGACCTCACAAAGAGGTATCTATTACCAGGAGCTCTAAGCAAATGTTCTTTTAATTAGCTACATTTATCTTTAATCCCTGTTTTGACAGAAACTCTAACATAAACATACATTACCAATACATAAAACCCAGCTCAAAGTATGGTTAATTTTTATATTTGACAGAGCCAGTTGGAAAAAATAACTTTGACCTTTCTCCGTCTTTGTGTGATGTCACTACGACCTAGTCTCAGGACCTAAAACAGAAACAGTGGCATCTGCAGCTAAAGTACAATAATGATTCTTAAACTGCTCCTTAAAAGTGGCAATAAAAAACCCTAATAAGACCTCTGGGCCTTATGTAGAAGCAGCTGCAAAATCAAGTTAAATAATTTCTGCAAGGACTACAGTAATTATAAAACTGATTAAAGTTTACCTACACTTCATTCCTAGAGGGTTTTCACCAAGGACTTAGAAACCAGATGGTTCAAGACTATGCATGATGGATATATTCCATGAAGCATGTCCGTTGTCATAGAAACAACAGAAATAACATTATCTTTTCTGTCTATTCCTTCACAAAACCATGCATTTAAGAGTTGCCGCCAATTCAAGCAAAATGCAAATGAATCTTAGGTATCAGGTCAAAAACCAGTGCCTCTACCCACTCTGTTGAATTCACTAAAGCCCAACTGCTGAATTCACTAAAATGCCTTCAGTGAGTCAGTTCACTTTCTATAGGATGTTTAAATAGAGCCTTCATAATTTTTGAAATTTTAATGCTCCAGAGAGAATCAGAAAGACTGAAGATCCTGAGAAAGTGAAGCTGGGGCTCAGAGACTACCCCTCTTCTGGAAGAGAGAATGGTCAAGGAGAGAACAATCCTGCCCTGTTGCTCCTAGGGCAAAAGCCAATCCTGCTTCTCCCAAAAGCCATACTCCAGCTATACTCCAAACTTATCCCCACTCTCCTGCCAAGGGAGGGTTTTGCCAAACCCATTCTCTCCTCTTCACTGTCTTCAACCTCAATCATAATGACAATAACAACAACCGAACATTTCTTGAGCCTAACATGTATCATGCCATTTCATCCTCACCATTATGCTATATCATTATTATCCCTATTTTACAGAAGGGTGGCTTAGAGCAGAGCTTCTCAAACTATCATGCGCATATGAATTATCCAGAGATCTTTTCAAAATACAGTGACCTGGGGCAAGAACCAAGGGTCTGCGTTTCTAACAAATTCCAGATGATGAACGTGGATGCTGGCCCATAGACCACGTTTTGAGTGGCAGGGATTTTGATGGTTAAAAAACATGCCCCAAACACCCAGCTATTAGGAAACAGAGCCAGGGATTCCAGCCCATAATTTTCTGACTCTAGAATTCCAGCTCTTAATCACTATACTCTCCTGTCTCCTAATTCCTTTAGACACTGCAGCAGCCACTCCTTAAAAGTAAACAACAGCAACAACAACAAAAACACAACTTCTTAACATCCTAACAACTACTAAACCCCTTCTTTCCCTTCAGCGAAGTTTTTTCAAACCAAGAATGTATACCTGCTTCTGGTGTTTCCATATTGTCCATTTCATTACCACTCTGAACTCTCACTTCCAAACCTATGATTTCTCTAAATATACTGTCTTTTTCCATCACTGACTGCTCTGTGAAAACAGACCTGATCTTATTTGTGTCCAAATTTCATACATGCCTTTTTCGCAGTATAATGTGTATTGAGATACTAGTTGGATTCTTACACATGTAAATGTAAAATGGGTAAGAAACTGGAGACAAGCTCTATGTAAGTATGGAAATGAACCAAAGAGTAATTTGAGAAATAGAAGATAAGAATCAAGAGAAAAGTTAGCCCAAAGAGGACTTTTGACAGTAAAGGAATCTGGATAGACCTGAAGACTTCAGGCGATGGGGCATGACTCTTCCAATATCCCAAAGGTAGAGGTGGAACATCCTAGGTTTGAACTGGGATCCAAGAAGAGAAACTTAGACTTATCTTGAAAAGTGTGGGTTAGTAAATGAACTTTTCAGAGAATTAGACCAAGAAAATCCACCATGAATGCAACTTTCCTCTCCAGCTAGACTAAGCAGCCCTCTGTGACTCCACTAGGTACCCGGGACTTGCTCCTCTGTATTTAGAGTTTATACCTTGAAAATTTTCAAGCAGTGATAAAATATTTCTGGCCAAGCCAGACATATAGACTATGTAAGGATTTTCCCATTAGTGTCAATTTTAAGGAGTTTTGAAAACATCTCCTAAACTAATCCATGCCCCTCTAGATGTCTGTCCCATATGCTCCTCTACTCTAAAAATTACCTACAATGGAGCAAAGCTTTGGAGTTAGGCAAATGAAGTCAAATTCCAGTTCTACAATTCACAAACTACTTAATCTTGGGCAGGATACTTAACTCTGTTGGCCTCAATTTCACCAGCTGTCAAATGGCAGTAGTATCTTACACTTCAGGGCTGCTGTTGAAAATTAAATGGGCTAATATATGTTAAAAAAAAAAAAAAAAGGCCTAGCACACCTTGAACCTATGGTTTAAGCTCAGACTGTGTCAGTTTCTTTTAAGTCCCTCTTTGATGCACCTGTGTCCCTTTTCCTTTGCTTCTATAACATTAAAACCTATTTTGTCACACCACTTATCATTCCTATTCAGTCTCTTTTGCTGGTAGTTTTTCCTTTTCACTTAAAAGTTCTGGGCCTCATTTTATTATCTATAGGTAGAGTAGGTTGGATAAAATCATCTAAAAATTCTAATTCTTATACTAACATTCCCATGCAACTGCTTTCTTCTCTTCTTCCTCACCTAGTACACATACTCTTTTTTAAATTAACTTATTTAAATTCAAGTTAGTTAACATGCAGTGTAGTACTGGTTTCAGGAATAGAACACAGTGATTCCTCACTTACATATAACACCCAGCGCTCATCCCAACAAGTACCCTCCTTAATGCCCATCACCCATTCCCCCCCCCCACCCCCCCACCCCAGCAAATCTCAGTTTGTTCTCTGTATTTAAGAGTCTCTTATGGTTTGCCTTCTTCTCTGGTTTTATTTTCCTTCCCTTCCTGTATGTTCATCTGTTTTGTTTTTTAAATTCCACATATGAGTGAAATCATAGGATACTTGTCTTTGTCTGACTGACTTATTTCACTTAACATAATACACTCTAGTTCTACCCACACTATTGCAAATGGCAAGATTTCATTCTTTTTCATCGCCGAGTAATATTCCATTGTACATGTATGTGTGTACACACACACACACACACACACACACACAGTCTTCTTTATCCATTCACCAGTTGATAGAAATTTTGGCTCTTTCCATACTTTAAATATTGTTGATAGTGCTACTATAAACATTGGGGTGCATGTGTCCCTTTGGATAAACATTTTTGTATCCTTTGGATAAACAGCTAGTAGTACAATTGCTGGGTCATAGGATAGTTCTATTTTTAACTTTTTGAGGAACCTCTATACTGTTTTCTAGAGGAAACTCTATACTGTGCAGTAACTGGCTGCACCAATTTGCATTCCCACCAACAGTGCAAAACTGTTCCCCTTTCTCCACATCCTGGTGGCACCCAAAGCTACACCTATAAACCCAATGCTTTAACTTATTCTAGCCCCAATTTCAAGTTTCTTAAAGTAAATCTAAAATAAACTGAAATAACTCCTTTTCCAAAGTCTCCATTTCAGCACCATCATGTTTTGAGTAGCCCCTAGTCTTCACTCCTTGCAGCTGTCTTGGCTCTATTTTCAATTTGTCCCCTATGACCATCAGTTGCCAAGCCTTACAAATCCCTCCTTCAGAGACTCCCTCATACCTGACCTTTCTTCTCCATGTCCACTCTCACCATCGGGACCCAGACCCTCATTGTCTCGGGAGTATTTCCATAGCTACTGCTCTTGCCTCCCTGACTCCATTCCTTCCCCACAAGGAGAACAGCACAGCCAAGCTGTTCTACATCTCTCCTCATGTTTACTTCCTCATTTCCTTCCTTATTCTCTATTGATGCTCTATATCTTCAAGCTTCCATGGTTTCTACCGGCATTTTTTTTTCACATAAGAAGATTAAAACAATAGTAGTTTTCTGTAGCCATCAGACCTGTTGGTTATTAGTCTAGTGTAGCTACCAAAAGCATCCATAAAGAGGCTCTCTGTTTTTGAGAGAATACTATGTGCTATGTGCTTTATCATCATTTCTTTTTTAAAAGAATTATTTGAGAGAGAGAGAGAGACAGAGAGAGAGAGAATGAGTGCACACACAACACACACGCAGGGGAGGAGAAGAGAGAGGAAAGGGAGAGAATCCCAAGCAGGCTCCAAGCTCAGCATAGAACCCGATGCAGGGCTCAATCCCATGAATCATGAGACCAAGACCTGAGCCAAGATCAAGAGTCAGATGCTTAACTGACTGAGGCACCCAGGTGCCCCTATCATCATTATCTAATCCAGCCTTGATAATGTTCTGGAAATATTCCAAGAAAAAAATAGAAAATAGAGGTTCTGCTATTCAATACATTTGGGAAACGCTGTATAATACTCCTGTAGGTGGTAGCTTTTGTCTTTTGGAAAGTGAGGTAAGCTACCAGTGTCACAACACATTTCTTATGTTCCTAGGCATCTTGATGACAGTAGAGGCCACTTTCCACTAGTGAAACTGAAAACTCCTCACACCTTTTCCCAGCTTTCCCATTTGGGGCTTTCACACACAGCCTGGACTGTGCCAATCGATTTAAGGATTTTGTTTTAGTTTTTCATTGCTTCTATAATAAAGTACCATAAACTTAGTGTCTTCAATAATTCAATTCATTTTCTTACCATTCTGGAGATCAGAAGTTAAAAATGGGTTTCATTGGGCTAAAATCAAAGTGCTAGCAGTACTAGTTCCTTCTGGAGGTTCTGAGGGTAGAATCTGTTTCCTTGCTCCTGGAGGCTGCCTACAATACATGGCTTTGTTATCACTTCACACTCTTGCTTCTATCATCACATCTATTATTACTGACTGATTCTGGCACCCCCATTTTATAAGGACCTTGGGGATTACACTGGCCCCACCCAGAAGATCCAGGATAATTTCTCCATCTCCATATCTTTAACTTAACTATATCTGCAAAATCTCTTTTACTAAGATATTCATTCACAGGTTCCAGAGGTTCAGATATGGACATCTTTGGGGGTCATTATTCAGGCTACCACAGACTCTCAGATTTTGAATTGGAAGCTAACAAGACAAAGAACCAGGGTTATAGGGGCGCCTGGGTGGCGCAGTCGGTTAAGCGTCCGACTTCAGCCAGGTCACGATCTCGCAGTCTGTGAGTTCGAGCCCCGCGTCAGGCTCTGGGTTGATGGCTCGGAGCCTGGAGCCTGTTTCCGATTCTGTGTCTCCCTCTCTCTCTGCCCCTTCCCCGTTCATGCTCTGTCTCTCTCTGTCCCAAAAATAAAAAAAAAATAAAAAAATAAAAAAACGTTGAAAAACAAAGAACCAGGGTTATAGAGGATCCATGCCAGGAGTAAGAGGTAATCCCAGATGTGTCACCATCAAATGCCCAAGGGTGGCAACAGCACCCAGTGTTAGCACTCATAGCAGAGCCAGTGGGGCAGATGCACACAGGACTCAGTGACAAGGGGAATGTAGGCTCCCCAGACTGGCTTAGTCTATGAAGATTGTCGTGGTGTCCTCAGCCTTCTTTGTCTCTTCCCTTTCTCCATACCTGGCTCTATAATTTTCCTGCTATTTCTATGAGCCACCCAATATCCTTCTAATGCATTCCTTTCTTACATCAACCAGAATGAGTTTCTGTTCCTTGCAACTAAGAACCACTATTTAATGTTCTCTTCCTGCATACTCAAAAGGCAAATTTAGCTGAACAAAGTATTTTGGAGGTATCACACTAAATATACTTAACTGTGTTTTTTCAAGTACTTTCTAATTTTATTTGACCACAATTTTTTTTTTTGCATTATACTCTTCCTAAATAGTGTTCTCTAGAATAGCACTGAAAAAACATTACCCCTAATTTTACAGATGAGGAAATAAAGACTCAGAGGGTTTAAGGAAGTTACTCAAGATCACACAGCTAATATATGCCAGATCCAGGATTTAAAACCTTATCTATTTAACTCAGAAGCCACTCCATCTTATGTCCCCCCATTAAAATTCCTATATCATAATTAAAATTATAAACAAAATATTTCTAAATATTTGGAATGTCATGATTTTTAGGTGTTCTTTACAATTATTTAATCTTTTCATGTACTTACAAGTCACAGGCTTTCCCACTATAATAGCAGTACCAAAGAGAATAATAGGGGGAAGACCTTTCTGGGGTGATTATCACATACTTTATATAAAGAAAGACAAACGTACAGGGGTGATATTTTAATATTAAACAACATGGGAGTGGTTCTATTCCCCATAACCTTCTCCCATTCAAGCAGCAGTGAGGTCTTTCAATATGCACTTCTGTTAGGGAAGGCACTATAGGAAGAGAATTAAACATTACACTCTTAGCTTTCTAGTTCTGAAATCTGAACTCTGAACATTTTTGTAAACTCAGAGCAGAAAAAACAGTCTTTAAAAGCCATGACTTTCAGTTTCAAGAGTCAGGCAATTGAAAGAGAAAAAAAATTTTTTTTTTTTTAATTCAAGAGAGTACTTCAGGGCCAAACCCTGGAGAACCCAAAACATATAACTTATGCCATAAAGTGGGAATGAATGCAGAGTGCTGTAATGCCATCCACCCACCCTAAAGGAGAAGAGAGTTCCATCCCCTTGTGAAAGAGAGGAATGAGACTGGCAGCACTAGCACCCAGAACTGGATCCCAGAAGTAGTGTAACAGAAACTTCAGAGAAGTCTGAGGGGTCCCTGAGCAGAATAGACCACTCCCTGGCTGTTTCCAGAGCATAAGCTAAAAGACTGCAAGCCCCATAGGGAGCCTCTGCCTTGCACATGGTCCCTAAGCAGCAAAGAAGCAATGATGAGATTTCTAGGAAAACAGACCTCCAAAGAAGGCTCAAAGAATCCTGAACATTCCAAAGTGCTATGGGGAAAACCTCTAACCCCGCCTTCTAACCTCCCCACCCAACCTCAGCATACAAAGTAGCTAGCTGGAGGGGCTGATAGACCAGAACTAAATCACAAGAGACCTCGTGGTTGTTATGAGGACAGCACAGAGTGAGAGACGTCAACACCTGGGAGCCATGGAGGAGCTACTGACAAAAGCAGTGACTGATACAGACTTATAGCAACGCCAGGCCTGATGAAATGATTACATCTGGGACAAACCAAAAAAGACAGAAAGTGATTGGGGACACATGCCAACCTCCCCCCACCACCTCCTATGCATACCATATGTGACATATGCCCCTCCTCCAACCCAAGAGGAAGAGAAAAATCCAAAGAGAGGGGAGAATCCTGATTTGGCTAATTAATTACCACCCACCCCAATAAGGGATTAAGTATAAAACTAGGAAGTTTAGTGAATGAGCTGGAACTGTTAAGTTTTCTAAACGTAAAATTTTTAAATCTAGAATGAGTTTAGGTATAGATAAATAAGTTCATTATCTTTTTTTGGCATAGTCTGTGACTGTATAAAATTCATACTCAGTTCACAAGTCTTAAGGAGATGCAGACTTCCTGTTGGTATATGACTTGTCAGGGTATTCTTTTTTATTATTCAAATTATTCTGATATGCCCCATTTATAATGTTATGAGTCATAAACTTGAAAGAAGGTTTATTTCCCTGGTGGCGGGAGGAACTGTTGAGCAGGTGGGCGTCAGCTCTGACAGTGGCCAGGAAGCATGAGAAGGTCTCCGTGCTGACCACTTTGCTTGTGCAGGCAGGAGCAGCGAGCTGACAGGCAGCTTATGGGCCACCTGAAACAGCTTTGTGAGCCGCTGGCGGCTCATGAGGGAACAGGTGGGGGACCGCTGGTGTAGGGGAGGAAGCAATAAAAACACAGGAGTGTAGAAGAGAGCTGGAAATGCAAAAAGACGAAATAAGCTATAGTTTCACTGAAAAATAAAAAATGTAAGCACCAAGAAATACATTCTGTGACTTCACAGGGGACCCTTCAAAGATAGGAAAGCAAAAAGAACCCAATTTTAAAAATAAAATAAAATAGGAAAAGGAAAAGGAAATTAACTGAGAAAATGGTGGAATGGGGCTTTCAGCAAATATAACAAATAAATAAATATAATAAATAAATATTTATTTATTCTAAATAAATATCCCTATTTAATAGGGATAAAAAGGAAAGACATAAAACATAAAATGTTTATTAGGAAGATAAACCAAAAGTTTTTTTTTTTAATCTTTTTTTTACGTTTTTTTTTTTTTTTTAATTTATTTTTGGGACAGAGAGACAGAGCATGAACGGGGGAGGGGCAGAGAGAGAGGGAGACACAGAATCGGAAACAGGCTCCAGGCTCCGAGCCATCAGCCCAGAGCCTGACGCGGGGCTCAAACTCACAGACCGCGAGATCGTGACCTGGCTGAAGTCGGATGCTTAACCGACTGCACCACCCAGGCGCCCCTAAACCAAAAGTTTTTTGCAAGAGGGACTGTCTCATGTTAAAAAATTTCCCCAAGAGAACACAATCATTAGTGTAGCAGAAAGGGGCTAAGAGATGATTATCACAAGTCAGATATGCTAAGTTGTCCATTAAAATTGCTTTACTATTTAGAAGAAAAATTCAAATAACTAACTAAAATATAAATACCCTATGGACCCAAATGATGTGAATTTGGCTTAAATAAAATAGTACCTTTTTATACATTAAAACTCATTAACCATTGTATTAGTCTATTATTCTCCCCATTATAGAGACATGAGACAGACAATAAATACCCTGTTCAAGGCCTGAGTAGGGCAGTAATAGACAAGACATTTATTCCTCAGTTACTCATTTTAAAAAAGGAATCGTATATAAATTGTATATGACTACAAAGCGTGTGGTACTGACACTGTGAATGGTACACACAGTCACAAAATAGAGTCCAGAAACAGACCCATCCATATATTGACTCTTGGTCTGACAGGTGCCACTACAGATCAGGGGAAAGGACAGACTTTTCAAGATGATGCTGGAACAAGTGACATCAAAATTATTTTTAAAAATTAAATTGGGGGTGCCTGGGTGGCTCGGTTGGTTGAGCATCCTACTCTTGATTTCAGCTCAGGTAATAATCCCATGGTTGTAGAATCAAGCCTCGAGTCAGGCTCTACACTCAGCATGGACCTTGCTTAAGATTTTCTCTCTCTCTCTCTGCCTCTGCCCCTCTCCCCTGCTCATGCTTTCTCTAAAATAAATTAATTAATAATAAAGTAGATGACTACTTTACATCATATGCAAAAGTCAAAATACAGCTCCAAATTGGTAAACATTTGAATGTAAAATAAAAAAAAATATATATATAAAGCTTTTAGAAAATAATAGAATGTCATCATGACCATGGAATAAATGGCAGAGATAGTACTTTGGACTCACCAAACCCAGTACCCTTTTCATCATGTGTACTCTAAGAGCACGTTTCCTAGCCTCACTTGTATTTCCTAGGAACCACATAACCAGCATCTGGCCACTGGAATGTATGCAGAAGTGACTAATACACAGCACCTTCAGGCCTGACTCCTATAAAACTTCCCAAGTGATCCTCCTCCTCCCACATCATGTCTCTCTTCCTTCACCTTCTGGCCAAAAGTAAATGTAGAGGATATAGTGGAAGGTTCCGAGGTCCTATGAAATAACGAGGCTTTGGGTTGGAAGGAGACTGGGTCTTTGAATGACTGCAGGGCACAGAGCCCTCTTTCCCCCTTAACACAGTATAAAGATACCATAGAAATCAGTAATAAAAAATAGGTAACCTAAACGAATAATGGGAACACAGTTAAATAAAAGAAGACACCCAAATGGTAAATAATCAGATCTTAAAAAACATGAAACCTCTTTAGTAACCAGGGATATACAAATTGAAAGTATGTTTCACACTCACCAGATACACAAAAATGTAAATATCTAGTAATATCAAATACTGGCAAAAATGCAGAGCAATGGTAACTCTTACATACTTCTGGTAGAAGTATACAGTGGTATAACTATTTTGTAAAACAGTTGGCCATTATCTACTAAAAATGAAGATGTTGGGGCGCCTGGGTGGCTCAGTCAGTTGAGCGTCCGACTTTGGCTCAGGTCACGATCTCGCAGTCTGTGAGTTCGAGGCCCGCATCGGGCTCTGTGCTGACCGCTCCGAGCCTGGAGCCTGCTTTGGATTCTGTGTCTCCTTCTCTCTCTGTCCCTTCCCCGCTCATGCTCTGTCTCTCTCTGTGTGTCAAAAATGAATAAACATTTAAAAAAATTTAAAAATGTAGATGTGAATACCTAATAATCCAACAAAATTAAGTACATCCAAGAGGAATTGATGTACATGTACAAGGATATATGCCCCCAAATGTGCATCTGGAAGCAACCCAAATTTTATTCCATTAATAGTACAATGGATAAATAATATTTGTAAATGATCTACAACTACACTCAAAAAAAAAAACCTGGTAAGTCTCACAAACACAATATTAAATGAAAGAAGGAAGCCACAAAAATATACGTAGTATTGTTCTGTGTAAGTAAATTTCAAAGATAAACAAAACTAAATTATATTGTTTAAGTATACATAAAGATAATAAAGGAATGAAGGAAATCATTTTTAAAAAGTAGGATACAGGATACTGTTTACTTCAAGAAGTGGGTGGTGGTTACACAGATTTTTTTCTATAATGGGTCGTTAAGCTATATCTGTACATTTCATGTGCTTTTCAGTATATACATCATATTTGTAATAGAAGTGTGAGAAAAAGAAAAAACAGTAGAGTTAAATGATAATTTATCTAGCAATCAACCTAAAATTATGAAAACACTAGGGAAGTGAAAGAGTAGAAATCACCACCACTAATAATCACCACCATTATTAAAAATGAAAATATTACAATGTCTTAAATATCATACAGTAGCAGAGAAATGATTTTTAAAAATCAACAATAAGTTAACAGCTAACTTTTGGGTTTGGTCATAAAAGACAATAATTTCTCTTTGGTCCAATTTCGAAATTCCAGCTCTTACAAATATCTGTTAGAAGCAAAATACATACCAGATGAATCAAGTCAAAGATCAAACAACTGCTGTGGGAAGGAGATATTTAAGCTGAGACCTGAAAATTAACCAGAAATTAGCCTGGTCAAGAGAGTTCCAGGCTCAGGGAACAGCAAATGGGAGGGCCCAAAGGCACTAAAGAACTGGAAGGAGGCCTGCTTGGCAGAAATGGAACAGCAGCGTTCCTGACAGAAGGCTGACTGAAAAACAAAGGTGGGAAAAAAGACATTCCAGAAACTTGGATTTTGCTAAAATGTTACTGGGTAAATCTACCTAATTCTATCAAATCTGATAACTACCTCCCCTCATGCCTTCCCCCCCACCCCCCTATACACACAGAGCTTTGAGATGAACAGGAGATTTGCATTTATGGGGGAGGGGTGGGAAGTACAAGGTAATTCCATAGAGTTTTCCTCCCTGATTTCTGGGTTTCTATAAACCTCAGAAGTAGTAAACTTATGTAGTAAACTATTTCAGTAGGACTGAAAATAAGGAAGCCATTGGAACTAGCCACAAAAAATAGGTCCTTTCCCTTGACTCTGAGTTTGACACTGAATTAGTGGGGCATGTGTGTTCCCAGAGATACAAATCCCAGGACTACTGAGAGGGTAAGTGGGCTCTCTCAAAACCTGACTGTTCCCTTTCCCATTGCAATGTCTGTAGACTTTCAAATAAACTGTTTAGGATTCAAGGCAATGCTTTTCCAAATGGGAGCAGACAGGTTTTCAAGGTGTAATCTACTTACCCTCTTTTATTGAAAGAAAATGCCTGATTCTTTATACTTACCTGAGTTAATGAATTTTATTCTTCTTGACAAGAATATAGTAGCTTTGAAGTAAATAAGCACACTGAGCTTTAAAAATCTCACTGTTTCCCTGCTTCATTTTCATGTATAATACATATGTTATTTCAGATAGACATTTAAAAGGACAGATATGTACCTGGCACTTTAAAATAAATTATACATTGTCTGGTGCCAGAGCACACAGATGGTCCATTTACCATTTCAGGGGATCTGCCACTGTTTTTGAAGCAGTAAAAGTTTCTTTTTCTCACTTTTTTTTTTAACTTCCTATTCTCTTTCATGATATTCACTAATACTACGAAGTTCTCCAGACATTTGGGAAACCATTATAAAGTGGAGAAGACTTCTGTTCTCTATGGAATGTGGATCTAACATTTGCTTTTAAACCAAACAGGTGTGCTGAAAAAAGAGGCATAGGGATTTACACTTTTACAGTAACATGGCCTTTGGTTCAAAGTCAGGCACACCAATGTCAAATCACTTGCAGTAGTCACTTGCACATATGAGGAACTCAAGACCTGTTGGTTAGTTGATTGATTAGTTGGTTAATGTAACAAGTTCAACTTGCTTCCTTTGTTTGGGCTCCAAGAGTTCTATAAAAATTATGAAGGGATAAAGAATACCAGAGATTCTTAGATAGTATGGGACACAATGAAAATCAAAACTAGGATTTTTCTCACTGATCCTCTGCTATAATCATCCAATCACCATTCTTACTGAAACCAGAAACAAAGAGAGGACAGAGAAAAGATGGAGGGATGGATGGTCATTTGCTTGACTTGGTTGGTTGATCTTGTCAAGGTAGACTGAACTGTACTGATGCTAATGGAAGCCCTTTTAAGTATTAGGTATCCACTTAATATAATTCTCTCATCCTGGTTCATTATATAATCAGGTTCCACACTGGATCGCAATTTAATAATTCTCTAAGACGTATCATATAACCTTTGCCAACAATAGAGATAATTAATCACTAAATGTTATTCAGTATTTATACAAAGGCTTTAATCCACATGTCTTCCTCTTTTTTCTCTGTTTATATTGTCCCTTTACTAACATTTTGCTTTACTTTGGTACATCAATTTGTGAATACAAATATGGTTCTTGACTTACCATGTGAATTATAATTTTTTTACTTTCCAATGGCATGAAAGCGACACACGTCTAGTAGAAACCATACTTCCAACTTTGAATTTTGACCTTTTCCCAGGCTAACAATATGCACTATGAATCTCTCTCATGATGCTGGGCAGTGGCAATGAGCCACAGCTCCCAGTTAGCCCATGATCATGAGGGTAAATAATCAATACACTTACAACAATTCTGTGCCCATACAGCCATTCTGTTTTTCACTTTCATTGTAGTATTCAAAAACTTACATGAGCTATTCAATACTTTATTATAAAACAGGCTTTGCATTAGATGATTTTGCCCAACCGTAGGCTAATGTGTTTTGAGAACATTTAAGGTAGGCTGGCCTAAGCTATGATGTTCAGAAGGTTAGGTGTATTAAATGCATTTCCAACTCATGATATTTTCAACTTATGGTGAGTTTATTGTACACTGAGGAAGATCTGTATATTTTTTGTACAGAAACATGTTTCATGAATTTTCCAAGAATCATAGAGGAGGCAATCCAACAACAACAGAAATCCATGATAAAAGTCAAGCAAAAGAGCATATTGTAACAAATTTCTAATAGCCCTGTAGCGAAAAACTATTTTTTATATTCAAAAAATTCTACTCTGTAGCAATTCAGCATTCAAAGGACAAAATGGATGGAAACTCCAAGATTTCAAAAGCATGTTCTTTAATTATCTGTAGGAGCATCTCACCTTCTCTTCCTTTGGTCCATTAAAAAAGAACTGCATTTGCTTCACTATAGTTCTTGCAAGCTTTTAGTACCCATCTCCAAACTGGAAACTCTTATGCTAACGTTCTCCCTTCCCCTGTTTCTCTTTCATTTTGAATTTCTCTACTTGCACTGCTTAATCCTACTTCCATGAGCTTACAACTCAAACACTTTTGCACTTTCCCTGGGTCAGGCTCAGACCTACCTCCCAATGTTACCTATGCTTTCTTACCAGATCAGTCTGGATATTGTTCTATTTTTTCATCATATGTTTTTTTTTTTCATTTGGAAAGGTTCTTATCACGGAACCCGGTACAATTCTATCCAGAGGAACAGGAAGGAAGCAGGCACTTCCAGTGATAAAATTAATTAAACCACTCCAGATGAAGCATTTTTCAGAGTCCTCTCCTCTCCTCCAACCACATCTACCCCCAATAATAACTACTTGGTCATAATATCTTAGCGTAATAAGAGACACATTCATAATTACATGAAAGTCAAACTTTTCCCTTAAGTTCCTTGACCTTGACATGAAGAAAATGTTATAATTAAATTTCAGATCATGTTCTTTTAGGCAAAGGTTTCGCTTATCCAAATACACCTTTGAAGCTGGTAGAAAGAACTTGCTGATAAATGTTTCAACACTACACGTTATTAAAACAAGTTATTTCTGTTGTTTACTGTATGGTTAGACCATGATGAAAAGCAGATCTTGACCAGTGCATTTTTGTACAAATTCCTTACCTTTCTGTTTACAAAAGAAAGTGAAGACCTTTCAGGGCTATTTGTCACTGTGCCCTAGTAGCCAACAATACACACTGCCAACTGCTGAAGGTTTCACTTCCTAATTAACTTTCCTAGAAGTTTAAGAAGTGTCTGAAAACATGAAGCCTTCCCATTTAACCTTCCCTCATCCCACTTGGCTCAGTCCCGGTCAGATGATGAGTGTGTTGAACAATGAAGTCCTCAAGTGGGGTTGGAACTATCCTGTACACACAGAGAGTAATATGAGAAGGCTTTCTGCAGGACAAATTAGTTATCTACTTCATTTAGAACCTCTTTAAAGGATTACAACATTAAGGCAGTCCTGCACCAAACCCATGCACAAATGTTGAAGTTATTCACAAACATACTTATTTCCTTCATTCCCAAGGTGAGATTCATTTTCACTTAATCACTAACAATATTTCCCAGCCCTTGGCTGAGGGATTCCAGATCACACATGCACACAATATCTCAACATATTAGTAACAGTGAACTTTAAATAGATTCATTATTATTAGAAGAGGTAGAATTTTCTTTTAAATCCTTGTTTGATTTAGGTGTTTGTAACAAAATCCACCCCAGTTAAGAATTAAATAACTACTCAAGTATCCTACAATTATTATGCTACTGTCCATTTTAATTGAAGGAAATCCTCTTGGCAAAATTTTTGGATATGTTTTTAAAAAACGCAATACTGTGGTCATTTCACATACTTTCTCACAGATGCAGAGATTCTTCTGTCCATTTTACAGGAAAAGGAAATAAGGAATAGGAAAATTAAATTGCCAGCCTCAAGTTGCATAATCTGTCAACCATGAAACCAAGAGTACTCCTGACTCACAATGAGGCACATGTGTTTTAAAGGAAATCTCTTATCCCAACTACTTTGTGTACTCTACCCATTTTAGAGAAAATACCTAACCCTGAGGATAGTTTCTCAGGCAGCAAGTATTCATTCATTTCAGAATATTCTGAAATCTCTGAAATACTTTTATAGTAACTAGGAATAGTGAGAAAAGAGTGAATGCATGACTCCAACTGTCTTTCTGCTAAGACCCCTTAATTACACAAGTCTCACTTTTGCAGAAAAACATAAGTTCAATCATGTGGAGCTCTACCTTTTTTCTAAACCATATTCAGGAAACACTATTGAGCAGACATCTCTGGATACATTTCCAATTCCATGATGTCCCCAACTCAATTGGGCTGCCTACATCATCAGTTAGTGCATTATCAACTGCTTTCCACTACCAAAAGTCACTTTGCATAAAAGATTAAAAAAATTTTTAAAGATAAAAAATTCAATTAGCCCCACCAGTTCTTGCCGATAGCCTCTAATACCTATCAAAGAAATGTCAAGTGGCTGATGACACTGAATTTGGTAGAAGAAGGCAGCTGGAAGACTGAAGACAATGCAATATAGATTCCAGTAGGAGTTCTTGTCACTGGATCTTGGCATCACTTGATTACAGGGAAAAGCCCAGCTGAAATCCAGCAGGATTTGACTGGGACTCAAGTGTAGGGAAACAATGCCAATCTTGGTGAGGCTTCTGGAGACCAGTGGCTAGATTTGCACACAGAGCCTTTTCTGGGATGGGTCTTCTTTGGCAGTTACTTATCCATTGCCTTGGAAATTAAGGGCAAAAGTAAAGTTGGTTTGCTCACAAAACCCAGGGAGACAATTCAAATGTTGAAGTCAAATGTACATTGTCCTCTTCTTTAAAAGATATTTAGAAAGGCTGGTCGGGTCTGAGTGCTGCCTGGTTGCTGTTCAAAACATAGCAACCATTTGTGTAGTAGAGGAGGCAATGACACTAATAACTCATAATCCTCATAGAGGCAATCTGGTTGCTTGCCAGGTCAGCTTAAATTGACTGTGACCAGGAAAAAAAAAAAAAAGGACTTTCAAGGACTTTCAAGAACAAACCAGCCTTGCTGTAAGTGAGAATCTGAACATTTACCTAAACATTCTCATGCAGAAGAGTGGCACTGCTTTACTTGAAGTCTTACCAAGTTAAATGTATTAAAAACATCAAATCCCACCTGAGCCACATTTCCTTCTACTCTATACACATTGCCAAGATGTAAAGAGATAATGATGTGTAAAATTGTTGTGCAGATCCTTTTAGCTAACCAAAAAAGCAAAGACAAAGGAAGATGAAAGAATTTATAATCATGTGGCTAATTATATAATGGCCAAAATAAAGTTTACTTTCCAATGTCAAATCTATCTTCCCAGAAGCAAGTGCAGCTTGGACTGTGAGCTTCACATGTGAATGTTAATTTTGGCAGACTTTAAACAGGTGAGGGAGTTAAGAGGGAGTGAAATTCACCTATCTAAAGCTTGAGTGCAGCAGAGGAAGGGAGGTAACAAAAAGGAGATACCTCTTTTCGATCATAGGAGATGTAATGGAACTTGGTATAACAGACACCAACGACAGACTGAGGTTGACAAATGGGAGCAGTTAGTTGCCAGGGAATCAGTGAGGTGAGGCATGGTGGGCCAACTACTGGGCACACAATGGACATGAACACGAGGAGACTGAGAACATTTAGAAGAAGGCAGGAATGCCAAGTGCAAAGATAAGATGGAATTTGAAGTCCATGGGGTGATCTCATATAGAACATGGAAGAAATCAGTCACCAAATAATTTTACCTGAATGATTTAGTCCTGTGTTCAATGAGCTTCTGTGAACCCAATTCAGGATCCATAGATATTGCCATAGGGAACAAACTACTACTAACTGACAATCAGTTTACCTACTTAGAAACAATGCTGTCAGTTACCAAGTGGCAGACAGAAAGAGGTAAATCAAAATAGTGGTTTCTGAGGTTAAGCAAAAAATTTCATGTGCTAGTACCCACTGTGAAAGTTCATAACATCTTTTTTTTTCCAGAACAACACAGAAATATATTAGCTCACATAAATTAACGTCAGCATCTCCACTTCTTTGGGAATAAGCAGTTACATAAAAATAATAATAGAGTAGGAGAAAGGCAAGAGTGTGACAAGATATACTTTTAGAAGTTTTCAAGGTATGAATACTGCTCTTCGCATTTACAAATTCTTTTTATAAAAAGAACTCCATGTGATAAAATGTTAGTGGTGATTCTGAGATGTTGAAGATAAACGGCAGTAGTTTCTATGCAAATGAACAATAGAGAGCACAATATAGTGTTGATGGAGAGAAAAATGAGGGGAGAATAAAAAGTAGGCAGAATATAATAATGGCATCTAAGGTCAAAAAAAGGAAGAGAAAATGTAAACATATTATTAGTCACTGGTACTTCAGATATTCTGCTAAAAGTCACTGTGTAACCATTTTATTTGGAAAAAACAGCAAACTATAATATCCCTCAAGTGAGTAAAGCTTACGCACTTTAGTACCCCCCCCCCTTTAACAATAATCACACTCTATCATATTTGTGTGCTTAATGCCCTTGTTCAATTCTAGGTGTTGAGAACTCTGAGGCCAGGATCCTTATAGGTTTTGTTCGTCACTGTATTTCTGGACTCTGGAACTTTACCTGACATTGTAAATGCTAAATAAGTATTTCTGGGAAGGAGGGGGAAGAACAAAGGGAGGGAAGGAGGGGAGACAGTAGGGAATGAAGGAATAACATGTAATTTTAAGCATAATCAAGGTACTTAATATCTATATAGTATAATTTGATAGAGTTATTTTTAAATAATTTTAGAAAGCTTCAACAATTGATGTTCCCAGGGTAATGGTCATGTAACAGGAACATGGCTTAGGTAGTAGAATGTAAAATGCATTTCAAACTTGTGAAAAATAAGAATTTATGCAGGATATCAACTTACCATAGACAAGATTTGAATTCTGAGTACTAGAAATAAATGAATTATCTGAAATGATAGGAGATTAAATAAAGATAAATACAGATTATTTTGGTATTCACCCACATGTAGTACCTTCTTACACTTCTGGAGAATTTTTGTAAAAAAGTAAATTAAAAATAAAGTCTTTCTAGAACAGTGTTGTATTAGTGTAAAATCATTTGATTCAAGAGTCTGGAGGGTTTAGTCCTCATAATCCCATAAATCATAATCTGGGTTGCAATTTCTTTACCTGAGAAATGAAAGCAGTGAATCAGATTATTTTTGAAGCCATTTTAAGTTATAAATGTCTTTGTTTTTAGAACTAAGTTTTATATTTTAGTGACAGTGCCAGTAAAACAGCAATGGATGAACAGTATGTCCTCTTAATCCACAAAGACTTTTATAGTACTAATTCTCTGTGGCTAAGGGAAATTGTAAAGTTCAGGATTTTAAATGTAACAAAATCATTAGACAAAGGTTTTAGCAATTCTTTTAGCTCTTGGTTTCTTATAAATGATACCACTTTGGGGTTTTTTTTATCCATATGATTTAAGCAATTGCATTTGTCTGCTTGAAAAAACTATCCAACTGAACTATAAATGTTAGGGTTGAACAAATGAATTATGTGTCTTATGTGTGGCCTTAGAAACCAAAAACTCTCAGGCAAGATGGCCCCATGGATGCAGGTGATCCTGCATGATTACCACAGTACTGATACCTGGCAATGTGCTAACATAGAGTCACACATAACCTTATTTGACTCTCACCACAATCCCTTCAAGTAGAAATTATTACTCTCATTTTAAAGATAAGAAATTTGAGATTTAGAGAGCTTAAGTAACTTAACCATGGTTATACAGCCACCAAATGATAGAACTTGGCTTAGAATAAGGTCTAAACCTGTGCCCTTAACCAGTACTGTGTGCTGTCTCCATGCTCTCTCACATGGTCCAGCTTAATGAAGAGTAAAGAAAAAGCCAAAGTAATGGCATTCAAGTTGTTCATAAAGTCTGTTATAGATTTGAATGTTTGTGTCCCTCCAAAATTCATATGTTGAAACTTAATACCCAATGTGATGGTATTAAGAGGTGGGCCTTTGGGAGGTCATGAAGATGAAGCCTTCATGAATTAGATTAGGACCCTTATAAAAGCAACACCAGAAAGCTCCCTTGCCCCATCCCTCAAGTGAGGACACAGCAAGGAAGTGGCCACCTATGAATCAAAAAGTTGTCCCCCACCAGATACCAACTCTGCCAACACCTTGACCTTGGACTTCCAGCCTCCAGAACTGAGAGAAATAAATGTTTGCTGCTTAAGTCACCCAGTCTATGGTATTTGTTACAGCAGCCTGAATGGAGTAAAACAAGATACCTGAACCACTACTGATAGGCATTACTGACATTAGCACTAAATAATATGTATCTATGAAGGGTAGACATAAAGATCCACAAGGCCACCCCAGTCAATTGTCCTTTCAGCTGGAGGCCCATAATCACTTTCTGAATATTACCAAGTTCCCCCATCATGGGAAATAGGGCTCTATTAAATGTTCTGTCCCGGAAGTGGTACATAAGACTTCTGTTCACAACTTACTGGTCAGAATTGTTCACATGATGCCCTAACCACAGAAAGCCAAGAAGTCAATCCTATCATGGAATAAGGAAAACCAGAAATATATGGGGAATCACACTATGACTACCACAGTAACTATAGCACCAAGTCATGTGAGTGGTAATCTAAGTGTGTAAAAAGTGCTCTGGGAGCATAAAGTAGGGCACTGGAGGAGCAGAGAAGGTTCCATAAAAAAAGATGACACTTAGGTGAGCCCTTAAAATTCTGGAAAGATTCACTTTGTGAAGAAAAAATGGGACAAGGATATTCCAGGAAGGAGAAGAGAACTACAAAATAGACTCCTAGTGTGAAGGAACCCTATATGTTCAGGAAAATAAGGAAGCAGCTGGTGAAGTTTCAGCAGAAATGTCTACATTTTGTTATACCTAGGAATCATCTCAGGAGCTCAGAGCCCTATCCCCAGATGTATTGATTCGGCAGATTTACCTAGGTAAATCCATCTCCAACCTCCATGCCACTCTGTGATTCTAGTGCAGGGAGTCTGTGGACCATGTTGTGAGATATACTAAAATAAAAGTGTGAGGAGAAGTAACCATTGAGGGTCTAGAAAGGAAGAATTCACTCCAGAACCAGAGGGCCCAATAGTCCTAGCTAGAGAATTGTCCTACTTACTCTTTCAGGAAGGGAAATAACTGGTACATTTAACTAGAGGAGCTTTCTAGAGTTGTGGGTGGCAGTGAAGGAAAGACTGGAACAAGAAGAGACTGAAATAAGGACAACCACCTTAGGAAGCTATTGCACTAACCTAGTGTATTGTCAGTAAGGACCTGCACTACAGATGCTAATCTGAAGCCCGCATAGATAATATTGTAAAAAATTAATAGCAACAGCAACAATTCCTTAGAAATAGGCTAACAAAATTTTTTTTTCAGAGAGGAGTATTTTATCACTGACATCGCATGGGGAGAAAATCAGACTTTTAGTCAGTTTTACTGATATTTCAAATTCTTTCTAGACAATGCATACCCTTATTGACTGTACCTTGGAGTGGACTACCCCTCATTACCTCCCCCTTTAGAGTGCCTATGGTAAGAAACCAGACTAATTCGAAGAGCTTTGACAAGTATATACATGCATGAAACCACCACCACAATCAAAATAGGAAACATTTTCATCAGTCCAAATGGTTTTCTGTGCCCCTTCCCCAGTCGCCAGCCCTGGACTTAGCAAGAACTGGTATGCTATCACTATAGATTTGATTTGTCTTGTCTAGATTCATATAAAGGAATCAGACAATACGTACTCCTTTCTGTCTGCCTTCTTTTGATCAGTATACTGTCCTTGAGATTCATCCATGTCGGTCGTCCATTTTAGTGCCACACAATATTTCATTGTGTAAATTTACCACAATAGCTTATATGTTCATCTACTGAGGAACATTTGGGTTGTTTCCAGTTTGAAGATATATGAATAAAGCCAATTTGAACAAATTTTTGTGTAGATATTATTTTGCTTTGTAAGGGGGGTGGTAAAAACCTAGGGCTTCTAAAATTGCTGTGTCATATGGTAAGTACATGTTTCACTTTATAAAAAACTTCCAAACTGTTTTCCAGAATGGTGCCATTCTATATTGCCACCAGCAATGTCTAAGAGTTTTAGGTGCTTCACATCTTCGCTGACACCTGGTATTGTTAGAATTTTTATTTTTGCTGTTCTGGTGAATGTAATGGTATCTCATTATTGCCCCTTTGTTTTTACTGTAAAGTTTTCATCAAATTAGGCACTTGTACTACATCATACCAACTCTTTTCTTACCATTCTCAGATCCCAAATGTAGCTAAAGGAAGAATTAAAACTGAGACCATTTATAAATATAACATATTTCTTCAATAGTAACAGGTAGACTCAAGATTTTAATGATGAAAGAAAAATAAAATTCTATACACTACTTTTTTTGTTCAACTCTACACCTTACCTCATATTTATGCAAAGAAAAGTGGCTATCCCTGAAGTCCTACAATACTTCCTTTTCCTACTGAATGCATAAATACCTAAACAAAGCATTTGCTTTTCTCTACAGGGCTTCTTTTCCATATTCCAGGCAAGTTTTTTTTTTTTAATTTAAACTAAGATTAGCATACAAAAGAAATTTCAGAGAAAAATGAAGGAACACACCATATAATTCTTTTAGATTAGGAAGAGGTTTTCTAAGGAAGAGTCAAACCCAATTGCTCCAGAGTGAGGCAGAAAGCAGGGTTATAGTTATACAGCGATAAACTGGCTATAAACATTTTATTTATCTGGGAACAAAGTTAACACTTAAATTTTTCATGGAATGGGGCTATTGTTCTTAAAGAATCACATCCTCTGTTGAAGATGATGATTTAGTTCCTATGAGAAAACACACCCTTGTACACATACATACTCTAATATATTCTCAGCTTGCATCACTGAAGTCCAGATACAGGTTTGCACAATCCTGCATTTAAACATCTGGTGAGAGGAGTAAAAATCATTGGAATAGATAATAAAACAGCATATACTAATTGAGATATTATTTAATAAGTAGTGTACAGAAGCTATAAATACTCATTTAATACTCATTTAAATATGGTAACTCTTTTCTTCTATTTGAATACATGCCCTCTGTCCTACCTCTAAGTGGACACATATAATCTTAGAAATTTAAAGCTGATTGTGAGCTGGAGGTAACTATAAAGACTATCTAGTCCAAAAACCTCATTTTCCAAATTGAAATTGAGGCCCATACCAGTTAAGTGACTTGTCCCAAGTCCCTTCTGTACTTAGAGGCAGAGTTGGATCTAGAACCTAGATTTGCATTGCTCAATCTACCATACCATCCTGTGTCCTACAATCACTGAAAGAAGTGGAGTACATAAGCATGCATATTTATAAAACATTTAAATACATGTGATTTCCTAAATGGCTTAGCAAAATGTAAGTAAAAATTTCTAAAAAGAGCTAAAGTTACTTCCAGATGGCATCAATTTATTCTTCCCCGAGTCTCCAGGATAGGAAAATGAGGAAGTCAAGGTGAGAAGTTCCCTTTTCTCAAAAATTACCTGGAAAGGAATTCTACACCATCTCCAACCTTCTAACATTGTTACTTCAATAAAGAAATTAATTCTTCTTTGCAATCAAACATTACAAAGAAAGTGTAGTATTGTTCTTTGCATTCTGAGTGAACTCATGGGTCTTGCCCTTCTGCATTCAAGAATATATGGTGGTACAAAGAGAATAATGTCCTGCAAAGCCCTAGGCTGATAAATAAAGCATTAAGATTTTGTTTGGGAGGGATTCCTATGAATTTAAGTTTCCTAGACTGCTCCCCACTTTCAAGGCTGGGATCAAATGAATTATCCTAAATTAAATGATTTTCTCATGTCTCCTACCTGACATTCCACACAGCCCAGGTCCCTTCACAATTTGGCTCAAATTTCCTGGAAATTCAGCCGAAATTCAATCCTGGCTTGTGAACTTTGGCAAAGGATTCTGCTGGATGCTCCAAGCTCCCCCCAGCCAGCAACATGCAACTCTTTTCCCCCTCTGGAGGACCCAAGGGCACAGTTTTACTGTGTGTTTGTGTTGGTTAGCCTTCTCAAGTCCTGGGTGACGTCTCTTTTCCCGAGTTCCAGGTCTACCGTTCCTTGATGTTGCTTACCACACCCTGGAGAGAAAATAAAAATCCTGGGGCCATACTAACAGTGAAAAGTTCTACAGCATCTCCCAACGTGGCCAGTTTAGTCTTGGACTCCCTCCCCTGCCAGCGGTCCCTGTAAAGCACTCTTCATGGTCTCACTACCCTTGATATATTGTCCTAAGCACCCCTTTAGCTACTCTTCCCTTTGTCACATGACACCATGGGGTGAGACAGTCTATACAGTTTATTGCTCCTATTTTATCAATTGGAGATTTCCACAATAAGTTAAAATGGTTTTCTATTTCCACACATAAAGAATTCCAATCGGAAATTTTGAAACTTAAAACGCTCTTTTCTGGAGCACCTGGGTGGCTCAGTTGATTGAGCATCTGACTATTGATTTTAGCTCCAGTCATAATCACATGATTTGTAAGATAGAGCCCCACATCAGGCTCTGTGCTGACAGAACAGAGCCTGCTTGAGATTCTCTCTCTTCTCTCTCTCTCTCTCTCTCTCTCTCTCTCTCTCTGTCCCTCCCCTGCATATGCTCTCTCTCAAAATAAATAAACATTAAACAAACCCTCTTTTCAAAATATAACCTGCTATCTCTGCAAATTAGTAGTGCATTTAGAGCAACTGTAAGCTTGTGATTGCATTAAAGCTCAAAGTGACTTTTTAAATGTAATGGTTCTAAATCCATGGTAAAAAATAAATAAAACCCTTAGTAAATTAAGCAGGTAAAAATACTCAACAAAATTTGGGGTGGAGGAAGGGAAAAGACTGTTATAACTTAAAAGCATAAAAAAGCTGTAACAAGTATAGCATTTTTGTCCTGATATTGAACTCACTAGGTGAAGTATCAATTTAAAAAAATCCAAGAAGATATAAGAATTTAATGAACGCTAAGGAAAATTCAAATCAGAATACTTGTTTATTCACAGAAATTGTCCTCTCACAGCATGCACTAATATCATGTGTACTATAAAGTTAAAATTCTTAAGGAAAAAGGAAATTTTTCTCATAACTCAGAGTAGACATGGTCTTCGTAAGTATAAAGGCATATTCAAAATATAAAAGGATGAGCTGGTTATATATAACCTCAAGAGGGTGAGAATAAATAACCTTATGGAAGTCAAAATCACCATAAGCAAAATACAATGACAAAAAAAAGGGGCGCCTGGGTGGCTCAGTCGGTTAAGCGTCCGACTTCAGCTCAGGTCATGATCTCACGGTCTGTGATTTCAAGCCCTGCTTTGGGCTCTGTGCTGACAGCTCAGAGCCTGGAGCCTGGTTCAGATTCTGTGTCTCCCTCTCTCTGCCCCTCCCCTGTTCATGCTCTCTGTCTCAAAAATACATAAACGTTAAAAAAAAAACTGGGGAAGTATATATAGCATACATAAAAGCAATGTATACACTAGCTAGATAGACAAGTAGATAGTTACTATACATATTGATTTTTTTAAGTTTTTTACTGTTTATTATTTTTTTTGGAGGAGAGAGAGAGAGAGACATAGTATTAGTGGGGAGTAGAGAGAGAAGGAAACACAGAATCTGAAATAGGCTCCAAGCTCTGAGCTGTCAGCACAGAGCCCAACGCAGGTTTGAACTCACAAAGTGTGAGATCATGACCTGAGCCGAAGTCAGACACTTAACAGACTGAGCCACCCAGGCACCCCATACATAATAACAAACATTTTAAAAATCAATAAACAAAAAATGAACACAATAGCTTAAAATGGGCAAAGGATGCCTATAGGAAGTTAGTGAGAAACAATATTAAAATGGCCCATAAACATATGAAATATGTATGATCTGAGATTCTGTGGGTATGGCCTAAAATTTGGTATTTCAAAGACATAAAATGAAGATACAATTTTTCACCTACTAAATTTACAAATATTAAAGAAAAGAAATATTAACAAATATTAAAGAAATAGGCTATTTCATCCATTATTACTCTGAGTTTAAATTGGTAATTTCTGAAAAGCAATTCAGAAATATGTATGAAAGATCCTTACAAACATCATACTTTTTGACCTAGATACTCAAATACCTAGACATGAAGTCTAGGACAATAATTAAAAAATTATGCAAATGTGTAGGTACAAAGATGCTCATCATAGCAGCATCATTTATAAGAGAGGTTGGCTTTTTAAAATGGAAATACATGGGCAAATTAGTACAAGAACAGAGTAGGTAAAGACTCCTACTCCAAATGTCTTTTAAACTATAATCCTATTTCCATTCAAAGTTATTAAAAATGTCGATGTTACTAAGATGACCCTGATTAAGGTCACATCATACAAAAGAACAATACAGGATTAGGTTGGGAAACAATGAGAAAAACCCTACATTAATATCATGTCACTTCCAGATCTCTGAGATTTCAACCTTGGCTCCACAGAAACCAACTGCCTGGCATATTGGTAGACATTCACAACCAGGGAAGCATTCAGACCTTCTAGGTACACAAAGAACTGTGTACCTCCAGTCTATTGCAACAAGGATGACCTTTCTTCCTATTCTGCCTGAGACAGTCCTGGTTTACTCCTGTTGTCTGTGTATAAATGGTTACTAGGCATCTCCTTTTACTCTCAAAAGTGCCGCATTATTTGGACGATAAATTGTATGTCATTCTAATGACCCATTTATTTTAATTAAATAAATTTGACTTATTCCAATTAAATGGTGTTTTGGCACAATGGAATATACTAAAGAGCATTAAATGAAATAGTTCAGGGTAATTCATTACAGTATTTGCTAAGGGTGCTGTCCATTATATCATGTTGTTCTCTTTGAGAACTCACCAGAGGCATCTACCCCTGGTCTTAGTGTTTCTCTTGACTATCTGCTGTATCTTCACCTCCTAGATCCAACTGCAGAACTGGTCCTTTCTCTTTCTTTGAATTCAGCCATTTGCTAGATACTTGGCACCAACGATGATAGTCACCTTTGGTCCGATCATAGCCCTTGAGTTCTGGGAGACAAATTACTAGGTGTGTAATTTACCATTTAACCACTGCAAATACTTGTTTTTCATCTTATGGATTTAAAAATAGTAGAAGTATCTTCCCACCCACCCACCATTAAACAATAAGATTCTGTTCTCCAAATGACACATGTTATCATAAGAACATAATAGGCATCAGCCACCATATAGCACACATTCGTCAGGTCACCTCTTCAAATGGCCAAGGTCTTAACAAATGCTGCATTAATAACACATTTCCAGAGTTCAGTAAAAAAAAAAAGGGGAAACCCAAGGCTTATGGTATCGATGATGAGTTGATTGGGGATTTTATTCCTGTATCTCCTACTTGTTTCTTTATTTAAGACAGTTTTTTGGGTTCTGGAGCTACATAAAGTTGTTGCTCTAAATGGCATCCAGTGACTCAGTCTCTGATTTGGCTAAGGATATGACAGAGTTGCTAGACTGTGGTCAAGCAGCTATTGACAGAGTGTCAAGCAGCAGGGGACGCCTGGAAACTGACTGCTGCCATCTTCAATGGTAGCTGGCAGAAGGTAGGGACTTAAAATGGAATACAGAAGGTTTAGGCAACAATATACTCTGATTTTGTTTTCCTTCCCGATACCTGTACTGAGCATCACTATTTCCCCAGTTATAAAGACATACGTTAAAAATGACATGGTCAGGAGGTGTCTGGGTAGCTAAGTCGGTTAAGTGTACAACTTCGGCTCAGGTCATGATCTTATGGTTTTTGGGTTTGAGCCCCACATCGGGTTCTGTGCTGACAATTCAGACCCTGGAGCCTGCTTCAGATTCTGTGTCTCCCTCTATCTCTGCCCCTCCCCGACTAGTGCTCAAAAATAAATAAATGTTAGGGGCGCCTGGGTGGTGCAGTCGGTTAAGCGTCCGACTTCAGCCAGGTCACGATCTCGCGGTCCGTGAGCTCGAGCCCCGCGTCAGGCTCTGGGCTGATGGCTCGGAGCCTGGAGCCTGTTTCCGATTCTGTGTCTCCCTCTCTCTCTGCCCCTCCCCCGTTCATGCTCTGTCTCTCTCTGTCCCAAAAATAAATTAAAAAACGTTTAAAAAAATAAATAAATAAATGTTAAAAAAAAATTTTTAATGACATGGTCATACAATCTTTTCAACTTTCCTGTAAATCTAAAACTATTCTAAAGTAAAAAGTTTGTTTTCCACATCTTCTTTATCCATTCATCAGTTGATGGAATACTACTTGGCAATGAGAAAGAATGAAATCCTGCCATTTGCAACAATGTAGATGGAACTGGAGGGTATTATGCTAAGTGAAATAAGTCAGTAGAAAAAGATAGATATCATGTTTTTACTCGTATGTGGAACTTGAGAAACTTAACAGAAAGTTTCTCAACTTTCTGTTGGAGGAAAGGGAGGAAGGGAAGGGGGAAAAATAGTTTCAAACAGAGAGGAAGGCAAACCATATGAGACTCTTAAATACAGAGAACAAACAGAATTGAGGAGGAAGGGGGCAGGGGAGAGAGGAAAATGGGTGATGGGCATTGAGGAGGGCACTTGTTAGGATGAGCACTGGGCGTTGTATGTAAACAATGAATCACAGGAATCTACCCCCAAAACCAAGAGCACACTGTATACGCTGTATGTTAGCCAACTTGACAATAAATTGTACTTAAACAAAAAGTTTGTTTAAAAAAGGACAATGTCTTAAAAAAAACTGGCTGTTAATGCTGTTAAACAAATATTTACAATTCTCCACACTCCAGGCATATGATAACATTGGAAATAAGATTTCTGGACCCCTGGAGTTAGGTACAGCCACATGACCACCTCTGACCAATGAATTAGTCTGGAAGTATTCCTGACACTGCAGTTAGGTCCTGCTACAAGATACCACTTACCCTCTACCACAGTGATTGAGAATGTTATGGCAAGTAGATATTCTACCACCCTGGGTCTTGAGTGATGATGGAAAAATAGAGCAAAAGTCCCAGCTGACCACTGATGGACATGCAGTGTGACTAAGACAAAAACTTTTATTTTTCAAGTCACTGAGAGTTGAGACCTGCTTTTTTCCATAGCCTGTAGTGATGTAACATGCTAGAACTTTAAATAGAATAGTGAAATCCAAGTTTATTTGAGAGTAGTCTGCGTGTGTGTGTGTGTGTGTGTGTGTGTGTGTGAAGTTTATTAAATGATCCCTATGTGCACTATAGTATGACTGCAGACTACTGTATGTTCTTATTTGTCTGGAAGAGTTCAGGTTACTGTCTATCACCCTGGAATAATTAATCACAGAGTTGTCTTTCGTTTACAGAAGTGCCCCAGGTTACACAACAAATGAAACAGTCTTGCTAGGACTAGTGCCTATCTCTAGTAAATGTACTAGACATCATATCATGCAATTTGTACACGAACCTCAATATACACTTCTATCTTATTTTCTGAACTTTATTTTTACTTTCCCTAATTTTTTCTACCTATTTAAAAATTTCTCATTTTGCTTTAACGTACGTACCTTTTAATCTTCCTACTGGGAAACAAACTGATGTAAGTGAGGTGTATATACTATTTATTTTAATTAATTTTAAATTATTTTAAAATCAATTTATTAAAAAGAAATTTTTGTTTTTAAATGTGTTTGAAGAATTAAAATGGCTTTCTTCCTTTTAATCCTGTTACATGGCCTCCATTTAATATCATTGCCTTCCACATTCAAGAAAAGCAGCTCATCCTGGTGACTAGCCCTGAGATGAACTAGATAGTGTGTTATGAGTGTTGTATCAGTGAGGGCTTTTAGTTACAAGCAACAGAGGTAAATTCTGGCCGAGTTAAGAGGAAAGGGGAATTATTTAAAAAGATATCAGGTAACTGATAGAATCTTTGGAAGCGGTTGAAACTAAGTAGCCACATAAAATCCTCCAAAATCTAGAACCTTGTTCAGTAAGGAAATAGCTTCAGCTGATTGGTCCTGCCCGCAGCCTCGAAGAGCAAGTTATTCTCTTTTTGAATTATGAGGCCCTGAATAAAATTCTGATATAGGTATTCAAGATGGGTATGTTGGGTGTTTGTGTTCTCCTGTAACAAGGGTTGGAAAAAGCAGAAATCTAGCATTTTCAGCAACTATAGTAAAAGACAGTCTGTTCCATACCAAAACACATAGGATGGGGAATTAAATAAATATTCTCTTGACATTTTACTAAGGGTTTAGATGCTGAACCAGAATGAATGAAAAGCCAAAATAAATGACGAATGTCCAATGTAGACAACCAAATTCAGTGCAGAGTGCAAGTGATCATTATAAGGTTCACACATGTGGCTTTGATCTATTGTTTGAGCCAAACATCCCATCCTATCTGTTCCTATGCATGGAGACCCCAGTCACTACTTGAAAAGACAGATGCCTTCATCCACTTCATACCAATTTGCAAGTTCTTTCTTCACTAATCACTGCATAAAAAAAGGACTAAAAGGAAATAAAATATCCTTCTCTCTTGCCACAAAAAAATCTGTGGTAGTATCTCCTTCTATATATCTAGGTGAAATAACAGCAATTCTTAAAAGCAGAGCTAACCTCAGAGTTAGTAACAAGCCCACTTGCCAGGGTCATTTTCCACTGTGAATCCATTTACCCAAGGTACTAGCTAGATAAATAAACTATCAACGTGTTAAATAAAAATATGTAGGGGCGCCTGGGTGGCGCAGTCGGTTAAGCGTCCGACTTCAGCCAGGTCACGATCTCGCGGTCCGTGAGTTCGAGCCCCGCGTCAGGCTCTGGGCTGATGGCTCGGAGCCTGGAGCCTGTTTCCGATTCTGTGTCTCCCTCTCTCTCTGCCCCTCCCCCGTTCATGCTCTGTCTCTCCCTGTCCCAAAAATAAATAAAAAACGTTGAAAAAAAAATTAAAAAAAAAAAAAAAAAAAAAATATGTTACTCCTCCATTGGAAGTCACAAACCAACTCTGCTACTCAGTCACAACATGCCTTTTGATATCCACTGATGTCACATTTACCACCCATGAAATGAGGCATTTGAAGGCAGGAAGATGCCCAGAGTGCTCCCAGATCTTCTTAAATTCTACGATTCAGCACATACAAGAGAGGCAGGACTCTGCCCAGATATAATCTCCTGACACAAGAATGGTATTAGTACTTGGCAGATACTTAGTGTTGCCTGAATAAATGAATAAATAATTAATGGAAAAATTAAGTGAGTGATTGTGAATGGACATTTCTTTGATTCTTTATTGAATAAAGTAAAACCAAAGACTAGCACTCCACTGAACTCCAATTATCTGTGACCATTTCAATTGATCCATAGATCTCCTTTTCCCAAACTACCAATAAGAACTGATCATCTAAAATGCTCTAAACACAAGTTTATTTTTATTTAGTGTTTAAATGTTTTATTGAGATATATTTCACACACCATACCATTCACCCACTTAAAGTGTACAATGCAATGGTTTTTAGTATATTCACTTAAACTGTAAAACTATTAACACAATCTAATTTTAGAACATTTTCTTTATTCTTCAAAAAAACCCCACAAAAACCAAAACCCTTATACCCATTAGCAGTCACTCTCCATCCACCCCCAACTCCCAGACCTAGGCAACCATTAATATACTTTTAGTCTCAATACATTTGCCTATTTTTGACATTTCATATAAATGGAATCATAAGACATGTTCTCTTGTAACTGGCTTCTTTCACTTAGCATAATGTATTCAAGGTTTGCCTATGTTGTAGCACTTATTATTCCTTTTTATGATCAAATATTTCACTGTATACATTTTATTCATTCATTGGTTGATGAATACTTTAGTCATTTCTACTTTTTTCACTATTATTAATAACAGTGCTATGAATATTTATGTACCAGTTGTTAGTATAAATGCATGTTTTCATTTCTCTTGTGCATATACTTAAGAATGGAATTGCTATGTCTCATAGTAACTCTATTTAACTTTTTGAGGAACTGCCAGACTGTTTCCCAAAGTGGCTGCACCATTTTACATTCCCACCAACAATGTATGACAGTTCCAATTGATGTGTCCTCAACAACGTTTGTTATTATCTGTCTTTTTGATCAGAGTCATCCTAGTGGGTTTTAAGTTGTACCTCATTGTGGTTTTGATTTACATTTCTTTGATAACTAAAGGTGTCGAGCATCGTTTCATGTGCTTATTGACCATTTGTATATCTTACTTGGAAAAATGTCTACTAAGATTTTTTGAGTTGTCTTTTTTAAGTTTTTATTTATTTTTGAGAGAGAGAGCGAGCAGGGGAGAGGCAGAGAGAGAGAGAGAGGAGACAGACACACACACACACACACACACACACACACACACACACACACACACACAATCCAAAGCAGGCATTAGGCTCTGAGCTGTCAGCATAGAGCCCGACGCGGGACTCAAATTCAAGAGCCCTGAGATCATGACCTGAGCTGAAGTCAGATGCTCAACCAAGTCACCCAGCCACCCCTAATTGAGTTGTCTTTTTATTATTGAGTTGCATGAGCTTTTTTAATACTCTGTGAACAGATCCCTTAGCAAATATATGATTTGAAAATATTTTCTCTCATTCTGTGGAATGTCTTTTCATCTTTTTTATGGTGTCCTTCAAAACATGAATGTTTTTGATGAAGTGTAGTCTGTTTTTTTCTTTTGTTACTTGTGCTATTTCTTTTTTAGTCAGTTCTAGAAGGTTGCAATTTCCTAAAAGTTTAATTTTTTGACATTCAGTTGTTCACAGTATTCCCTTAAAATCCTTTTTATTTTTGTAAGATCAGTAGTGATGTCCCCTATTCCATTACTGAGTTTGTGATCTGATTATTCTCTTTTAGGTTTCATTGATTTTCTCTATTGTTTTTCTAACTTCTACTTCATTAATTTCCACCCTAACCTTTATTATTTCCTTCCTTCTGCTTGCTTTAGATTTAGTTTTTCTTCTTTTTCCAGTGTCTTAAGGTGAAAGGTTAGGTAATTCATTTGAGATCATTTTCTTTTTTAATGTAGGCATTTATAGTTATAAATTTTCCAGTGAGAACTGCTTTGGGTGCCTTCCAAATATTTTCATAAGTTGTATCTTCATTTCCATTCATCTAAGAGTATTTTCTAATTGTCCTTGTAATTTTGTGTGGGCCTATTGATTATTTAGGAGTATACTGATAATCTATACATTTTTAAATTCCCAAAATTTTTGCTATTGATTTCTAGCTTTATTCCATTGTGGTTAGAGAGCATACTTTGTATGATTTAACTACTTTTAAATTTACTGATGCTTGTTTTTTGGCTTAGTATGCGGTCTACTCTGGGGAATGTCCAATATGTACTTGCAAAGAATATGTATGTATTCTATCATTGCTAGATAAGGTGTTCTACAGATGTTTCTTAGTTACAGTTGGTTTATAGTGTTGATCTTCTGCTTGTTTATCCTATCATTACAAATGGGGTATTGCAGTATACAAATATTACTATTCAATAATTTCTTTCTTTCTTTAATTCTGTCAGTTGTTGCTTCACATATTTTGAGGCTCTGTTGTTAAATGCTTATTATGTTTATAACCATTATACCTTCCTAATGGATTGACACTCTTATCATTATAAAACGTCCCTCTTTGGGGTGCCTGGGTGGCTCAGTCAGTTGAGTGTCCTACTCTAGATTTTTTTTTATTTGAAAGAGAGAGAGAGAGCATGCTAGTTGGAGAGAGAAGCTGAGGGGGGAAGAGAGAGAGAATCCACCATGCTCAGTGCAGGGCCCGACCTGGGGGCTCTATCCCACGATCCCGGGATCATGACCTGAGCTGAAACCAAGAGTCAGATGCTCGACTGACTGAGGTACCCAGGTGCCCCATGACTCTTAATTTTGGTTGCTTAAGATTCTCTCTCTCTCACTCTCTGTCTCTCTCTCTCTCTCTCCCCCTCTGCCCCCTCCCCCAGTCATGTTCTCTCTGTCTCTAAAAGTAAAATCAAATAAATTTTTAAAAGATAAAATAAAATGTCCCTCTTTGTCTCTAGCAACAGTTTTGTTTTTAAGTCTATTTTGTCTCATACTAGTATAGCCACTCTACTTTTCTTAAGGTTGTTGCTTGCATGATATCTATTTTTATACCCCTTACGTCCAAACTATTTGTGGATTTGAAGACTATCTGGTATCATTTCCTTATTCCAGTACAGCTTTACTCGCATTTACCTCCTTTCTGCTGCTATTATCAAATATATTACATTTCTATATGTTACAGGCCCATACATACATACATACATACTGTTTTATGCAATTGTTTTTGAATCAGTTCAGAGAAGAAAGGAAAAGAATATGCATTTATTTCTGTTGTCTACTAACAATAAATTCTCTATTTTGTTTATCTGGCAATGTCATTATGTCACCTTCATTTGTAAGTGATGTAGTTTTCTTAGATTCTTGGTTGGCAGTTTTTTTTTCTTTCAGTACTTTGAATGTTATCCAACTGTTTTTTGGCCTCCAGCGTGTTTAATGTTAGATGTTTATCTAAGCATAAGAAGTTAGATGTTTATCTTATCAGGATTTTCTAACACATCTCAAGTCATTTATCTATTACTATTTTCAAAATCTTCTCGGGGCGCCTGGGTGGCGCAGTCGGTTAAGCGTCCGACTTCAGCCAGGTCACGATCTCGCGGTCCGTGAGTTCAAGCCCCGCGTCAGGCTCTGGGCTGATGGCTCGGAGCCTGGAGCCTGTTTCCGATTCTGTGTCTCCCTCTCTCTCTGCCCCTCCCCCGTTCATGCTCTGTCTCTCTCTGTCCCAAAAATAAATTAAAAAACGATGAAAAAAAAAATTTAAAAAAAAAAAAAAAAAAATCTTCTCTATATTTAGCTTTCAATATTTTTACTATGATTTATGTGAGTGTGGCCCTCTTTGAATTTATTCTATGCAGTATGTTGAAGTTCCTGGATGTATAATGTTTTTCATCAAATTTGGAACAATTACAACCATTATATTTTCAGTGATTTTTCTGTTCCTTTTTTTCTCCTCTCCTTCTGATACTCCCATTATGTATATGCTGGTGTACTCATTTCTGAGAATCTGTTCATTCTATATTCCTTTTTCTCTTCATTCTTTAGATTACATCATCTCTACAGAGTTATCTTCAAGTTTACTGATTCTTTCCTTTACTAGGTTAACTCTACTCTTTGAGTCCCTCTAATGAATTTGCCTTTTCACTTATCGTATTTTACAACTCCAGAATTTCTATTTGGTTATTTTCTATAATTTATATATTTATATTCCCTGCTTGATGAGACACTGTCATTCCTTTTTTAAAAAAATATTTCTTTATAATAGCTACTTGGAAGTACTTGTTAAGACATCTGGGCCCTCTCCACAGAGCTAGAACAAACAATCATTAAATTTGTATGGAATCTAAAAATACCCCGAATAGCTAATGCAATCCTGAAAAAGAAAACAAAAGCTGGAGGTATCACAACTCTGGACCTCAAGCTGTATTACAAAATTGTAATCATCAAGACAGTATGGTACCAGCACAACAGACACTTAGATCAGTGAAACAAATAGAGAACCCAGAAATGGACACACAAACATATGGCCAACTAATCTTTGACAAAGCAGGAAAGAATATCCAATGGAATAAAGACAGTCTCTTCAGCAAATGGTTTGTGAAAACTGGATAGTGACATGCAGACGAATGAGCCTGGACCACTTACTTACACCATACACAAAAACAAACTCAAATTGGATGAAAGACCTAAATGTAAGATAGGAAGCCATCAAAATCCTCGAGGAGAAAGCAGGCAAAAACCTCTTTGACCTCAACCACAACAACTTCTTACTCAACACGTCTCTGGAGGCAAGGGAAACAAAAGCAAAAGTGAACTACTGGGACCTCATCAAGATAAAAAGCTTCTGCACAGAGAAGGAAACAATCAACAAAACTGAAACTCAACCAATGGAACAGGAGAAGATATTTGCAAACAACGTATCAGATAAAGGGTTAGTATCCAAAAATCTATAAAGAACTTATCAAACTCAACACCCAAAAACACAAATAGCCCAGTGAAGAAATGGGCAAAAGACATGAATAGACACTTTTCCAAAGAAGATATCCAGATGGCTAATAGACACATGAAAAAATGCACAACATCATTCATCATCAGGGAAACACAAATCAAAACCACAATGAAATACCACTTCACACCAGTCAGAATGACTAAAATCAACAACTCAGGTAATGACAGATGTTGGCGAGGATGCAGAGAAAGAGGAACACTTTTGCACTGCTGGTGGGAATGCAAACTGGTACAGCCATCTGGAAAACAGTATGGAGGTTCCTCAAAAAATTAAAAATATAACTACCCTATGACCTAGCAATTGCACTGCTAGGTATATATCCAAAGGATATAGGAGTGCTGTTTCAAAGGGGTGCATGCACCCCAATGTTTATAGCAGCTCTACTGACAATAGCCAAATTACGGAAAGAGCCCAAATGTCCACCAACTGATGAATAAAGAAGATGTGGTGTGTACACACACACACACACACACACACACACACACACACACACTGGAATATTACTTGGCAATCAAAAAAGAATGAAATCTTGTCATTTGCAACAATGTGGATGGAACTAGAGTGTATTATGCTAAGCGGAATTAGTCTGTCAGAGAAAGACAAGTATATGACTTCACTCATATGTGTAATTTAAGATACAAAACAGATGAACATAAGGGAAGGGAAGCAAAAATAATACAAAAAAAGGGAGGGGGACAAAACATAAGAGACTCTTAAATACAGAGAACAAACTGGGGATTTGGGTGGGGGGATGGGCTAAGTGGCAAGGGGTATTGAGGAGGGCACTTGTTGGGACGAGCACTGGGTGTTATGTGTAGGTGATGAATCACTGGATCCTATTTCTGAAATCATTATTACACTATCTGCTAACTTGAATGTAAATTTAAAACAAGAAAAAAAAAGACACCTGGGCCCTCTAGAAGGCAGTTTCTGATTGGTGCTTTCTTTTCTGTGTGTGTATGTGTTACACTTCCCTGGTTTTTTACATGTCTCATTATTTACATGTCTTTATATTATATTACATGTCTCATTAATTTTTGTTGAAAACTGGGCGTTTTAGATAAAATATTGTAGCAACTCTGGATACTAATGCCCTCTTTCCCTCAAGCATTGTTTTTGTTGTTGTTTGCTTATTGTTTGTTTGACGACTTACCTAGACTATTTTAGTGAAGTCTACTTCCCTAAAAGTGTGCAGTCTCTGATGTCATGCCGCAATGGCACAGCCATGGGCATGCTCACAGTCACCCTGGGATGATGGTGGTTTATCAGAGTTCTCTTTTATGTCCTCTTTATCTGATATTTTTATTAAGCTATCTGTTGTGTTAGTATCACACTCAGCTGTTACCTTCTACCAACTGCCAGGTGATTGCACTGTGTTTTAAATAATGCCATGGAGCATAAATTTCTCCATAGTTCGACTCAATTAAATTTTTGTTCCTTTGCAGTGTAATCTTTGAAGCCAGTCTTTGAGGTTTGTTTTGAAGTTTCTTTTTAGCCCTTTCCTTAGTTCTCTCTGCCAAACTTCTAGCTGGTTTATAGTTTAGCTTGCTGCTCTCAAGAAGCTACCAGATTCCTTTCAATTGGTTATCACCACAACCTTCATTATTTTTGAGAACACACTTAGGCATACAATTATACACACTTTGTTTCAAATAAAGTCAGTTCCTCTGGAGAGAGCTGGAAGCATTCTGTTATTGCCTGGTCTCTCCCTTGGCAAAACATCTGCACCACTGTTCGCAAGCTTAGGGAATGCTTCACTCAAATGATACCCCTGCCTCATGAATAGGGGCTAAGGTAGGGCAGCAGCCTCTGGTCTTTTCAGCATGCCTCTCTTGGTTTATAAGCCCACCCTATAAATAAGATTGGACAAGGCCAATCAGGGTACCAGTATTCTTGGCCTGCCATGCCGGGGGTAGAGTTTCCACTCCATGAGTAAGAGATAGATAGAGGAGAGCCTTGGACCCCTCAGCCACTCCTTCTGAGGACAGAGACTCTGCAACATGTATTTAGAGAGGAGGGTACATGTCCAAGTCTGTATCCTTTGAGGAATGACATCAGAGGCTGCACACTGTGGGGGATTCTCGTGGCCTGGACTTCCCAGGGAGACAGCATGACCCTCAGCTAGGAGGGAGAGTGAGCCCTGTGTCCTTAGCTGCACACATCTCAAAGTAGGAGGGAGGGAGCCGTGGCTCAAATACCACAAACTCTTTCTATCCTTATTAATACAGATGTTCTTGAGTACATATTTTTTTCATTCATAAAATATAAATATACTTCATTCAAGTATATTTCTTTTTTTTATATACCAGTTTTAGTACTTTTTTAAAATGTTTATTTAGTTTTGAGAGAAAGAGAGAGAGAGAGTGCTAGAAGGGGAGGGGCAGAGAGAGAGAGAGAAGGGGAGACACAGAATCCAAAGCAGGCTCCAGGCTCTGAGCTGTCAGGACAGAGCCCGACACAGGGCTTAAACCCACGAGCTGTGAGATCATGACCTGGGCCGACGTTGGACGCTCAACTGACTGAGCCACCCAGGTTCCCCTCAAGTATATTTCTAAATGTATGCCCTTAAGATAATCTCCCAAGATTTTCATTTCGTAAGTCATCTTCACCAGCTACAGTCGTTTCATCAGTTAGAAAGTTTACAGATCTCATCATTTCACCATTTTGGAAGTCACCTCTCATTCATCTTAAATAGTTGTTTGAACTTCCAAAAGTTTTGATTAGCCCGCCATATGGTTTTTATCATAAAACCTTCCTAAAGTTAAGGTATGCTGCCTCCCTTGTTTTCTCCTTCACTCTCATGTTGTTCAGTCCATCAAAGCATCAAGCTGGAAGAATCAGAAAAATCAGTGATGTTGATTTTTTTCTCAATACCCCAGGAACTACTAGATCATTGGCTTACAGCAGTTCATGAGTAACTTTTAGGATGCACGTGCCTATCTTGTTTCATGTAAGACAAAAAATTCAGCTGCAGTTTCCTTCCAAATTCTTTGTCATAATTTCAGGTACACTGGCAATGGTATCCTTCACTTTAAGCTTCTCCTTTGTGAGAAGCAATGAGGATACAATATAAACTCCACACATACAGCCAGAATTGTGACACCACTGAAAGATTTAGTAATGTGACACCAACCCTAACACATCCAGCCACATGCTCTGTGAGGCAATCTTTAGGTCTTGGCCAATTGATACTGCCATTGTGCTTACTGAGTATTTTGCAAAACTCAATTTTACCAAAGGTAAACCTTTATGCAGCAGTGCTTCCACTGTTCCCTACACTTGGCTTACGATACAAACAGAGCAGTGAACATGTTTATAGTATCATAGTCTTTCTGAATATTAATGTAGTTATATAAGGTCCTAGCCAACTCGCCCAATTGCAAATTTCATGAGTATACTCCATCCCACCTCCTTGGACATGACTGAAACTGTCAACATATGCCAATCAAAGACTGACCCCACTTGATCTTCTCCTTTGCCTTTCGGTTGATGGAAACCCCATTGATAAATCACTAGGAGTAACATTTTAACCAGTTGTGCACTCTCTTGGCAGTGCACAAAAAAAACCTGGGGAATTCCGGTAAGGTAGCTGGTCCAAGGAAAACGTCTTTTAAACATTTTAATCTAGCTATGCCCTTGTATTTAGAAATTACACTGAGAACATTGTTTTCTCTCCAATGGCACTCCACTTCCGCTCCCAGGCCCAGATGTTCATTAATGAGAATGAGATGGCAATCAATTTAATCAACAGAAGAATAGACTCTATCTTAAATAATTTAGGTGCATGGAAGGCATATAAGTTTAATTTTGAGCCAATCTCAACACATAATTATTAATTTTCTAGAATACTATGTTGAGAAAGATTCTGAGGCTGTATCTGGGGTCAGTGGGAAGAATATTGCATGATTAGCAAGGTTTATCTGGAACTTAGCAGAGGAAAGAGGCAGTGCTCATGTTATCTATGCACTGTCAACAAGGGCCTAGACTCGATGACCCTGACATTGCTTCCAGGTACATGGTGCCATGTTCAGTAAAACTGCTGTCATCCATATTCCTCCATAAAGTGACAATCCTCACCAAACTCAATTCCTTCATAAAGTATGTAAAGTGATATCATGATATGAACATGATATAAACTATTCTGCTGCTCTTAAGTTTCTCACACTGAAATCATGCTTAAACCAGCTCACTTTATTTATGCTTCTTGCCTGTGAATACTAACTTATCAGAAAACACTTCTTTTAAGTTCTATAAAAAATGTTTTGAGCATTAATAAAGTCTACTAGAAAAAGACAGTAAGAAGGATCTTCTACTCGATGGATTAATAAACTGAGGGATGTTATCTAAGTAAGGCAATAGAGATGATGAGTAATTCATGGTTTTCTGTGGAACATGAAAATTTTTAGAAGAAAGCTAAAAAATATTAATGAGTCATGATGAACAGAATAAGTGCTTCCTGGGACATAATGTGTCTGTAGATGTCAATTCTGTACCTTTGTGGTTTTCCATTCAAAAAGAGCTAGCAGTGGGGACAGTGATCCATTCCATATTATTACAAAGTGGTCAACTTGAAATTTTTGCAGTTATTTGAAAGGAATTTAGTTTCATTCTCTAGACTCTCAAGACACACAAACACTCAGGCCTCATGACAGTATTTTTAGTCTATTTCTGTCAAGCTCATATAAACCACTTCTTCACTTTCAGTATAGTTTAGTGCTTTGATGATAAAAGGGTTTTGAGCCAAAATACCAATTTCTCTAGTTATTCTGATTTTAAAACCACTTAAAACACACAAATGGCTAAATTTTTATCTCTTGAGTCTTAAGACAGGTTAATGTTTTTAGCCTCAGAAACCTTCAAATCTAACATGATCTAAACCAGTGCTATTCAAAATGTAGTCCACAGACTAGAGCTGACCCATGGACTGTTTGTTGTTAATCTGTAAGAAGTATAAAAATTGAGAATAAGTGTTAATAAATATTTATAACAATTTGACAAAGTAGCTTTATTTGAATCTAATAATAAATTTGGGATTAATTTTCAGGTATCTTTGTGTTTTCATTTTTATCAAATTTAATAAATCAATCCATGATAGACTGAAAATAAACAAAACCTGTGCTTCACCACAGATAATTTGAGATAGCTGAGCACTAGTCTATACCCAACCCTACCTCCCCACCTTTTCTGTGAAAAATAATCATGAGTAATAGAAATCCTCCCATTTATATTTCCCATAAAATATAATTCTATGCTCTGTATTCATTTTGTATTCCTAAGAAGTTACTACAAGTTTAGCAGCCTAAAACAATGCCCATTTATTAGTTCATAGTCCTGTAGGCCAAAAGTCTGGTGCTGCACGGCTGGGTTCTCTACTCAATGTATCAAATGGCAAAACTCAGGTGTTGGCTGGACTGAGTTCTTATCTGGAGGCTCTAGGGAAAAGTCTACTCCCAAGATCATTCTCGTTGTTAGCATAATTTAGTTCCTTGCAATGATAGGACTGAGGTCGTCCTCTTCACTGGATGTCAGCCAGAACCCACTGTCAGCTCCTAGACACTGCCCGTAACTTTTTTGCCACTTGGCTTCCTTCATCTTTAAGCTAGTAACAGTGCATCAAATCCTCCTACTTCCAAATCTCTGACTTCCTCTTCTGTGACCCCAGTCATGTGAGTAGGTCAAGCCCCCATGGATAATCTCCCTACACTAAGGTCAACTGTACCATGTAACATAACCTAATCATGGAGCGGAATCCATCACATCCACATCCGCAGGATGTCACAGCCATGTACTCCACGGGGGGTTAGGGAGGAGGGAATCTTTGAGGCCATCTTAGAATTCTGTCTACCACATGCTCTGTTAAATTTCATATCTGAACTTGGCAACTGTTTCCTTTGAAATCTGGCCAATAAAGACTCTTGACTTTAAATAACATTCTTTACATAAATCTATGCCTTGTGTGGAGGAGGTCTTTCTCTGTGTAAAATAGGTTAAAATTGTTTAATTTCAATGACCCAAATGATATTCACTAAATACCTCTTGTTTAAAAAAATAGCAACTGCACCTGTGTACTATATATTACAATGTTTAATTTCAGTGTCTCAAATTTCACAGGGTGTGAACCCAATAAAATTACTTCTTTAAAAATTCATTTTTGTAAAGTTAAAATATTATTTTTAAAAACCGTTTCCCATTAAGAGTTATTTCAAAGGAATGTCTGTGGTTTCTGCTAACTTATTGTAGATCCATCCTTTTATAACATAAACCAAGAACTGTGTGATAAAGCATACCAGTTAGAAATATAAACAGATATAGATAACTTAAGTAACACTTTTCTCTCCTTGAATACAATTTATGTCACTTAAAACTTGGAATCAAAGGAACCCTATTTTCAGAGATATTTAGAGCTAGGAGATGTAGCAACCAATAGCAACACTAGCTAATTAAGTCAAATACCATTCATGGTCTCTGTTAGCATTTTAGGGTTCAAGATGAAACAAGATGGAAAAAGTGTATGATCCCTTGATAAGTATAACTTGCAACAAGTTGGCAAACTGGTAGGAATTAAAAGCCAAAAATAGCAGTTTTGCTGTGTAATTTTTTTTGCAATGACTTTATAGCTCCATATCCCAACTTGCATTACTCATTTTGTGAAATAAAGAGAAAACTATATTAAAAAAAACCTATTTTAAATAAATTACTCCACCAAATTGACCAGTTTAAAGAAAATATTCCATGGGCTGATGGCTTTTGAGGTTCTATATGGGGAAAAAGAGAACCAAATATTATTTGACACTGAGAATAACACAGCCAAATATAAAGCAATAATTGCAGTCAGTGCAACTTAACCTCTATTTAGTATTGTGGCTGTTTTTATTAAGAGGAAAGCATCTAAGGTAGTACCTTATTTTTGAGTTTTAGTTTAACTAACATTTTCATTGTTTTTCCATGTTGATGTTTCTATCAAATTCATCGTAAGCAATGCAATCAAGAGACTTCAAGAACTACAGTCCCCAGACACAAAATAAAGAGCTCTGACACCAGGTGGGTGTCCTACAATTCAATTCAATTTTGACACTATGTACCTGGAGGTAGTGTCAGATCCCACAGGTTAATGGCTAAGTCCAACAAGACTGCCTTCTGCTTCACTTGCCAATCACAAGCCAAGGTTGCTACATGCTTCTGACCCAATAACTACAGATTGGAGGTTCTCGTGACCCCTCCTTGGATTTTTGATTAATTTGCTTGAGTGACTCACAGAACTCAGGAACTGCTTTCACTCACTAGATTACAGATTTATTACAAAAGATATTAAAGGACACAAATCAATAGCCAGATGAAGAGACAGATACATAGAGGGAGGTCCCAAACAAAGGAGCCTCTGTCCTTGTGGAGTTTGGGGGTCAGCACTGTGGCACATGGAAGTATTCTGATTCCCTAACCTGGAAGCTCTCTGAACCACCACCCCCCCTTTTGGGTTTTTATGAAGGCTTCATTACACATGCATGATTGACTAAATTATGGACAACTGATGACTGATGCAACCTCCAGCCCCTCTCTCCTTCTGGGAAATCAGGGCAGGAATGAAAGTTACAACCCTGTATTCATGGTTGAATAAAGCACCCGCAACCTTAGGTGCTTTCCAAAGTTACCATGTTAACATAAACCCAGTTGTGGTGGAAAGGGTTTGCTTTGAAAAACAAGACACTTATTTTACCTCTATGACTCTGAAGTGACTTCAGGAACTGAGGATAAGAGACCAAATATTTTAAAAGATGCTCCCATGGTTCTTACTACTCAGGAAATTCCAAGGGTTTGGGGAGCTGTGGAACAAAAACTCTGGACAAAGACCAAATATATATGAGATATATTTCGGTCATCGCAATGACCAAATACGTCTCTCACAAATCACAATATTGCAACCCTATTGGCAAAGGAGGTGTTCTCCACCCTAAACAGTATGAGATGGCTGAACACACAACCACTGACACTGGACAGATGAGGTCAATGGCAATTTATTAGTCACATATACTCACAGCCTGGGGGAGGACGACATAGTATGCCAGGCAGGGTCACATAGAAATTGCATTTGGCTGTGGAAGTCATGCCTTGTAGTATCGAGGGTGAGGCACTCCCTGGTTCCAATGGCCTGTTTGAATAATTTTGCAGACTGGCAGTGAAGTAAAGCCTGTTAGGTTGAGTTCTAGGTGGAATGCAAGTGACGTGGCCAGGTGGAGCCTTTTCTACTGGGTTGGGGGCATATCTGGTGAGAGCAGGGGAACTCACAGCCCTCTGGAAACCTGTCAGTTTCAAAGATTTCAAGATAGTACTTGGAATGTTAAGTCTTACAATCCAGTTCAAATGAGGAAACAGTCTGAACAAATCAAGACCCCAACCAGCCCCAAGGAGCAAACCCTAGATGCCAGTGAACGCAAGTGTTCTCTGTAAATGATAACAATAGTAACAACAATTCCAGAAACTTATCTTAAAATTCTAGGATGAAGGACATTCCTTAACATCTCCCTGTCCAGCTGCTTTATCGTCTGTCCCCTTTGACAACTACGGATCATGATTTTCACCAAGACATTTACTTACATATTTGTCTTCCTCACCTTTCCTGCTTGAATAATCCCATTCAAGACCAAGCTACTCCTGGAGTACAGGCTACTACAGGAGGTGACCTGATGCATGTTCAGGCTGCTCCCCACTCACTTCCCTCTTGGCACAGAAACTGTCGTTTCTATGATGGGCTGTTTCTGCTTTTTTCCAGAAAAGTACTATTGAAGTTTTATTTACATGAAGTGATTCATTTCCACCTTTTTGTCCCCCCTCCCCGGTAACTTAGAAAATGCCAAAAAACTCAAAGTACCTCATGCTGATGCTGAATCATCTTTAGATGATCTTGGAGTATGACCCCAAGTTCATGAATGTGCCTATCATAAGAGGAACTTCCCCCTCCACCTCAGCAGATCCTGAGAAAAACTGTCTTCTCTATACCTGTCCACCACCACCTCAGAAAGAGGGAGAGTATGAGAGAGACGGGAGGGAAAAAGGGAGGGAAAGTAATGGGAGAAGGGTGGAGAGAGAGTGGGAGGGAGGGAGGGAGGGAGGGAGGGAGGGAGAGAGAGAGAAGAGAGAGAAATTTGCAAGATTCAAGTAGATTCCAGGAAGCAGTGCCATTAATAACATGTGTCACTCTTGATGACATGAGGAGCCAAATTCTAGACTTCACAGCCAGCCACCAGGGGAAGTTTTTGCCGGTACAGTCACTACATAAACTCCCATTTGGTCTTTTTGGTACCCCCTGCCCTGCAGGCATCCTGTAAATTTTCTTGACTTTATTTCACAAAATTTCTGAACCTGCACGTCCTCCTTGTGCAGTCAAGTGCCAGCAAGACTGAGGTCACAGCAACACCCACTGCTGGAGTTTGCGGGAAGGTGATGGGAAGCAGCTGTTCTGTTCTTAGTTCCTGCAAATCACCTGCTGCCTTAGAATAAAAACCACTCCAGAGGAATGCAGCCTCCTTGATTTTGTGCTATCATCATTAATTCATACATTCATTCATTTATTCAGTAACTCTTTACTGAGCACCACTACAGACCAGGTATTCCTACCACCCTTGTTTTTATCCTGCCTAGATCTGCTAAGAAAAAGAAGGGAAGAATGAGGGACTCACAACTATGTTAAAACCATCCCACCTCCTCTTAGCCAATTTGAGTACTGGATAAAGTGGAACATGAATTTTAAAATATCAGAAGGCCTCCAGTAGAAATAATTTTTGGAGTGGACAGTTTTCTTTGGGGCACTATCTGTTTAAGTCAAACAGATTCTGAGTTGGAAAATTAACTTGAAAACATAAAAATCCACTTGTCATCTCACTTCCATCAGATAATAGTACCTAACCTTGTGAATGTTACTTTTAAACATCTGTTAAGTATTGCTTTGTTTTTCTAAAAACACATTCTCCAAGACTGCCATTGGTTTTTAAGGGAAATGGTTCAGATTTTAATTACCAGTAAATACATTATTTTTAAAATTTTATATAGGCAAATTATTAGATTCCAAAAGAAGCTGGGGGGGGGTGGATTTTTCCTAAAATGTTAAGAAACAAAAAGGTACTGATTGCAATCCCATATTAAGAAAAGAAAACAGTGTCCCATTAGTTTCAAAGAAAATTGAGGGCTGTTTATCTTTGGAGTAGTAGGTTTATAAATGTTCAACTGCATATTTGGTCTAATTGTTTAACCTGTTGAAAGTCCTCATTTTCACATACTAACCTCAGAAATGAAAATTACAATTAGCAAACCCTGAATCTTTTGAGAAAAGGTGATAAGAGAGTCTGGGGAACAGGAGTCTAATAGCAAAAGACTTACTTTTAATAATTTCTGTAAACTAAGTAAAAAAAAAGACTTCTTGAAAACCAACTAGCAAGTTTATTGTTGATGTGATCATGTGTTAAATACACTAAGTATTCCAGATGGCCCTAACATCAATGAGAAAAGGCGATGGGTCCCAGCATCTCAGTTTTCAATGGGGTGAGGTCATGAAGTTACAAGAATTTAATTTAAATAAAAACACACATGCACACATACAAAAAATATTCATCTTTTCAAACTTACAAAAGAATTCTACATTTTTTTAAATAAACAGAAAACATGGGTTCTTATGTTAAATAAGGAGATTAAACCATTGTTCAAGCTGAGGAAACAGATAGAAGATTATGTTCATTAGTATCAGTGCCGTGGGTGAAGAAAAGTGCAGAGAAAGTAGAAATTATCCCCATCATGGTCTTTTTCTGTATTTGATAGCCTTAGAGGGGATTATGGAAGTGATAGATGATTTCCCTTCCAAGTAAGACCCTTGGCTGGCCAACACCTGGACATTAGCCTGTGAGACCCTGAGCAGAGAATCTAACTGAGCTGCCTGGATTTCTGATGTGCAGAACTGTGAGATAATAAAAAGTTTTGTTTGAAGTGCTAATTTTGCTGTAATTTGTTAGACAACAATTAGATAAAGGAAGTGATCCAACACTGATTTTCTGCTTCCAAATGAAACTCTAAATGAATCAACCAGAGTCATGCCTCATACCTGCCCTATTTCATTTCATTCCTGGTCACAGCTTTGCTTCTTTTCTGCCCATTTCCTACTTGCCGCACACATCATATGGGATGTACAGTACTATTCTCTGGTTTCCTTGCCCCATGGTTTTGTATCTCCATTCTGACCCTCATCCTTGGACCCATCTCAGATGAAGCCTTTCCTGGCACGACACTGGACTCCTAACTTGGAGATGTTGCTAACTCCCTCTTAGTTTGGCCCAAAATAAAAGGCAGAACTCTTGTAAATTCTAACACAGGTTGTCTTTCTTCAGCACAGAAGGCTGCCTTCCTAAAGAAAATAAAGGATATAGAAATAATTTCAGATTCAGGGTGATTCAGTAGGTTTAGCATTCAACTCTTGATTTCAGCTCAGTTCATGATATCAGGGTTATGGGATCAAGCCCCATGTTGGGCTCTGTGCTGAGGGTGGAGCCTTCTTGAGATCCTCTCTCTTCCTCTGCCCCTCTCCCCTGATCATGCACTTTCTAAAATTAAAATTAAAAAGAAATAATTTCAGAAGAAAAATAGCCAGGCTTGGAACTGACAGGATGAAGAGAGTCAAGAGTGTGGAGCCCAAGAGGCATGGAGAATGGGGACATCACTGTCAGACTTGGGAAACTTAAGGACAGCTGGACTTTTGGGGAAAGACAATGAGATGGATTTTATCATGCTGAGTGTTAGAGAAACATCCAAGCTGGAACTGTAAGCTCCTTGAGGCCAAGGGCACTGTGCATCTTATTCACCTTAAGTAGCTCCAGAGTCGTTTCTAAGGATGGGTGCATTTAAGTGTTCATTTCTGGAGTGAAATAAGGGAGATGTAAATTATCCATTTAGCAATTATAAGCACTCAAGTGGGGTTTGGAGGAAAGGCTGCTGGAAGTTACCATGAAGAATAAGAAACCACTAGTCTTAAGCCACAATTAACATTTAAGAAAAAATCTTAAAGGAAACCCAGAAGAGATGAAAGCCAAATACAAATTAACTGTTAGATGGTATTATAGACTAATTGTTTATTTGGGAAAGGGGATGATAATGGTATTGCGTGTTTCTAAAGTCCTCTAGAGACACATAGGAAAATAATTGAAGACAAAATCATGCAAGTTTGAGTTTTTACTCCCCAAAAGTATGAAAAAAGGTGGGGTGTAAATGATGTAGAAAAATGGATGGCTATCAAAGCTGGGTGTGCCTGAGGGTTTAGTGGACAATTCTCTCTATTTGTATGTGTGCTTGAAAATTGCCATAGTGAGAGGAAGGAAGGAAGGAAAAAAGGAAGGGGAGGAGGAAGAGAGGGAAAAACAGAGAAGGAGGAGGAAAATTGGAGGAGTTAGAATACAGAGAGGAAGGAAGGAAGACTGCCTAGAAAACAAAATGCTGACAGTAAATTGTCAAATATTTTTCAGTGACATTCTTAAGTGCATCCTTTTGGTCTATCCTAAATCCAGTTTGTTAGACTGTGGGGATTTACATCTGTTTCTAAGTCTCTAGAGAGTTTTCATTATTCTGTTCATCAAATATTTACTACATGGTGACCCTGTGTGAGGCTCTATACTAGGGTTGGGTTGACAGAAGTAAGAGATAAGTATGTTGAAAAAAGAGAGAGAGAGAGAGAAAGATGTTGTATGGGAAACCAACAGAGGATGTTATTTTTGCCATAAAACGTACTTATTCTGTATTTCAACATAGGAATGGCTTCACTGAACAGCTGTAAAATGCATGGGCACAATGCTCCCTTGTCCTGAAAACAAGGATTCGCCTTTATTACCCTATTGTGTCACTACTTGAAAGCAGGGCCTCTGATCAGTCTAACTCCAGCAGAGGAAGGCAAGTTTGGAAGAAGAGTGCTTGCTTCAGAAGGAGAGCTGGAAGGGGGCAGTGCCCATCCAGTCAGAGAAGACACCTAGTCAGCTCCAAGCAGCCCCCTGACCCAGTCCTATAACAATAAACTCAATAGAGAAGTTAATCTCCTTAATGGAAAACAGATATGTTTCTTACTTACACCTATTAACATTCCGGTCTTAAACATTTCCTGCCTTCTATGTACTCTGCTAAGAGGAGGTAAAGGCATGGGGATCCAGAATGTCTCCACATACAGTCAGGGCAAAGAGCAGCCAACAAAATGACCTAGAAAGTGCCTTTCTTCTCTACTTATCTGTTCCTACTCAGGGAATGCAAGAAGAAAGAAGCTTAGACAAGTAATTAAAAAATGGGGTGGGTAGGCAAAGAATACCTCATTCTTTGTTCCTGACTCATTCTGTTTTTCTAGTGCCACAGGACTGTGACCTAAAAACGATGAGTTCTGTAGGGTTTATTAAACTTCCATATCATGTTTGGAGGAGACAGGCATTTTAGACATGTGGACTGACTCCCCCTTTAGGTATAACAGACAAGGAAAACGGCACCTTGCTAAGGACAAATGATCTAGAATAGTCTAATTTAGCCCTAACCATTTGGCCCTAACTTCTTGAGAACAAATCACAATGTAATGTTTTGGAAGGGTTCAATCTTGGCTCTGCCAATTACTGGTATGAAAAAGTCTCTTCACTTTCTTGACTCTCAGCTCCTTGACTAGAAAATGGGCTAATAGTACAGTCCAGGAAAGTTGTGAGGTCAAACAGAGCATTCGTTTGCATGGGAAAGGTGTTTCCTCACACCAAAGCCCAGGGGCGTGAAAATGTAAATTTATCTTTTCTTAGGGTAGAATTTAGATTGTAAAGCTCCAAAACTCCTTCCAGTGGCAGAAGTTCCATGTAAATCAGGCTTATTTAAGGTATTCTCAGTCAAGAGTCCCAGACACTGTCATTTGTGACTGTACAAGTGCAGAGCTTCTTTGAGTGAGGGCAGGGGTGAGAGATGCCACAATAAATGGGAAGTCACATCCCCTCAGGATCAAAGCCAAAGATAGGTCTGTCCCCAAGCAGCTGGAGAGTGGGCACATGGCTGTTGTTGGCCAATAGGATAGGCTCTCCCAGGACACCAAATCAGCAGTGAGCAGGAAGTGAGGGATGCTAGAGAATTTATTCTGGCAGCAGTAGCAGCAATGAGATCCAAAGTCCTATTCTGGGAGTGGCAGAGGTTGACGGCAGTGATGCCCTGTGTCCATTTCTGACAGCGGTGATGCAGTGGTGGTGTCATCTGTATCTTACCAGACATTTCCTGTGCTGTGGTTTTGGCAGCAGATGGTTCTGCCCTTTCCTGAGCCCACTGATTCTGAGAACTCTCTGGTATTCTTCCCATAAATTCCTTTTCTGCTTATGTTAACCAGCATTGTTTCTCTGTTTCTAACCAAGGATCCTGGCAATTTACTTAACTATTTCTCCCAAAATCTGAGAGGATGATGGGGTGAGGCGCCCAAGCTTCACAGGACTTTACATAGCAGCATCTCATCCAGAAGAGGCTCCTGGACCTTGGCTGTACTCTGTTCCACACGGGCATCTAAAGAGATGTGCAGAGACTAGTCCTTAGTCATCATCCCCTCTCCATGCTGGCCACAAGTGAGAAGTCCTTGTTCCTGGTCTGGCCCCTGGCTTTATGGTTCACACCACATGTGGAATCTCCACCCTCCAAGTCTCCCAGCCTCAGTCTCAGATGTTAGACAATGTCAATCTCATGGAAAGAATTTTCTACTCCTGAACCCCATTAGGGCACACAAAGGCTGTATGAATTTGCCTGAGGTCAGTCTGCCTTAGCACCCAATATAGGTGCTTCTGTCTAATCCATGGTAGCACAAGGAATTGTGGGGGCGTGCTGCCTCCCAAGACCCCGACAAGAAGTAGAACACAGGACCCCTTGATATTTGGATCCCCAAATCTGTCTAGGACTTCTGTGACCATCATCTGAGATTCAGCCTGGGATAGGAGTGGGTAGGCTGTAAGGGTTGATTCTTGAGGACAATGCCAGATCAAAGTTTCCTAGTGTCCTCCAACTCTTCCCCACTACCAAGTTGGAGGATCATATACTTCTTTGAGAGGAGGAAAAAGAACAGCCCAGATATAGTACATATTCATCCACATTTATTCCATATTTATTATTCAGACTAGGACTTTGCAATATATATCACTACTTATTTAAAAAATGCATGCACAAAGCTACTCCACAAATAAAATCATATAAAAAAGCATGTAATACAAAGTGTAGCTTCTATCTCACCTTTACCATCTCCTAGGCAATCACTTTTAAATATTTCAGCCATTTCTTCTATAAGATATTTTAGTGATTCATCTACTAGCTTTCCCTAATGAAATATGTATATTTGCTCTATTACATTTCCTTCTTCTTCTGCCCACCTTCCACTAAAAATGTTATGACAATACATTAAAAAGACATAAAGAGGGTCACCTGGGTGGCTCAGTCAGTTAAGTGTCCAACTCTTGATCTCAGCTCAGGTCATGATCTCATAGTTTGTGGGGTTGAGCCCTGCATCCAGCTCTGCACTGACAGCACAGAGCCTGCTTGGGATTCTCTCCCTCTCTCTCTCTGCCTCTCCCCTGCTCACTTGTGTCTCTCAAATAAATAAACTTAAAAAATAAATAAAAAGACATAAAGATACAGCACTGAAAGACAACACAGTATTTTGATTGTCAAGCAACTGATTGCCAAAATCTGGAAAAAACAGCTGTATATTTATATGGCTGAATTGAGAACTATAGTTAATAACATCTGAATACAAACATAAAAAGTGATTATTAAAAGAGAATATAGATAAAACAAATGTACTCAAAAAAACTATACAAACTTAAGAGGAGGGAAGAAAGATGTGGAGTGGTGTTAAAAGGAAAAACATGTCAAAATATTCATTTTACACAGAAAAAAATCAAAATATACACTTTTTTACTTCAACAGAAAAATAACATAAGAAGTACTTTTGAATAACTTAAGGGTAACCACCAGGAAAATTAAACCAAGATTATTATTTTCTAAATGATTATAAATGAGAGAAAAAAAAGAAATCCAGGAAATAAGGATGGGTAGTTGAAATGAATACATAACAATAACATACAAAGAGGTTTCTTTTTTAAGTTTTAAACATTCTAAGGCTTTTTTCAGCTTTCCTGAGGTATGATTAACAAAAATTGCATCTACTTAGGTTATACACTATTTTTAAGGTTATACAACATGATTTAATATGTGTATACGTTACAAAACTATTTCTAAAATCAAATTAACACATCCATCACCTCACATAGTTACCATTTATGTGTATGTGTGTGGTGAGAACACAAGACCTATTCTCTTAGCAAATTTCAAGCCTATAATACACTAAGACTAACTATAGTCACTATGCTGTGCATAAAATCCCCAGAACTTATACATCTTGTAATTACAAGTTTTCTCCAGCCCCCAGCTCCTGGTAACCACCATTTATTCTATCGTCTGCTTCTGAGTTCAGCCTTTTTAGATTTCACATATAAAGGCAATCATATAGCATTTGTCTTTCTGGGCCTGACTTATTTCATTTAGCATAATGTCCTTCAGATTCATTCATGTTGTCCCAAAAGGTGAGATTTCCTTTCTTTATGGCTAAATAATATTTCTCTCTCCCTCTCTCTCTCTCTCTCTCTCTCTCTCTCTCTCTCTCTCTCTGTGTGTGTGTGTGTGTGTGTGTGTGTGTGTGTGTGTGTGTGTGTAATCACCTTTACTTTATCCATTCATCCATCCATGACACTTAAGTTGTTTCTGTATCTTGGCTCTTGTGAATAATACTGCAGTGAACATGGGAGTACAGATACTTCAAGATCCTTTCATTTCCTTTGCATATATACCCAGTAGTGGGACTGATAGATTATATGGATTAGTTCAATTATATGGAAGTTCAATTTTTAATGTTTTGGGAAACCTCACTATTTTCCATAATGTGTGTACCAATTTACACTCCCACCCACAGTGTACAAGGGTTCCCTTTTCTTCACAACCTTGCCAATACCTATTATCTCTTATCTTTTTTTATATCAGAAGCAGGCCAATTTATATTTTTTCATTTAAAAAAATTTTTTTAAAGTTCATTTATTTTTTAGAGAGAGAGAGAGACAGAGTGTGAGCAGGGTAGGGGCAGGGAGAGAGGGAGACACAGAATCTAAAGCAGGCTCCCAGCTCTGAGCCATCAGCACAGACCCCAATGTGGGGCTCGAACCCATGAACCGTGAGATCATGACCTGAGCCAAAGTCGGACGCTTAACTGACTGAGCCACCCAGGCACCCCAAAGCAGGCCTATTTTTAAATCAAAGCTCTCCCATTTATTAGCATGTCCCTGAAATTCTCTGTAACTCAGCTTCTTATATATATAATGAAAACTAAATGCCCACACTGTATAGTTATTATACGATTGAATGAGATCAAACAAGTATCAGAGCCTCCTACTGCACAGTGTCAATGGATTTCCACATTCAAAATAGCACAGCCCAGGATTCAAAAGCAATTTGAAAAAAATTTTAATCTTTCTTTGCACCTCTTAAAGAACACAAAGGAAATTGAACTCATAAAGTCTGAATTCTTAAAATTCATTTCTCACAGCCCACAGCATCTCTGGAATGTCCATCCAAGTCCCTTACTAGTCTACACTTTTGCCAAGTTCTCAACACTATAGTCTGTACCAACTCTTATTTTCTCAGCCTCTTCCCCTCTTTCTTCCTCAACTATCCAGTCTTGTCTTTCTCTACCCACTCTCCTGATTCTGTATTTTTTTCTGATTCTATATTTTAAAATCATAAGAACATGGCCACAAATTCAGATCTCTCCTTACAGGGAAGAGGAAGAGGGGAGCTGCATAGACCAAGAGCCAGAGAAAAGGGAAGAGGAAAGTAAACTTAATAAATTTTATCCCTATCACATATGTAAAGTGCCTTACACATAATAAATACAATTTCCCTTCTCAGTGACTCTCAGCATTTCATAAATGCTTAGTCTTTGTTTTTGATATATCTTCCATAAATAAAAATAATCATTTAATCCTTGAACACTAAATTTCTCAACACTCTCTTCTCAACTCTACCAAATTAGCAATCTAAACTGATTCACAAAATGGGGACTGCTGTCTCAGAGCAAACCTCTGATTCAGATAAAATTAAAAACCTGTATTACAATATGAATAATCACCTCCTCAAGTCTCTGTCCGATGTTTCCCCCCACCCCCACCACTGCATTTTCTTAAAGCAAGGCACACCTGCACCCTTACCATCCCTGAGGGGCCTGGAGTGAAACTAGACTCTACAAAAGACCCCCTTGGTTGCTCCAACTTTTTTTTAAGTAAGATTTTTTTTCTCCTGACATTTTAGAAGCGTTATTAAAACTCACTGGATTCTTGGGATTTGGAGAGAGAAGAAAAGAAACAACTTGAAACCTTGATTTTCCTCCCCTGGATATCATGTTTGTTTTGACATGTGGGTGTGGTGTGCTTTTCTGGCAACGACTGCACAAATTCAGCTCTGGGTGTCTACAGGACACAGAGCAGCCATGTCTAAGTTGCTTGGACAAGGAGTATTGCTTTTGTGTCTGCAGGTCATTCACACACAGCTGCTGGGCTCAGGTGTCATAGCACCAAGTGCCTCTGCTCTTTCATTAAGATCTTCAGCTACATACTTATGTGTCCGATAACAAAAAGCAGGGAGAGGGACTGGCTGAAAGTTTAATGTGGTAGGAGGAGATGAGCTCTGGGGGTCATGGGTCTGGAGGAAATGTATAGGATGCAAGTTTCTGATTATTTGACCTAGACACCAAGATCTTTTTTTTTTTTAATGACATGTTTCTAATTGGGTGTCAGTATGCCATCATTTCTGCCACCTCTTTTTTTTCATCTCACTTTTCTTAGGTCCTTTCCATCTCACTTTTCTTAGGCATCTTTGAAAGTTTAAGTTGCATACAGAAATGGAGAAAACTGACACATGGTTTCTGTTGCAGAATTTCTTCAGTTGAAATGAGTTTTCAGGGGTGCCTGGGTGGCTCAGTCAGTTAAGTGTCCAACTTCAGCTCAGGTCATGATCTTGCAGTCTGTGGGTTCAAGCCCCACATCAGGCTCTGTGCTGATGGCTCAGAGCCTGGATCTGCTTCAGATTCTGTGTCTCCCTCTCTCTCTGCCTGTCTCTGCCTCTGTCTCTCTGTCTCTCTCTCTCAAAATAAATGTTTTAAAAAATTTAATAAAAAATAAATTTTAAAAAATTAGTTTTAATATTTTCTTTGTCTAAGTCACCATCTTTCCCTTCTTCTGTTCATGGATTATTTTGCTCCTGACACACACAATGAAATATGAAGGGTTTGTGTATTCATTATGTTATTTCATATTTCCATACCTTGGCATGTACTGCTTCCTCTGTATTAGAATTCCATTCCTTGTCTTCACTTAACTATCACCTATGTATTCCTCAAAATTCAACTCCTATCACTTCTTCCCAAAAATCTTCCTTGACCCTCCTACTATGTTCCCACAGCAGCCCATACATACCATTATCATTTTTAAAACCAGTATTTGCTGAGAACTTAATCTTCATGGGCATCTTATAAGAACTGTCACTTAGAATCCTTTCACAGACAGGAAAGAGGAGGATAGAAACATGAAGGAACTTGCCCCAGGCCAGACTGCTCTTGGGTAGTGAGGTGCAATTTCAAGTGCAGGTCAGTCGGACCTCAAAGTCTGAGCTCTTGGCACCAGATCATTATACCTTTTCTAATATTTTTAAGGTATATCTGCTGATGTACTTTATTATGGGTATACCTACCTGTCTCTTCCATTAATTTGAACTTTAGCTCTGAGGTCAGAGCTAAAATCTTTTTCATATTTGTAATTTCAGTGTATATTAGTAAAGTACCTGGCTTAGATCAAGTGCCCAACAAAAAGCTATTGAATAAATAGCAGTGGAGGTCTCTATTCGGTCACTCTCCATGTTTAGCTTACATCAGGTTGCCTCTTTTCTCAGTGAAATTGAACTTCAGCTTCACCAGGTCAGACCATACAGTATGCTAGTGAGGAAAAGCAGAAGGAATCTGAGGCAACTGGTGTATTGGCAGCTCCGAGTAAAGTGAGCAGGAAAAACAATGTGTAAGTGCCCAGGGATGCCAAGCTCCAGGGATGAATTAGTTTGTGCAGCTGGGAGTCAGTGGCAGTCAGCCCAACCAATTTCACATAGGAAGCAATCATCAATAGAGCAACACAGATTTTGGGTCAAATAAAGATACCCTGTGAAACCAAAAGCTGATCAAGGGAAATCCAAGCAAGCCCAAATTAAGGACAAGATAGTATAGACAAGATGAAGCATAGTGTCTATTTCAATACTGACATTCCAGGACTACAGAATGTGCCCATGCATCTATTTGCAATAATCCAAATCACCTACAGTTAGATTTGGTGGTAACTCCCAGAGCAACAGGGAAACAGGATTTGTTTCGAGAAATCATACCAAGGAGAGAAAAGGTCTGCGCTACAGAAATAACTATGGAGAAATGACTCTAGGGAGTTTGGGATCCCAAGTTCATTTACTTAATGTATGAAAGAGTGACTAAAAGCAATTATGCAGCATAACTAGCAGACAGGATGATGTATTCGTCCCCCTGGAAGTAACAGGGTTTGCATGAGACAAATACAATTGTGGAAGAGATCTGTGATGAGGGGAGAAGAGGATTAAATATTTTCCAGCAATTTTAAATGTGGGGATAAAGTCAGATAAATGTGTTTTGTGAATAGCAAAACAGGGAAGGGAAGAAGAGCCAAGAAGTTAGGCACCGGACTGAAAGGTGACCACAGAAAGCACTGGGGATGAGATAAAAGGGAGAGAAGAGATGAATGTGTATTTTGAGTTTCCATACTGAGAATATAAAAGTGTTGGGAATAAGCAACATGCAGTAAGAGAATAGCGGGGAAAACTGGAAAGCTACTTGTCGGGGGATATCAAAACCCTGAGATCCCAGCTTCAGAAGAATCAGTTTTAATAGCAGAAAAGTTATGGAGCAGGAGAGTTTCCGGGAAATGGAAGAAGAAAAAAAAAGAAGATAGGAAACTTAAATTCCAAGTCTATAGAAAGAACACAGTGACACTGAACTTGAGACAGCAAAGGACAAAAAAAAAGGGGATGGGCACTTGAAGTAGAGCTGAAAAGATAAAATGAGATGTGAACAGCACAAGTATGAAGAAAATGCACCTTCAGGCTGGAAAATGGATTTAAACAGTATACACATACAGAACTCTAGAGAAAAGAAAAGTCAGTATTTCAGAGCAAGATAAAATTTCTTTACATATATCAATATAGGAATATAGATATATGGGATAGAGTGCATTTAGCACAAGTTTGAAAAATATTTCACCTATGGTAAAATATATACAATTATGGCTTTGAACTGTAGGGAGCTAGTATATAAAATAAAACTCTCCCAAAATAAATGGAAAATAGAAAAATTATGGAAGGAAATGACACTTCTCTGTTGATCAGTGGTTCTCCACCTTAGCTGCATGTTAGAATCATATTTTGAACCATACCAGTATCTAGGCTCCAGCCTCAGATATTCCGAATTAATTGGGGGGGGGGGGGTGTCAAGGTCCCAGCACCTGTATTTTTTTTTTAATTTTTTTTTCAACGTTTTTTATTTATTTTTGGGACAGAGAGAGACAGAGCATGAATGGGGGAGGGGCAGAGAGAGGGAGACACAGAATCGGAAACAGGCTCCAGGCTCCGAGCCATCAGCCCAGAGCCTGACGCGGGGCTCGAACTCACGGACCGCGAGATCGCGACCTGGCTGAAGTCGGACGCTTAACCGACTGCGCCACCCAGGCGCCCCCCAGCACCTGTATTTTTAATACCACTTGTTAAGAAGGAGTTTCATGTGTTAGCTGGAAAATAAGAAAAGTGACTGTTTGAAATTTAAATTTTAGGATCAATCTGTAAGAAAAATCTTACTGAAGAGATTTTATATATAAATATACATATTTTATATACATATATACATACATACACATACATATATATATATACACATACACACACACACACACACCCCTACCTATTTACCATGTAGAATGGCATATCTAAAAGAAGTGAAATAACAGAGGACATAACTATGTGTAAATCAGAATACAGTTCAAAATTAAAGCTTAAAAATATGAAATGAAAAAACTGAGAGATTTGATAAGGATATATGAGGAACCAGCAAATCTTGTTACAATTTGAAGAAAGTTAAAGTGAGAGGAATAAGCAAAGAAGGAAGACTGTGATCTCCTTTCTAATGTCTTTGTCTCCCCAGTATCTATCCAGAGCAGAGCCTGGAATGAAGTTGGAATCCACAAATGTTTGCTGAATACAGGAATTCTGCACTGAGGTAAACATGAGATAGGAAATAATGGACACAGCGTAATGGAAAATGAAAAACAATGAGCTTCGGAGTCAGTGCTGGGTTTCACCTGCCAGAGTGTTGCCAAGTGCCTGGATAAATCAATACATCTCCACGGATCGTTATTAGACTACATGAACTCAAAGCTCACCTAGCTCTAAAAGTTTATGACTATATCCTAGCTTTAAAAACTAAGTAAGCCCTCAAGTAAAAAAGAGAAGTCCAAAAAAGCAAAATGGGATGTGCCATTTTGGAATGCACTTAATGGAATTCATGGATAGGTAAACCAAAGGTGAGGAAATTAAACCAAAACATCAAAAATAGGAGGAAATACAAGGAATTTATAGGTGCACAAAAATGTTGTAAGCTCCCTGAGATCAGAAACTCTCTGTCCTGCCTCCCACCATACCCTCAATACCCAGAATAATGCCTGGCTCATGGTGGGTGCTGACTTGACCACACAGATGCAAATGCCAGATATTTACAGAGATCCAAACAGGGCACTGGTCTTGCAAGCGTTATAGAGAAGATGGTCAAAAGAAAAGATGTCCAGTAAGTGCAAAGTACTCACAAGTCATCATCACTTCTCTGTATTATTATCTTACAAGGAGATTGCCATCAACCTATTTGGTCACAACACATGGGGTAAGTACAACAGGGCATAGTTCACACAAAACACTGGCTTGAAGCTAACTGTGGTGACATGACTTTAATTCAGATTAATTCAGATATTGAAACCACTTTAAAGCAATATGGTACCTGCCAAGTTACTTTTTTCTCTTCAGACAAATGCATGTGCTTTTCCACAAAAGAAGGCCAAGAAGCCTTGATCATGAATCCATATTTGTATTGCAGGACTATTCCTGAGGCACACCTCAACTATAGTCAAAATCTTCCCCAAAACAGCTCCAATGGCTCCAATATTTAGCCCCCATCTCTTTTTCACCAAGTAAACCTGGTCCTTAATTTATAACTCACAGCTTTCCAAAGAGTAGTAATTCTAACAAGGATTCTACATTTACTTAAGTTCAAAGACTATATGGACTTAATTAAGTTTCCCTATCTCCCTTTATCATCCACAAATCAAGGGCTTGGATAAAATAACGAGGCACACCAAAACAGAAGTCCATATGCATTGTTATGGGAGGCTGGCCAATAAGTTGAGCCAAGGTTTCCCAGGCTTGACATGGCATTCCTTTGATCCAACAGCCAACACACTTGTATTGAACACCTGTATTAGGCACTGTACTAGGGCTGGGGGCTAGAAAGATTAATATGTCAAGGTGTCTCCCTAGAGAGCTTTATGGTCTATTGGGAGAGACAAACTGATCCACATCTAAGCAGGAAGGGAGAAGAAAGGAAACATATGTGTTAAATACCTGTTGGAGGCCAGGCTCTGTGCTATATGCATTATCTGCTCTTTTTTTTTTTTTTAATCTTTTTTACAGATCAGAAAACTGAGGTTCCAAGAGGGTATTTACTCACCCAAATTCTCAAACCTGAGTATAGGATAGTTGGATGGGTACCCAGATTTGTCCTCCTTGAAAATCCATTCTCTTGCTGCTCTACCATATTCAAATGCAATTTGCAAAAAGTTAAAATAACATTGGATGATAAATGCTATATTAGTAGTAGTTTGTATATCAGAGTGAGTAGTAGTATATCAGAGCACAAAGGGCGTAGTGAAACTGTGAGTAGGAGAGGAAGGGGGTCAGGGAAGGCATCACCGAGGATGTGACATTTGAGCTGGGCCATGTTAAACAGCTGGAGTCAGTCCTGCTGGATTACTAATGTGTTGATTTTTTGACTACACCTCTTGGGCACTTACCAGAGTCACAAAGTGAAGGAAGCAATAATTCTTCTCTGGCCACCAAAACTGCTGAAATAGAGTCACCTGCTATTTCTACACCCTCTCGTTTCACACAGAGGGTTTCTTAAATAAGGTTGCAGTTAGAGGATGTTAGCTTAGGGAGCAGCAGGTGTGTGGATGGAGAGAGGTGCAGGCCACGTCTGATAGGAGGGGGAGTGTTCCAGTGCTTTGGAGCCCTCCTTGTTTGCATACTGGGATTAAAGATACCCAGATTACATATATAGAACAAATAGCTCCAAAGAGGATCTGCAAAAGCATGTGGAACAATTTTTGTCTGAGAGTTGTTTCAAAAAGGAAAATCTCAAGCATGGATTTAAAAAAAAAAAAAAGGAGACTTTCTGTTTACCTATTGATGATAAATCAACAGGGATGCATGGCAGCCAAATGGGTCTTTGAATGTGCTGCTTCATTTTTCCCATTAAGTCCAAGGATAGTCACAGAAATGGAAAAAATAAGGCATTAAACTTCAGTGAAGCAAAATTTGGAAAAATGTGTGTGATGCCCTGAACAAAAGACACTGGGTTGGACATTAATGGAAAGTACCTTAGAGTAAATTATGGAAAGTTTAGTGACTATGTACTCTGAAAATAAAGGAAAATAATGGAATGCCACATAAAGCACATGGAGTCACACAAGTGGGAAGGGAAAGGGAAAAAAGTGAAAAAGTTTCTAAAGCACTATGATGTTTCTCTAGGAGACAGTTAAGGCATACAAAGGCAATAGTTGAACAACTGCAAGGCAAATGGGTAAAGTAAGGCATGACTGAGCAGTCCCTAGCTCATTTCTCTGCTTCCAACTTTGCACTTCATAAATGATTCCTCCCACTGTGACCAGCAAGCTTCCTAAAATGCAGATCTGATTATAAGACTCCTCTGCTTAAATGCCTTCAAGTACCTAGTCTCAAGAAAAAGTTGAAATTCCTTGGTGTGCCATGTAAGAACCACAATGTGACTTCTACCTGCCCAGCTTCATCTCTCCCCTTTTCCAATTCACACTTTATTCTCTGATCATGCCGAACTATCTGAATATCCCTCCAACTCAATCTCTGAAACATTGAGCATGCCATTTCTCCCACCTGTAATGCTGTATTCCACCACCATCTTCCCTTTCCTCTTGCCTCATTCCCATTCCTTAATTCTTTCATCTAACATTTATTGGGCCAAACAGTGGGCTAGGCCCTGAAAAGAACACAGTGATGGGGATAGAGATGGTCTTGGCTCTCATAGGCTTCAGTCCAGTGTGGTTATTATCACTTCCTTCCTAAAGTGAAGGCTCCAAGGTTGGACTGAATGTCCCTTCTATCCTAAAGCACTATGAATGAATAATTGAATTATTCATTTTAATTGTTTATGTTTAATTAGGTTAATGAATAACTATTGAATCAATAAAGCCATAAAAGACCATAGAAAATTACCATTTCCAATGGTACAGTTTCCTAACAGCATTTGCTTTTGTTTGGCCCAATATTTGTTGGGCAGCTACTACCAAGGCACCATAACACGCATGGGCATCTGAAGATAATTAAGACAGTCTCTGACCTTAAGGAGTGTGCAGTCCAGGAAAAGAAACAAATACATGATTTTTAATACAATTTGAAAACATATAAATGCCTAAGTTATTATAGCATCAGAAGGTGTTCCAAATGTTTTGCCTGAACATATCTTCCAGTCCTCATAAGAATTCTAAGGTAGAAGACAATTATTATTATTATCCCTCTCTTATTATGAGAAAACTGAGATTAAGCTGTGTGCCCAAGATCATGCTTGAAACCAGCCAATTTTGTTACCCAGCCCATGATTTTGAACATCATAATAGAGCAAAGTAGGTGTTATAGTAGAGGTGTGCATAAGGTGCTCTCTTGAAACAGAGACAGAAACTGAACCCAGAACTGAAATTCAGAAAAAGTTTATTGAAGGAGCTGAGCCCTTTCCTGTGGTAAACATATAGTAAATATAAACCGTTATCTTGTGGTTTATATACACAATGGAGTACTACGTGGCAATGAGAAAGAATGAAATATGGCCCTTTGTAGCAACGTGGATGGAACTGGAGAGTGTTATGCTAAGTGAAATAAGCCATACAGAGAAGGACAGATACCTTATGGTTTCACTCTTATGTGGATCCTGAGAAACTTAACAGAAACCCATGGGGGAGGGGAAGGAAAAAAAAAAGAGGTTAGAGTGGAAGAGAGCCAAAGCATAGAGACTCTTAAAAACTGAGAACAAACTGAGGGTTGATGGGGGGTGGGAGGGAGGGGAGGGTGGTGATGGGTATTGAGGAGGGCACCTTTTGGGATGAGCACTGGGTGTTGTATGGAAACCAACTTGACAATAAACTTCATATATTGAAAAAATATATATATATATATATATATATATATATATATATATATATATATATATATATATATATATATAAACAGTTATCATCTCAGCTGGATGAAAGAACCCCAGATCCACTTACCCCAAATCAGACAGGTAAGAAGAAAGAAATCGGGATTGCTGCCAGATGATTCACACAAGCATGCCGTACTTGTTGTCAAATATTAAAATTATTGTATAACATTTGGGAAATAAGTATTGCCCCCACAATCCCCAAGGGCCTCCCTCCCATCCTGACCACCCTGGCTGCAATGCCAGCTCTTTGAGACTGAAGCTTCCAAACAGACATGACTTGGCTGCTATTCTCTCTGTTCCACTGACCTAATTTTCTCTGGCTTTGCCATAAACATGCTGCTATAATTAACAATAGGTTTGTAATAATCTCTGACATCAGCTAGGCTAAGTGCTCCTACTTTGTTCTTCTTCAGGAGTATCTCTGCTATTCATTGTCCTTTGTTCATCTCTTTATATTTTTTTAAATTCATTTGTCGAGTTCTGTTAAAAACTCTACTGAAATTTTTATTGAAATTGCACTGAGTCTGGAGATGGGAAGATAATTTATATTTTTGTGATATTGAGTCTTTCTATGAAAAAATGAGGTAACTTTTGTCTTAGTAATATCTTTCAGTAGATTGTCATAATTTTCTCTCCAAAGGTTCTGCACCTCTCTTATTAGATTTATTCCCAGAACCTTATTTTTGTTGCCATTATGAACAGTATCTAAGAGTAGATGGGAGGTGGGGGAGAGGGGAAAGAGGGTGGTGGGCAGGGAGGAGGGCACTTGTTGGGATGGGCACTGGGTGTTGTATGGAAATCAATTTGACAATAAATTATATTAAAAAAAGAAAGAAAGAAAGAAAGTAGGTTACTGAAGTCTCCAAATATTATAGTTGAATCTTCCACCCTTTTTATTTCTAATATTATTTTTCATAGATGTGTATTATCATTTGATAAGTATATACATATTTTATCATTATATGATCATGATGCTGATTAATAAAGAATAGCAATAGTAATAAAATATCAGTGTTTTCAATCATACAATCAATCAATCAATCAATCAATCAATAAATACCTGTTATACTTGTTGGTTATCAATATGCAGTTGACTCATATCTTGACCTATGTCTAACACCCTAAACTCTCTTACTAACTCAAAAGAAATTGTCAGTGTATCTTCTATGTGGATAATTCTACCATCTGCAGTAATGACAGTTTTATTTCTTCCTTTCCAAGTTTTATACAGCTTATTTATTTTACTTGTTTTACTGAGCTGGTTAGGACTAGCAGTAAACTATTGAATAGAAATGCTAATAGCATTCCTGTTTTGTTTCTGATTTAAAAGGGAATGCTTTTACAGTTCATAATTTAAATATATGTCTTCTGTAGTTCTTTAGTAGAGATCACTTATCAGATCAAAGATGTTCTTTTCTATTTCTAGTTTACTAAGATTTTTTAATATAAATGTTGGGAGTCTTAATTATTGCTTTTATTTTTCATCTATTAAGAGGATTGCATCACTTTCCTTTTTAATCTACTAATATGGTGATTTTCTAATATTGAACTGATTTTATAACTAGGAAGCCAGCTTAGTAATGATGTATGTTGCACTGGATTTCATTTGCCTATTATTTCCTTTGGAATTTTTGCATCTATATGAGTGAGCTTGTCCTGTAATTGCTCTTTTCATACCATCATTGTCCAATTTTGATAATAAGATTAAATAGCCTCATAAAACAAGTTAGGGACAGGGCACCTGGGTGGCTCAGTCGGTTAAGTGTCCGACTTTGGCTCAGGTCATGATCTCGCGGTCCATGAGTTCGAGCCCCACGTTGCGGTCTGTGCTGGCAGCTCAGAGGCTGCCTGTTTCAGATTCTGTGTGTGTGTCTCTCTCTCTGGCCCTCCCCCGTTCATGCTCTGTCTCTCTCTCAAAAATAAATAAACGTTAAAAATTTTTTTTAAAAAAGTTAGGGAGTATCTTCTCTTTTCCTATTTGCTGGAAAAAAAAATGTGGACTTCTCTATTATTTAAATGTTTCAAAGTATCTGGAAGAATTTTCTGGTAAAATCATCTAACCTTAGCTTTCTTTTTGTAAGAGGATTTTAAACCACGGAATTGAGTTATTTTATGGCAATTAGACTATTCAGATTTTCTCTTTTCTCTTTTTTGTTAAGTACTTTTTTCAAGGAATTTGTACATTTCATCCTAATTTTTAATTTTCTGAAATAAATTATAATATTCTGTTATCTTTTTAGGTTCTTCTGCATCTGAAGTTATATACATTTTTTTATTCCTAATATAGATTTTTTTTGGTGCCTTGTATCTCACTTTTTTGATAAATCTTACCAGACATTGAGCAATTTTATTTGTCACTTCACAAAAACCCAACTTTTTGATTCTCTTTGTTTCCTATTTCATTAATTTCACTCATTTCTGCCTTTATTTTTGCCATTTCTTTCTTTTTATGTTCTTTGGCTTTATACGACTGCAATTTAATATTTTTAAGTTGAAGATCTTATCTTAAAGCCTTATTTTGTCTGATATTATCAAAACCACACCAATTTATTTTTCATTACTATTTTCCTGGTATATCTTCTCCAAACATCTTAAATTTCTATATTTTTATATTGTAGGTAAGTCTCTCACAAACAACATAGAGTTAGATTTTGTAAATCCAGCCAAATGAACTTTCTAACTGAACAGTTTAGTTCATTACTATTGAGATTATAGATTTATTTCTTTTTACCACCTTATTTTTTCCTTTTTATTTGCCTTGCTAAACACCATAAATACCATATTTGACAGTAAACAGTTTTTTCCTTGTCTGAAAATGTCTTTATATACTTTCATTTTTAAAATACAGTTTTGCTAGCTATATAATTCCAGATTTATATTTATTTTCTCGTAGGCTTTAAAATAGTATAACACTGGGGTGCCTGGGTGGCTTGGTCGGTTAAGTGTCCGACTTCAGCTCATGTCATGATCTCACGGTCCGTGAGTTCGAGCCCTGCGTCGGGCTCTGTGCTGACAGCTCAGAGCCTGGAGCCTGTTTCGGATTCTGTGTCTCCCTCTCTCTCTGCCCCTCCCCTGTTCATGCTCTGTCTCTGTCTCAAAAATAAATAAACGTTAAAAAAATTTTTTAAATAGTATAACACTATATTTTATTTTTGATTTTGCCTCCCATCTAATTATTATTTATTTGTTGCTAATCTGTCTTTTCTGACTATTCATTAGATTTCTTTTTCTTGGTTTTTCTGCAGCTTTACTACAATGTAACCAGGTATGTGTGTCTCTGCATTTTTCCTGCTTGGAATTTACTGATACCTAAAATCAGGATTTGTGTCTTTTACCAGTTTAGGGAAATTCTTCACTATTCTCTCTTAGAATATTATCTATTTTTCATTCTTTCTAGTTTCTCCTTCTTTAACTCTGATTACATGTTGGAACCTTCTCATTTTATGATCCATGATTCTTGATTTCTCATTCGTGATTACCCTATCTTTTACACTGGTGTGTCTGGTCATTTCTATAGGTTCACATTGCAGTTCGGTACTTTTCTTGAGCTGTATGTAATCTTTTCTTAAAACCAACTGAGTTGGGGGGCGCCTGGGTGGCACAGTCGGTTAAGCGTCCGACTTCAGCCAGGTCACGATCTCGCGGTCTGTGAGTTCGAGCCCCGCGTCAGGCTCTGGGCTGATGGCTCAGAGCCTGGAGCCTGTTTCCGATTCTGTGTCTCCCTCTCTCTGGCCCTCCCCCGTTCATGCTATGTCTCTCTCTGTCCCAAAAAAAAAAAAAAAAAAAAAAAACGTTGAAAAAAAAAACCAACTGAGTTGGGGCACCTAGCTGGCTCAGTCAGTGACACGTGACTCTTGATCTCTGGATTGTAAGTTCAAGCCCCATGGTAGGTGTAGCGATTACTTAAAAATACATACATATCAACATACATACATAAACAAACCTGAGTTTATTTCAATTATGTTTTCCAAGTCTATAATTTCTTTTTCAAAAGTGCCTTGTCATCATTGAGAGTTTCTGAACCTTACTCATACTTTCAATAATTTTTATATATTTTTAAACTTATAACCTATGTTCATTTTCTATTCCACATTTGATCATTTGACTATCATAAATATTTGTATATTTGATTCAACTATTGGGTATTCCTGCTGATTTTCAGCCATGTTTTTTGTTCACATCTATGTTGTGATGTTTAACTACTGAGCCCATTATCTGATGTAGTTTTACCTGAAGGAATTCTAAGAGACATGAAGTTGAAGGTTCTTTCATCCAGAGAGAATTTATACTTGCTTCTGCTAGCACATTTAAACCTATTTTTTCTAATAATTTTGGTTTTCTTTCCAGTTAGAGTTGACGTCAAAATAGGTACGTTCCCCTTGTAAATTAGGATTTATCTCTAGAGTTCACTGTTCACTGAAGGTGTGGCCCTTTTGGGAAGGTAGGGTCTTGGCTCCACACAGGTCCTTGATTTGATTCTCTACATCATATGGACACTAAGACTTTTTCCTTGCTCCCCATGAGGCCATTAAAACCTAATCTCTGGATCACCAGAAATCCATGGTGCCCAGAGAGCAGTCATAGACTTTTCTCCCAGGATTTATGCTTTTGCTTCATGTTTGACTGCTAAGGATTTCCTTACTCTCTTGCCAGCTCAGGCATGCACTGAAAAGTTTTCCATTTTATATAATATCTTGGATAATTTTGTACTGTAAGGCTTTTCATAACATCTAGCTTATAATACTGCCAAAAATGGAAATCTAATTTATTATTTTTAAATTTTGCCTAAATTAGAAAGTTCCTTTTTAAATAACCAAGTTGCTTTCTATTAAAAATTCTTTATAATTATAAAAAATGTTTCTGTAAAAATAGGAAGTTATAAATAAAATTCACAGAAAGAGAATATCAGTTAAAATTTCATCACTTCCCAAAGATGTTCATGTGTTATTAGGTTAAACCATGTGAAACAGTACTTCTGTAGCTCAAAATCAACAACTTTATAAGGTTCAGCTAACTAATTTCTTCTAGTCTTTTTAAAATAACTTTTACATAGTTAAAATAACAATTTATATATAACTTTGTATATTTTTTCTTTTTAAATTTTTTAATTTTTTAAAAATTTTCTTAATATAATTTATTGTCAAGTTGGCTTCCATACAACACCCAGTGCTCATCCCAATAAGTGTGCCCTCCTCAATGCCCATAATCCACTTTCCTCTCTCCCCCCACCCTCCATCAACCTTCAGTTTTTTTCTCTGTATTTAAGAGTCTCTTATGGTTTGCCTCCCTCTCTCTCTGTTGGTAACTTTTTCTCCCCCCTTTACATCCCCCATGGTCTTCTGTTAAGTTTCTCAAGATCCACATATGAGTAAAAACATATGGTATCTGTGTTTCTCTGACTGACTTATTTCACTTAGCTAAAACCCTCCATTTCCATCCACATTGCTGCAAATGGCATGATTTCATTCTTTCTCATTGCCAAGTAGTATTCCATTCTATATATAAACCACATCTTTTTTATCCATTCATCAGTTGATGGACATGTAGGCTCTTTCCATAATTTGGCTATTGTTGAAAGCGCTGCTATAAACACTGGATATATGTGTGTATCAGCATTCCTGTATCCCTTGGGTAAATTCCTAGCAGTGCTATTGCTGGGTCATAAAGTACTTCCATTTTTAATTTTTTGAGGAACCTCCACACTGTTTTCCAGAGCAGCTGTACCAGTTTGCATTCCCACCAACAGTGCAAGAAGGTTTCCGTTTTTCCACATCCTCGCCAGCATCTATAGTCTCCTGATTTGTTCATTTTGGTCACTCTGCCTGGTGTGAGGTGGTATCTGAGTGTGGTTTTGATTTGTATTTCCCTGATGAGGAGCGACATTGAGCATCTTTTCATGTGCCTGTTGGCCATCTGGATGTCTTCTTTAGAGAAGTGTCTATTCATGTTTTCTGCCCATTTCTTCACTGAATTATTTGCTTTTCAGGTGTGGAGTTTGGGGAGGTCTTTATAGATTCCTGGGTTGCAGGGCTGGTTCAATATTCACAAATCAATCAATGTGATACATCACATTAATAAAAGAAAGGATAAGAACCATATGATCCTGTCAATAGATGTAGAAAAACCACTTGACAAAATCCAGCATCCTTTCTTAATAAAAACCCTCAAGAAAGTTGGGATAGAAGGAACATACTTAAACATCATAAAAGCTACTTATGAAAAGCCCACAGCTAATAGCATCCTCAATGGGGAAAAACAGAGCTTTCCCCCCGAGATCAGGAACACAACAGGGATGTCCACTCTCACCACTGTTTTTAAACATAGTGTTGGGAGTCCTAGCATCAGCAATCATACAACAAAATTAAATAAAAGGCATCAAAATTGGCAAAGAAGAAGTCAAACTTTCACTTTTTGCAGACAACATGTTACTCCAAATGGAAAACCCGACAGATTCCACCAAAAGTCTGCTAGAACTGATACATGAATTCAGCAAAGGCGCAGGGTATAAAATCAATGCACAGAAATCGGTTGTATTTTTATACACCAATAATAAAGCAACAGAAAGAGAAATAAAGAAACTGATCCCATTTACAATTGCATCAAGAACCATAAAATGCCTAGGAATAAACCTAACCAAAGATGTATGCTGAAAACTATAGAAAGCTTATGAAGGAAATTGAAGAAGACACAAAGAAATGGAAAAACATTCCATGCTCATGGATTTGAAGAATAAATATTGTTAAAATGTCAATATAATTTTGTGGATTTTTTTCTTTGCAGAAGCCACTTCCCCATTAAACTTCTTACAAAAAATTGCTTACGCAATATATATTTACATGAAATTTAGCATAACTGTTTTAATCATTCCCTATTTTTGGAAATTTAAATTGTTTCCATGTTTTTTTTTTAAATAATACTATAGTAAATATATTGGTGCATAAAGCAAAATTCTTAATTTTGTATTTTCCCTTAGAATGGATGAATAGAAATAGAACTGCTAATTCAAAGATTAAAGTTCTTAAAAATCCTATTATCTATCAGAAAATTACACTATTACTTACAGATTTAAAATATCAGAAAAGAGGTACTGGGGGGCCTCTTCCAATTTCCTAATTTGATATTTAAACACCTCATTAGAAAAGTCATGGGATGATTTAGATCTACCCTACAACTCACATATTGTGATATGTTCTCATTTTTTTATTACCTTTGTTTGTTTGTTTGTTTGTTTGTTTGAGAAAGAGAGGGCATAAGGGAGTGAGGGTGGAGAGAGAGAGGGGGAAGGGGGGAGAGAGTGGGGGGAGAGGGAGAGAGAGAAGGGAGAAGGAGAAAGAGAAAGAGGGGAGAGAGAAAGGGGAGGGGGGGAGGGAGGGAGGAGAGAGAGAGAGAGAGAGAGAGAGAGAGAGAGAGAGAGAGAGAGAGAGAGAGAATATCCCACAAGGGGCAGAGGGAGGAGAGAAATGGGGCTCACCCCAGGCAGGATTCAAGCTCACCCAGGCAGGACTCAAACTCATGAATCATGAGATAGTGACTTGAGCCAAAGTCAGATAATTAATTGACTGAACCACCCTGGTGCCCTGTTCTTGTTTAAACAGCTCTCAGATACTCACCACATTTTTTATAATGACTGGAAGAATCTCATCCAACTTCCCTTAGGACTTTATTTAAAAGTTCTACAAAAGTCAGATTACCTAATTATATCAATATCAATTCTTCGAAGAAGTCTGTCTATTCTTACCAAAGACCCAGAATTTAGTTCAAAGTGTTCAGATTTCATTTCATTTTCATGGTGAAAAAAACTATTTTTTGTTCCTCTATCCCAAATTCTTAACAAAAATGGCAATAACTCCTACATTTTTCTCTCACCAAACTGTTTCAATAATAATAAAAGGTACCTTTTATCGAGTCTAATAAACTCCCATAATAAATTTGCAAGGTATCATCATGCCCATATTATAGCTAAGGAAAACTGAGTCTCAGGTTAAAAGCTCATATCAAAATAAAGGCTCTGATCAAAGTTGAAATGAATTTAGCTGAAGTCTTCAGCTATCAAAGTACACACACACACATATACACACACAGTTGAAATTATGGCTCAGAAAAGGTGAGAAGAGGGGATTCTTTTGTAAAGCACACCAGGTGTCTTGGGGCAACTAAAGGACCTAGGGACACAATTGCTCATCCTTTACATCATGGATAAAGTTTAAAGGCTGCAGTAAAGAAACTAGTTACCAACCCTGTGAAAAAATTGCCAACAAACAAACAAAAAATCTGAGAAAACGAATTCATAGCCCAAAGACAATTTTCCCCATGGCTCCACTTTAATCGGCTAATAACACCCAAGAGCAGCATGGCTTGGCTACTAGTTCTTTCATTCAGTGCCACATTCAAGTGATGTTTCGTAGTTTTAATGGCCCTGTCAGCATTCATCAGGAAATCAGTGCAACCCTCCAGAGTCCTGCCATAAAAACACAGTGGCTTGCTTAATTAGAGCTGTGCAGCCTTCGGCACACCCCAACTCTATGTTGAATTGATGTGTCTCACTCTCACCTTAAGCTCACCAAGATTCAGATGAATCCAAAGGGTCAGTGTGGGCCCAGCTGAATAAGGCCCAGGTTTCACAGGCAGTAGGCTTTTACCTCTTGATGCCATAGCCTTTAAAAAAAATGAATAAATTATGGTAGGAAAACTTCTCACCAACATGAGAGTTCTTAGGTACCCTGCATGCTGGACACAAGTTCTGTGAAACAAAGAAACAGACATAATTTCAAGATTCTACAGATAGCGAGGCTGATACATATGTGTATACCTGCAGAGAATGTTATGCAGGCAGGAAAATGGGAGCCTGATTTAATGAGTCAGTTTTATTGTTTCATTACAAATATATAGTTTAATGAAAGTTGTGCTTCCGTGTTGTTTGAAAAATACAACGCGTCTCCTATGGTTATTACCTGGTTTCTGAATGGATCTGTGTACTCACTGAAAATCTGTAGCCAGAGGCACTGAGAAACAGGATGGGGTTCAACAGTATAGACACCTGTTGCTTTTCCTGAAAATTTTAATTACAGACTCCTAGATTTTTTTGTTATTGAAATCACAATACAACATGGTGATGGTCACTTCTGAGTCTGAAGCTTCCATTTTCCATGAATTAAATGGAAAAAGTTTGTTCTTTCCATTTTTTGTGATTCACTATCTAGGAGTTGTATTCTTAACCAAAAATTTAATTTTGTACATAAGAATAAACAGCTCTCACGACAAGAATAAGAAAAATGCATACTCTGAATCTCTACCTACTACTGATCTTTTTGCCATAGCCATTAGTTTCTCTAAAAATCAAACATGACTTGGTCTTTACCAAAATACTATATGTGTACTATAAACCATTATCTTGAATTTGATACCAAATTTAATTTTTCTTTAAATAAACATATACAGGATGCAGTAGTGCAGATATTTTTTCAATTCCCTCCATTGCTCTATCAGAGTGTATATTCATGTCAATCATGGAATAAAAATTCTAATTTTTTTGAATATATCAGAAACTTTTATAAAATGTTTGCCCAAAATTCATGTGCAAATTATGAAATCACTTTTGCAATTTTTCTTGGCAAAACTTCTGGAACAAATCAATAAAATGCAACTTTCCATAGGAAATGCGCTTCTGAAAAATAACTTCCTCCACTGAAATGGAGTCTGTAGAATGACAAGTGTTACCTCTCCGCTTCATAATGTAAAATTTAATGCTTATTTGCCAAACTATTCCTTTTTATTGATAATAAAAGGCTTTAATCAGAGATTCATTAGATAGATGAAATAATTCCTTGCCTGTTATGTCCCAAATGTTCAGGTACAAATAGATCTGAATATCTAGGATAGATGTATTGAAAATACAAGAGCAAATTCGGGGTCATATTTTTATTCGGGGTTATAATCTAGGAGTACTCCTACATTTTGACAAATTAGGTTTGCTGCCAAAGTAGAATTAAACAGGTAAGGAAATTAAACTTGTTAAATTTTTTGTAATCGTTGTAATGGGAAGTGACATCTCATAAACTTCTCTAGGAAAAAAAATCCTGCCCTCTTGTAATAAAGTCAATATGTGCAGAGAAATGGCATCAGGGCCAAATTAAAAGCTGATCTGACTTTCCTGAAAGAAGTAACAGGACACCTTTGGTCAGGGCTAATCTCATAAATGGGCCTGCGAGATAGCTGTATGTTCTGAATGTCCTACTAATGCTGTCCTTCTCAAAACATCTCCCCAAGGTCTGTTAGTGATACCTGGAACTCCAGTAGAAGTTTATTCCTCTCCTTTCATGTTTTCCCCCATGCTAAAATGTAAATATCAAAGAGAAGAATAACACATGAAGCTTGTTAGTCATTTCTGTGTTCATAGTGATGAGTTTTTAATAGAAGAGGTAAATAAAGTTTGAAACAACCATTCATCATGGGAAAGAAAATGCTAGGAAAGGAAGAAGTCCCTGGAAGATGCAGGAAGGCACTGGAAAATGTGGGAGGACAGAGGAAGAGAAGGAAATTATCCTTTCTCTTGTCAGAAAACCAATAGAATGTATCTCAGTTTCTATTTAAATGGAGTTTTAATTACCCTGGGGCATAGCGGTATGGAGAGAAACATTGATAACTAGGCTTGAACTGTGCTTCCAAGAGCTAGGCAAACACACAGGGAAAAAAAAAGACAAGTAAGTTCTTCTCAAACACAAGATCAAGTACGAAGTGACTAAGAAAACAACATTTTGATTTGAAAATACAACTCTCAAAGAGTCATTACCTACAAACACCTCTAACTACAGCTTTCTTTTGTTTTCTACAGCGTGGTAAGAAGCCATGAAATCCAACAGCAACTCTTTAAGAGGAGAGTCTAAGGGAAGAAACCTAAGTATTTCTCAAAGTGTGTTCCATGGAATACTTGAATGGATAGATGCTAGAATGATGAAGAGGGAAGATCTTAGAAGTGAGTTTGAGAAAAGCTTTATGATATAGGTCTCTCTTAGAGAGTTAAAACAGACTGTGGCAGAGACTGCTGTGAGTTCACCAAAACCATAACCTATTCTCCAGATCACATTTCCCAGCATTCACTGCAGTTAGGCAAGGCCATGTGACTGACTGACCAGTGGGATGGGAATGTGACCAGTTCTGGCCAGTGGGATGTGACTTCTGGGTAGAAGTCATGTGTGCCAATTTCTGGTTTGGCCCATTAAAACTTTCCATGTACCATCTCTCTTTGTCCATTCCAACTTTCTGAAGTAGAGATAAATCTGGGGTGATTTGGGGAGCTATACATTGAGGATAATGAAATTTAGGTAGATGATGCTTGGCTTTATGAATTGTCTCTTGAAGGCAGCCACCTAATCAAGAGCTCTAGCATTACACCATGTTATGGGCCAGTAATATATCTTATTATATTAAGCTACTGAGATTTCAGTGTTTTTTTTTCCTTTACAACAGCATTTATCTTGATAAAACATTTTGCATTTTAAATGTCTAAAAATTGTCACAGCTAAAAATCATGTTTACTTTTATTAAGTGCAGTTTTTTCCACTTAAGCTGACCACAGACCCTTTACGGTTTGATTTTGTTTTTAATTTAACTGTTATCTGGTAGAACTAGTTTTCTAGTTTGAAAAAAGTTGTACTATGTCTTTTAGGAAAGACTGCACTATGCCCTTCCTTCACTCCCCCTCTCCCCTTTCTGGAAGTTTATTCTAGCCAAGAGAAGGAAGGACTTAGAAACATGCTTTAACTAGATATGAGGAGGCTACATCAGTATTAAGATACTGTATTAAGATAAATATGGATATTTCAACATTGAATTAAACAGGTAAGCTCAAAGAACCAAGGCATGTTCTTCGAGGCCCTAAAGTAAAAGGAGGGAAGAAAGAAGAACTTCTGTGTATGAGAATCATACAGAGCAGGTAAGGACTAGTAAGAAGGGACGAGTGTGGTGACAAGATGCTGATTTTTAAAAATTTTGTATTATTTTATGTTTTCATATAAGAACAATTATACAGGAATAGTAATTACTAATAATAGCCTTGTTCCTGCATTTAAAAAATAAAAATATGTATTCTGACCTTGTATCAATTAGTACTCTATGAGAAAGACCAACTCAAACTGACCTAAAGAATGAAGGGGATTAAATGGCCTCAGGAAGGGCAAGCTTCAGGACTAGTTTGACCCACCAGCTCCATGATATAATCAAGTAATGGCCGCTTTTGGTTTCTCTGTTCTTCCTCCTGTGAGTTCAACAGCATCTTTAGTTTGCTTTCCCTTGTGGTAGCAGGAACTGCCATGACTCTAGGGTTTGAATCCATACATTACAAGAGACTTTATCTCCTCCAAAAACCTCTACTCACATTTTGTTGATCTAACCTTGATCAACACCCTTTCTTATACCTTCACAAAATACAATGTTCAGGAAAAACGTCATATATTGATTGACTTGTGTCTGGATTACCTGGACCTGTCACTATAGCAAAAGGGACCTTCCTGATTACACTATATAAGTCAGATCCTTCACTTGTAGTTGGAGGTGGGTTAAACCCTTCCCCATACCATATGGCTGCCACACAACAGGATAGAGGTAAAATGAGGGGAGGTAAAATTGTTGGACAGACAAGTCCCGATCAACTTTTCAATAAATTATTGAGTAAGTGTTAACACATGCCAGACGCTTATTATATACAAGACCCTATTCTAAGTATTTAAATATATTGACTCATTTAAAAATATAATTAACTCATTACATACATTAATTTGCAACAACCCTATGACATAGGCAATATTACTGTTAACATCATTTTACAAATGAGGACACCGAAGCATAGATGGTACATAACTTGCTGGAAATCAAGGCTAGTAGGTAACAGAACTTGGCTTTGATTTTAGGCAGTCAAGATTCAGAGCCAATATTCTTTTGCAACCATGTTAAAATTTTTGTAAATCCACCATGTATAAATAAAATACACACACGTAAGTATACACGAACACGTATAAACATATTTATACCACATACATGCACTCATGCACACATACTCATATTGAATGAGAAGTCCAGCTCTTCACACCTTATGATTATAACAAAGGTGCCATCTGGTGTTAGAGCCCTCTAATTGCAGAAAAAGCCCCCAAGTGGAAATGAATATTTTCAAACTTAACTTGAAAAGTAGTCTAAATTCCCACCAGAGCTCTCATTCTTTGAAGCATCCATACGTGCCTGAAAATACATTTAACTGATTTCACAATGCTGCTTCCAGTTGGCACTGTACATTTATTCTCTATATGACCTGCAAAACCATCCCTAAATGGGAGTCACTACATTCTCACATCAAGGGAAAGAGCATACATAGGGATGGAATTTTTTCATTTGGGAAAAAATTAATTGTTCTATACTAATATTATACACCAAGCTCCCACCACCACCACCTCAGCCCTGTGCATATATCTGCTTGTCCCAAGTAGCCAACTTTGGAGGCAACATGCTACTCTTCTTTCTCATCAAAGTAGTGGATAAAATGTGATGTTTGAAAATCTCACCCAGAACACGGGAGTACAGTGGCAGACTCCCTGTTTAATTTCTCTTGCTGCTTTGTTAAACTTGAGCATTGAAATTAGTCTGCTATGTGGGGAAGCCCTCTAGGGATACATTGCATAGAAATCCAAACCTGACTTTGCTCTTTCCTTTCAGAATAATTATAGATTTCTAAAACTACTTTAAATAAAGATCAGGGCAGAAATAAACAATATAGAATCTAAAAAAACTGTAGAGCAGATCAACGAAACCAAGAGTTGGTTTTTTGAAAAAATAAACAAAATTGATAAATCTCTAGCCAGGCTTCTCAAAAAGAAAAGGGAGATGACCCAAATAGATAAAATCATGAATGAAAATGGAATTATTACAACCAATCCCTCAGAAATACAAACAATTATCAGGGAATACTATGAAAAATTATATGCCAACAAACTGGACAACCTGGAAGAATTGGACAAATTCCTAAACACCCACACACTTCCAAAACTCAATCAGGAGGAAATAGAAAGCTTGAACAGACCCATAACCAGCGAAGAAATTGAATCAGTTATCAAAAATCTCCCAACAAATAAGAGTCCAGGACCAGATGGCTTCCCAGGGGAGTTCTACCAGACGTTTAAAGCAGAAATAATACCTATCCTTCTCAAGCTATTCCAAAAAATAGAAAGGGAAGGAAAACTTCCAGATTCATTCTATGAAGCCAGTATTACTTTGATTCCTAAACCAGACAGAGACCCAGTAAAAAAAAGAGAACTACAGGCCAATATCCCTGATGAATATGGATGCAAAAATTGTCAATAAGATACTAGCAAATCGAATTCAACAGCATATAAAAAGAATTATTCACCATGATCAAGTGGGATTCATTCCTGGGATGCAGGGCTGGTTCAACATTCGCAAATCAATCAACGTGATACATCACATTAATAAAAGAAAAGAACCATATGATCCTGTCAATCGATGCAGAAAAGGCCTTTGACAAAATTCAGCAACCTTTCTTAATAAAAACCCTCGAGAAAGTCGGGATAGAAGGAACATACTTAAACATCATAAAAGCCATTTATGAAAAGCCCACAGCTAACATCATCCTCAATGGGGAAAAACTGAGAGCTTTTTCCCTGAGATCAGGAACATGACAGGGATGTCCACTCTCACCGCTATTGTTTAACATAGTGTTGGAAGTTCTAGCATCAGCAATCAGACAACAAAAGGAAATCAAAGGCATCAAAATTGGCAAAGATGAAGTCAAGCTTTCACTTTTTGCAGATGACATGATATTATACATGGAAAACCGGATAGACTCCACCAAAAGTCTGCTAGAACTGATACATGAATTCAGCAAAGTTGCAGGATACAAAATCAATGTACAGAAATCAGTTGCATTCTTATACACTAACAATGAAGCAACAGAAAGACAAATAAGAAACTGATCCCATTCACAATTGCACCAAGAAGCATAAAATACCTAGGAATAAATCTAACCAAGATGTAAAAGATCTGTATGCTGAAAACTATAGAAAGCTTATAAAGGAAGTTGATGAAGATATAAAGAAATGGAAAAACATTCCGTGCTCATGGATTGGAAGAATAAATATTGTCAAAATGTCAATACTACCCAAAGCTATCTACACACTCAATGCAATCCCAATCAAAATTGCACCAGCATTCTTCTCGAAACTAGAACAAGCAATCCTAAAATTCGTATGGAACCACAAAAGGCCCCGAATAGCCAAAGTAATTTTGAAGAAGAAGACCAAAGCAGGAGGCGTCACAATCCCATACTTTAGCCTCTACTACAAAGCTGTAATCATCAAGACAGCATGGTATTGGCACAAAAACAGACACATAGACCAATGGAATAGAATAGAAACCCCAGAACTAGACTCAAAAACGTATGGCCAACTAATCTTTGACAAAGCAGAAAAGAACATCCAATGGAAAAAAGACAGTCTCTTTAACAAATGGTGGTGGGAGAACTGGACAGCAACATGCAGAAAGTTGAAACTAGACCACTTTCTCACACCACTCGCAAAAATAAACTCAAAATGGATAAAGGACCTGAATGTGAGACAGGAAACCATCAAAACCCTAGAGGAGAAAGCAGGAAAAGACCTCTCTGACCCCAGCCATAGCAATCTCTTACTTGACACATCCCCAAAGGCAAGGGAATTAAAAGCAAAAATGAACTACTGGGACCTTGTGAAGATAAAAAGCTTCTGCACACCAAAGGAAACAACCAACAAAACTAAAGGGCAACCAATGGAATGGGAAAAGATATTTGCAAATGACATATCGGACAAAGGGCTAGTATCCAAAATCTATAAAGAGCTCACCAAACTCCACACTTGAAAACCAAATAACCCAGTGAAGAAATGGGCAGAAAACATGAATAGACACTTCTCTAAAGAAGACATCCGGATGGCCAACAGGCACATGAAAAGATGCTCAATGTCGCTCCTCATCAGGGAAATACAAATCAAAACCACACTCAACTATCACCTCACGCCAGTCAGAGTGGCCAAAATGAACAAATCAGGAGACTATAGATGCTAGAGAGGATGTGGAGAGGATGTCTCTTGCACTGTTGGTGGGAATGCAAATTGGTGCAGCTGCTCTGGAAAACAGTGTGGAGGTTCCTCAAAAAATTAAAAAAAGATCTACCCTATGACCCAGCAATAGCACTGCTAGGAATTTACCCAAGGGATACAGGAGTACTGATGCATAGGGGCACTTGTACTCCAATGTTTATAGCAGCACTCTCAACAATAGCCAAATTGTGGAAAGAGCCTAAATGTCCATCAACTGATGAATGGATAAAGAAATTGTGGTTTATATACACAATGGAGTACTACGTGGTAATGAGAAAGAATGAAATATGGCCTTTCATAGCAACGTGGATGGAACTGGAGAGTATGATGCTAAGTGAAATAAGCCATACAGAGAAAGACAGATACCATATGTTTTCACTCTTATGTGGATCCTGAGAAACTTAACAGGAACCCATGGGGGAGGGGAAGGAAAAAAAAAGAGGTTAGAGTTGGAGAGAGCCAAAGCATAAGAGACTCTTAAAAACTGAGAACTGAGGGTTGATGGGGGGTGGGAGGGAGGGGAGGGTGGGTGATGGGTATTGAGGAGGGCACCTTTTGGGATGAGCACTGGGTGTCATATGGAACAATTTGACAATAAATTTCATATATTGAAAAAATAAAAATAAAACTACTTTAACAATTAACCTTGAATTAAAAAAGGGTCACTGGGAGCAATGTCTCCTAGCCCAGACTTTCCTACCAGCCATTTTAGTCCACTATAACTTGCCCTGTCAGTATTTCTCCTGGATAATAATTTAACAAACCTGCTGGTAAACTGGAGGAACAACTCAACTTGTTCACATTACTAGTCTCCTTAAAAGCTCCATATGAATATAAAGCGACTGCCTCACTGTCAAGTGAGTCCTCCCTTAAGAATAAACAATAAGACTTTCACAGAAGATGGCAAAGTAGAAAGATCCTAGGCTCACCTCGTCCCACAGATATACCTAGATAACACCCACATCAGTGTAAATAAATGAGAAAACAACTCAAAGATTGGCAGAACAGACTCTCCAGCTAAATGTAGAGAAGAGACCACATGAAAGAGGAAAGGAAGGGTGGAGACAAGGTGAGGAGCCAAAATGACCCATAGGACCATTCCTGGGAGGGAGGAACATTGAAGGGTTGGAGAGGGGAGAGAAGTAGACCCCATACCAGGCACCACAGGCATGGGGGACCCACACTGGGAAGATGAATCCCCATAACATTTGGCTTTGAAAAACAAAAGGGGTTAACTTCACAAGTTCTTACTATCAGTGAGGCTTAACACCTGGAACTTTAAAAATCAGAAGGGCAACAGGAAACCGAATCACCATCCTTAAAGATATAACATAACAGCACCACTGAGATACAATATAGAAGCGGCAGTTAAAAAACAAACAACCAAGCAAGCAAAAAAACAAAAGACATGTAGGGTATACAGAGGGAGATCTTTTTACTAATCTCAGAGCATGTGAGGGATGGGCGGGGATGTTTGGGAAAAGTCTCCAAGAACAAAACAGCTGGTAGGCACCATTTCCATTCCCCAGCCCCCAGCCTAGACACACAAACACCTGTGGGTATAGCATGAACACTCTCTACCTAGCTAGTTAACATTGTGACTCAACCCATGCTCTTCTGCTGACTAGCATCCAGCCCAACCTGGCCTCAGCCAAATTTTCAAAAGTAGTTACAGGTCCCCATCCACAGTATACCAGCACAAACTTCCCTAACACAAAAAGCCCCATCCTAGATTCCTCTATGGGCCCACCACCCCAATACACCCTCAGCAGGAGTCCAACCAAAGCAGTGCAACAAGCACAGCAGGGTGCAAGCAGCCCCAGCAGGGGTCAGCACCACCTCCCAAGTGGCTTCTGCCCAAGAACAAGGGGAAAAAAAAGACATGGGTTTGACTGTAGCCCCAGCAGTGGGCAGAGCAGATGTGAGTCTAACTGAAGATCCAACCCACCAACAAAAGCTTCTCATGAGACAACCCAGGAAGAACCCCTACAGTATGGTAGGAACGCAGCTCTAAAAAACATCTGGTCTGACCTAACTCAAGCCCCAGATTGGCCCACTAACAACACAGGGACCAAATCCTGCCCACAACAGGTAAAAAGCACAATTGCAGACAACTGACTAATGGCAAATGTGGCTCAGCCATAATAGTAGGATACATGCAACACACATAGGAGACACACCTGAAGTTCCAGATTCTAGTGAACATAGGACGTTGTATTATAGAGCATTCCAGGCCTCTTCTTTATAAGGTCACTACTTTCAAAAAAGGCAATATAGCTGACTTTTCTAACACAGAGAAACAGACACACAGAGTTAGGCAAAATGAGGAGACAGAGGTATACGTCCCAAATTAAAAAACAAGACAAAATCCCAGAAGGACAGCTAAATGAAATGGAAATAAGTAATATGCCTGATAGAGAATTTAAAGTAATACTCATAAAGACACTCACTAGACTTGAGGAAACAGTGGAGGACCTCAGTGAAACCCTCAACAAGATAGAAAACATAAAAAAGAGACAATCAGAGATGATAAACTCAATAACAGAATTAAAAAAAACACAAAAATCGGGGTATCTAGGTATCTCAGTCAGTTAAGCAACCATCTATTGATTTTGGCTCAGGTCATGATCTCATGGTTCATGAGTTCAGTCCCCATATTGGGCTCTGTGCTGCTAGTACAGAGCCCGCTTGGGATTCTCTGTCTCTCTGTCTCTCTGTCTCCCCTTCCAGCACTCTCTATCTCAAAAATAAACAAATAAGCTTTAAAAAGTACACAAAAATAGTAGGAATAAATAGTAGACTAGAGGAAGCAGAAAAACAGATTAGCAACCTGGAGGACAGAGAAATGGAAAGCAATCAAGATGAACAGGAGAAAGAAAAAGAATAAAAAACGAGACTAGGTTATGGGAAATATGTAACTCCCATCAAATGTAATAGCATTTGCATTATAGGGATCCCAAACGGAGGAGAGAGAGAAAAGGGGACGGAAAATTTATTTGAAAAAATAATAGCTAAAAACTTCCCAAATCTGGAGAAGGGAACAAAATCCAGATCCAGGGTATGCAAAAAGCCCTCAATGAAATCAACTTAAGGAGATTCACACCAAGACATATAGTACTTAAAATGGCAAAACATAGTGATAAGGAGAGACCTTTTAAATCTCCAAGAAAAACAAAACAGTTACATGTGTAGGAAACCCCATAATTCTATCAGCTGATTTTTCAGCAGAAACTCTGCAGGCCAGATGGGAGTGGCTTGATATATTCAAAGTGCTGAAAGAAAGAAACTTGCAACCAAGAATACTCTACCCAGCAAGGCTATCATTCAGAATAAAAGGAGAGAGAAAGCCTTTCCAAGACAAACAACAGTGAAATAAATTCATCACCACCAAACCAGTTTTGGAAGAAACCTTAAATATGACTCTTTGAGTGGATCAGAAAGACAGTAAGAAGGAGTAAGAAAAGTAGAAAGCACAAAAGCAGTAAAGTATATCTATAAAAATTAGGCAAGGGAGTCACAAAATAAAAGGATGTAAGGTATAACACCATATACCTAAAATATGAAGTGGGGTGAAAAAGTAAAAACTTATTGCTTCTAGAATGTGTTCAAACTTAAGTGATTATAACTTAGTATAGACTACTATATGCATAAGATGTTATATATACACCTAATTAGTAACCACAAATCAAAAACTGGTAACATATGTGTAAACAATAAAGAAAAAGTAATACAAGTATATCACTAAAGAAAAGCCAACCAACCATTAGAGAAGCAAGAGAAGAAAGGAACAGAGAAGAACTACAAAACCATAAAACAAGTATCAAAATAGCAATAAATACATACCTATCAATAATTACTTAGCTGTAAATGGTCTAATTGCATCAATTAAAAGACATAGGTAGTGGAATGGATAACAAAGACAGACCCATCTATATGCTGCCTAGAAGAGACCCATTTCAGACTGAAAGACACATGCAGATTGAAAGTGAAAGGATGTAGGAGTGCCTGGGTAGCTCAGTTGATTAAGCATCCAGTTCTTGATTTCAGCTCAGGTCATGATCTCATAGTCATGAGACCAAGCCCCACATCAGGCTCTGCACTATGCATGGAGCCTGCTTAAGGTTCTCTCTCTTCTTCTCCCACTGCCCCTCCCACACTCGTGCTCATTTTCTCAAAAAAAAAAAAAAAAAAAGAAAGAAAAGAAAGTGAAAGGATGGAAAGCACTTATGCAAATGGAAATGAATAGAAAGCTGGAGTACCAATACTTATATTGAACAAAATAGACTTCAAAACAAAGACTGTAACAAGAGTCAAAGAAGGACACTACCTAATCATAAAGGAATCAAACAAAAGGTATAATAATTATAAATATTTATGCACTCAACATGGAAGCAATCAAATACATATAGCAGCTAATAATAAACATAAAAGAAGTCATTGATAGTAATACAATAATAGTAGAGGACTTTAACACCCCACTTAGATTGATGGATATAGGTCATCCAGACAGAAAATCAACAAGGAAGTAATGGCTTTGAATGACACATTGGACAACATGGATTCAACAGATATATTCACAACATTCCATTCTAAAACAGCAGAGTACACATTCAAGTGCAAGTGGAACATATCCAAAACAGATGACATGTTAGGCCACAAAACAAATCTCAACAAATGAAAAAGATCAAAGTGATACCATGCACCTTTTCTGACCACAATGCTACGAAACTAGAAATTAACCACAGAAAACATGTGGAAAGGACACAAATACGTGGAAATTAAATAACATGCTACTGAACAATGAATGAGTCAATAAAGATATCAAAGGAAATTTTAAAAAGTACGTGGAGACAAATGAAAATAAAAACACAATGGTCCAAACTCTTTGGGATGCAGCCAAAGCTGTTCTAAAAGGGAAGTTTATAGCAATATAAGCCTACCTCAAGAAGCAAAAAAATCTCAAACAATCTAAACTTACAACTGAAAAGCTAGGAAAAGAACAAACAAAACTCAAAAGCAGTAGAAGGAAGGAAATAATAAAGATCAGAACAGAAATAAATGAAGTAAGAACTAAAAACAAAGAAACAAAAAACCAATAGAATAGATCAATGAAACCAAGAGCTGGTTCTTTGAAAAGATCATCAAAATTGATGAACATTTAGAGATTCATCAAAAAGAGAGAGAAAGAGAGGACTCAAATCAAAAATGAAAGACAAGAAATAATTTACACCACAGAAATACAAAGGATTATAAGAGAATACCATGAAAAATTATATGCCAACAAATTGGACAGCCTAGAAAAAAAAATGGATAAACTCCTAGAAACCCATAACCTCCCAAAATTGTATCAGGAAAAAACAGAACATTTGAGAAGATCAACTACCAGCAATGAAACTGAATCAGCAATCAGAAAACTCCCAACAAACAAAAGTCCAGGACCGGATGGCTTCATAGCTGAATTGTACCAAACATTTAGAGTTAATACCTATTCTTAAACTTTTCAAATATATCTATCTATCTATCTATAGATATAGATATAGATATAGATATAGATATAGATATAGATATAGATATAGATATAGATATATGGAGCTTCTATAAGCTATAAGGCCCTCATTACACTGTTACCAAAACCAGATAAAGACACCACAAAAAAGAGAACTACAGGCCAATATCTGATGAACACAGTAGCAAAAAAAACTTTAACGAATTATCTGCAAGTTGAATCCAACAATACATTAAAAAAAAAACCATTCACTATGATCAAGGGGGATTTATTCTTGGGATGCAAGGGTGATTCAATATTAGCAAATCAACCAATACTATACATAATATCAATAAGAGAAAGATAAAAACAGATGCAGAAAAAGTATTTGACAAAGTACAACATCTATTCATAATAAAATCTTCAACAAAGTAGGTTTAGAGGGAATGCACCTCAACATAATAAAAGCCACATAGGAAAAACCCATAGCTAATGCCATACTGAATGGTGAAAAACTGAGATCTTTCCTCCTAAAGATAGGAAAAAGACAAGGATGTCCACTCTCACCACTTTTATTCAACATAGTACGGGAAGTCCTAGCCACAGAAATCAGACAAGAAAAAGAAACAAAAGTCATCCAAATTGGTAAGGAAGAAGTAAAATATTTACTATTTGCGATGACATGATAAGATATATAGAAAATCCTAAAGACTCCACCAAAAAACTACTAGAACTGATAGTGAAATCAGTTAAGGTCACAGGACACAAAATCAATATAAAGAAATCCATTGAATTTCTACACACTAATAATGAAGTAGCAGAAAGAGAAATTAAGAATAAAATCCCATTTACAATTGCACCAAAAACAATAAAATACCTAGAAATAAACTTAACCAAGGAGGTGAAAGACCCATACTCTGAAAACTATGAAATAATGGTGAAAGAAATTGAAGATGACATAAATTTCAGAAAGATATCCCATACTCATGGATTGGGACAACAGATATTGTTAAAATGTCCATATTACCCAAAGCAATCTACAGATTTAACTCAACCCCTATCAAAATAGCAACAGCATTTTTTCACAGAACTATTAGAAATAATCTTAAAATTTGTATGGAACCGCAAAAGACCCCAAAGCCAAAGCAATCTGGGAATAAAAACAAAAAACTGAGGTATCACAATCCCGGAGTTAGAAAAGCTATAGTAAACCAAAACAGTATGGTAATACCATAAAAATAAACACACAGGTCAACGGCTCAGAATAGAGAGTCCAGAAAAAAAAGCCCGCAATTATATGGTCAATTAATCTTTGACAAAGGAGACCAGAATATGCAACAGGAAGAAAACAGTCTCTGAACAAATAGTGCTAGGGAAACTGGATAGCTACAGGCAAAAGAATGAAACTGGACCACTGTCTCACATCATACACAAAAATAAATTCAAAATGGATTAAAGATCTAAATGTGAGACCGGAAATCATAAAAATCCTAGAAGAGAGCAGAGGCAGTAATTTCTCTGACATCAGTCATAGCACCATTCTTATAGATAATTAACTCCAGAGGTGAGGGAAACAAAAGCAAAAAATTGGGACTACATCAAAATAAAAAGCTTCTTCACAGCAAAAGAAACAATCAACAGAAATACAAAACAACGTACTGAATGGCAGGATGTATTTCTGACACATCCAAAAAGTGGTTTTACCCAAAATAAATAACTTATACAACTCCACACTAATAAATAAATAAATAAATAAATAAATAAATAAATAAACCAATTAAAAATGGGCAGAACACATGAATAGAGATTTCTCCCATGAATACATACAGATGGTCAACAGACTCATGAAAAAATACTCAATATCATTCATCATCAGGGAAATGTAAATCAAAATGAGACTATCACCTCATATCTGTCAGAACAGCTACAACAAAAAACACAACAAACAAGTGGTGGCAAGGATGTGGGGAAAAATGGAACCCTCACGCACTGTTGGTGGGAATGCAAAATGGGGCAGCCACTGTGGAAAACAGTATGGAAGCTGCAAAAAAGAAATTAAAAATAGAATTACCATATGATCCAGTAATTCCACCACTGGGTATTTATCTAAAGAATATGAAAATACTAATTCAAAAAGATATATGCCTCCCTATTTTTACTGCAGCATTATTTGCAATAGCCAAATTATACCACTTATTTTATTATTTTTAAATGTTTAATTCCAATAGAATTAACATACAGTGTTAGATTTTTTCAGGTGTACAATATAGTGATACAACAATTCCATACACTACTCAGAGCTCATCATAAGTGTACTCTTAATCCTCTTCACCTGTTTCACCCATTCCCTAAGTGTTTGTCAATAGATGAATGGATAAAGAAGATGTGGTGTGGTGTGTGTGTGTGTGTGTGTGTGTGTGTGTACAGACACACAATGGAATATTACTAAGCCTAAAAAGGAATGAAATCTTGCCATTTGCAACAACATGGACAGATCTAGAGGGCATAATGCTAAATGAAATAAGTCAGAGAAAGACAAATACCATGATTTCGCTCATATGTGGAATTTAAGAAACAAAACAAGAAAGAGACAACCCAAAAAAATGGACTGTTAAATATAGAGAACAGGTGGTTGCCGGGGTGGGGGTGGGGGGGTGAAACAGGTGAAGAGGATTAAGAGTACACTTATTGTGAAGAGCTCTGAGTAATGTATAGAATTGTTGTATCACTATATTTTACACCTGAAACATATCTCACACTGTATGTTAATTCTATTGGAATTAAAAATTTTTAAACAATAAGTGATATATTACTATACACATAAGCACACAAGATTCCAAAACTATAGGCTTAACCTTTGAGCTGCTGAACATTAAGTTTCTCATAGCACCTACAGGGTTAATAGTGTGCTGTTATTTCATTGCATTTAAGCTAGCTGGGAGTTTTCAGCAAAATAGAACATTCCCTTAGTTTAGATTCAAGTAACAAAGACTACACAAATAAAGATTACATAATTTCACAGCTACATAGTGTCAACATATTTTTTTAAAAAGACATGAAAAGGTGCTAAGCAGAAGTTCACTGATACATGGCAAGCAGCATGGATTTCAAAGGTTTTCCTTTGAATCTATATCTCACTAATTAGTGTGGCAATAGGGATTTGTCATAATCAGTGTGGATTACAAATGTTCCAAGATCGTCAGCCTTTCAATGGGTCACAAACATTACTAAAGGAGCTCCAGTTCTGTTCAAAAGCTGCCTCTGCTCCTGTAGTCCAGTCCATTGGTCGACAGAACCAATATTTGCCTCCTAGAACTTAGGTCCAGAGTTTTATATACAAGTCAAGGATAAAAAGTAGTGATATTTACATAAACTTTCTTGATAGAATCTGGAAGACTCAAAGCTCACACTACCTATTCTAGCAAAAGCATGACAAAATTTCTTCAACACCACTGAAAATACTGCATCTCAATAACCTTCTTTATTTCTTCATCTTTTCAGTTCAGCTAAGTTTTCTTTTGGAGTAAGGGCTATTCATGAATCTACCTGTCAGGGTGTCTTCAGCATTCTTTTGCGGGCTAAGACACCTGATCACCCCACTGCTCCAGCCACAGTTCTGCCATCTCCCTTCTGTCCCACCCTCTTGTACAGTAGCCAAGATCTGGAGACTTGTATCTAAATTTTAAAATGAAAAAATAATAAGGGAACTTTCTGCCATGATGAAAATATTCGATATCTCGGTTTGAGCGATACATAGAACTTTCAGAACTCATCGAAATAAACAATATCTATGCTTTCTTCATATGTAAATTATACCTCAATTTTTCTACATGAGCAAATAGCCTTGATACTCATTAAAAAATTCTCTGTGGTAGGTCTGATTTTATTTTCCTCAATGGAACACCCAGTTCCCAGGGCAAAGCTGAAAGAAGCCCTATTTTCAGGGTGGGCTCTGTAGAAAGTGTTTGTGATGAAGGTGTTTGAAGAGAAATCCTATGACTTAGGCAGTACTCAACTCCAGAGATGACACCACATCTGAGATGAAAATGCCTAGTGCAAAGGTTTGTCAGGTCTTCCCTCCAAAATGCCTAATCTTCACATACAGAATATTATGACTCCTTAGACATGGTAGAAGTAACTTCTGCTGAAAACCCAGCCTTCTAACACTCAAAAGAGTCTTAGGAGAAGGTGTATGTAAGTAAGGATCTAACTCTAACATTGCTACCATTCAAGGACCTGCCATAACCAGAAGGCCTGCCTCTCATTCTACTTTCAAGTAATGGCAAGAATTCATTGAGCACTGTCTACGTGCTAGATGTAGTTCTAAATACTTGACTTGTACTAACTTACTTAATCTTCACATTTTCTTTGTTATGGAGAAGAGCAAAAGGGCAGAAGGTAGTTGGAATGATTGCCTTACCTACCATGACAACTTGATTTTTCTCTTTTCCTACCATTTCCTCATGGAATTCAAAGAAATGGGGAATAAACATGATCTCTGGAAGGCAAGGGAAGAATGGAAACAGGAAAACAAAAGCAGCCAGGCACACAGGTCACTCTCATAGTTAAAATTGGAAGGAATCCCAGAGGTGGCACATGAAGGGCAGAGAAGTGAGTGTACTCTACCTTGTGGGTACAATTTTTGTAGAGAATTTAAAAAAATAATAAAACTGAATAAACTGTTTATCTACTTTTTATTATCACCATGTGCTGACAACTCTAAACAATGTCAGTGAGAAGCTACTGTTTCCCAAAAAAATCACTAGTTGGTCTAAATTCTAAACAATTATTATAGTTTCTGTTGAGTTTTGACATTAATCTTCAAGCCTCAAATTAGTACATTTTTAAATTATTCTTTAATAGATATTGTACTATTCTTGAAAGTGAATTTAGAAAACTGTTAGGTATGCAGTCAGTCCTCAACACACAGACTCAGCTACAAACATTTGTTTTGAGAGTAAGTTGGTAATAGTTCAGTATCTTTTAAGCTTACTTTGGGTACAATTCAACTCTCCAACCCCATGGTATTAAATATTTCTTTATTTACGTACTAGATTCAAAATAAATAGTGATAGCAATGAGATTGTAAAGGCAAAGAAACAGAACTTGAAATACTTTAATTTGTCATTCTGTGTAAGCCCTTGGATATTTTTCTTTTTTGGAACTTTTGGAAAAAACAATTCATTCAATCCAGTATCACTTCCCTGTTGGTAAACACTGCAGAATGTAGGTGTAACAATGAAAAGGTTTTCCCCGGAAAGTTAAAGCTATGCCCACAGTAAAGACACAAAAGAAAATATGGAACAAGAAATCAGCTCAAATTTTATTCTCTCTTCCATGAGTTTTTCTTCATCTCTGTTATCTTTTTTCCTGGTGTAAAGCTTTAGATAAGATTAGCCAGAAACAAAACTATTTACAAACAACCAGAATCAGCCTTAAATGATATAGAGTGAGACATCAAGATTTAAAATTGATTCATTTAGATCTTAAACAGTTTAAGGGCATTAACCATGCAAAAATAAAAATATAAGGAAATGGATATTTCCTAGAAAAAAAAAAGAATCAAATTTTGAAGAACGCCAATGGAGACCACAAAAGATATTGGTCTTACATTGCCAAAAGCAATTAAACAATAATATCTGAATCCCTCATTTTCACCAAGAACTGGACATTATTCTAAAAACATGGATCAATGTCCTCTTTTGTTCAGCCTTTTTAAATAATTTTTGCAGAAAAATCACAACTGTATAAATTCTTACCAGAAATAATAGAGATTTCTGGTGAATTTTATAGTTTAGATATTTTAGTGGAAATGTTTCTACTGAGAAATATATGAAAGCCACTAGAAATGTGCCTGAAGAAAAAATAGACATGAACAGTACTGCCCTTCTTATAATACTGTCACTGGGATTCTTATGAATTTCTATAGAACTCGGCCTTATGTATAAGACTTTTCCTAAGTATGTTTCAAAATATAAGGATTTTTCCTTTCATCATAAAAATACATTAAGTGTTAATCCATTACTTTTTCCTACTTTGTAGCATAATACTTGGTTTATTTACTTATTTAATTTGCTTGCATGATTATATACACATACATCAAGAAATAAAATTTTTACTGTGTCTCTTTTCTGGCTATTATTATTATTCAGATGAATAATTAGTTCAGTATAGAGAAGAGAGATTTTTTTTAACAAACGATCTCCTGCGAGTGCCAAATATACTACATACATCATCACCGGAGCAAAGTATAAAAAGGGAGTTGAAGAAAGTGAAAGGGGAAGGGGAACTGTGGATAGCCCTGTGGTCTGCTCCAGATCATCACCCAAATGCTCATGGTCAAAGTCAGTGGTGGTTCCAAAATTTCTATGTAGAAGAAATTTTCTTAGAAGTGGCCATCTATTTGGAAGGGAAGTCAGAGGCCATGTCTAAGGCTGATTTTTTTTTTTTTTTTTTTTTTTTTTTTAGCAAGAGCAGTAATTTTACTTGTATGTTTATTTGGAGGCACTAGAGGTAGGGGAGGGACAGGTGGGTAACAGGAGTCAAAAAGCCAGCCCTTCTTGATTACTGCTGAGTGACAGCATGGAGGTGTACTAACCGCACAGGACTGGAGATCAGAGAACCTGGACAATATCCAGTTACGTCATGTGATCATAGGCAAGTTTTAACTCTCAGTCTCCTCACCTGAAAAATGAGGGGGTGGTCCTAGATGGTCTCTCAAGCCTCTGCCAACCATAACATTCAATGGTTATGACTCATTTGCCATAGCAGTTTTAAACCATGGATGGCCCTATATTTGTGCCAAATTTTCAATGCATCAAAGTGAAGAGACAAACAGCCACCGAGCCAGAGACTATGAGTTAATGGCCAAGTCACATTTGGATAACTGAGAAAGTATCAGGTTCCTGTTTAAGGGACCAGGTGTTTTACATAGTGTGTGTTGTTCTTCCATAAACGTTGGCTTCTTAGATCATGTCTACATTCACAAGTCCTTGTGTAAACTGTGTCACTATCAACTGCAACAAACACTAAAGTTTTCTCTTTCTGTGCCACCTGGAACTCCTTTAATCCCAATGGGCAAAATTGGGTAAAAGTAATTTTTAAAATTGCTGCATATCAATCTAGTTTACACAACAAATATTTCCATATGGGCAGGAACCAGTTTTCTGGGATTTGTAGGACAGGCCAAATCTTGGAGTTGTCTTTTAAATCAAAAACCAAATGTGGGGTGAGCTCATTCACTGGAACTTCGTTAAGGAGAATTCATTTCACTTCCTTGGCATAAATTAAGCTGTAGTGAGCTAGTGAAAGATTCCACCACCTTTCACTAAGATGGTAAATTGAGCTCTGCAGTGGAGGTCAGAGTAAGACCTAGGTCCTCTGGAGAATGTGAAGGAAGTGGGACCCAATGGGGGGTGGGGGGTGTTGGTCTCCTGGGTGGAAGCCAGGAGAATCAGAGTGGCCACAGTGAGCCTGCAGGCCTACATCCTTCAGTGGGAGAAAAACTGGTGAGAATCTCTGGATCCTGTCGACGCTGCAGTGGAGGAAAGAAGAGAAGAATCCATGACTACCATCACAGCCCTCTTCTCAGACTGGAGACACCCTCAGTCAAAGGCAAGAAGTAGCCTGCCAGCTTCTGGAAACAGCCTTCATTACCAGCTCCTTTTCTCAGTGAACCCTTTGAACATGGCAGTTCTATGGGATTCTTTCTCAGACCTTTATGCCCTTCAGACTCCCCCACTACCTCACAAAGAAGCTCCCTCACTCCCATGTCTGTAGTCAGGCACCGTCTGTGTGCTGCGAAATCCTGGCACCACTCCTCAGCCAAGACCACCCTCCTGTGGGCTAGACCCCAACACCCATCAGCTTACTGCACTCTCCACTTGAACATCTCTTAGACGTCCCCAAACCCTATCTGAATCCAAGTTACATATCTCTACTCTCACACATGCTCTGTTGTCCTCTCAGAAAATGCCACCCAAACCTCCCACTCGCCTGGCTTCAGAAACCTGAAAGTCAACCTCAATTGCCCTTGCAAGCCAATCCAATTAGTCCGAGCACTGTATACATTTCATTTCCTCATAGTCTCACATCTGTTTTTCCCTCTCCATTCCTCACATTTGCCTGGAAACTCCCAATAGGTGCCCAGCTGTTTCATCTTCTTCCTTCCAATCAGCCCTCCATGTCCTTGCAGAATGAGCTTCCAAAAACACAAATACGATCTGGTTACTATCCTGCTTAAAACCCTTTGATGATGCCAAAAGAAATTCAGAAGGCAAATGACAAAATGGGAGGAATACATGAAGCACATGTGATAAAGAGTTACTATCCTTCACATAGGCAGAACATCGGTGAGAAGACCAATGATGCAACGGAAAGATGGGCAAAGGCTATAATCAATAAACCTATGAAAAGTTTTGTGAGCTCTAGTTGCCAAACATAAATCAAAACAACAATGAGATTCTATTTTTTCACCTTTAAGAGTGGCAAAAATGAAGAAGATTGAGAAATCTAAGACTGAGAAGGCATGCGGATTTACAGACTTGCATATGTGGTCACAACCTTTATGAAGAGTAGTCTGACAGTATATAAATTTAAAAAGGAATAGAACTTAGGACCAGCTATCACACCTAGGACTCTTTCCAACAAAAAGAAAAGCACTAATATGTAAGGATGTCATATAAAAAACAATAAAAAATCAAACAAATCAAAGTGGGGGGGGGGACAGAAACAGACTCCTAACTACAGAGAACTGATGGTGGTCAGACAGAAGGGGACATAGGTGAAGGGGCTTAAAAGAGGTACAAACTTCTAGTCATAAAATAAGTAAGTCACAGGGATAAAAAGGACAGCATAGGGAATACAGTCAATAATATTGCAGTAACTTTGTATGGTGACAGAAGCTTACGGTGGTAAGCATTTCATAATATATAGAACTGTCAAAACGCTATGTTGTATACCCAAAATTAATATTGTATGTCAACTATATTTCAATTAAAAATAAAAACACTTTTTAAGTGTATTTATTTGTTTTGAGAGACAGCACATGGGGGCATGCACATGAGCAGGGAAGGGGCAGAGAGAATCCTAAGCAGGCTCTGTGCTGTTAGCATGGAGCCCAAGGTGGGGCTCAATCCACAAACCATGAGATCACGATCTGAGCAGAAATCAAAAGTCTAACACTTAACCAACTGAGCCACCCAGGTGCCCCCCCCCCAAAAAATTTTTTTAAATATTTATTACAGTATTTGTAACAGCAAAAAACTAGAAACAACCTGAGTGACCATCAATAGAACAGCCAAATACATTCATATTATGGAACAATACTATGCAGCAACTTAAAAGAACAAATCAGATCTAAGTGTATTACCATGAAAGGTATCCATAATGCATTTTTAAAAAGGAAAAGCAGATTATGAAGATGTATATCATTATTCTATTTTTATAAAGACTAAGCAGTCATGTACATTTGCATACATTTGTTTTAGAAGAAAAATGTTAAAGGGTACGTACCACGGGGGAAATGGAGGTGGGGCCTAGGAGAAGAGATTTTGTTTTTTCTTTATACACTTCAGATTGTTTTATATTCCTTTCTCCTTATTCCAGGACCCTGCTTATTTTCTTCATGGCATGCCATCATCACAGTCCATAACTAATTTTTTATGTTTACTTCTAACATGGGTTTTGTCAATCTCCTTCCAACAAAAAAGAAACTTCCTGGAGACCCCGACCCATACCCATTTTGGTAACCACTATGTCCTCAGCACCACACAGGACCTGGTACTTTACAATACTTGTTAAATTGACTTATGTAACATAAAAAGAAATTAAAAAGTCAAACTCAGTAATAGCTATTTACAGTTTCTGGAACAAAAGCTCAGAGCATATTCATCATCTGTCTCCTGGCTTCCTTACAGCCTCATCTCCCATCTCCCCACACAGTGGGCCCCCCATTCTTCCCCAGGAGGTAGGGTGCACAACACAGCTTAGATGGGAATTAGGGGATCCCCTCTTGAGAATGACAGCAACAAGAGCTATGCTGCCAGTTACCAGCTCTGAGACCTTGGGAATATCACTTATGAAATAAATATAACCACATTAACCCTTTTACAGAGTTATTAGGATACAATGAGATAGCATGCATGAATGTAGAGTGTAAACTTTAAAGATCTGTACAGATTGTCAGTTTTATTATATTGATAGACAGACTTGATGTCACATTTGTTTCTCTAAATCAAATATGATCTCTATCAGATGCCACTGAATGGCAAGAAATGCAATTTCTGTTATTACTGGTGTTCCCTTCCATTGCTCTCAAGGTCATTCAGAGGTGCCAAGGGACTTTTCCTGGTCCTCATATTTGGAGAGAGCCCTCTCATCATCAGTCCATACCATTCTCTGTAAATATGCTTAAGGTCCAAGCTCAAGAAGTCCTCATAAAGACAGGTGGCTTAGCATTTCCGGGCCAAGCTGGGACATGCAGTTTTGCCTCAGCTAGCAGCTCTGGCATCTGGAGGCCAAGCTGCTCAGGTAAACCACGAGGCTCTCCCTGTTCACAGCTGAAGGGCCTGCAGGCTGGCACTAGTTCCCCCTTGGGAAATAGTTCTCCTTTTCCCAAGCTGCCCACCATCTCCACCCTGCCAACATGCTTTCTTTTCTCTCTGAAAGAACATAGCATAATCTCTTCACAAAGGGTCTTCAAGCAACTTCTGAGACCCCCAAAATGAGGTATCACAAAGGTATTACTTTCTTGGAGTCAAGATATGGATAAAGCACAATGAACAGTGCTTGAAATTAACCTGCCACTTTATTGTTACCAAATCAATAATCAGCATGGAGGAATAAGAGCAACCTACTACTATGCAGTTAACTACAAGGCCTGTAAAAGCTTTCTGTTAAATGATTCCCAAAACTATAGCTTAAGAATTTGAAAAGGACCCTTGAGAGGGCTCATCTAATCCAGAGCATAAAGTAACTCCTTCCAATATTCTTGCTACAGTTATTAGGGTAGAAAGAAAACCCCACATGCAAGTCTGACTAGATGGTTCTGTTTGTAAAATAAAGTTTAAATTCACTGAAGAAATCTGCTGTCTTGGGTGATCCATTTTCCAAGATGGAACTTTTGCTTTAGAAGTTTCCAGTAGACTTTTCTTTACACCCCCCTTACACTTAAGCTTACTGTATCAGCTGTCCTCAAGGAGAGTCTGTGATAGGTCTCTGCTCTCTGTGAGCTGCAGTAACATTGTCAGCACTCCAAGAATTTTCAGTCAAGGTGCTGGTATCTTCAATACTAGAGTCCCTTGTTTAATGAATGCACTATCCAGGGGCTCACCTGCCTTGGGACCTCATGCAAGGCCTTGCTACCTGCTACTATGCACACTGTTCTTCTTTCCATGACATTTCGCCACTGTTCTGACAGCCAAGGTTATTACTGCTTCCTTTCAGGTTCACAGTGCTTTTTTCATGTCACACCTCCCCCACAGATTCAGGTAGGAAGTTGTGATACACAAGTGAGTCTAGATGCCCTAGAACCAGAACTTAACTGATGCAAAATAAAATCTGGGAGCAGCTCTCTTGCCTACTGCCCAATGGGTATGCTGCTACCACAATGTCCCAGCCATGTGATGTTGGCAAAAGCACAAACTGGTCAAATTTCATATGCTTTGTCTGCAAAATAGGAGAGTAACACCACCTATCTTAAAGCAAGGCAGCTGGTCCAAAAGACTGCAGAATCAACCACATGATACGACATACAATAATGCTTCCACAGATAGAATCTCATGAGATTCCTTCTAGCTCTAAAATGTAATACCCTGTTTGGGAGTATTCTTTTGTATGGGTCTTAGTTTAGAGTAAAAAAGTAATAACAATAATCCCTGCTTGAACCACGAGATCATTGAAAGGAGGATCAAATAAAATAAACCATCAAGGGGCACCTGGGTGGCTCAGTTGGTTGAGTGTCCGACTTCGGCTCAGGTCATGATCTCATGGTCCGTGAGTTTGAGCCCCGCGTCAGGCTCTGTGCTGACAGCTCAGAGCCTGGAGCCTGTTTCAGATTCTGTGTCTCCCTCTCTCTGACCCTCCCCTGTTCATGCTCTGTCTCTCTCTGTCTCAAAAATAAACATTAAAAAAAAATTAAAATAAAATAAAATAAAATAAACCATCAAGTATATTTTGAAAAGTACAAAGTTTTGTCCAAATGTGAGATATTGTTTTTTAATGACCAGTCCTCTCTTTGATGATTGATAATCAAATAAAAATAAAAATAACCATAGTTGTTTTCATACAAGTGAACTTCAGTCTGTTTACCTTATTTACAAAATTATTTCTCGGTCAAAAGACTGTTATTCTGAATTATCAAATAAAATATTTATGTAACTTTAGACAGCTCCATTACCCCCATACAATTTTAGTCAAAGCAAGAGAGGGAAGAAATGTGCTTAATTATTCCATTCTTTTCCTGGATTATAGGATGGTCTAACTCTAAGATTTTCATCTAAGGTAAGGAAATACTTATAATCTATATCTTCTTACATCAACATATGCACTTTATCATAATTACTTCCTCTAGTTTGAAATTTGGGTGCAAAATCAGGTGACATTCAAATCTGGACTATATTAAATACCTTTGGGTTTGATTGAGTCGGATTTGTAAACAAATGACTTTCCTAAAAACATGAAGTCATATAAAATCTTTTACTATTAATGCCTTGTTCTCTTCTGACACCATAAATAAACCTCATTTCCCCTCAAGGATTAGTGAGAAAAGCACATTTTGAAAAATCTCTCTTTCTGCAAAGATATTAGGTAATTGCTACCCGCTGCCTTGTACTTGCTTCTCTTTAGCTCCTAATGAAGAAAGTAAACAATGTTTCAAGTCAAGCGTGTCTTGGAGCTCAGTGTTTTAAACTGACTTCTACTATCTTGGCATTTCTACAAGGTCTGTAACATGATTTACAATGAAACTGGCTGTGGTGAGCAGCTTAATCTCTACCAATGCCAGGTAAAATCAGCCTTGCAATATTTTAACATTGTCTGCTATTACTTCTGATCCACTCTCCTTTCTAGCTTCCTATCATTTTTATTTGGCTACCATAAGAGCCTCCATTAACCCTAGACTGGGCATTCTGATTTCTTTCTTTTCTCATCCAGTACACATTTATGGTGTCTGCTGTGGGCAGCACACTAAATCCATTTCTGTAAGATCTAGAAAGATCACAAAGATCAGCCGCTCAGCGTCACAGGGAAAATCTAATACCCCCACACGGTCAAAAGCAATGAGAAATACAAATTGTGAAATGGTATTTGCAACATGGAAGAATTCTTGAAAGAAGTGTCTTTTACACTGAACAGTGAAAGATCAATAGAATTCAGAGATGTAGAGATAGAGGAGGGAATACTGGACAAAGGAAACAGTGTGGGCAAAGGCAAAGAGTTGAGAAAACTCCCTAACAGGTACGTGGCCTGGAAGGAAGTCATGCAAATTAAGGTTAGAAAGGTAGTTAGTTACTAATGGGTATTTGTGGTTAGTATTTTGATCACACCATGTTACTAAACACCTCAGAAATCTGTTCTCTATCCTATTAAATGCTCAATTAAGCCTCTACAATAGATGGAGGAAAGAAGGTATATGGAAAATAATATAAAGAACAAACAAATCATGGTCCTGGCCCTCAAGGAGTTTAATGAAGGAGAGACATATGCAAGGATCCTTATAGCATAATGTGTTATGACAAATATGACCCCATTCCCAGTATGGATCTAATGTGAAAAAACCATGTTTCAAAATGCTAAAACCCACCCATTTTTCTAAAAAGAATGCATCTGTCCCCAATAAAGGAACACTACACTGTATAAAGCAAACTATTAGGCTTGAAATTAAATTGAAAATACTTGAAACTAAATTGAAATTGATGAGAGCTAATTTAATGAAATAAATTGAAAAGAGTAGGGGTCCTGATGAAATAAAGCTTTAACTATAAAAGCTTAAATTTTTTCTTCTGAGGTAATTATAGATTCATATACAGTTGTGAGAAATAATACAAATGATACAGTGATCCTAGGTACACTTAACCTAGTTTCCCACAAAGGTAGCATCTTGAAAGACCATTATAACCTCACAACCAGTGTTGACATTGATACAGTCAGGATATCAGAACATTTCCATCACCACAAGAGTCCCTCAAGTCAACCTTTTGTAACTTCAACCACTTCATGGTCTCGCCCTTTCCTGAATCCCTGACCATCCCTCATCTGTTCTCCATTTCCATAATTTTGTTACTTCACAAATGTTATAGAAATAAAATCACAGTATATAAGCTTTCAGGATTTTTCTTTTTTTCCCCCCTCACTCTGGGTTATTTTCTGGAGATTCATCAGTATTGTTACATTTATCAGTATTTGGTTCTTTTTTATTGCTCAGTACTATTCCATGGTGTCGATGTGCTAAAGTTTAACCTTTCACCCATTTAAAGATATCTGTATTCTTTCAAAACTTTTGCTGTTATCAATAAAGCTGCTATAAACATTCATATACAGGTTCTTATACAACCAAGTTTTCATTTCTCTGGGATAAATGTTCAGGAGTACAATTTCTAGGTTGTATGTTAGTTACAAATTTAGATTTTTAAGAAACTGCCAAACGTTTTCCAGAATGTCTACACCATTTTACATTCCTGACAGCGATGTATGAGTGATCCAGTTTCTCTGTACTTGTGTCAGCATTTGATGTTACTGGTTTTTATTTTAACCTTCTGACATGTGTGCAGTAATACCTCGCTGTGGTTTTAATTTGCATTTCCCTAATGCCTAATAATGTTAAGTATCTTTTAATGTGCTTCTTTGCCATCTGTATATCCTCTTTGGTAAACGTCTATGTCTTTTGCTTTTTCTGACTGGATTTTATTTTTGTTTGGTTTGTCTTTTATTTTTTTTTTTTGAGTTTTGAGTTTTCTTCATATATTCTCTATACTACTTGTTTGTAAAAAATATATATAGTTTGAAATTAATTTCAGCCAATTTGTAGCATGTCTTTCATTCTCTCAAAGTCTTTCACAGAGCATTAGTCTTTTAATTTTGATGAAGTCCAATTTATCTAATTTATTATTTATAGATCGTGTTTTTGATGTCAAAACTAGTAACTAGAATTTTTCCTTTATTGTTTTGAAGATTATTATAAATTTGTTTATTTTTTTAATTAAAAAAATTTTAATATTTATTTTTGAGAGCTAGAGAGGGTGCAAATAGGGAGGGGCAGAGACAGAGGGAGACACAGAATCCAAAGCAGGCTCCAGGCTCTGAGCTGTCAGCACAGAGCCCAACCCAGGGCTCAAACTCACAAACCGTGAGATCATGGCCTGAGCCAAAGTAGGATGCTTAACCCACTAAGCCACCCAGGCACCTTGAATTTTTTATATAAAATCTAAGACTCAGGGTGAGGCTCATTTTTTGTGTGTCTGGATGTCTACTTGCTCCAGCACCATTTGCTTTTGCACCTTCATCAAAACTTAGTTAGGAATATTTATGTGAATCTATTTCCAGGTTCTCTATTTTGTTCCATTTATTGATGTGTCTATCCCACTACTAATACCACACAGTCTTGACTATCATAATTATACAATTAGCCTTGAGAATGAGTAGAATGATTCCTCCCACTATATTCTTCTTTTCAAAGTATATAAGCTATTCTAGTCCCTCTGCCTTTCCACTTTGATTTATCTTTTCTACATATTCAAAAATTATGCTGGGGGTGTGCCTGGGTGTCTCAATCGGTTAAGCATCCGACTTCAGCTCAGGTCATGACTGCACAGTTCCTGGGTTCAAGCCCCACAGCAGGTTCTGTGCTGACAGCTCCGAGACTGAAGCCTGCTTCAGATTCTGTGTCTCCCTCTCTCTCTGCCTCTCCCCCACTTGCATTCTGTCTTCCTTTCTCAAAAGTAAATAAACATTAAAAAAACTTTTTAATATTAAAAAAAATTATGCTAGTTCTTTGAACTGCATTAAAACTCTACATCAGTTGCGGAGAACTGACATCTTTACTGTGTTAGGTCTTCCAGTCCATGAACATGCTACATTTATTTTTTTCATCAATGTTTTGTATTTGTCAGCCTATAAGTTCTGTTCATGTTCTATTAGATTTATGACTAAGAGTTTTTTTGGCAACTGTAAAAAACACTGTACTTTTAATCTCAGTGTCTGCATATTCATTGCTACTGTATTGAAATACAACTAATTTTGTATGTTTATCTTGTATCCTATGACCTTACTCAACTTAGTAAGTTCTAGGAGTTTTTTGGTAGATTCTTTTGAATTTTCTAAATAGACATCACATTATCTGCAAATAGGGACAGTGTTATTTCCTCTTTTCCAATATGCATGCCTTTTATTTTCCTTTTCTTAAGCCTTACTGCACTAACCAGAACTTCCAGTGCTCTACTGAACAAGAGTGGTAAGAGTGGTCATCCTTGTCTTGTTCCTGATGTGAGAAGCAAAGTATTTGGTTTTTCAACAGTAATTATAATGTTAGCTGTCGGTTTTTGTACATACTCTTTATCAAGTTGAAGAAGTCCCCTTCTGTTATACTCTTATGAAAGTTTTTATCATGAATGTTTTTATTGTTTAACATCATATGTGCCCAAAAAATATCCATCAGCAGGATATTTTCAGCCTTCAGGCCAGTACCTTGCAACCCCTATAATGAGTTGGTCTAAAACCTGATTTTTCACAACCACTTCAAAGCAAGACGGAAAAATAAAATGAAAGCAGCTAGTAAGTGAAGAACAGGCTAATAACATTCATTATCATTCCTAAATCATTATGTGGTTTTTGTCCCTCATGTTTATTTAAAGTTCCACCCAGCTGAGAGTACCTTCTGTGTTCAAACAGCTTCATTTCATCTGATAAGAAATCACCTCCCACCAATCCCAGGAACACCATTCCCTTCTGATAAATGGTATCATGGTAAATAACACAGATTTTTATTCTTTTCCCACTTAGTTCCCATACACACACCATCCTTGGCCTTCTGTTGTCAAAGGGTTTATACCTTAGCCAAGTCTTTAGTAAAGCTCTTAGCTGTCACTCCTCACAAGAGCCCAAATTGAAATGCATAAGTTCAAATTAATAAAGCAATTAAATATAAGAAAAACTGACCAAGAATAAACTAAACTGAGAAAGATGCAATACAACACAAGCTAGAAATGGGAAGAGAAACAGAACTAAGAAAAGATTGTTTATGCGATGATTGCTCTTTTTCTCAGTATGTGTTCTGAATGAAACCACCTTAAAGTAAAGCCATCTGAAAATACTAAAGAACTATCTCAAAAATGAAATCTTATGAAAACAGAAAATATGTGCTAATTCTTAGTTCATCAGTTGGTTAAATATCTGTGTTTTATTCTTGAGCTTCAATTAAAGTTCTATGGAATTCAGCTAAGACAAGGAGGTTCCTCTCAAAACCAACATATTGTAGAGAATTTGTAATCAATTTAGAGAATCATTCTCTTTAAGACTCCCCTCAAGGACATAGATTTGTTGTTTAATTTTGTCTATAGAAATCAAAAACAAAGTGAATGCCCTGGTCACCTCTCAACATTAGGTTTAGCCATCACTTAAGTGAGTTCTACCATCCAGCCATTCAACATCTTAATCTTTGCCGTTACAGCATGTAATTATAATAAAGTCTTTCTGAACTGTATTTTGAACTCTCTATTCTGAAGCAAGCAATCTTTGTCAATTTATCCTACTTTTTTTGAAAATTTCTATCCTAAGTGGTACAGATTGAGTAATTCTCCTGATCTCATAGGGCTATAGGCCTTGGTAATGCCATGTCCATTTCAGTTCGATTAACTCCGAATGAAGGAGAGTGTTCTGCTTTGGATACTTGGCAATGTAACCATAAACAGAAGACTAATCTTTCAATAATACAAGTTTAAGAAAGTAAGAGGTGACTGGAACTCTGTTGTAATGAAATTGCCCGTGCATGGCAGTTTCAGGAAGGGTTTTTTTCTTCTGGGAAAGCCAAGAGAGTGCCACACTGCCTCAACCCAGTGAAAGTAATTGAGTGAATGATTTCACTTGTTTCTTCTTTGGACTGAATTAGGTCGTTGCCATCTGTGGAGTGTGCTAAATACCTTAGGGGAAGAAGGCTGTTTTCTCATGTCATTTATGTAATGGCTGTGTTGTCACTTGCCACCTTTGAGCAAAATCAATATGTAGCAGAAATTGGGCCAGGTTTTCCACAGCTGAAGTAAAGTAGGGAATTGGGGCAATTGTTCAGTTAAATTGAGCACATTTTTAAAAAGCAACACTTTCCTTCAAATTACTCAAATGCTTCAGGGAACATTTCTAATTGCCCTGGCCTAACACTTTTCTTCAGCTATTGACATCTGGCCACCAAGCCTCTTGCTGGAGCCACAACCAAATATAAATGGGTGAGGAGGTTTTTTTTCTTGGGGGGGGGGGGCATTCTCTTCAAATATTGGAAGAGTGGTCAGGAATAAGAAGGATTGAACTGTTCTGCATGAAACTGAAAGACAGAATTAGAAGGATACTGGGCAAGATCTACCAAGGAGGCAGATTTAAGCTCTGGTGAAAGAGGAGCTACAAATTTTCCAATGATAACATGGGCTTCCTTGGGAAGTATCAAGTTGTCTGTAGGGGAAAATGTTCAAGGAAAAGATTGAATCAGTGTTTCTCAAACTGTGGATCACAACTCACTGAAGAGTTATAAAATTAATTTATGGGTTTTGACCAACATTTTTAAGAAATTGGAAAAGGAATGGAATGCAATGGCATGGGATGGAACAGAAGAGAATAAGAAATGTAGGGCACTGCAGTAGAAATTAGTATTGCTTTGTGAAATTATTTCTAATGACTTTTGTGAGTGTGTTGATAAATATACATACAGATATTTGCACTAGGTCACAATGTAAAATGTGTTTTTAGTGTGGGCTACAGTCTAAAATGTTGAAAAACACACTGGATTAGATGTCTAGTTGAGGGGATGTAAGTATTGGATAGGAGCGACTGAACTATGTGACAATCTCTAGAAGCTAAAAAGAAATTAGTTCTCTAAAAATATGTAACTGCTTCTAATCCTGAGTTTGGGAAAAAAAAAATCTCCCCTGGGTCTTGATAAAGAAAACACTGTATATTTTAAAAAAATTTTAACATTTATTCATATTTGAGACACAGAGATGATAGAACATGGGGGAGGGGCAGAGAGAAAGGGAGAAACAGAATCTGAAGCAGGCTCCTGGCTCTAAGCTGTCAGCATAGAGCCTGACATGAGGCTCGAGCTCATAGACTGTGAGATCATGATCTGACACTTAACCGACTGACCCCTAAAGTATTTTTTAAATACCTTATTACAAAAAAACACAATGACAAGTTTCATAGAGATTTTTTTTAAATCATGACCCAAAATATGAGCTCATTGCATCTTATCAAAGCAAAGGTCAGAAATCAGGTCTAAAAAAAAAATATATTGACGCAATCCAATCCAAGTATTCAAATGATCTGATTTATTATAGGGAAAATGTAAGCTTGAATTTGCTGATCTACAACATAGTTAAGATCACATCATCAGGGAAAATAAGTGACCAGCACATCATGTTAATGGGCAAACACTGACTGCCTCTCTGCCTGTTCTAGAAAAGTCTAATGTCTTTTCATTTAAAGCTTTCAAATGTATCAAATTATATTATTGTTAGCTGTTTGGAGAAGTATCTCTCTCTCTCTCTCTCTCTCTCTCACCACCTTCATATACAAAGTGAGATATTCGAGGATACAATAGGGACATGACTTATTTTACTATCTCAAGCCAGCAGGATACAAAGAATGTAGTAGGTGCTCAGTAAATGCTTAATGAATAAAACAAAGAGCTTACAATGATGTCAAAGATAACCCAACCACCTGGGGTGAGAAGATAAAGGGTAACAAAGAGGGAAAAGAAAGTAGTTCAGGAAGTTTTGGATTAAATAAAGCAAGAAATTTTTCTGAAAATTCAAGGAGAGCAAGCTCAATGTAGACACAGAAAGAATAAAAGCATTTTGTTTTCAGATCCATTTCTCTAAGATCTCAATAGAGACATCAAGGAGACATAAACTCCTAAGAATCACCTCCGAATTTACATTCTGTATTATTCTACATCCTGGTAAACATTTTTATGTACTAAGAAATTTCTGTTGCTCTTAAACAACTAGTATCAGAATAAAGTTCCATCTAAAAGGAAGGATTTGGGGAAGAAGAGGTATGGAGAGGAAGGACAAAGGAGGAGAAGGACCATATCTATTAAAGAAGATTAGGGGCACCAGGGTGGCTCAGTCGGTTAAGTGTCTGACCCCACCTCAGGTCATAATCTTGCAGTTCGTGATTTTGAGCCCTGTGTCTGGCTCTGTGCTGACAGCTCAGAGCCTGGAGCCTGCTTCAGATTCTGTGTCTCCCTCTCTCTCTGCCCCTCCCCCACTCATGCTCTGTCTCTGTCTCAAAAATAAATAAAAACATTAAAAAATGAAAGAAAGGAAAAGAAAGGAAAGGAAAGGAAAGGAAAGGAAAGGAAAGGAAAGGAAAGGAAAGAAGGAAGGAAGGAAGGAAGGAAGGAAGGAAGGAAGGAAGGAAGGAAGGAAGGAAGAAAAAGAAAAAGAAAAAGAAAAAGAAAAAGAAAAAGAAAAAGAAAAAGAAAAAGAAAAAGAAAAAGAAAAAGAAAAAGAAAAAGAAAAAGAAAGAAAGGAAAAGCTCCCTCAAGATGGTGGCAGGGAAGGCTGTGCTGCTCCATCAGAAATAGTATTTCTCAGCTTTGTAAACCAGTCAGCTCCCTGTGCCCCTTTAAGGCATTAAAATCAAATATGTTCCAGTGAGGGAGTGGTGTCTAGTCATTAGAATAAAGGACTCAGAGCCATATTTTTTTACTTTTTCACTCTTGGCTGTGCCATACAATCTCACTGTAGCCTTGATAAACTTTTCCTCTCAACATTGTGAGGCCTCTCTTGACATATCTGTGAAATATATACATGTCAGAGCATGTGAAGGGTGAATGGTGAATGACATGAAACTGCAAGTGGGAACCATGGTTCCAGTGGAGAAATGGTCAAGGCAATAATGAGCATCATCTTCAAATGAAGAGCCCAGGCTCCACTCAATCAAAGAGTGAGTGTTTAAAAATCAAGGAGGTCATCAGAATCCAAGTAGCATATCTTGTTTTACAAAATAGCGTATCACTATATACATTCATGTAGAACTCCAGGCAAAATATGAAACCAGATCAACATAAAAATACAAAACTTATAAAGAGCACATAAAGGCACCAGAATTTAAGATTCCCAAACTGTCCAACTGTAGCTGTCATGTTTATGTCTTTGGGAGCCATCTATAATTTTCGTTTTAAACTTAGAGTGGAAAGACCACTAGAGATCATCAAGTTCAGTCTTTCTGCCAAAATAGGAACACTCACCCACCATCTTCTTGCAGGTAGTCATTCATTCTGCCTGAACATTCCCAGTGACAAAGAGCTTACCATGTCTTTCAAGGAAGCCCAATCATTTGTGTATACTCTAGCAATTGGAAAATGATTCCTTATACTAAGTCTTATATATACAGTTCTATCTTCTCTTTGTGATAATACAATCAGATAATGAAGGAGAATAAGAAATTTCTCAGTAAGAAGATGGTCAACTGTCCTAGTTTTGCCTGAAACTGAGGGTTTCCTGGCATGAAGGACCTTTCAGTACCAGAATGATCAGTTAAGAACAAAATAGAGACGAAATTACCAGAAGGTTCAAGAGGATTCCATATACTTACTCTCCCATCAGGCAACTATCATCTTGGGTGTTATGTCCTTTTGGTAAGCATTATCTCTCAGATCAAAAGGTTGGAGGAAATTGTGGGGCTGTCTCTTAACATGACTGGCTATTTCAGGATTGCATTTCTTAAGACAGTTGTTTCTATTTAACTTATTTTGGGTACAACTGCTTAAGAGTTCTAGGGAGAAATACAGGAGCACCTGGTGGCTCAGTCAGTTAAGCATCCGACTTCAGCTCAGGTCATGATCTCACGGTTCGTGAGCTCAAGCCCCACGTCAGGCTCTGTGCTGACAGCTTGGAGCCTGGGGCCTGCTTGTATTCTGTGTCTCCCCCCCGCCCTGCCCTTCCTCTGCCTGTGTGCACACGTGCTCTCTCTTAAAAATAAGTAAACAAACATTAAAAAAAAAAAAGAGTTCTAGGGAGAAATACAGAAAAGGATCTCCTGAATTAATCAATGAAGATCACATAAGAGTATCATATACTATATGGGGCATCTGGGTGGCTCAGTCAGTTGAGTATCCAACTTCAGCTTAGGTCATGGTCTCCTGGATCATGAGTTCAAGCTCTGCATCAGGTTCTGTGCTGACAGCTCAGAGCCCAGAGCTTGCTTTGAATTCTTTGTCTCCCTCTCCCTCTGCGCCCCTCCCCAACTTGTGCCCACTCTTTCTCTCTCTCAAAAATAAACATTAAAAAAAAAATAATATCATATACTATAGACAACAATGTACCCCTCACATAAAAACACTTGTAACCCAGATTACCAGTAAAATAGCCTGGAGAAACTAAACAATAACAAAAAAATAGGTAAGAGGGCCTTGATCTGTAGTTGAAATGGCATTCTCAAATCAGAAAGTTCCAACTATGCAATTTCATTTTCAAAAAGTACTAAATCTTCGTATAAGAGCAGAATTAGTATTCATTAAAATACCCCATTGCTGTCTGAGGGAATTCTAACTCGAGAAGATTTGTTCAGTAAGACTTTGTTCCCTAAGGTTAAAAAGCCCCACAGAAAGATCCTGAGAATTACAGAGGCAAGCTGGTGGAGCCCAGCCTGGGGGCTGAAAGGGGAATGGATGCTGAGAATAGAGAGATTCTAGAAGAATGCTTTGGTAAGGAATGAGAGCAATACGAAAAATAAAAAAAGAAATAATCTAGGAAAACAGGGGAGTTCATATATGGTGATATTCAAATCTCCAAGTGTAGAAGTCATAAAACCATATATACGAGCCATTTAGCAATCCATTAAACAGTTACAGAGTCAAGGTTCCCAAGGTGAACAGTATCTGTTTTCCTTGAGGGGAGGAGGGATTTCAGTTCCCAGTTTCTTGCCCGAAAAACCAATGGGGGAGGAAGCAGAAAGAGAAGATAAACACACACAGGGCTTCATCTACAGAGATACTAACTTGCTGTAGTTTGTGGGCAGCTTTAGTCTGCAGAAGTTAAGCAATCAAGGTGTGACCTCTCCCTTTACAACTCATTTTCCTACAGGGTAAGAGTATGAGAGCCAGTCAGCATGGATTTTTTTTTAATCTCAAATTTTATCTGCAAATACAAATTGGCTGTGTAGCAGCAACTGACTCGCATGGACTCCATTTGGAATAATGATGAAGTTCAAAAGGTTAATAAAGTTATTAACATTTTAAAAGAAGGGAAATTTTCTTTCCCAGATGGCTTAACAGGTGACTCCTATAAATTACACAGTACATTACAGCGGGCATCCGCTAGCCCGGTTATAGTAGAAAGTCTGTCAACATTTCCATTAGAAAGCCCTATTTTCAGAGTTTATAACTCAGCCATAAAATTCTGCTCCAAGCTGGGCCTTGGCTTTCTAGTTGAGTTCTCAGCTCAGTGGCAAACTCTTTTCTTTCTTCTCCATCCCCTCCATTCCTCTGTCCCCCTTCTCCTCCTCTTGTCCATGGTGAAATTGTTTTTTAATTGCTCTAAATTAAAACTAAGTTAAAGGAGATCTTGTGCATAGGGAAATCCTTCCACCACTTCATATTTAAACACATTTTTTAATGCTCAGGTATTGAGGGTTTTGTTTTTGTTTGTTATTTTTTCAGAAACTGTTAGGAATCAAGATGTTCCTAATCAAGCCCTTCGAATCATAATGAAGATGTGTAAGCCACTAGCATTTGGAGTGGGGGTGGGTTTCAGGAGAGGGATTTTATCTTATAAAGGTCTCACCTTATTTCTTGAATTCCAAAGGTCTACATTTAATTCCATCCCCTAAAGGTAACAACAAGGGTAACAACATCGGCCTATATCCCACTATTTCATCAACATGTGCCTGGGGTGTTGGGAAACAGCATCAGCACAGCAACTTCCAGATGGCGGGTGTGTGTGTGTTTTCAGGCCACCAGGGTGGAGAGAGAGACACCACGCAAAATACTAAGTGACAAAGAAGGTGCGTAAGTGACGAGCGGACGTCTGCCGTTCCAAGTCTGGTCGGTCACAGCCTGGGGAGTTTTTATGGCCTATTCAAGGCTGTGGTGCAGACTAAACAAAGTTTCCTTTACTTTCACCATGACATCCTTGAAGACCAGGCCAGAGGGTGGGGAAGACAAATGTGCACAGCCAACTCTGCTCAAAAGAGAGACCAATGCTTCACTGTGAAAGCTCTGTGGCTGACCTTGGAGCTTCATCTCCATGACATCCCTGCCCCAAACTCTATCTCAGACAGATAGTTAAGCCACACAGGGATTTCTCTGCAAATCCAAAAGAGGGGGGCATTCCAGGAATCAGGATGAAACATTCTCACAGGGACAAGAAGAACACAGCAGGTCACAGTGGCACTTGAATTTTCCCCCCAAGACCCAGACCAAGGAAGGTGCTTCTGAAAATGCTTTAGAGAGAAGGTGGTCTTTCTCATCACATCAGCATCTGTCTTGATGCCAACTCAGCAGCTCATAAAGTTAGGCATCACCTCCCACCCGAAGGGGAGGTGGCCCAGGGGCAAAGGGTAGCTAATTTCCCTCTTTACCCAGGCAGAGACCTATCAACCTCCTCCTACATCAAAACAGGAGACTGCAGCTGTTGGATTGTCCAGGGAGCAGCATTTTGGCTTGAGAAATGTTCTAATGGAAGGTGCTAAGATTTACCTACTGAGCTCACCCCAGGCACATCTGTTGAAGAACCTCACTCACATACCCCATTCCCCCAGCTGATTGCCTTCTCATATGTTTTTCATATTTTTTTTGTTACTATACTTGCTCATTAGCAAAGGCATTTGGCTTGGAGGAAAACTGTACCCCTTTACAGCTCATCTTTTCCTCCTCTTGAGTCCCATACCCACGTCATAATATTTGAATTTGTGATATACATCACCATCATTTCCATAGCAATGGGAACAGCAGCCCTTGTGAAAACAGGATTTGCAATTCAGTGAAAGAAAAGAACCGAAGAGAACTTCAGAGAACAGCTGGTCCAACCTCCTGCCATAGACAGGTACACAGCAAAGCAGACCAAGGACTGTTTTCAATCAGCACGCTCCACTCACATGCAGAGCACGCCCCTCCTCACTGTTCTGGAACTAGGTGTCTGAACGCGTCACTCCTGCACAAACCAGCATACTTCAATGAGTTTGCTGAATGATGGTGATGCCGTATATTGGAGGCTGTAATCAGCTTTACAGCCAAGATTTGCTCATAATGTGTCTAAGATCTTCTGTTATAACTTAAGTATATTGAAACTCTGATTCTCTATGTGAAAGAAGTTGTTCAAGAATATCCATGAAATAATTACTCATTCTACTGCCTAAGTTACTGGTTCACCATCTCATTCTTTTATTGATCTGCTTAAAACTTAGCAAATTCTTCATCTTCATAACAATTCACTTTCTGCTAAGACATCCCCAATGCACCCTAGGTCTCTTTTAAGTGTTAAATTCTAATTGTAACTCAAAGCACTTAAAGCCTCAATTCTAGTCTGGCTATCACTTGCTGAGGTACCCTCACCAAGGTACCCTCATGCAACTGCTTGGAGCCTGTTTCCTCATTCATTAGATCCCTGACTACTTCACAAGGGTCACTGTGAGGAAAAATTAAAATAATACGTGTGAAAGCCTTTGAAATTCTTAGTTGTATACAAGCGGCAATTATGAATGTTACTAAAATTATTCAGGTAAGAGTGTTCCCAGTGCCTAACACAGTGGAGTGCTTGCCAACTTGGTGGTTACCAGCCCGGAATGATGGTTTCCAGTAACAATCTTACATTTGTTAAAGAAAACTAGAGCCAGACAGTAAAGCAGCAAAAATAGATTTCATTCAGAAACTATTGCAGTAGGGGAAAAGAGACCTCAGTATAAAACTGGGCTAAATTCCGAATGCAACAAGAACAAGTGGAGATTTATAGCCAAGGAGAGGGTTGATGGATGGAAAATTACAAAGAGAAGACACCAAGAGTAGGGGGAAATCTTGCCGAAGACAGGCCCGTATCAAGGATAGGGATTCTTGCTCAACTGAATTAGCAAGATTCTTGCTAAACTGGGCTATGTAGGCCAAGCAAGGACTAGGGTGGAGGTAAAGGAAGGGGCCCCAGGTCAAGACCTAATAGAAAAGAGGGCTCAGAGAAGCCTGACTGAAGTATGGTCAAGGACAGAATTTTGTGACATTACTGAGTAATACTCAGCTTTAGCCTGTGGTTCTCCTCACAGGTCTGCTTTGGAACATATTTGTACCACTTCTCACCACTCCTGTTTTTTAAAAGTATAAGTATCTGCTTCCTGGCCCCTAATTTAGGCAACAGATATGGACCAAGGAGCCAACCATAGATTAAAATAAATGTAAATATGTAGGTTCTAATTTATAGACTGAAAAGTCAACATTTCAAACTAACTTTTGTTAAGGCAGAAGCCTCCTGAAGTATGTTTTTTCACCCCTATAGATAGTGTATTCGTTTTCTGTAATAGACTTTAAAATCATAAAAAATAAAAAAGATTATTATTTTTCCCCTAACCCCACCAGCTTCAGTAAAAATGACAACTGACCAGACACAAACTGAAAATTTTATTTGCTGACCCTCGTATTTTGTTGCAAAATTCCACTGTAACTCAGACTCTTCACTATCAGAATAGAGCCTCTGAATTTTCTTTTAGACCTAGTTCCATGGTAGACTTTCTATGAGTCCAAGAGCCCTGGAGCTAGCCAATCATCAGCCTGACAGATGCAGACACACTGAGAATCAACCATTTGGCCAAATGACCATACACCTGTTGGCACTCCCACTTTGAAGCTTTTTAAACCAAGAGTCCTGTAAGATTTTACCCATCTTTCTATTTCCCCTCTGCCACTTTCATCAAAGAGGCATCCATTCTTCTCTTCTCATCACATAGGGGTGAGATTATAAGAATCTGCTTTCTCCTCCACTTTTACCTTATATATCCCAAGTTATTTTTATGCCTCCTGTCTCTTTTCATGCTTTCGCGTTTCTAACATTTCCCTTCAGAAATGAACAATGCATGGCCTCATGTTCACTTCCCATTTGTCTGTTTCTCTCCAGATCAGGATTCTGTACTTTGCTGCAGCTCCCTCCCTGCCTTAACAATGCTTGATTGTATCAGCTGCAAGGAAGATGGCTATGTGTGGGCTAGGGGGGTGTTTTAAAATCCTGACAAACCCACAGGGCAAGTATTATCATCTCCATTTCACAAAGGAGGAAGCAGGAAACCCAGAGACAGTATATGAATTGATCATGTAGGTATAACCTACGGCTGGACAGTCTAAGAAACTTGTTTTCTGATTCTAACTTCTGTTTTCTTCCTATTAAACTAAATAGACTTGCTGTCCCATTCATCTTCCTTTATGTCCTCATTTCCACTCTCCTTCCTATATTTTCCTTCTCTCAATTCAGTACCAATTTAAATCAACCATGTAAGTATTCAACACATTAACTTCCCTTTTCCTCCAGTTTTATCCTATCCTCACCCTTCATAGCACCACTCCCAGAGGCCTGCATTTCCTCCCATAGGATTAATATAGTCCTGAAGATTTACTCTGCCTTGAGAAATCACTAGACAAACAAAATGAAATCTGGGGCAGATAGCAGATCCAAGTTTTGGGAGCTGTGATATGTATACATTTTGAAAAATACCTTTAAGAGAATCATGCAAAATTACTAATATAAATTTAGGCAGACATATAAGTATTTATTTAGAATGAGAAAAGAAATTATAACTACAAATTTTAAAAGCTAACAAAAATCACAAAGTCCAGAAAGTCACCAGAATACTTTTATTAATTGACTGACACATCTGTATATTTCTTGTCCTATATCTTTTAACCATTACTCTGTTGCCTCTTTATAGGATAAGAACACTGTGATATTATTTCTTATATAGAAATTTTTTAATTGCACATTTTCCTCTAGAGTAATTGTTCAAAATTAATTTTGTATACTTGGTAGTTTAGAATAGTTTATCTTGGCTTCATAATGTTAATGGTAATGCTATGCTAAGATGCTTTACAATACATTAAAATGCTTAAAATATAAAATGTCACATAAATGCATCATCTACTTTATATTACAGGTACAGTTTGTGCCCTATATAGGAATTCTGATAAATTCTATTCCATGCAGTTCTCATCAATAAAAAGGCTATTCAGTGCATTTACAATTGCGTGCACTGCATCAAAGAATATAATTGCATCAAGAGAAAGAACTCCCATTTTGTTTAAGCATTGATAAGAATTAAATCCATGGCCTACAGTTTTGCACATCTAGTTTGAAAGAATTTCCCACAGCTTCTAGCTCCCCACATTTTAAACTGTTCCTTCACACCACATGCTTCTCATGCTGGGCACAGCTGTGTACTATGACTTCTCTTCTTGCAACTTCATATTAAAACACCAGGGGAGTCATTTCAGTGAGCAGTAGGTGTATACTTACATTATTTCTACATGGGACAGCCAGAAAACTATTCATGGAGTAGACTGCAAACTATAAATACATCTTACAAAACCCAAACCAAGTGAACCCTAACACAACTTCCACTTAGTTAGATCCCCAAAATGTCCATAGGACTTCCATCACCATCTAGTGTGAGGAAAAGAGCAACAGGGGAAATTCAGAATGGAAAGAGGCAGTGGTCTTAACCAACTGCAGTTAAAATATTTTACCTTAAAAATCTTACTAAAACTCAGACCATATAAACACATTACTGCGTCCCTCTCAGAACCTCAAAAGTGTGATCTATGCAAGTAACCTGGACTCTGAAATAGAAGTTTTATTCCCTTCCAGGTAAAACTGCCTCTGGTAGTTAGGCACTAAACCAGCTTCCCTAAACAATGTGCAAGGCACTTTAGAATGAAAAGTATGCCCAACAAAAATGAAAGCACAGGGTTGTCTTTAAAATGCTTAATAGGCTTAAATATTACTGATGAAGCTACTAAATTCAATAGACTGTAGAGTTCCTGATTGCAGGTCATTTTATTGTGTCTTTTTAATTGTAGATAAATGCTTATATAATGTACCTGTATAAGTGCTCAACACAAGTTTTGTGAATGAATGAATGAATTATATGAATTAACAAATGTTATGAAAACCCAACATTTCAAAATATATCCTTGGTAAGTAAAATGATCCCTGAAATTGCAGTGACTGCCCCACATCTGTCAAAGATGCTGTAATCAAATGGTGTTTTCAAACAGATTGTTGTCTGACAGTGAACAACAGTTTCTATCCAAATAAAAATGTTTTTAAGCACTCAGGGATGTGAGTCCAATATGTAAATGCACTTGGAATAAACATTAAACATTTTGCCATCTGTTGCCCTGCTGAGTCACTGAAGAACATCCTCCTCAAATGTTCATATTTTCAGATTAATTGGTCCATGGCTGCCAGGCATGGAGAAGAAAGAAAATCTGAAACTCAGTGATTCCACTAAATTGTAAAAGATGCACTACAAAGACACTGCTATTTGGAGATGGAGTTGTGGATTAAGAATGGAGTCAAATCAGGGGAAACATTCCTAGGTTGTCAGAACATTTTACCCAACAATTAATCATAAACAGCACTTTGATTAATTTAATGCTTAATGTGGTTTTAATCTCAAAATTTCTACCAAAATATATTTACTTCACATTTCTAACCTTTAGAGAATCATCTTAATAAGCATCAGAAATCTGAGGAAGAATTTGGAGTAAGAGAAGTAAAAGATAAAGGGGATAGAATGAGAGACAACTGGAATATAGGACAGATGAGTGCGATTTCCAAAATAACAGCAAACAGAGAGAAGATAAGACTTTAAAGCAATCAAAGAAAGCTAATACTGTTAGAAGACTTTAAAGCAAACAAAGCTAATACTGTTTCTCATATTTCAACCATGCCTTTCCTCTGAGAAGTGTAGCCTAAGCCAATGAAGTAAGCTCCAATCTACTCAAAGCTAAAGCAAACAACACAAAGTTGACCTCCCTCTACACATCCTTACCTCTGACTACCACCACAGTTCCTGTCCAGCATTAACCTCCCCATGTTTAAAGGCAGCCTGATCCAGAGATTCTAATCCCAATTGCAAGGCAACCTTCATGCTACTTTCAAAGCCTGAATGTCGTTCTGGGCCAACTGCATATTAACTTCAGGGTAAAGGGGTGATATAAATGGGAAACAGAGGCAAACATTAGGGAACAACTGCAGAATTGTCTCTTAAGAGAACCAAGTCAATTTCTCTAAATGATAAAAAATTTTATCAATCCTAATCAAAATCCAAGAATGCTTTAGAAATCAAAAAGCAAATTCAAAAACGTGTATATGGAAAAGAAAAGGATCTAGTACAGCCTAACTAATTTTGAAAAAGAAGAACAAAATTGGGAGACTTGTAGAACCTAATTTCAAGATGTACTATAAAACTACAATAGCCAAGACATAGTAATATTGGTGAAAAGATGAACACATAGATCAATGGAACAACATAGAGATTCCAGACATAGACCCATACATATGTGGCCAGTTTTTGTTGTTGTTGTTGTTACAAGGCATCAAAGCATTTCAGTGGATAAACAACAGTTTCTTCAACAAACAGTGTTGGTACAATTGGATATTCAAAGGCTTTGGGCCATACCTTGTTCCATATACAAAAAATAACTCAAAAATGTGATAGACTTAAATGTAAAACATAAAGCTAAAAAACTTCTAGAAGATATACAGGAAAAATACTTATGACCTTGGTTTACTCAAAGATTTCTTACACAGGACAAGAAAAACAAAAATAAAAGAAAACATGAACCATAAAAGAAAACTACTGACAAACTGATTTTCACCAAAACTTAAAACATCTCTTTGAAAGATAAAGAAATGAATAACTGGCATGTATTGCAAATATTTGCAAAATGTGTATCTGAAAAAGGACTAATAACAACGATATATAAGGATTCTCAAAACCCCCCAAAAAATTATATCATCAAGATGGCAACACAAGTCATTCCTGATTTCAGTCCCCTTCACAAGAAAACCAACTAACAATAATCCATAGACCACTGTGAAAATCTCAGAACATGAGGGTAAGGCTGAAGCACCCTCCTGGACCATGCAGATTGAGAAGGAAAGAAAGCAACAGTGACTACACTGATTGCATTGCGCCTCCCGCAAGCCAGCACAGCACTGCACCAAGGGGGCACTCCAGGCCTATCCTTTCTCCAGTGGGAGAGCCCAAGATGGATGGCCAGATCCACAAGTGTTGTAGATCATTTCGCAGGAGGTCCACTTGGGTGTCACTTCACAGGGATCCTGGGGAGAATCTGCAGGTCTTCACCACTGGAGATCAGGTTGTGATGGAGAAGGTGGGCAGAGCTTAAAGCAACCAAGGCTCAGATCTTAGCAAACCAAATTTATCCTCACAGTCATACCTAACTAGAGATCCCAGCCAGCAACACTGGCCATCTACAGAGCCAAGCCAGCGGCCCTGTCTAGTTAGAAAACTTGGTGTGCAGTTCTGCCTGATTCAGGACCCTAAACAACAATCCCTGCCAGCCTTGGAGCCCACTCTGCCACCCCACCCAGGCAAAGAAGCTAAATCATATCCCCACCTACTTCTAAGTGCAACCCCTTCCCTGCCTGACCACAAAACTTTGCAAAAGCACCTGGAAAGCTATGTGGCCCAACTGCACTTGAACAGAAAGCCTAGCCAGCAGTTCTGCCTACCTGCAGAGCTCAGCTGGTGGCCCTGTCTGGCCAGGTAGCTCAGTGAACATGTCTGTATAATTTGGCTTCCTGGCCAGTGAGATATGCCAGTCTTGGAGCCTGTTCTGCTGCCCTAACCCGGCAGGTAAGTGGGTTCATGACATTGCCCACTACTGAGTATATATCTCATTTTCACCCAACCAGGAAACCTCACCAGAGCATGCAGGAGGCTATGTGGCCCACCTTAGAGCCCACTTGCAGAGTTACCCAAGCAGAGAGCACAGACAGCAGCTGTGCCCATTTGCAAAGCTAACATGTTGGCCCTGTCTGGCCAGGGAAGTCAGTGAACACCTCTGCCTGATTCTAGTCCCCAGCCAGTGAGTTCTACTGGCCCTGGAGCCCATTTTATATCCCCACCCAGGCTGGGAAGCAAATCTGAAGCCCTGCCTAGGGTTGAATATAGCCTCCAGCCCTGCCTGACTAGGAACTGTAACCAGAACACTTAGGAAGCTATGTGGCCCATCTGACAGCCCCACCAACAATGGCACCCAAACAGAGAGCCCTGCCAAGTGGCTCTACCCATATGTGGAGCCAAGCCAGTGGCCCCATATTTCCAGGAAACTTGGTAGGCAGGCCTGCTGGACTCAGGTCCCCAACCATCAAGCTGTAATAGCCATGGACCACCCTACACAGGCAAGGAAAAAAGTTCACAGCCCCACTCAAGGGCTGATTATAGGATCTAGTTCCACCTGAATGAGAAGACTAACCAGAGAGTCTAGTCAATGCATAACCATCATACAGTCTTGCTAGGTCAGAGAACTAAGACAGAAGTCCTACGCAACTATTCTCAGCTAGCAGCACTCCCCTAAACCTCAGTGCTTGGGCAGTAGCCTCACCAAATAAAGACCCTGATAGCAAGCCCCACCTGCTCAAAAACACTACCAGCTGACTGGTCTAGAACTCCAAGCTGAGATGACTAGTGGAGGACTATCACTGCCAAAGTGAACCTGTAAAGTCTGGAGGAGGAGCCCACTTCTTCATACAGCCAGGTATCAATGCGAGAAATGAAGGATCACAAAGAATCAGGTAAACATGACACCAGCAAAGGAAATTAATAAAGCCCCAAAAACATACCCTAAAGAAATGGATATCTATAAACTGACAATGCAAAAAATCCTCTTAAGAAGTTTAGTGAACTTAAGAGCTAAATAATATAATACAAAGAAGTGAAGATTTGAATAGAGAGCTTCAACAACAAACTTGATCAAACAGAAGAATCAGGGAATCAGAAGGTAGGTGATTTGAAATTATCCAGTCAGAGAAGCAAAAAGAAAAAAGAATGAATAAGAGTAAAGAACACCTATGGAACTTATAGGACATCATCAGGGAAGCAATACAGGCATTATGGGAAACAATATACACATTCCAAGAGGAGGAGAGAAAGGGACAAAGTATATTTAAAGCAGTAATGATTTAAAACTTCCCAAACCTGGGGAGAAAAATATATACCCAGATTCATGAGGCCCAGAAGACCCCAAATAGGTTGAACTTGAAAAGGGCCCCACTGAAACTCATTATCATTAAACTGCCAAAAGTCAAAAACAAAGAGATAAATTTGAAAACAACAAGAGTAATGTGACATGTCATATATAAGGGAACCTCCGTAAGACTATGTGCAGACTTTTCAACAGAAACTTTTCAGGTGAGGAAAGAATGAGATGATATATTCAAAATACTGGGGGAAAAAACTATAAACCAAAAATACTATACCCAGCAAACCTGTCCTTCAGAAATGAAGAAAAGATACTTTCCCAAACAAAAGCTGAAGGAGTTTATCACCACTAGACCTCCCTCACAAGAAATGCTAAAGAGACTTCTTCAAGCATAAATAAAAGAATGCTAACTAATATAATCAAAACATATGAATGCAGGTATAAAAGACACTGGTAACAGTAAATACATACTCAAAGTTAGATTCTGTAATATTATAAAGGTGGTAAATAATTCACTTACAACTCTAGTTTAAAAGTTAAAAAACATAAAAAACATAGGTATAAAAGACACTGGTAACAGTAAATACATACTCAAAGTTAGATTCTGTAATATTATAAAGGTGGTAAATAATTCACTTACAACTCTAGTTTAAAAGTTAAAAAACACAGTAAAAATAACTATAACTAAAATTATTTTTTACTGGATACACAACAATAAAAAACAGGTAAATTGGACATCAATAGCCTACAATGTGAGGGGGCAGAGAAAAAAGCATAAAGCTTAGAAATTCTATTAAAAGTAAGTTATAATCAGCTTAAAATAAGAGGTTATAAATATGATAGTTTATAGTTTTTGTTAACTATAAACAAAAAACTTACAGTAATTACGCAGATTATGACAAAGGAGTAAAGGCACACTGCTACAAAAAGTTGTCAAATCACAAAAGAAGAGAGAAAATAAGAAGGAACAAAGCATCTACAAAAAACTCAGAAAACAATTAATAGCAGGAAGTCCTTAGCTACCAGTAATTACTTTAAATGTAAATGGAGTAAATTCTCCCATTAAAAGACATCAAATGGATGAATGGACTAAAGAAAAACAAAAACAAACAAAAAAACAAAAAAACAAAAAACATCAGATCCAACAACATGCTCCCTACAAGAAACAAACTTTAGCTTTAAGACACACACAGACTGAAAATGAAGAGATGGAAAAGGATATTTCAAGCAAATGAGAACCAAAAGGTATCTGGGTAGTTATATTTATATTAAATAAAATAAACTTTAAGCTAAAAGTGGTCACGAGAGACAAAGAAGATCATTACATAATGATAAAGGGGCCAATCCATCAATAAAATATGACAATTATAAGCATTTAAGCACTCAGTATCGGAGCACCTAAATATACAAAGCAAATACTAACAGAACTAAAAGAATGTATAAATAGCAATACAATAATAGTTGGGGCTTTAATATCCCATTCTCAACAATTGATGGATCATCCTTACAGAAAATTAATAAGGAAACAGATTTGAACATGCCACCCTACAAAAGCAGAATACTTTTCTGTACTTCTTCTCAAGTACACATGTTATGTTTTCTAGAACAACCATATGTTAGGCCACAACACAAATCTTAGCAAAATTTAAGAAGATTAAAATCATACGAAGTATCTTTTCTGACCACAATAATATGAAAGTAGAAATAAGTAACAGGAGGAAAACTAGAAAAATTACAAAATATGAAAATTAAACAATACACTCCTAAACAACCAATAAATCGAAGAAATTAAAAGCAAAATTTTTAAAAAGTATCTGGGCCAAGCAAAACTGAAAACCCTATCCCAAAACATATGAAATACAACAAAAGAGGTCCAAGAAAGAAGTTTACAGTGTTAAATATATACATCAAGAAAAAAAGAGACTTCACAAATAAAAAAGCTAACCTTACACATCAAGGAACTAGAAAAAGAAGAACTAAGCCCAAAGTTAGCTGAAGGAAAGAAATAATAAAGAATAGAGAATAGAGGCAATAAAGAACATAAATAGAAAGATTAACAAAACTAAGTTAGTTCTTTAAAAAGATAAACAAAAGGGACAAGCCTTTGGCCAGACTAACCAACATAAAGAAAGAACCCAAATAAATAAAATTATAAATGAAAGAGGAGACATTTTATAACTGATACCACAGATATGCCAAGAATCATAGTAGATTACTATGAACAACTATATGCCAACAAACTGGAAACCTAAATAGGTAAATTCCTAGAAAATAACAACCTACCAAGACTGAGTTATGAAGGAATAGAAAATCTGAACAGACCAATAATGAGTAAGGAGACTGAAAGAGTAATCAAAAACCTCTCAACAACGAAAATCCCAGGACCAAATGGTTTCCCTGGTGAATTCTATAAAACATTTAAAGAATTAACACCAATCCTTCTCAAACTCTTCCAAAAACTGAAGAGGAGGGAACACTCCCAAACTCATTTTCTAAAGCCAGCATTACCTTGATACAAAAACCAGGTAAGGACACCACAAGAAAATGACAGCCAATATATCTGATGAATACACATGCAAAAATTCTCAACAAAATACTAGCAAAACACATGAACACACATTAAAAGGATCACACACCATCATCAACAGAGATTTATCCCTCAAATGCAAAAATGGTTCAACACATACAAATCAAAAATGCAATGCATCACATTAATAAAATGAAGATTAAAAATTATATGATTATCTCAATAAATGCAGAAAAAAGCATTTGACAAAAATCAACAAGCATCCAGGATAAAAAAAAAACTCTCAACAAATTGGTATAGAAGGAACGTACATTGACATAATTAAGGCCATATATGACAAGCTCATACCTAGTATCATACTCCATGGTGAAAGACTGAAAGCTTTTCTTCTAAGATCAGAAACAAGACAAGGATGCCCATTCTCATCACTCCTATTCAATATAGTACTTCAAGTTCTAGTCAGAGCAGTCAGGCAAGGAAAAAATAAATAAAATGCATCCAGATTAGAAAGAAACAAGCAATATTATCTCTATGTGTAGATGACATTTTACCTGCAGAAAATACTAAGATGCCACCAAAAAAAACCTGTTAAAATTAATAAATGAATTCAGTAAAGGATAAAAAAATCAACATATTAAAATTAGTTGCATTTCTAGCCAAAGCAATCTTGAGAAAGAAAAAATAAAATGGAGGTATCACAATCTCAAATTTCAAGATATACTACAAAGCTACAGCAATCAAAACAGTATGGTACTGGCACAAAAACAGACATACAGATCAAATGAATAGGACAGAGTGCCAAAAATAAACCCACACTTACATGGTCAATTAATATACAACGAAGGAGGCAAGTATATACAACGGGAAAAAGACAGTCTTGTCAATAAATGGTGCTGGGAAAATTGGACAGCTACATGCAAACAAATGAAACTGGACCACTTTCTTATACCACACACAAAAATAAATTCAAAATACATTAAAAACCTAAATGTAAGACTTGAAACCATAAAATTTCCTTAAGGAAAACGTAGTCATTAATCTCTTTGACATCATCCTTAGGAACATTTTTTTTTTTTCTAGATACGTCTCCTCAAGCAAGACAAACAAAAACAAAAGTAAACTATTGGGACTATACCAAAATAAAAAGCTTTTTTACAGCAAAGGAAACCACTCACAAAATGAAAAGGCAACTGACTGAATGGGGAAAGATTTTTCTAAATGATACATCCAGTAAAGGATAATATCCAAAATAAACTTTAAAAATTTAAATACCAAAAAAAATTTTTTTGACCAAAAAACAGTCAGAGGACCTAAATAGATATTTTTTTCAGAGAGCCAATAGGAAAAGATGCTCAATATCACTTATCACCAGGGAAATGCAAACCAAAACAAGGAGGTAACACCTTATACCTATCAGAATGACTAATAGCAAAAACACAAGAAATAACAAGTGTTGATGAGGATGTGGAGAAAAGGGGACCCTCATACACTGTTGGTGGCAATGTAAATTGGTGTAAGCACCATGCAAAATAGTATGGAGATGCCTCAAGAGATTAAAAACAGAGCTCCTGGGTGCCTCAGTAAGTTAAGTGTGCAACTCTTGGTTTTGGCTCAGGTCATGATCTCACAGTTTGAGACGGAAACCCACATCGGGCTCCACACTGACAGCATGGAGCCTGCTTGGGATTCTCACTCTCCCTGTCTCTGTCCCTCTCCTGCTCTTCTCTAATGCTCTCTCTCAAAAATAAATAAATAAACTTTAAAAAAAAAAAAAAAACAACCTAAAAACAGAAATACCATATGATCGGTAATTCCACTAGTACATATTTACCAAAATAAAGTGAAAACATGAATTCAAAAAAAATATATGTACCCTTATGTATATTACAGCATCACTTACAATAGCCAAGGTAAGGAAGCAACCCAAGTGTCCATTGATAGATAAATGGATAAAGAAACACACACACACAATGGAATATTACTCAGCCATAAAAAAGAATGATATCTTGCCATTTGAGACAACATGGATGGACCTAGAGGGTATTTTACTAAGTGAAATAAGTCAGACAAAGAAAGACAAATACCATATTATTTCAGTTATATGTGAAATCAGAAAAACAAATGAACAATCAAAGCAGAAACAGACCCATAAATACAGAGAACTGGTGATTGCCAGAGGGGTGGGAGTTGGGTGGATAAGCAAAATAGATGAATGGAATACAGAGTATAAACTCCCAGTTATAAAATAAATGAGGTATAGAGATGACAAGTACAGCATGGGGAATATGGTCAATAATATTGTGATAATGTTGCATAGTAACAGATCTTAACTATCCTTATCCTGGTAAGCATAGCTTAATGTATAGAACTGTCAAATCACTATGTTGTACACCTGACACTAATGTAACACTGTATGTCAACTATACTATTAAAAAAATAACTTAGTTGTGCTTCTATATACCAACAGCCAATTATCTGAAAACACAAAAACAGTCCCATTTATAATAGCATAAAAATAATAAAATACTTAGAGATAAATTAAAACAAGGAGGTGAAAGATATCTACACAGAACACTATAAAGACATTAATGAAGGAAACTGAAAAATAATTAACATTATTAAAATGTCTGTACTACCTAAAGCCACCTATTGATTCAATACAATCCCAAACAAGATTCCAATGTCATTTTTCACATAAGTAGAAAAAACAGCCACAAAGAGTAGTGGGTGGAGGAACTGGGTGAAGGTGATCAAAAGGTACAAACTTCCAGTTACGGGACAAGTAATTTCTGAGGACATGATGCACAGCATGATGACTACAGTTAATGATACTGTACAGTATGGTTGAAAGTTGCCAAGGGAGATGTTAAAAGTTCTCATCACAAGAAAAATTTGTAACTGAGTGAGGTGGTGAATGTTAACTAAAATTATAAAGCATTTCACAATATATACATAAAACATTATGTTGTACACCTTAAACTCATACAATGCTATGTCAATTGTATCTCAATAAAACTGAAAAAAAGTTTTTAAATAAGTAAATAAAAGAAAATAATGAAAGAAAATATTTGAATAAGATACTTTACCAAAGAAGATACATGGAGCAAGTGGCACATGAAAAAAATAATGCTTAATAGTAGTTATTAGGGAAATGAATATTAAAGCCACAATGAGACACTACTGTATACCTATTAGAGAGGCCTTAAAAAAAAAAAGATTATTACCAAATACTGCTGGTGAGGATGTGAAGAAAAACAAAACAAAGCAAAAAAGCAAAACTCAAATGGCTGTCATACAAATCATTTCTTTTATAGGACATTTTAGAAAAAGGCAAAACTAGAATGGAAATCTTATGAGTGGGTATCAGAGGATAGGAGAGGAGAAGGAATTATCTACAAAGGAACTTAAAGGAAATTTTGGGGATGGTGGGAATATTCTGTATCTTGATTGTGAAGGCAACTGTATGAGTGTATAAGTTTGTCAAAATTCATCAAAGTGTACACGGAAAATGGGTGAATTTTATAATATGCAAACTATACCTCAGTAAACCAAAGAAGGCATTACAATAAGTTCAAAATTAAATACATGCATATCACCTTGTGATCCATGATTTTAATGACATTTACTCAAATCAGGGCAAAATTCAGTGCATTATTTGAATTACTGAAATTTCATTGTATGATGGATTTTCAGATGAATAGAATACATTTTCCTAAAGTGTTTACCACAAATAGAAGTTGTTCAAAAGTGAGACACCTTTTAGTATTATCATTGATTAGCATCTATGGTAATCACATGTGGCACAATTTAGCATTCATTTATGCAAACATTCAAGAAACACTTCCTGAGAGTAACTAGGCTACAGGACTGAAAGGACTAGACCAGTAGGATATGCTGCAGGCTTCTCCAATAAACTTTCATAAGGTATAATCAGACGATATCAAATCTTAGAAAAATAGCGTCAAGCTTAGCTTTAAATGATCCATAATGTTAAAGGTGTTTAATATTATTAGAAAACAGTATCATACAGGATAGCAACATTACAAAGACGGTAATTACCACACTTAGAATCAATGAAACTTTATCAAACACTTTTTTGTTGTTGAATAAATGAGTAACAATTGTCTTGACAGTACAATTTAAATTTTTTTTTTAACGTTTATTTACTTTTGAGACAGAGAGAGACAGAGCATGAACCGGGGAGGGTCAGAGAGAGAGGGAGACACAGAATCCGAAACAGGCTCCAGGCTCTGAGCTGTCAGCACAGAGCCCGACACGGGGCTCGAACTCACGAACTGTGAGATCATGACCTGAGCCGAAGTCGGACACTCAACCGACTGAGCCATCCAGGCGCCCCTTGACAGTACAATTTAAAAAGGCTTGTCATTTCAGGTGTATTATCAATGCTTCAATATAAAACATTTTGTCAAGATTAGTGACATATGGATACCAATGTTTTTTTTTTTCAAATACTGAATGCCAATATTTCATGGTAAATATCGATTTTCACCAAACAAAATAACCAAACATAACACCATTTGGGTAAATAACATGATTTGGGTGTATTATACAGATGATATCACCATCTCTGGAAATTACAAATAGCAACACTTAAAATCATACATGCTATTTCACCATTTCATAAAACTTCTCTTTAAATTTCTACAAACTTTTACCACATAAAAAGATTCCTCAAAAACTTCATGATAACAGTAAACTACAAAATTCACTCTGGAAATGCAGGGAGTGATTTTTTGAATTTTGGCTTTAAAACTTTTTTTTAATCTGTTAAAAGATAATAGTGAGGAGTGTGTTCAGAGAGGTAGGGAAAAAAAGAAGCTACCAGTTGATGGATTCGGTATGTTTGAAAACACCTCAATAAGGTCAAGAGAAAAAACTTCAAGAGCGAGAATATATTATAAATAGAAGCTTTTAGCAAGATGAACAGGTGAGCAGTTCTTGGACCAATTGCACCCACAGGAGAGAGGTCTTCTTAAAGAATGCTTGTTTATAGAATCTTCTGCAAGACAGAGTTGGCTACATCCAAGACTCATCTTTTACTACAACAATGTCGTAAGAGTCCATGTATTTTTGTAAAAGCTCATCTACTGTATCATTTAGATATCTAGTTTTCTCCTAGGGCATTGATTTTTAATCTATGAAATCTATGAATCTAGAGGAAAAATATGATACATACTAGCTCATATTGAACAATGATACATATTTTCAATAGCCAAATAATAGATCTTTTAAAATGTCAGATTCTAATGTTTAATAATGAAAAAACGTTGGCTAAAAAAAGTACCTAAACAGTGTAAAAGGTTACACTGTAAAATGGTTAGCATTGCTCCTAATCTAAACCATGTCACCATTCTCACCTTCCTATTAAATGGCATGCACTATTGTGGTCAGTCTCAGAGCTGGCTTCCAGTCCAGTCAGCCCCTGCAGCCAGCAGGGCCCAAGGGCAGCAGTGTCTTTTATAAGTAGGCAAAAAGCATTTGGCTTGAATCTCGATTGCTGAGTTCTGCAAGGTGGCAAATACATAACCCAAATGCTTTGGAGTGGAGCTGATTTTAAAAGCATTAGAGCAAGTGAACCTTCTATTAATCGTGGTCCAAACAAAAACCAGTTGTTCCCCTGCAGTCTTTCTTCATCCTCGGTGAAGTAACGTTGACTCTTTGGTTGTAGAATAGCATCTCCTTTATGCATTAGCCAAAACACAAAGCAGGAGATGCCTAATACCTATTTCCATACCAGTTCCAGGGCTGAGAAGTGACAACTGGTTGAAATTGAGCTGAGCCTGGAAACATCCTGGTGTTCATTTTGAGGTTACACAATTAACAAGTGCCATTTTTCTGAGCTTGGTAAAGGGGAACAAAGGTAAAGGTATCAAATGGCACTCATATTTGGATATGAACGAAGGGTCATATCCCTGACAGCTTGGCACAGGTGAATTTAGTTCCTACAAAGCATATGGAGGCTTTTATTCCTCTCCTCAGTGAAAATGTGTTATTTTATGTGCTCAGACTATCACCTCCTCCATTGCTTTTTTTAGAGAACATCTATTTCTGGTGAGAGCTGCCAATTTATTATCCCACAATCACGTCCCACAGTTGGACACATGACCAGTATGAGCTAATCAGAATCTTCCTCAGGGATTCTCACAATATTTGGAGGCAAAGAGCTTTCTTTCCTCTATGGTCACTAGACTATAAGAACATAAGATCTTGAATTCCTGGAGTCCCACAGAGTCAGACAGCTGGAGGGAACAGGACTATAAACAGAGAGAAGCAGAAATGAGAGATGATGAGGGGGCCCCAGTGTGCCTATTCCTGGACCTAATCACCCAGAGTCCAGCCCCTCCTCTGTGCCATCCATCACTTCAGTGCATAAGCTACACCATGTCTTTTTATGTATTACTTTGTTTATGCTAGTCCAAATTGGATTTCTGACACTTTCAAGAAAAAGAGTCCTGACCGTTCACACTCTAAAGGCTGCATATTTACAACCTGATTGGCATCAAACAAATTCAAATAACTAAGAGGATGAAAGGGAACCAGATTCTCAGATTCAAGAAGCCTATCTCCAGCCACTTAATTTCCTTAAAGTTTGTGAGGGTTATAGTACTAACTTTATGAAAGCAATTTATTTAGAACCTAATGTTCTTTACTGTGCAAAGTGCATCTGTCAATCATGGTCTATGTACTTGCATTTGGACAGGAGAGGATGAGGCGTGGGGAGAGAGGAAGCAGGGGATAACCAAGAATCCTGCTCAAACCCAGAACTTTGTGATAGAACTAATAAAATCAAAGTGTTCCTAGGTCCATGAACTTTCAATTATATCACCAATTGGTTCCCTTCAACAACTGACTCTGTGGATTAAGACTCATGCTTCCGCAAATCATTAACTTCTACCCAAAGGTAGAGACCAGATTATATGAACATCATTCTTGCTCAAAAGAATTCCAAAGTTACCAATATGCTCCCCCATACTGCCCATTATGTCTTCTCTTCCCATTCCACCAGCACTTTCATTTTGTACCTCTACTGTTGATTTCTTTATTCAGTGAACATTTCTGTTTGTCTCCATGTGCCTGCCATCATGATTTAAAACATGAGTCTCCCCTGATTATAACCCTTCAACAGACATCTGGTTAATTATAAGGAAGTAAAGCTAATCACATGATGCCCTCTTGTAACTCCAAACAAAAATTAATGAAATGAGGGTTGGGTGGAAAGTAAACATCAAGTATCCATGAAGCAAATCTGCCATACCTCATCAAAAATTGGGACCTGAGCAAATAATATCCCGACACAAAATGTCCTCAAGTCTCTGAGAAGTAGTACTAGTGACTTAATAACATCTTGAAAATTTCTACTAACATTCCCAATGTGGGGAAGAAGAAACTT